>NC_135769.1:32408681-33066846 GCF_052425735.1 Oculina patagonica
GCGTGGCCGATTTATAGTTTACCCTTTGGTCGTCCTAGACGATAGTCTCCTGTCGGCTAAAAATGACGGGGATAGCCTGGGCCAATCGGTTTCATTTCAGTTTTGACAGTAAATCGTTGTAGAAACACTGGGTCGACTTTTGCGCTAATCTGCAATCTGGTTCTCTTCTTTGCTTCGGCGGGGGGACAGAGAAAAAGCTTAAGGGGTAAAGTACTAATAATCACCATTGTGAAACTGTAGTTGCTTTGACAAGTTGAAGCTATTTTTGTAAATAAAAGGGGTAACGTCATTCATGTCACGCAATGTTATTGTGGGAAACTTTGAAACTAGACGCTTTGCTGGTTTCTACAAATAGCAGTGTGATCTGGCGGTACATGTCTTTGAGGCGGACTCCACTTTAAAACTATTTTTTATATATTTAGCAAGAAGTATATCGATTTTCATTTCCGCACAGTTGGGCGTCAAAGTCGCCTGTCACAAAGAGTAGAATGTTTGCACAACTTGGTTTGGATATATTTTAGATTTGACTAGTGACGTTAGTAAGACACTTCTCAAGACGTCAGCAAAACATTGGCAATGTACAGTATTGGTGTGAACTTGAATGGAATTTTTTACGAGATCAGTAAAGCTATATATCGAATGAAAAGATGACTTGAAAATGAAAACTTCGAATAATTATAATTAAATACCAATTGAATTTTAGATGAGAAATTCCGGAAGTGACATCTGTGTCCAAAATAGGAATTTTTGTACAACTTAAAGTTCCGAAAAAAAGACCACATGTTTTGTAAAAATCACAGACAAACATGATCAGGAAAACAAAACAGGCCAATGGGTTTTATTCACGAAAATACAACTTTCTTAAGATAGAGTTTGTAAACAAGACAATGGAATCGAATTACATTTCACACGAAATTTGCGAAATAAACTAATGATAAAGCCAGGATTCGAGCCAGGATCCGAGCCAGGATTCGAGCCAGGATCCGAGCCAGGATTCGAGCCAGGATCCGAGCCAGGATCCGAGCCAGGATTCGAGCCAGGATCCGAGCCAGGATTCGAGCCAGGATCTGAGCTAGAATCAGAGCTAGGATCCACCCTTTTTTCAGATAGAAATCCTAACCCTATTATATAAGCTAACCGCAAGCAACCCAAGCTAAAGTAGGCTAACCGTAGTGCTATTTAGGCTAACCAGAGTGCTAGTTAGGCTAACCGTAGTGCTATTTAGGCTAACCAGAGTGCTAGCTAGGCTAACCGTAGTGCTATTTAGGCTAACCAGAGTGCTAGTTAGGCTAATTGTAGTGCTATTTAGGCTAACCAGAGTGCTAGTTAGGCTAACCGAACGCTTTTTAGGCTAACCGGAGTGCCATTCAGGCTAACCGGAGCGCTTAATAGTTAGTCCCATTCTTAATTATCCTTGCTCAGATCCTAGCTCGGATCCTAGCTCGAATCCTGGCTCGGATCCTGGCTCGGATCCTGGCTCGGATCCTGGCTCGGATCCTGGCTCGAAGTTTAGGTATCCTCGAAATTTGCATACATTTGAACTTGCAAAAAAGAAGTATCTCTGCCGAGACATAATAGCAAGACCTTACATTAATAATTATTGTATTCTGATCTGATTGTTATTTTTTATGCATTAACTATTTGAAAGTGGTTCTCATCGATGAAAACAAAACGGTTTTTCATTCACTGCTTGAAGTATTTATAGACGTGAAAACATTCGCTTAATTAAATTACATTCTGCACGAAATATTTTGTATCCATTTGTCCCGAAACTTTGAGGAAATTGAAATCTTTGTGGACAGTACTGCATAAAAGCAGTTCATAGAATTGAATAAAAAGATAAGAACCATATTGATAAAGGAAATTTTAAAACTTTTTTTTGGCTCATTTTGACGAAATTCAGGATTTTCAAAGACTGCCAGTAAACGGCTATATCTTGTCTGTCTCTAACGATTTTGCTACGGTTTCGAACGAGCTAATTTTTCAACATGATATCATGGTAGCGGGCAGAAGTCGGTTCGTTCTGAATTTTTCAATACGGTATACAAGTTACAGGTCAATATACAGACCCTCTGTACAGTAAAAAACGTTTTGGGAACAAACCATTGTGAACTTATTTTCTATGTTGATCAGTAAAAATCCTTAGTACGACATGGGGTTTTTTATCAAGTTCGTTAGTACGTTAATACTGCAAGGTGTATAACCTCAGAGAATCATTATCAAGTGTGTTTTGTTTTATTAGCGATTTATACTCGAAGGTCTTGGTATGGGATATCAAAATTAAGGCAAATTTCTGTTATTATCTGATTGCTTGGCACAGATTAGTACGATACTGAATTGGTTAGGAAATGTAAACAAACATTAAATTAAATGAGAGAGTAAAGGGAGGGACAGGTAGGGGTGAAAGGCTAAGGAGATGGAAAGGGAGAGATAATTAAAATCCATGCTTGGTTATATCACGCAACCTTTGACTTCTGTTGTTTTCTCACAAGAACAAAACTTAAGGTGGGGTTCTACCTGAATTTGAATGGAACTTTAAGAGATTTAAAGAAGGGATTGAAGAAAAGAATGGAAACACCTCCAAACAGTTGAAACCCCTCGCAAGAGCACTCCGGGTTGTCAGGAGACTGTTTGGTGTCCGTCCACCAATTTTTAACTTCAAATTCAAATTTTAAAATCACATTTAATCTGTACAGGCCCGCAAATGATCCCGACCCGCAAATGATCCCAAAATTGAACCGCAAATGATCCTCGGACCGGAAACAGTCGCCTAACCGTAAAAGTTGGATATGCGTGGACTAAAGAATTTGGACAGGGGATTTAAATTTATTTAATCCATTTCTTTATTAATAATACAACAGTTAGAAAAACAATTAACGCGAGAGAATGTACCGTATTTGAACGATTTACTAAAGTAAATTCAAAACCACAACTGTATCAATATAGCTGATAAATATGCTCCGATTAGTAACCTAAAACGTGACATAAAGTTTAACAATCCAACCAACAGAAATATGAACTCTCTCCAATCAAGGGATGATTTATTTGCGGCGAAATGTTTTAAGCTGATAGACATTCACACGCAGTCACGCAGCGTTCATAGCGACATTATAAATGTCTAGACGTAAAGTCTGGAAGAAAGTTGAGTTTTGTTGCTGATTTCTATCATATCGATCTCCGACTCTTGTTATCGAGCTACTCTCTTTCGAAATCTGTGGTTATTTTTTTTTCTTTGAATGTCTTCATCAAGTCACTGAATTAAATTCTGACACAGGCAACTAAAAATTTTCTCAAAAACTGACTTCATTTTCGCGTAGCTTTCAGTACAGATTAATTGACAGTAAGAAATTTGCACGTGCAAAAGTTGACAGCTCTATGCGTGCGGTATGCAAATAAATTTACCCAGAGACGCTGTAACCGTTAACTGTATTTTATTTTATATTTGCAAGAACGAATTGTGAAGGAAAATGTATTTTCAAATAACGGTTTCAAAATCTGTCATAAACTCCAAAATTCGCACGTAGAAATTTTGTGCGCTTCCAAGGAAAAGGAGGCTCGTGTCTACCAAGGCAGCATTGTACAGGAAATGGTAATTAGACAGCAGAGACGTCTTCGAAGATTCATGTTTATTTTTTAGGTGCGTTTTCTAAATGAAAAACTTAGATAGTCACATGTTAATTTTGTTATTTCGCGCGTTATTTTCACCGCTTTTAATCGTTGCGTTTTATTATGCCTGAGGCACTTGGTCTTTTATAAAAATACATCCATAGACGATTCATAAAGTCCACGCCATTCCAAGTATTCTGTTGTATCATTTACACAAATCATTTCCGGTACTGGGATCATTTGCGGTCCAATTTGGGATCATTTGCCGTCTCGGGATCATTTGCGGGCCGGGATCATTTGCGGGCCTGTACTCGTAATTCACCCTAAAAACAGCTTCAACCCAAGCAAAAACACAAGCGCATTGCTTTTTGATACTTGTGCTTGTGCTTGCACAAGGGTCTAATTTTGTCCTTTTGCGTGATTGCGCTTGTGCTTGCGTCACTAGTGAAAACCATGCTTAACGGCTGCTATGCCATGGGCAATGGTACCACGGAAGTGCTAAAACAAGGGGATATACCTTATTCTTACTAATTTTCGTACTTAATTTCGCAAAAATTCGAGAGCCGAATTTCGCGAGTATTAATTTTCGCGATTGCAAGAAAAATTAGAGCAAAAGTGTGTCAAATTTCGCGATTTTGTCAGTGTTTTATTGACCAAGGAACTACTAAGAAACTACTGGGAATATATAGTAAGGTCTGGCTCAATAGAACTACAAGGAACTTGCAAATGGAAACTTTGGTGACTGTACTAAAGAGCACGGTTTTGGCCGATTTACAAGCTCGAAAGAGTATTCAGAGGAAGGGTGCTTGTCGAAAACAAGACGGAAAGATACTTTCAATGACAGAAACTTGAAGTTCTTAACATTTAAATTTTTTTATTTACTTTTACTTAACAATTTGGTATTAATTTTCGCGTGTGTATTAAATTTTGCGAAATGTTTTCTTCGCGCGTATAATATTTCGCGATTATTTCAATTGAAATCGCGAAAATCGCGAAAATAAGTAAGAATAAGGTATTATGTAAAACTAAAACAATACCCTGCTAGTCCTGCTAGCCAAGTCGCTTCGTCTAAGGAAGATCGAAGCGAGCCTGCTTTAGCAGGGAAGTATTGCTCAAGCAGTGTGAGAGGACAGGTTATACAGTAGACTTGGAATACTAAGATCTGCTGATTCGCACCAAAATATACAGAATTTTATCCCGTTCCATATTTTTTTTCTTTGTAGCATCAGAAACACTACGGCTTAAAACCTCGATAAACAAGTCTAGGACTTATTTTCTTTCTGCTGAAAAAAATAGTCCAATAAAGCTGAACTGAAGATTTTGAACCAGTTTGTTTTTGTTAGGATTTCAGCAAAGCAGTTATATTTTGCGGGAAGTGGGGGGGGGGGGGGGGGGGGGGGGGATTTGTTAGCGGCAATGTATAGCTGGAAGAATGGTTTATTAATTTCTGATAACTAAATATTTCCAAGATCCCAACAGTTTTATGGAAAAATGTTCATCCTGGAAACGCAAGAAGGATGTGAATTCTTTTCTCGAGAAAGCCAGAAAAAACTTTTATTATGGCGACAAAGACGTCAGTGAATTCGTTTAATATTCATGTGTTTAATCACGTACGTCGAAAGAAGGACATTGTCAGTGGTTTAAAACGACTAACACTTAGCAGTTCCCCAACACACTGTAGTTGCTGGTTTGTGAAGCGAGGTGAAGGAGCCGATCCAGCTAAAAAATATTCCTCTTAAATGTTAAGCAGTTATATTTTCTGGGGGCAAATTTTGTAAGCGGCAATGTATAGCTGGAAGAATGGTTTATTGATCTATGATAACAAAATATTTCCAAGATACCTTTAGTTTAAAAAAAAATGTTCATCCTGGAAACGCAAGCAAGATGTGAATTCTTTTCTTAAGAACGCCAGAAATAACTTTTATTATGACGTGTATTATGACGACAATCAATCATTAATTAATCAGGATCCGCCACTGGTTAGAGACTGAAACCCTTAGTTTTTTGAGCTCTTCCAGGAGCCAAAACTGTCAAAATGCAGTGTGACAAGATTTATGCCGTTTCAGAAAATTCACTTTTTAAATGTCAAAAGGGCCCGTCTATTTGAGGAAATAAGTCCCTATATTCTCTGTTGCAATCCCCCAAAGTAGCGACTCTTAAGTCAGTAACACTCCTTGAAAGAAACCACAAGGTCCGCAACCTCTTAGCAGTTTTCGCGCGTTCACTTCCGGGGCGCGCGCTTGTATTCCTATTTCCGGTCCGCTGTGTCTCACTTCTATATGAACTACAAACCGAGGAACTCTAAAGATGGGGCTCCCTTTCCTGAAAAATTAACTTGTGGAATTGCAAAGTTATATCTTTTCTTGCCTGAAAAACCATTTCATTTTCATTTCCAAATATACAACAAAACCAAAGATTTTTAAACGAAAATGTCCATCCGAAAATACCACCCCCTCCTCCCACCATATACAAGATCTTCCGAAAACTGCAGTCCATGAGAAAACATAAGCCCAGGGCTTATTTCGAATTTTACTGTATGTCAAAGATAAGCTCATAGCCGGGATCTGTGCATGTCTTTGTAATTTTAAAAGCCAGCCAAATTTTCCCGTCATAAATATTCTTTGGTCCAGGTCTCAAATTTTCATTTCTCCCGCTTACGCGCTTGCATTGGGTTAAGAATCTGTCTACGGTGGGGTGGGTGAACCCATACCTGACAAAAGCGCCAAAACAAGGGCAACAGGGTCAGTTTCTCGAAAAACTCAGGATTAAAAAAGGCAGGAAAGATCGAATGTTGGTTTAACGACTGTAGGACTCGCTTTGGGTTTCTTATCGTTATATTTAGAAAGTTTTACAACGTCGTATTTTTGCATGCACCAAAACAATTTCAGACACAGTATTGCGTCTTAATACTGTAGAATCCTGATTTCTCGAGCCTCCGAGGAAAACGCGTGAATCGAGAAATCGGGGGTACAACTACATTGAAGTACTATCCAAGGGGACAGAAAACTGTTTCGAGAAATCGGGAGTTTCGAGAAACAAAGGGTTCGAAAAATCGGGATATATTCTACTGCATATGACAAACTCAAATATTTTTTTTATAAAATTTAAGGTAAATCTCCATACGGAAATATGAAAATCCTTCCCCCCCCCCCCTCCTCCCCCGTATATAAATCCTTCCCGAAAACAGCCCACCTGAAGGGGACGTTGAATAAATATAAGCCCAGGGTTGATTTGCGAATTTTACGATACTTCAAAGATTAAGTCACTGCCCGGATCTGTGCACGTTTTTGTTATTTTAAAAAAATAAACAAACTTTCCTGTAGTAGATATTTATTTAGCCCAGGTCTCAGATTTTTACTTCTCCCCCTTGAGTTCAGAATCTGTCTACGGTGGGGTGGTGGGTGAGTCCATAACTGAGTTAGTGCCAAAACAGGGGCAAGATCTTTCCCAGAAAAATCGAGATTCAAGAGGCGAATTTCCCGGAAAGATCTAAGTGACTCTGCATTATATGCCATGCGCATTAGTACCACGAAAGTGCTAAAACGAGGGGATATTTTATGTAAACTAAAACAATACCCTGCTAGTCCTGCTGGCCAAGTCGCTTCGTCTAAGGAAGATCGAAGCGAGCCTTCTTTAGCAGGGTAGTTGAAACTATTCTGGGAAAGTCTCATGGAAGTATTGCTCAAGCAGTGTGAGAGAACAGGTTACACAACAGACATGGAATGCTAAGATCTACTGATTCGCACCAAAATATGCAGAATTTCTCCCGTTCTGTATTTTTGCTCTTTGTAGCATCAGAAACACTACGGCTTAAAACCTCGAAAAACTAAAAAAAATGTTCATCTTGGAAACGCAAACAGGATGTGAATTCTTTTCTTAAGAACGCCAGAAATAACTTTTATTAAGGCGACAAAGACGTAAGTGAATTCGTTTAATATTCACGTGTTAAAGCTTTGTGTTAAAGGTTTGTGAAGCGAGGTGAAGGAGCCGATCCAGCTAAAAAATATTCCTCTTAAATGCTAAGCAGTTATATTTTCTGAGGGCAAATTTTGTAAGCGGCAATCTATAGCTGGGAGAATGGTTTATTTTTTTTTATTGCTGCAAAACACACATATTACAATAAACAAATATTACAAATACAACATCTAATCTGGTTTATTGATCTATCATAACAAAGTATTTCCAAGATACCTTCAGTTTCATGAAAAAATGTTCATCCTGGAAACGCGAACAGGATATGAAAATTCTTTTCTTAAGAACGCCAGAAAAACTTTTATTATGACATGTATTATATGCGACAATTAATCATTAAACACGTACGTCGAAAGAAGGTCATTGCCAGTGTCGACCAGTGGGTTTAAAACGACTAACACTTAGCAGTTCTTCTACACACTGGAGTTTCTGAAGCGAGGTGTAGGAGCTGATCCAGGCATAACAAGCTAAGCAAGGTAGGTAACCAGACTTTAAGAACCTTCTACTCTACAGGGATCTTAAATTCCACAGTACAACTCTTTAGCTGTTAACCGTCACTTTTTTTAAAGAACGTCGCGTTTTTCCTTCGCACATTTGATTCGATTGAATCAAAAAAATATCAGCATCGTGATTCTTCAGAAAATCCATCTTTCTGTTTGGCTGATCATTTTTTTTTCAATTTGTGCTTTGGTGCAGTGTTTCATTCACATCTTTGAAACTGTTTTAGTTTTTACTCTTTGCCTCAATGACTTTTATGGGGTTGTTTAGTTCTTGTCCTACTACTTCATTGCCTTTGTCTTTCGAGCACACCAAGTTGTTTTAATTAGTTCGATCAGTGTTAAAATGATTGAAATTCTCTCACAGCAAATAGAAGTCTAAATTTAATACAAGGTTTAGATAAGCTGCACTTGTGAAACGATTTACCTTTCATACTGTTCTTCGGTAAAAGACAAAGTAGACTTGATTTTTCAATTGTTAAGAAACTTAATGTGTTCGTAGCTAAGCATGACAATTAATAAGAACAGAAATTTTAATAATGTTTAACAACACCAATAGCGCATGGTCAAAGATGAGTACATGATAAGCACGCATAATAAAATCAAAAGTGAGCATTAGATAAAAACAAGATAACTGATAAAAATGACCATCAAACAAAAGTAAGGCTACTGTTTTGGTCCATAATTCCTTTATACTACTATCAGTTTTTGTGGAGGGTTTCTTATTTTTCGTAAGAGGTTGCGGGAGCTGTACAGGCCCGTAAATGATCCCGGCCCGCAAATGATCCCGAGACGGCAAATGATCCCAAATTGGACCGTAAATGATCCCAGTACGGAAATGATTTGTGTAAATGATACAACAGAATACTTGGAATGGCGTGGACTTTATGAATCGTCTATGGATGTATTTTTATAAAAGACCAAGTGCCTCAGGCATTATAAAACGCAACGATTAAAAGCGGTGAAAATAACGCGCGAAATAACAAAATTAACATGTGACCATCTAAGTTTTCATTTAGAAAACGCACCTAAAAAATAAACATGAATCTTCGAAGACGTCTCTGCTGTCTAATTACCATTTCCTGTACAATGCTGCCTTGGTAGACACGAGCCTCCTTTTCCTTGGAAGCGCACAAAATTTCTACGTGCGAATTTTGGAGTTTATGACAGATTTAATTTTGAAACCGTTATTTGAAAACACATTTTCCTTCACAATTCGTTCTTGCAAATATAAAATGAAATACAGTAAACGGTTACAGCGTCTCTGGGTAAATTTATTTGCATACCGCACGCATAGAGCTGTCAACTTTTGCACATGCAAATTTCTTACTGTCAATTAATCTGTACTGAAAGCTACGCGAAAATGAAGTCAGTTTTTGAGAGAATTTTTAGTTGCCTGTATCAGAATTTATTTCAGTGACTTGATGAAGACATTTAAGGAAAAAATAATCGCAGATTTCGAAAGAGAGTAGCTCGATAACAAGAGTCGGAGATCGATATGATAGAAATCAGTAACAAAACTCAACTTTCTTCCAGACTTTACGTCTAGACATTTATAATGTCGCTATGACGCTGCGTGATTGCGTGTGAATGGCTATCAGCTTAAAGCATTTCGCCGCAAATAAATCATCCCTTGATTGGAGAGAGTTCATATTTCTGTTGGTTGGATTGTTAAACTTTATGTCACGTTTTAGGTTACTAATCGGAGCATATTTATCAGCTATATTGATACAGTTGTGGTTTTGAATTTAGTATTTTCTCGATTAAACGCCCCCGGCGTTTATTTCAAACTTGGCCCAATAGAGCCGGCGTTTATTTGATTCCAGCAGTTTGTTCAAGCTCTATGTTTCTAAGAAATCATTTTCATTCACTATTTATAACAGCCATATATGTAGGCATCATTTCCAAAGCATATTACACTTTAAATAAATGTTAAAGGGGTTTATTTTCAAATACAGCTTGGAGACCCGGCGTTTATTCGGGGCCCGGCGTTTAATCGAGAAAATACGGTACTTTAGTAAATCGTTCAAATACGGTACATTCTCTCGCGTTAATTGTTTTTCTAATTGTTGTATTATTAATAAAGAAATGGATTAAATAAATTTAAATCCCCTGTCCAAATTCTTTAGTCCACGCATATCCAACTTTTACGGTTAGGCGACTGTTTCCGGTCCGAGGATCATTTGCGGTTCAATTTTGGGATCATTTGCGGTCCCGGGATCATTTGCGGTCCAATTTGGGGATCATTTGCAGTCCCGGGATCATTTGCGGGTCGGGATCATTTGCGGGCCTGTACAAATGTAGTCTCCAATATTTCTTATTTGTCTAAATTTTACTAATCCTTTGAGAAAAACTATCGCCTCCCAGACATCCCCCAAAATCGTCCAAAAAATAACAAAATACTGCAAAACAAATATGTATGGGTTAAGTAAAGCTTTTTTGGATTCCTTGAAACGCGGCTGAAATGGTTTTCAGTGTTTTCCAGCCCTTATACTTTGGGTCAGTACTACTATTTTTTAGCTATTCTTCACCAGTTGCTATTACAGTAATGGTATGAAACAAATACCTAATCATTGGTCAATAAGTTGTGATCATTTTCTTGACAATAGTAGTTACCTGATTAGAAGTTGTATACTGTTCCATTAAAGTGTAAGGGCTGGAAAATACTGAAATGCGTCAGCCACCTAAAGCGTTGGAAAAATTGGTCTTCAGGTAAAAACCCCGCCTTTATTAAGTATTGCGAAAAGGCTGCACTTTGCTATGTGTTACAAATTTATATTTTCTAGACGTCTAGTTCAATCGTTTATTTGTATTGTGCGAAATATATTTTTATAAATTGAGACCATTATGTCATTAAGTAATAATGCAATCTTGAAAACATTCCAGATTTTCATTATTAACTAGAAACACGAAAAATTCAAATTTGGGAGAATGACGTTGCCATGGTGATTTCAAGTTACTGGCACAATAACTAATCCTACCAAATTATTGCGAGATGAATTTTAGATAAACGCGCAAAGTTTGGAGCTTGAAAAAGTTATAAGCGTCCAAAGTCAGCGCGGGCCTCAAAAGCCCTCCCCCCCGGCCTGAATCGGTTTAAGTGACTGTTTTTCTAGTGAATTTTACTGTACTGTACCCTGCCTTTCAAGTCAAAACAGATAGCTAATTATTAAGCGCCCGATTTTAAGCTTCTCAAGCTTCTCAAGCTTCTTGTTCAATAAAAACTGATCAGTATCAGACACGGCCCTTTCAATATATGAGAGGTGTACGACAAGGTTGCGTTTTAAGTCCACTACTTTTCAACCTTTATATTAACGATTTACCGTTCTCATTTGAAAATATTCTGTCTGATCCTTTTGTCCTACCAAACGGTACAAAATTAAACGCTCTACTATATGCCGACGATTTAATTATTTTATCACGTTCCAAAACAGGTTTGCAAAACTGTCTTAACACATTAGACACATACTGCAACACGTGGATGTTGAGCGTAAATCCCCAAAAACCCAAGATAATGGTTTTTCAAAAACGTGCGAAAAAATGTACTGAACATGTATTATACATAGGAAATCAAACAATTGATGTTGTACAAGATTATACTTATTTAGGAACCAAAATATCTTCTAGAGGAAATTTTAAAATCTCACTTGATCACCTAAAAGAGAAAGGACTTCATGCACTTTTCAGTATGAGACGACACACAAATTTTAGTAGATTGAAACCTTCTCTTGCCTGTAAAATCTTTGATGCAATAATATCTCCAATTCTGCTCTATAATAGTGAAATTTGGGGTGGTTATGTAAAATCTGATTTTAAGGCCTGGGATGGTTCACAAATTGAAAGAACACATCTACAGTTTTGTAAACGCTATCTTGATGTAAGTAATAAGGCTTTTAATGTTGCATGTAGAGCTGAGCTTGGTCGATTTCCTCTCCTTATCACCATTAATCAAAGAATCCTCAACTATTTGATGTATCTCCAAGAAAAGCAACCGGATCCTTTTGTTAAACTATTTTTACCACCGCTGGTAAAAATAGTTTTTACTCTAATCTTATGAAGATATCCGAATATTTTAATTTTGGTAATTTTAATCCTGATTTAGTAGACACCGCAAAAGTGACAATGTTTCTGCAGTCAATGAAACAGAAATATATTTCGTATTGGCAGCATACTCTACAGCATTCTCAAAAACTAGAATTTTATAGATCTTTTAAGAACGAATATGCTACCTCCAATTATCTAGAGTTAACTAGGAAAGTTTCTGGTAGGAGAACATTAGCTAAATTACGTATTAGTAATCATAAGTTAATGATCGAACTAGGCAGATATAATACGTCCAGACATAATAGGCTCTGCCCGGTCTGTGATTGTAATAAAACCGAAGATGAAATTCATTTTCTCTTTTATTGTTCGAAATATACAACAATAAGAGATAACTTTTGCAAGACAATACAGCCTATCATCTTAAGTGTCAGCCGACTACCAGTGCCTGACTTGATTTTAGAATTAATGAATTCTTCCGTTCATTTTGTGACCATGCAATTGATTAAATTTATATCATCTTGTTTTGATTTACGTAACAAAATACTATCAATGTAATTAATTTTATATGTAATCATTTTTGTTTTTGTTTTTTACTATATATTATTATTTTATTATTTTTATTATTATTATTATTATTATTATTATTATTACTAAATAAGTTTACGCTTTTGCAATATTGTAACACATTTACAGTCATGCAAATAAAGCTTGTTGTTGTTGTTGTTGTTGTTGTTGCACTGAGCCTGCAATATATCAGCAGGGATGATCATGTTGCCAGGCAACTTATCCCGGTGGTTATAAGCTGACAAGTTAATTTTTACACAGTGCCCACTCATGCTATAGGGAAATCTTTATTTGCCTCATTAGCATATTAATCGAGCTACAAAAGTATCAATTCTGAATGTATAAAGCACATTTTGCAATAAAATATTTAAGCCCCAAGTATTAAAATCCTTTTTTTTCTGTGAAGCAGCTTAAAAAACACTTTAATTTTACAAAGAATGTATGGCCTCGTTACCACTTTTGCCACCCAGAAATTTGCAGAAATTTTGCAACATAGGTAAAGCACTGAAAATTTCGCCAATTATTTAGTTATTATTATGATGCCTTCTTTCTGCAAAGTTGTATGCTAATAAGGCAAAATGTAAATAGTGACGTCAGCCAAGATTTCCCAATATTCTGACTGGTATGTTACGTTTAGAGAATTTGTCAAATGTCTTGGCTTGGCTAGTGGAAAGTTCTGATTGGAAAGTCCGAAAATATCAGTTAAATTGCGCATGCCTAGCTTTCAAAAAAGATGACTCGACGAACTTCTTGGTGTTTTACCCGGGGGGGGGGGGGTACTCCCTATAACGGCCTATACGGGGAGGCTCCGCCCGAAAGGGGTACCTTTTTCAGGCTTCAGGTATATAAAAGGGTAGGTACTTCACGAGTTTAAGTATATGGAAGGGTATGGAAATCTGTCATTTGGCTATTTAAAAGGGCCTTTAATTAAAATATTTCGAACAGACGCAATTTATGGCTGTATTATTTTAATTTATTAAGCGTTACATAAAAATGACAAGAAAACGTGCTATTTTAAGTCCACGCCATGTCTCTTTCTCTCGAAAGGGGTACAATTTCTGTCAAAAATGGTATATAAAAGGGTAAGGGGTTAGAACTTGGGGCGGAGCCTCGCCGTATAAAACTTTTTGGAGTACCCCCCCCCCCCCCCCCAGGTGTTTTACTTCCCGCCATACTTATTGTTTTCAAAACAAATCAAAATTGATCCTGCAAAGGAACTTTCGAGAGTTACTGACTCGTTTCGTCAAGCTTGCGCAGTAAGGAACGAAGACTCGAGATACAAGATTCACGGTGTGTAGATTTGGAAATTACAGTGCCAATAAGTCGCATCGTTCAAATGAAATTCGCACTATAATCAGTCCCGGCATAGCTAATCGAACGAAATCGAACACCAGACTTTCAGTGAGTTCGATTTCCGAACAAATTGAACTCAATCGAACAAGTCGAACCCAATCGAACCCAATATATCAGATTGGGTTCGATTGAGTTCAGTAACCGAACTAATTCGAACACAATTAAATGGATTGCGGTCGATTGGCTCTGGTAAACCTATACATACAAAGCAAGCCCGTCGAAAGCAGGTTTTTCTTGCGCATTTTTTACAGTTTATTCAATAACAGAAACCCCTGTCCGCAGTTATGAGAACAGAACAAAACAGAACAAAAATCGTTATTCCCGCTTGCGTGTTCAATAATTATTGCACCATTTCCTTTTTAAAAACATCTTACTGTCGTGATAGAAAGGATAAATAGTAAATGCAACAGTAATGTTCGTGTAGATTGATTTCTTGGCCTGGGTGTCAAGGGTTATCTTGTCCCGCGGCGCTCTTTAGCGTGCGTGGCCGGCGTTCAAAGGGGAAGGAGAACGGGAGTTCGAGCGCGAAGCGCGAGGTGCGAGGAGAGAGCGCGAACTCCCCCTTCTCCTTCCCCTTTGAACGCCGGCCACGCAAGCTACGCGCTCTTTTGATTGTACTGCTTGTCTTTTGTGGCAAAAAAGAGAGCGGATTGAATTCCCTGGTACCTCGGTTCATTTTGTTGGCATCTGTTTCCGGTTCTCTTGAATCTCACAAAAACATCTTCTGTCAAGTTATCGAAGCATTTACAGGCCACAGGGAAGAAACTAGTTCACGTTGAATCGGCGGGTTGAAGGTGACCTTATTGTCCGCGCTCGTTTGCAATTCGGAATGCACGGCCTTTCTCGCCGATTTTCTTTAAAACATCGAAAACTTCGCCATCCTTGACGTCAAAGCGGCATTCCTGGTACCTCTCTACTACGCATTTGAAGCTTACAACCCACAGAGCATCTGAAGCCATTTCTGCGACCACGTGCTAAACTCCGGGCTGAAGTAACTCGAGCTTCCAAGAACTGGTTATAGATTTTCAACGCCTGTTTTACAAAAATCAAGAGTCCGAAAATCGAACGTTCGATTGAGTTCGATTGAATATTTTTTTTTCGGTGAGTTCGATTTGGTTCGATTGCCGAACTCAATCCATGAATTGAGTTCGATTGAGTTCGATTGAAATATAGTTCGATTGGGTTCGATTTGCTATGCCGGAAATCAGTTAAATGTGGGACGTAATAAACAGCCGTATTTTCTGGTTTTCTTCAGTAGCGTTACTTCTTTCGCATGTAAACGGTAATTGCTTACATCAGATTAGAAAGAAGACTATGAAGTCTACCCATAGGCGTACGAGGCGGGGGGGCGAGGGGGGCTGCAGCCCCCCCCCCCCCAGTGCCAAAATTTTTCGAGCAAAATGCTGAGAATTCGGGCAACAAGCCTAAAAAAAAATAGAAAACAAGCCGAAAAATCTAGTCAACATTACCTAAAACTCGAATTACATCAACAAGAAAAGTATTGGAAATATACCGAACTTTGAGGTTCAAAAGTCCAACTTTCTAATTCATCTGCGTTTGTTTCCTCTCGCAAATTGCTATAATAATGTTCGACTTTTCTCGCAAATTCTGCGTGACCCCTCAGTTTGATTCAGTTGCAATCAGCTTTTCCATAGCTTGAGCGCGCACGGTGGATTTAGTAGAAGACCTTGAAACAAAGCTGTTATAAATGTGACGAAGCTAATGCATTCGACTCAAACATTTAGTTCTCAGGGCTAGCTTAAAACTTTCAACGAAATGTTTTAAATCCCATTCTTTTGTAAATGTTTTAGACGCTTTTGCTTTACTTTCAAATGGGGGAAAACAATGTAAATTGGCTCCCCAAAATTAATTTAATTTTTGCTGAATTAGAGTGAATAAATAAAATATTTTCGAAAAAGAATTTAATGCATTGACACCTTCCGACAACGCCACGAAATTAATTAAAGAACTTAAGCAAGCAGGAGAAATTTGTACACAACTATATCAATGCTCGTTTTTCCATTTTATATGCCCCTTTATTCGACTTTCAACCCATGCCATTTTTCGACATTTTTTTCGGGCAAAAGAGTCTCCGCCCCCCCCCCCCCACCCCCAGGACCGAAGGTGCCCGTACGCCTATAAGTCAGGGTCTCAAAGGGGGGGGGGGGGGTCCCTGGAGCCCTGGAGCCCTGAAATTTCTGCTTTGGAGCCCGGAGCCCGATCATTTTATTGACTGGAGCCCTGATCCTTTTTTGGCTGTGGAGACCGGAGCCCAAAGAAATTGTCTGTTGATTCCAGAGCCCAGCATTTTGAAATTTAATCATTCGCGATCCCAGATTGCATTTTTTCTTGTTTTATGACTGCATTTTGTTTGTTTGTAAATGAGCCATTCGTCCTGCGTATTACACAAGAAGATTCTCCCATTCGGAAACTGCAGTCCTTCCTGTGTCTATGAATTGCGATCGTAGTACTAAATTTCATTATGCCAAAACTTGTAGCCACCTCTTGGAAACCATGTTTTAAGGTCAGATACCTATTGAATTCCGCGATTGATGTAGCCGTTCGCTCACGTTTTAACATCACACTCCAACAATGGCAGGCCTTGTCTGCCCCCAGTTCATATAAACAGACGGTTGCATCAAGCAGATCAGCTTCTTTTAACTCGCTTGATGCACCAATCTCAGATTTAAAGAAACAACAGCAAAGCGAACTTCATCTTAGCTTTGACCAAAGATCAACGCCACATGAAAGATGTCAAGATGATACGTGGAATTTTCGGTCACATTGAGCATAGAAATCTGATCCGCTCCATGGCCTTAGTACTGATATTCAAGTTCAGTAAAAACGACAAAAACAAAAAAACTAAAAACGACAAAAACACTATAACGAAAGAGCGCCCTTCCCAAGGGTTTACGCATCGCTAGTTGCTCCCAGGGGGGCAACGAACAATAACGTCAATGCAACTTATTAGAATTCTGCGAACCTTGCAAAATTCATCATTCTCTGAAGAAGACCGCAGAAGGCGATCGAAAATTTAGAGTATCCTTTTATATTTTTAGATCTTTTTAAACCATTTTTATATTTTAAGTAAATAGTTAATCCACTTTTAATAGTTGGAGACATGAGAACTGGCTTCTTGGGTTTAAAAAACTGATGAAAACTGGTCGGAATTGTGGACGTTTTAATTTGCGGACTCGATTTTGCATTGCAAAATAATTTTTAGTGCATGCATAGTGGAGCCCGGAGCCCGAAAGCAGATGATATGGAGCCCTGGAGCCCTGACATTTTCGTCTTGGAGCCCTGGAGCCCTGCATTTTTTAGCCCGGAGCCCTGGAGCCCTAAACCCCTTTGAGACCCTGATAAGTCTACCTCTTTTGCTACGAGGTTTAGAGATTTTAAATTCACATGCACGGTTTGGGACTGGGACTAGTTAAGCACGCGCAATGACAATTTTATTTCAAACCAGGTGCTCTCCTTAATAAAATTCACCATATTAGCTTTACAAAACGCTCCAAAATTAACGGCTTACCACAAATACAGTTTTCAGCAATGCCTTAGCAACGTCTCTGGATCTGTAGTTAGGATTGAGCCCCCTAACAAGCCCTCGCTAACTAATGTCACTTTGCAACGGTCTCCGTTTTAAAATTTCAGGTACCTATGAAGCGATTTGTGATAAGACTTTTTCCATTTTTCATCGTTTATGTGTGGGCATGCAGAAGGCCAAATTTTTTAAAAAAGTATTACGGTTGAAAACGTCCTTAATAAACTCAATTCTGTTTTTAAGACTTTGGCAAACTACGTAAACACAGCAACGTCTTTAAAGACAGCTGCCTGTCAAAGTAATAGCATTTTTTACTATGACAAAAAAAATTAATCCACCAACCACAATATAGGGGAAGTCTTAAGCAGCCACTTATAATCGATAGCTAATTAATAGATGGAGGTGACATATTTGAATAAACAAGAACTTTCAATTGCCTTCAGATGTTGCAGCAGTTTCATGGTACACACCATTGAATATCCACCCACCGAAGCTTCTCGATGAATTGTGACTGATCACTGGTCAATTATTCTCAAGTTTTTGTAAGGCCATCGTAAAGATGCTTTCTGTATTTTTCTGCTTTGTTTTCGTCTTGTTGGCTTCTGTCATCCCAGGGACACAAGGTAAGGCTTTTCAGTCAGTGTTTGAGGATATTCTTGTTTTATTTTTTTAGTATCACAATTTTAGACATTGTATATATAACGCTTACGAAGAGGTGGACGGTTTTCTGTATATCTTTGCTTTTAATATTGTACGGTGAAAATGTTTTTCATTAGGGGCGTTAATTAAGAGATTCTAATTTTTGTTAAGTCGTCGCCCTGGTAAATTACTGAACACTGCTGACATGATAACGAATGCTTTAACTTAAGAGTGCTCCGCCTTTTTCAAAGTTTTATCAAAAGATCCTAGTGTGCAAGAGTTATTTTGCGACATTTTTGGATATACAAGCGGATAAACTTCTGCGGACAACACTTAGTTACATCTTAACCAGAAATGTTTATTTTCGTTATTCAGACGAGACCAAAATAAAATTTTGAACTTATAGTCTATGTCTTTCAAGATCGAATATTACCTATCTTCGCTTCTTTGTGTGAGTAATTAGACTTTCCGGCATCGATCTTTCAGACTTTATAAATCTATTCTTTTGAGTTTTCTTTTCGATCAGAAAAAAGTTTTGCATGTTAAAAATGGGGATATATGTTCTGCGACTCATGTAAAAGAATAAAGAAAAATATTGCGGACACCATAAACTAACATCTACAAAATAGACTATTTGATGACACTTAAGTAACCGACTCAAATACTGCCAAATATTCAAGGTGATCCGAAAAAAATCGGTATGTTTTGGAAAGATTACTGTCATTTACTAAAACGTCTCTTAACAAACTACTCTAGAATTTGTGCAACATAAAAAATTAATGAATGTACAAACAGTCTTTCTTACAACAAAGTTGAAATGATAACAAGTTTCCTTCCGCATAACTCTTGTTGCTTTTTGGTACAGTTCGGTTAAGAAAACTGAGCTGAAACTTTGAAAACGTTTTTAAAACGGTAAAAAGGCGGATTGTGTAAAATAAACCGAAAACATTAATAAGTCATATCAAAGAACACCGCTTAGAGGAAGTTTTAACTTAACTGATACACTAAGCTTAAACAGGTGTCTGTGAAATATCCATGCAAATTTTAGTTAAAAAACGTATTCAAGTTTTTATTGATACGGCGAAAACCTTACTCATACGAGCTCCTGGCGCCAAATTAAAATAATATATGGTAGCTCTGAAACCGCTCGGCGGATTTTTTTTTAACTATGCAGAAAGTTGTATCCTAACATGCCATCATTACTCGATAATAAAATAACAGTAAAAGTGAGTCCGCTATGCGAACATGTGTGGACTTTCATTTGATTAAAAGTTGACATTATGAATTAATCAATGAGTTACTGTAGCAGTCAACAACTTGAATCGAGTAATTCGAGATACAAGGGTCACCGAGTTTGTTTTTAAGATAGCACATAAAACGAAAAAAAAGGGTGTTTTTAACAGTTACACTGTTGCTGTGGTAACCAGTGACGTCATGGAAATGACCACAGCTTTTTCAGCAATGAATGGACATTTGTTTGATTTCATTATTGCAGCAGCAAATGATAGATTTGTAGTATTGACCCATCAATGTACGAGAGCTGCAGGAGCTGGAAAGTGCTGGAAACCTTGAGGTTTCTTTACATAGTACAGGTCATTATTAATTAATATAAACATCCTGTTTTTACAGAAGCAGAAAAAAGGAAGTCCTTGCTTCCGAGCTTAAAACTAAACATCCGCTATTTGAGCTATTTGACAAAGCAATCATAAAACAAGGCGGAGTCTAGGAAACACAAAGAGAAATTTTAAGAAAGCACCGCCGTGGGCGAGTGATCAGTCGTCGGGTGAAACGAATCAAGGATCGGTTTACGAGCCAATCCCGAACAATCCACGACACTGATCCGACCAACTGTCTACTGGCAACCAATGATATCCTTTTAATTAAACTCGTGATGAATGTTTTGAAGCGTGCTAGATATTAAAAGCGTGTTGTTTCCGCCGACCAGCTCTCACTGTGACAAATAAAGGTAATAAAGTTGTCGCGACGAAGAACAAACGAATACTCGAGTCGTTGTGAATTGTTACTCATTCAATTTGATAGATCAAGATGTATGCCTTTCCAAGCTTGAAATGCACTGGGATTCAGTAGCATGACGCTCTGGTTAGCAAGCTAAAGAAAAGCGCTTTGGTTAAAGCACGGACAAAGCACGCATTTAACTCCGACCTATTAGTGACTATCATCAACGCGCTCGTTTTCAGTAAGTTGTACTATTGCTCTACTGTATGGTACAGTACCGCTGCCTGTAATGTGCAAAAACTTCAACTCGTTCAGAACTTCGCTGCTCGGATAATTAGTGGTACATATAAATTTGAGCATATAACTCCATCACTCAAGAATTTGAGGTGGCTTCCCGTGAAAAAGCAGCTTTACCTCCGAGATGCTGTTTTCGCTTTTAAGTGCATGACGGGCTGCGCCCCGACCTATCTGACTTCACAATTTGTCAAAAGGCACTAAATATCAAGCCGAACACAAGAAATTCACAACAACTGAATATTCCCCTGTGCAAAACCACTGCTGGTCAGAGGTCTTTTTATTAAAGAAATAAAAAACGCACCCGAGTGCATTGTTGAGTTATATAAGCACGCAGGAATTTTTAAGAACACGAGAGAAGTGCATAGAGAAGCACGAGGCGCAGCCGAGTGCTTCTCGCACTTCTCGAGTGTTCTTAAAAATTCCCAAGTGCTAATATAACTCAACAATGCACGAGGAGAAAGTTTTTTATTTCTTTTATGAAATGTTAAAAAAAATGCGCGCGCTAAAACTCGTGACGTAAGCAGCGTGCATTATTTATGGGTTAGAGACTGTTGTGAGTGTTTTGTTGACAAATACACGCACGCGCTGGCCGCACAATGAACGAGAAATCTTCAATACTGCACGAGGCGTAGCCTCGTGCAGTATTGAAAATTTCGAGTTCATTGTGCGGCCAGCAAGTGCGTGTATTTGTCAACAAAACACGAACTAACAGTCTCTAACCCATGAGCTATAGGATAAGTGGAGTTTTTCTAAGTTAAAAGCTAATATCTTACCACTAAAGTCTTTTCTTTACTACTCTGTTTACTTCTGTCGTTGTTCGATCACAATACATGGGTAACCAGGCTTTTATTCAACCGACAAGACCTGGATGCTAAACTAATTTGCATTTGGAGTGCCCCTGGCCACTCCCCGAAAAAAAGCACCATTTCATGCCTTTGGGGGTAGGTATTCCTACATGTGGACCACTAAGCTAATTTGCATTTGGGACTATGTGTATAATACCATGGGTAGGAAGATAATCCCTTCTTTCGTGTGAAGCTCGTAAGATCCAAAGGTGGCCATTTTCCTTATAAGGAATGTAAAGGTGGCCCACCTGGGGGTTATACAAAGGAAACCATTCATTCACACAGGGAGTGGGATGAGGTGAACATGGGTTTACCCGAAGTCGTTGGAGTCTTGCTTAATTAAATGGTTGAATTTTGCGACTATGAATAGGAGTTAAGAACTATTTACATAAGTAAATTGAAATAATACGGGCTCGCCCGCTCTTACTACTTTTCTTTATTTTACTGTCATAATCTGACGTTCTAATGTTGAGAGAAGTAGTGAGTGGAGGAAATAAAGTTTTATCGGCTACATTCCAGAAACAGTAGTGGATTCTCCGACGACAATAAATTGCACGCCGCATGTAAATAATTGTATTATATATACGAGTCGAAAACATTAAACAAAGAAGCGCTCTTACAAGCTTAAATTCGTCAAAAAACCTGCATAAAAACTAACTCACCCTATGCGGAAATTTTTCTTATTTATTTTATTTCAAAACCTCAGTCGTAAAAGCCGATTTTTCGAAGCTTAAATATTCACAACAACAATTAGTGAATAGATTTGAATATTCATATTTGTAAGTTGTGACCACACAAACACACGCGTAGAGTTCAACGCCTGTGTTTTCCCGTTCATGCTGCACCGGTAAAAAGTCACTCGTTGACAACTCCAGCTTACTCCATAGCGAAAACCTTCAAAAATAACGACAACGACCACAAAACTATCCGAAATTTACATTTTTTTTTCACCGTTGAGTTGCGAACATCTCCAAAATAAACCAAAATTCATTTCCGGTTGCCAAACCTTTCTTCTTCCATGTGGGGAAAGGCTCAAGTTTGTCGCCTTTTTCATACCTCACTAGGGGATTGAGAGTGCTTGTTGATCTTACGAGCTCAACACGAAATTAAAAAACAATACCCATTGTTTGTCCGGTTTAGTGATTGGCCAAAAACCAAAATCTCCTAGCAACAGTAAAAGTTTTTCCTACCCAGTGTTTTTATTATTCGCCGTAACACCAAATGCAAATTAGTTTAGCATCTAGGTCTTCTCGGTTGAATAAAAGCCTGGTTACCCATGTGTTGCGATCGAACAACCAAAGTAGTAAACAGAGTAGTAAAAAGACTTTAGTGGTAAGATATTGGCTTTTAATTTAGAAAAAACTCCACTTATCCCATAGCTCATGTCTAACCCTTTTAATATACAATCTGAGTACACTGCAAGAAAAACACGATTCACCGAACTTTGAACTAGACTTTTAATGAATAATAATAAGAAGAATTTGAGTAGTACATAATTATACATGCAGGCTGTAAAGATCAATAATACAGAAATCCAAAATAAGCTGAAAAATAAATAAAGCTTAAAATGGTCCATTAAATTGTTCTTTAGCTGGAGTCGTTCATAAATACAGTCAGCGAGAAGCTTGTTCAATGCAAGGTGAGCCGATCGCTTTTACAATTGCAAGCCAGCAAGTCAATCGCACACAAAAAATTCAGCTTCAGTTTACCTTTGAAAATGAAAACACTCCAGGTTGTTTTCTTCTTGGTATTTTTTGGTATTGAATCGTTGATAATTTGAGGAATATCTTTTTTCTTCCACTTTTGCAAGCCTTTTGCAAGCTGAAGACATTTTCAATAATGCACGATTTTTGTGCATTATTGTCAATACTGCACTGTCGGAGTTTGCTGACGACAGGTAAAGGAAAATCACGTGATCGATTTTAACCAATGGCGCGCGTGGATTTTGGACAGTGAACGAAGATTGTATATTAAAACTCGATAAAGCACGCGCGTGACGTATGCAGCGTGCTTTATGGAGCTATAATGAATTCAAACTGACCAATCACAGCGCGCGCAATTACTCGGACATTTTATAATACTAAGCTTATCTAGCCGAGAATATTGAAATGGCTTTTTGCGGCTTGAATGCGCTTGCGATCCGGGGCCAGGGCTTAAAACGTTAACTCTGCATAAACCATTTCTTAGGCATAGACACATTTACAAGTTCTGAGGTTATCATGTTATCATCCATCGATGTCATTGTTTTCAAGGATATTTTGTACTTTCTTTTTAAGAATGCGTGTGCGAAGAATCCTTGCAAGAACAAGGCGACCTGCCAGGCTGGTTTTACAGACAGAGATTATCAATGTTTGTGTTTTCCTGGATTTACGGGCCTCGATTGTGAATATGGTAAGAAACGTCGTCGGCTATTATGACAGGACTTTTGAAACTTACCAATTATAAGAGTTTGATAGGCTAAAAAAAGGAAATTAATTTTTCATTGTAACAACTGGTTCTCCGCACAATAGGAAAGCACTCCATCCTTAACATACAAGTAAACACCATCGAAAACTCCCAACCTTCTTTCGAGTTTGCATCATTCACATGAAGCAGCTCTATTCCCTGGGGGGAGGGGTACTTCGGTAAATTTTGGATAAAAAGTTGAAAGTCTTTTTAAGGCCCAAAACCTTAAAAAACAAAAGCTAAGTATGGCGTGAACGACCCAATTCCAAATAACGGCTAACCCGGCGCACGGCAAAATCACAAATTTTTATCATAAAATCACCTTGCTTATACTTCAACGGAAAATTTAGTTTTATCAAACCATTTCTTTTTTCGATTACGCACTACAATGTTTCATAATAGAACGGGAACACAATGCCAACCCGACTGAAGGGGCAAAAATGATACCCTATTTAAGGATCAAGAACCTATCCCGCAGTACATAACTGTCTATCATAATGTTCAGAAATACTTCAACATTGATATGGGGGAGAGGGGGGGCCAAACATCTTGTGTAATATAGCCCATATATGGGAGTGACCTGCCGGATCTTTTAAAGACAAATAATGGAACCATACGTTCTAGCCGTGTTTTTTACAAAGCCTCATGTAAAAAAAACTACACAAACATCAGAGCGTCCATTATATGATCACAGCCTTATAATCCAAGAAAGTATCCTGAGTCATATTATTCAATGGAATTACGTTTGTTGCTTTAGATATTGACGAGTGTTCCACGAAGGCTCACAGCTGTGATGTTAATGCTGTGTGTAACAACACCCGGGGATCCTATAACTGCACGTGCAAAGATGGATTCTATGGAGATGGCGAAACCTGCAATGGTAAATATAAGAAATTAAAGAAATGATTTAGTTACTTCTTTTAGTTGATGTTAAGTTCCATTGAATATCGTATTTTCCCGGCAAAACATAGACTATAGATAAATAACTGGCGAGATACGCTATATATATGAACATTGATAACTTATCAGACCATTTCAAAGGAACTTATTTTAATGAAATTCCTTTCGTTATTTCAGATATAGACGAGTGTGCCAACGGATCGTACAACTGTGATGTTAATGCTGTGTGTAACAACACCCGGGGATCCTATAACTGCACGTGCAAAGATGGATTCTATGGAGATGACAAAAATTGCACGGGTAACTATCTGTAACATCATTATTTTGTAGCCAGACCATTTCAAAGGAACTTATTTTAATGAAATCCCTTTCGTTATTTCAGATATAGACGAGTGTGCCAACGGATCGTACAACTGTGATGTTAATGCTGTGTGTAACAACACCCGGGGATCCTATAACTGCACGTGCAAAGATGGATTCTATGGAGATGGCAAAAATTGCACGGGTAACTATCTGTAACATCATTATTTTGTAGCCAGACCATTTCAAAGGAACTTATTTTAATGAAATCCCTTTCGTTATTTCAGATGTAGACGAGTGTGCCAACGGATCGTACAACTGTGATGTTAATGCTGTGTGTAACAACACCCGGGGATCCTATAACTGCACGTGTAAAGATGGGTTTTATGGAGATGGCAAAAATTGTACTGGTAAGTATCTGTAACATATTTTGTAGCCAGACTATTTCAAATGAAACTTATTCAATAAATTCCTTTTGTTGTTTTAGATATAGACGAGTGTGCCAACGGTTCGTACAACTGTGATGTTAATGCTGTGTGTAACAACATCCGGGGATCCTATAACTGCACGTGCAAAGATGGATTTTATGGAGATGGTGTAAACTGTACAGGTAACTTTTGTTATATATGATGCGTTTTTATTTACAACAGTGTGTAACTGCAAACGTAGACCTACTGGCCGGACATCAAATGCAACGCGCTATAAGATTAGGGAACATTCCGTTACAAAATTAAACTACTTTAAATTAATGAAACTCACAACCAGGCACCTTTTGTGACATATACTTGTCCTCCCCCTTGTTGTCCTTCTCCTTGCTGCCGAACTAGGAAGGTAAGCAGAGTTGATCATCTTTTACGACCAGTTGCTAAATCTGAAAATATTATTTTACTTGTGCACAGTACTATCCAAACTCTTGAAACTGCTACTTCAAGTTCGTTAAACTAATAAAGTAACGAGGCTGTCAAAATGAAGAAAAACTGCCTTTGTTAATAAAAGCTGGATCCTAAATAAACGTTGGGCTCAAATAACCGGGTCCCCAAAGCTGTGTTTTAAATTAAATTCGCGAAAAGTTGGCATGCATTTACAAAGAGTAGAAGTACTATATACAAATCTTGTAAAGTTTATAAGCATCATTTGCCAAGGAATTTAGATTATGGCCGAAAGCGCGCAGTAAGACATCCAATAGCTTAGTTAAAATCGACAATACCTTTCCAAACTCAGTTTGTGAACCGTCGGAGATTTATAAGAATATAAAAATTTAAAACATTCTTTTTATTTTATCCGCTGTAGAGAAGCCACGGTCGGTTATCATTTGTGAGGACAAAACAAATACCATTAGCTGCCAAAATGGAAAAATAATCGACGTGCTGTACGCAAATTATGGCAGGCTGGACCGTCGAACATGCATTCATGTCAGTATGAGCGACATAAACTGTTCTTCCAGCAATTCCCTTAAGGTTGTGCAGAACAAGTGCAACACCAAAACCAGCTGCGAGCTGCTTGCAAATAAACAAGAGTTTGGTGGCGATCCATGTGGTGGAACATACAAATATCTGCAAGTCAAATACAGGTGCCTGGAACTGGAACATAATGATTAAACGATAAATATAGTAGGATTCCCCCTTCTGTGATACGCGACTGACTCATTTAAATTACTGACAAAAAGCCAAGAATAATTTCACCTCTCCACGATTTACTGAGTGAGCTATGTGCTTACGTGACCTCATTCTTAATAATTTAGGTTGCGTTTCTTTGGGAAAATACAAATCCAGATTCTTGTATCCAAAAACGGATTTTGCGTTTCTTTACTTAAATCCGAAAATGGATTAGTTAGGGCAACCTCTAGCTTGTTTGTCTGCAATGCAGGCCAGGTAACTTAGTTCCCAGGGCTTTTCCCTTGCCGAGGGAAAAGCCCTGGGAACGAGGTTGTAATCAGGGATTAGTGATCTGAAGAGTCCGAACTCCGAGTGGATACATCAGATCATATCTAAATCCGGATTTTTAGGATTCATGATCCGTGCGTTTCTTTGGGAAAGGATTCGAAAAAGTTCATTGACCCAGCGGTCTTTGCTGTGAAAATACAGATGCGCGATTTGTAAGCACTGTCAATACGGTACGTTTTCAAGTTTCTATTTCGATTAACATACAAAATGATTAAATTTAAAATTTAAGGGTAGCTTGATCATTGTGGAGTGTCATCTTAAACCAGGGGCACCCATCGAGAATATAGTTCAAAACCACTTAAAGATAGCACCGTTGAACGTATTTTAGTATTTAAACGGTAGATATAGGCATATTTTTATCCCCTAAAAATTTTTTATCTGTTCGGATTTCCTAGCTGAAAGTCTAGTGATCCGAAAGTTATAGGGATCAAAACTTACCTTTTCGAAAATTCCAGCCAGAGAAAGGCTCCCGAAAATTCTAGGTAACCTTTTTAGAGTAAAAAATCCGTTAAAAATGAACAATTATACCATTTTTTAGATATTCGAAAATCCTAGGAAAGGCAGGCAAGCAAAAAAATTTACAATGTATGTTCCGAAAATTCTAGATCTCAAATCGTCTCCCGAACAGATATTTTAACGAAATATTCCGTTGGGTGCCCCTGTTAAACTGGATGCAGGCTTTCTACAGAACAGTTACAATGGGCCTTCGGAAGCTGTATTCTGAAATCGTCACGGGTATAGTTTGCATTGATCATGTTTTTACAGAATTCTTGGCTGTCAGGTGCGTTCTCGCCATATTATGCTTCAGGCTAAAGAAGAACTGCTTCGGCGTGTGATTTTTCTGAAGGCTTTTGTATGCTGAAATGATTTTGGCTAGCATACCTTCGACAAAAAATGAATATGTACTGACATTTTGATGTTCTGTGTGAAACAGTGTTTACAGCTGTGTTCACGGGGTTGTCGTGGCAAAAATCCATTTTCAGATTCTTCATTTCTTTCGTAGCAAAGTATCTGTGTGATCCGAGATTTAAAATCCAATAATGGATTCTCCCAAAGAAACGCACCCTTAGTCCTATCACAGTGAATGAATGTAAAAAACATGTAGAATCGAAGTCAATTCTAAACTTGGACTGAATCACCGGCTATGTATGAATGCATGTTGTTACAAACTAGCTGGTCATTAAATTGTGACCATAACATAACTGTAGAGAAACCAAACCACGTGCCAAAACAAAGGTTACACCACAGATAAAAATTTGGTTAGCTCGCCAAAAAACAAAAACACTCTGCCTCAATAGGGCTTGGACTTTACTCATACTCTCCACTGATCTACTGTTCAAAAATGCATTAATAAATCATAAACAAAATGCAAAGGAAATTGATGTTTAATGAGTTTCTTTATATCTGATAAAGACACGGCTTAATTTTATGTCCAATTTTCTTGGCCAAAATAACCCAAAATCTAAATATCAGTGCAAGAATGAAAAAGTCTACATCAGAGGTCTTAGAAGCTGTTAAATAAACTCAAATTTGGTGCTTTATCAAGCCTAAAACTTGATGAAGCACTCCTGCTCGTTAATTAAACATTACATAATGTAGCTTGCTACTTACTACAAACACTTCTAACATGGACGTTAGGGGATTTTATGTGGCTGTGCCTTTCTGGGTTCTGGTCGCTACCAATCCCATCATTTTTTTTTAACCGCCGTTTTTTTCCCATTTAGACCAGCATCTAGATGGGGCTGTCAATTCACGGCAATTTTCAAAGGAAAATTCGTAGATTTTTAAAAGATTTTTCGCAGGTTTGGACTGTTTTCAAGATCTCGAAAATAAAATAAACCATTTTCTTTTGAACATACCTCCTTGGTCTGCTCGGAGAGTCTTGATATCATATATATCTATGTTACAGGACAAAATAACTTTTAATCTAGGTTTAATTTGTTTTTAACCTAGTTAATTTTTTTTCATACTAGGTTAATTACTGAGTAGAAAATTAAACTTAAAACATCTCCCCTCCATCACTGTCTCTGAACCCCCCTCCACTATCCTTACTTACCCTCCTCTAAAATCTGCTATTTCTGCTATAGTTAGAATAAACTGAGATGAGGTTGCATAACTGAAATAGCTTAAAGCTATCTCTGCCTTTACTTTAGTTCATTATTAGTCTTGATGTGGCTACAACCATTGTTTTGTACATAAACGTAACTTGACTGTTATGTATGTTTCAAAGTGGAAGCTTGATTAAATTTTGCGAAACTGAGATTAGCTTGAAAGTAGAGAATTAACTCTAAGTGGTTAATTTACAGTGCTGGAAAGTAACGCAAGAATTTCCTTGCTTGCGTTAGCCTTAGAAAGGAAATCGTGGACCACACGAGGCAAAGACAAATTCTCTGACCTCGGTGGGTTCGAACGGATGGCCTCTGGATAGGCCATTTCCGAGTTACCCTTTGCCTCTGTTTCAAAACGAGTCTACGTGCGAAACCATTCATATGAAAATGAGTTTCACCTACAGGTCAATTCCATGTAAATCAAACTAATTTTCATTTGAATAGTTTTGCACGGAGACTCGTTTTCAAACAGAGGCAAAGGGTAACTCGGAAATGGCTTATAAGATCACCGTTGCTTTGCCGACTGAGCCACGAACGGAGGCCAGACTAGTAGCTTGTTATAGCTTAACATCGTTTAGATGGTGTAAACGGTATATAATAATTTCTAACAGTGTCATATTTAGTACTGGAAACTTTGTGTGCAGCTCATTAATAAAAGAGTTGTCCAGTCATCTGTTTGTTTGCGTTTTTGAAATTACAGTGCGATTATTGTAAGATCTTGTAACCGTGGTCATGCACTTGGAGGTTTGAAAACCAACCACACATTGCCAAACTGAATAGAGAATTTCAACTCAATTTTAAGTTGAAATTTTTTGTGTTGCGCTATAATTAATTGGCTTTAACAACTAAAATTGGAGTTCTGTGTTTGCATTTTGCAAGGCCGTGGCTGAGTCATCACCAGTTATAGTTGTTGCGCTTTTCAATTATGAAGTGAAAAAAAAATCATACTTGACCCAAGAATGGCTCGAAAAGTTTCAATCTACCCCGCCTTTCAACTTGTTATATTCGCTGGGTGGTTGATTTTTGTGCTTTCGGACCAAAACCTTGAAAGTGACCATAAATAAAGCACAGAGCGACGTCCCACGGTAGAATAAATCTTTCATTTACCATTTCTCTTCTTACAAAAGGCCCTTTTCAAAGAAGAACTGAATTAAGCCTCCTGTCCATCTTCCTTGTTTCAAGGTCCCCTTCCCTGAATCCGCCACTGAAATTTGTCACAGTGATACTCAAATAATTTTTCTAAACTGTTTCTGACGCCGACGGCCGAACGATTTCAGCGCAAAATACATGAAATTAGTAAGCAAAGAATTAGCAAGTTAAGTGCTGCGAAGTGAATTATAAGAATATTAATTATAATAGTAGGAGCGGAACGGAAGGTCATAGGAATGTTTCGGATTTTCACATTTTCAGATGTGAAAGATATAATCTTAAATTCTTAGCATGTGAAATGCTAGTGACATTGAGAAAAGGAAGCAATGTAACATAACAAAGCACGTGCAATTCGATCGCAAAGCCATCAGAAACACCAAGTTATGACGTCAAAAAGCTCAAAGCTCGTTCCACTCTAGCGCGCGGTCATTATGAAAACGTTTTTATGGAGCCTTCGCAAATAATCTTCGTAGTTTTTGCTGTACAGATTTCGCGCTCAAAGCACAGAAAGTAATTTTTCCCTTAAATAAACTTAGTAATGGATAATTATAAAAGAGAATTATAAGAAGGCATCGTAAATTCGTTATTCATCAGAGCTGGCGCATAAGGGATGAGAAGACCGTTTCCCCGGCACTATACTTGACCATCTTGCTCAAAAGAGGTTTTTTGGGAAGCATTTACAAAGTACTGAATATAAGCGCAAGCGGCAGCGCTTTAAAATTTAACTCCTTGCTCCTTAGCGAAAAGGACATCGCAAACGACAAACGCAGCTTCCACATTTTACATGCCGCTGATCATACGTACTGCATGTACTCAAAATCATCACCAGTGAAAAAGTCAAATCGAGTGTGTCGCCTATATAAAGCGCCCAGGCCCCGCGCGGACAGTCAAAAATAGTTCTGCTGCTACGCTAAGGCTTCGCAGCAAAAACAGTGGATAGTGCTTTAGGCGCGCGCTGATTGGCTTTTCAAACTCGGAATATCCTTTGTTCTTATTCAACAAATGCGTGCGCTGCCCATATATGGACAAAATGGTATTGATATCTGTCATCCGTACATGACAGATATCCTGCGATATACGTAGGTCGCGAAAATTCTTCCGAAGTCTTGTAAAGCGCTGCATAATTAAAGTTTATCCATCTGCAAAACGTGTTTCGTTGACAATTTGTTAAATAATAAAACAATTATCCTGCTCAATCTTGCAGAATATCGACTGATTTTAGCCAACTCGGCCTACGGCCTCGTCGGCTAAGTATCAGGCGATATTCCCCGCGATTTCGCAGGATAATTGTTAACTATTCACCTCCAAGCAACGCGCGCGAGAAAATTGTAATCTTTGAAAGGGAAAACTAGTCAAATCGGTAAATATCCATCACTAGCCACCGACACTGAGCTGAAAAGTTGTGTACTATAGAGGGACTGTTCATAGTCTATTCTGCGATAAAAACAGAAATTTCGTGTCCAGTCTTCGTTTGCCTTGATTGTTCCCCCAGAAACGAGCGACCCTGGAACGTTTTGACTGGAAGTCCGAAAATGTAGGACTCTCGGTTGGATTGAGTTGCGCAGCCGCGCTTTCAAAAGTATAACTCAACAAACTTCTTGGTGTTTTACTTTCGGCCATTTTATTGTTTTTAAAACAACCCAAAAGCGATCCTGCCGCGGATCTCTCGAGAGTCGCTCTTTTCAAAAAGCTAGTAAAGATCACAAACTCGAGGTACGAGATTGTTAGAACAGTCTCTGTTTATTCTCGAGATACGCAACACGCGAAATAGCCGGAGGTTGCGAAGCGTCGTTAAGCACGCGCGCTTACAGAGCCTTACGACCCATCCAGCGAGCTTACTCTGAAACCTTTTTCCGACGAACTAAGCATTGGTGCCTGATATAGAGCGTGTGCAAAAGCACAGAAACGGTTGCTAGAAACGTTTCTTAGTACACCAGGACCGGGTTGTTCGAAAGCCGATTAACACTAACCCGGGATTAAAAGTTAATCGAGGGTTCCTTTTCTCTTATATAAAAGCGTTTTTGATGCTTACGTTTTGTGGATTTTGGGATAACTAGACGGCGAAACTAAATGGCGGATAATATAAACAAAAAATCTCACTGAAAAGTTGAAAAGCTAAAATCAAAATTCGTGCTAATCCTGGATTAGCTTAATCGTGCTTTGAACAACCCGGCCCAGATCAGTAAGGTGGACTATTTTAGTCTCCAAAAATGCACTGAGCCTGCAATATATCAGCAGGGATGATCATGTTGCCAGGCAACTTATCCCGGTGGTTATAAGCTGACAAGTTAATTTTTACACAGTGCCCACTCATGCTATAGGGAAATCTTTATTTTCAATATTTGCCTCATTAGCATATTAATCGAGCTACAAAAGTATCAATTCTGAATGTATAAAGCACATTTTGCAATAAAATATTTAAGCCCCAAGTATTAAAAACCTTATTTTCTGTGAAGCAGCTTTAAAAAAACTTTAATTTTACAAAGAATGTATGGCCTCGTTACCACTTTTGCCACCCAGAAATTTGCAGAAATTTTGCAACATAGGTAAAGCACTGAAAATTTCGCCAATTATTAAGTTATTATTATGATGCCTTCTTTCTGCAAAGTTGTATGCTGATAAGGCAAAATGTAAATAGTGACGTCAGCCAGGTTTCCCCAATATTCTGACTGGTATGTTACGTTTAGAGAATTTGTCAAATGTCTTGGCTTGGCTAGTGGAAAGTTCTGATTGGAAAGTCCGAAAATATCGGACTTCCGGTTGAATTGCGCATGCCTAGCTTTTTTAAAAAAAAAGATGACTCGACGAAATTCTTGGTGTTTTACTTCCCGCCATACTTATTGTTTTCAAAACAAATCAAAATTGATCCTGCAAAGGAACTTTCGAGAGTTACTGACTCGTTTCGTCAAGCTTGCTCAGTAAGGAACGAAGACTCGAGATACAAGATTCACGGTGTGTAGATTTGGAAATTACAGTACCAATAACTCGCATCGTTCATATGAAATTCGCACTATAATCAGTAAAATGTGGGACGTAATAAACAGCCGTATTTTCTGGTTTTCTTCAGTAGCGTTACTTCTTTCGCATGTAAACGGTAATTGCTTACATCAGATTAGAAAGAAGACTATGAAGTCTACCCATAGGCGTACGAGGCGGAGGGGGAGGGAAGGGGGGGGGGCGAGGGGGGCTGCAGCCCCCCCCCCCTTCCCAGTGCCAAAATTTTTCGGGCAAAATGCTGAGAATTCGGGCAACAAGTCTAAAGAAAAAATAGAAAATAAGCCGAAAAATCTAGTCAACATTACGTAAAAAACGAATTACATCAACAAGAAAAGTATTGGAAATATACCGAACTTTGAGGTTCAAAAGTCCAAATTTCTAATTTATCTGCGTTCGTTTCCTCTCGCAAATTGCTATAATAATGTTCGACTTTTCTCGCAAATTCTGCGTGACCCCTCAGTTTGATTCAGTTGCAATCAGCTTTTCCATAGCTTGAGCGCGCACGGTGGATTTAGTAGAAGACCTTGAAACAAAGCTGTTTTAAATGTGATAAAGCTAATGCATTCGACTCAAACATTTAGTTCTCAGGGCTAGCTTAAAACTTTCAACGAAATGTTTTAAATCCCATTCTTTTGTAAATGTTTTAGACGCTTTTGTTTTACTTTCAAATGGGGGAAAACAATGTAAATTGGCTCCCCAAAATTAATTTAATTTTTGCTGAATTAGAGTGAATAAATAAAATATTTTCGAAAAAGAATTTAATGCATTGACACCTTCCGACAACGCCACGAAATTAATTAAAGAACTTAAGCAAGCAGGCGAAATTTGTACACAACTATATCAATGCACGTTTTTCCATTTTATATGCCCCTTTATTCGGCTTTCAACCCATGCCATTTTTCGACATTTTTTTTCGGGCAAAAGAGTCTCCGCCCCCCCCCCCCCCCCCCAGGACCGAAGATGCCCGTACGCCTATAAGTCTACCTCTTTTGCTCCGAGGTTTAGATATTTTAAATTCACATGCGCGGTTTGGGACTGGGACTAGTTAAGCACGCGTAATGACAATTTTATTTCAAACCAGGTGCTCTCCTTAATAAAATTCACCATATTAGCTTTACAAAACGCTCCAAAATGGCTTACCACAAATACCGTTTTCAGCAATGCCTTAGCAACGTCTCTGGATCTGTAGTTAGGATTGAGCCCCCTAACAAGCCCTCGCTAACTAATGTCACTTTGCAACGGTCTCCGTTTCAAAATTTCAGGTACCTATGAAGCGATTTGTGATAAGACTTTTTCCATTTTTCATCGCTTATGTGTGGGCATGCAGAAGGCCAAATTTTTTAAAAAAGTATTGCGGTTGAAAACGTCCTTAATAAACTCAATTCTGTTTTGAAGACTTTGGCAAACTACGTAAACACAGCAACGTCTTTAAAGACAGCTGCCTGTCAAAGTAATAGCATTTTTTACTATGACAAAAAAAAATTAATCCACCAACCACAATACAGGGGAAGTCTTAAGCAGCCACTTATAATCGATAGCTAATTAATAGATGGAGTTGACATATTTGAATAAACAAGAACTTACAATTGCCTTCAGATGTTGCAGCAGTTTCATGGTACACACCATTGAATATCCACCCACCGAAGCTTCTCGATGAAATGTGACTGATCACTGGTCAATTATTCTCAAGTTTTTGTAAGGCCATCGTAAAGATGCTTTCTGTATTTTTCTGCTTTGTTTTCGTCTTGTTGGCTTCTCTCATCCCAGGGACACAAGGTAAGGCTTTTCAGTCAGTGTTTGAGGATATTCTTGTTTTATTTTTTTAGTATCACAATTTTAGACATTGTATATATAACGCTTACGAAGAGGTGGACAACGGTTTTCTGTATATCTCTGCTTTTAATATTGTACGGTGAAAATGTTTTTCATTAGGGGCGTTAATTAAGAGATTCTAATTTTTGTTAAGTCGTCGCCCTGGTAAACTACTGAACACTGCTGACATGATAACGAATGCTTTAGCTAAAGAGTGCTCCGCCTTTTTCAAAGTTTTATCAAAAGATCCTAGTGTGCAAGAGTTATTTTGCGACATTTTTGGATATACAAGCGGATAAACTTCTGCGGACAACACTTAGTTATATCTTAACCAGAAATTTTTATTTTCGCTATTCAGACGAGACCAAAATGAAATTTTGAACTTGTAGTCTATGTCTTTCAAGATCGAATATTACCTATCTTCGCTTCTTTGGGTGAGTAATTAGACTTTCTGGCATCGATCTTTCAGACTTTATAAAACTATTCTTTTGAGTTTTCTTTCCGATCAGAAAATAGTTTTGCATGTTAAAAATGGGGATATATGTTCTGCGACTCATGTACTGAAAAGAATAAAAAAAAATATTGCGGACACCATAAACTAACATCTACAAAATAGACTATTTGATGACACTTAAGAAACCGACTCAATTATTTCAAATATTTAAGGTGATCCGAAAAAAAATTGGTATGTTTTGGGAAGATTACTGTCATTTACAAAAACGTCTCTTAACAAACTACTCTAGAATTTGTGCAACATAAAAAATTAGTGAATGTACACAAATAGTCTTTCTTGCAAGAATTTGAAATGATAAGTTTTTTCTTTCATATCTCTTGTTGCTTTTTTGTACAGTTTGGTTATGCTAAGAAAACTGAGCTGAAATTTGGAAAACGTTTGTAAAGCGGTACGTAAACAGGCGGATTGTGTAAGATAAACCGAAAACATTAATAAGTCATATTAAAGTACACCGCTGAGAGGAAGTTTTAACTAAACCTACACTTAGCTTAAACAGGTGTCTGTGAAATGTCCATGTAAATTTCAGTTAAAAAACGTATTCGAGGTTTTATTAATAGGGAGAAATCCTTACTCGAGCTACTCGCGCTAAAAAAATATATGGTAGGTCTGAAACCGCTCCGTGGAAATTTTTAACTTTGCAGAAAGTTGTATCATAACATGCCATCATTACTTGATACTAAAAAAAATGGGGTCACCGAGTTTGTTTTTGAGTTATAAGTGCTTCAAACGAAAATAAACGATGTTTTTAACCAGTTACACTGTTGCTATTGTAACCAGTGACGCCATGGAAATGACCACAACTTGTTCAGCAATGATTGGACATTTGTTTGATTTCATTATTGCAGCAGCAAATGATAGATTTGTAGTATTGACCCATCAATGTACGAGAGCTGCAGGAGCTGGAAAGTGCTGGAAACCTTGAGGGTTTTTTTCACATAGTATAGGTCATTATTAATTAATATAAACATCCTGTTTTAACAGAAACAGAAAAAAGGAAGTCCTTGCTTCTTAGCTTAAAACAAAACATCCGCAATTTGAGTTATTTGACAAAGCAATCATAAAACAAGGCGGAGTCTAGGGAACACAAAGAGAAATTTTAAGAAAGCACGGCCGTGGGCGAGTGATCGGTCGTCGGGTGAAAGGAATCAGGATCAGTTTACGAACAAATCCCGAGCAATCCACGACACTGCTCCGACCAACTGTCTACTGGCAACCAATGATATCCTTTTAATTAAACTCGTGATGAATGTTTTGAAGCGTGCTAAATATTAAAAGTGTGTTGTTTCCGCCGACCAGCTCTCACTGCGACAAATAAAGGTAATAAAGTTGTCGCGACGAAGAAAAAACGAATACTCGAGTCGTTGTGAATTGTTACTCATTCAATTTGATAGATCAAGATGTATGCCTTTCCAAGCTTGAAATGCACTGGGATTCAGTAGCGTGACGCTCTGGTTAGCAATGACACTTAAGTAACCGACTCAAATAACGAAGAACAAACGAATACTCGAGTCGTTGTGAATTATTACTCATTCAATTTGATAGATCAAGATGTATGCCTTTCCAAGCTTGAAATGCACTGGGATTCAGTAGCGTGACGCTCTGGTTAGCAATGATACTTAAGTAACCGACTCAAATAATTCCAAATATTCAAGGTGATCCGAAAAAAAATTGGCATGTTTTGTGAAGATTACTGTCATTTACAAAAACGTCTCTTAACAAACTACTCTAGAATTTGTGCAACATAAAAAATTAATGAATGTACAAACAGTCTTTCTTACAACAAAGTTGAAATGATAACAAGTTTTTTTTCTCATAACTCTTGTTGCTTTTTGGTACAGTTCGGTTAAGAAAACTGAGCTGAAACTTTAAAAACGTTTTTAAAACGGTAAAAAAGGCGGATTGTGTAAAATAAACCGAGAACATTATCTGAAGTCATATCAAAGTACACCGCTGAGAGGAAGTTTTAACTTAACTTATACACTAAGCTTAAACAGGTGTCTGTGAAATATCCATGCAAATTTTAGTTAAAAAACATATTCAAGTTTTTATTGATACGGCGAAAACCTTACTTATGCGAGCTTCTGGCGCCAAATTAAAATAATGTATGGTAGCTCTGAAACCGCTACGCGGAATTTTTTTTTAACTATGCAGAAAGTTGTATCCTAACATGCCATCATTACTCGATAATAAAAAAATGGGGTCACCGAGTTTGTTTTTGAGATAGCACATAAAACGAAAATAAAGGGTGTTTTTAACAGTTACACTGTTGCTGTGGTTACCAGTGACATCATGGCAATGACCACAGCTTTTTCAGTAATGATTGGACATTTGTTTGATTTCATTATTGCAGCAGCAAATGATAGATTTGTAGTATTGACCCATCAATGTACGAGAGCTGCAGGAGCTGGAAAGTGCTGGAAACCTTGAGGTTTCTTTACATAGTATAGGTCATTATTAATTAATATAAACATCCTGTTTTTACAGAAACAGATAAAAGGAAGTCCTTGCTTCTTAGCTTAAAACTAAACATCCGCTATTTGAGCTATTTGACAAAGCAATCATAAAACAAGGCGGAGTCTAGGAAATACAAAGAGAAATTTTAAGAAAGCACTGCCGTGGGCGAGTGATCAGTCGTCGGGTGAAACGAATCAAGGATCGGTTTACGACCAATCTCGAGCAATTCATGACACTGATCCGACCAACTGTGTACTGGCAACCAATGATATCCTTTTAATTAAACTCGTGATGAATGTTTTGAAGCGTGCTAAATATCAAAAGCGTGTTGTTTCCGCCGACCAGCTCTCACTGTGATAAATAAAGGTAATAAAGTTGTCGCGACGAAGAACAAACGAATACTCGAGTCGTTGTGAATTGTTACTCATTCAATTTGGTAGATCAAGATGTATGCCTTTCCAAGCTGGAAATGCACTGGGATTCAGTAGCATGACGCTCTGGTTAGCAAGCTAAAGAAAAGCGCTTTGGTTAAAGCACGGACAAAGCACGCATTTAACTCCGACCTATTAGTGACTATAATCAACGTGCTCGTTTTCAGTAAGTTGTACTATTGTTCTACTGTATGGTACAGTACCACTGCCTGTAATGTTCAAAAACTTCAACTCGTTCAGAACTTCGCTGCTCGGATATTTAGTGGTACATATAAATTTGAGGATATAACTCCATCACTCAAGAATTTGAGGTGGCTTCCCGTGAAAAAGCAGCTTTACCTCCGAGATGCTGTTTTCGCTTTTAAGTGCATGACGGCCTGCGCCCCGACCTATCTGACTTCACAATTTGTCAAAAGGCACTAAATATCAAGCAGAACACAAGAAATTCACAACGACTGAATATTTCTCGGTGCAAAACCACTTCTGGCCAGAGGTCTTTTTATTACAGAATAGTCAAGCTATGGAACTCTTTAGACAAAGAATTAAGACTATGCGAGAGTCATGCAAATTTTAAGAAAACTCTAAAGACAAAGCTTCTCAGCGAGTTCTTAAATTAAATCCTTTTCTTATTTCTTTCTATTTTTTATTAATATATAACTAGTGTACATATTTTACATTTTATTTCACTTCATGTATTGTATTGTCCACTGAAAAACTTTTAAGGAGTGTACAATAAAATTTTATCTTATCTTATTATCTGTTAACTTGATCGAGAATAGCGCTGATTTTGAATTCTTAGCAGCTAGCTTTCTGATGGTTTGGTGAATAATGTGATCACACATTGTTCGCTTTACGAGGGGGTCGGCTTTACTTGTCATCATATTATAACTGTTTTTCTCTCCTTTTACTTTGGTAAACCTTTCCTTCTTCAGGTCATTGTCGTACTTTAAGATTCACCAGTGCTCCCATCGATGGCTACCGGCTGAAGAATCACGTGATACGAACCATTGGCGTTATCAGTGAGGATATCTGCGAAATACAATGCTACCTGGAACCAAACTGTGTCAGTTATAATTACAAAAAGATGGACGAGGCAAATGGAGGACACAAGTGTGATCTGAATAACGCTACTTATGAACACGATAACGAACACGCAGGCGACCTTGAGATAAGGGAAAATTATGTGTATCGCGGAGCTAAGGTAGGCATTCAAGGGTTAAAGGTTGCAACCCTGTTGCAACTACAAAGTTTCAAACTTTTTTTTTCTTGAAATTTTCTTTGTTCAAGATCAAATTCGCAAGTCTGTGGCCCGGCATTCTTTATACATACATACATACTTTATTATCTTTCCCCATGCATGGGGGCTTTTCGAAGATAATATGCTACTAAAATCATGACATACTACTAAAATATGCTACTAAAATTATGACACCATGTTACATTTGTTGACTTGACTATAATGCCACTGATTGTAGTGTGCCAGGAGCTGCTAAGTGCGTTAAGTGAGAGTTCTTCGGCATCAGTGGTTTTCAAGTTGGTTTCTCTCTCTTTCATATTTTTATTAAAATTATTTTTTCTCATTTATTAGAATTATTACTTGACGTTTTCATAACAATATAATCAGGCTTAATTAATTTCATTTGTTTTTTTTGCTGCCGGGATATTCTGCTCTAAAATCCCTTATAATGCCGGCAGAATGTTCGCTACCGTAAACGGCAAAAATTGCCAATTTTGCTTTAAACTCTGCCAGCTTAATTATCCAAGGCTAACACATGGCCACACACGCTCGGCTTATCCATCCGGGAATATTCTTTTGCGCACTTGCGATTCCGTGGTGAACGGGGCCGTCTTAAAATTATCAACTCCTCATAAACCTCTTCTTAAGCATATCGTAGATAAATGAAAAAGTTGTGAGGTTTTCATGTTAACACCAATCAACTTTACTGTTTCCAAGGGTATTTTTCACTTTCTTTTTAAGAATGCTTGTGCGAAGAAACCTTGCAAGAACCAAGCGACCTGCCAGGCTGGTTTTACAGACAGAGATTATCATTGTTTGTGTTTACCCGGATTTACGGGCCATGATTGTGAAGTGGGTAAGAAAAAAAAAATTGCCGAAGCTTTGTGATTTATTAATTGAATCTTGAGAGGCTACTATAGTCAGTTATGTTACTGATTATCTTGTTGTGATGTTGTTTCTGTTGATGTTGTTGTTTTTGTTCTTGAACACACGCCGCATCAAATCTTTCTTTCCATACAAGGACCGCCTGAACCGTTCTCGATTGTCTAAAGTTATCTACAAAGCTAGTTGCTTGGGTTGCAATGAATTTAACATAAGCAAAACAGAACGAATACTTTATGACAAACAACACTGAACATTTCAAGGCTGCTGATCAAGTCAAAACCACTGTTCACAACATAAAATGGGATCATTTTGACATTTATATAGCGTCCGGCAAAACTGTCCTCCAGTCCTCCAAATTAAAGAGACTTTGTTCATTCAAGAACTGCAGCCATCTTTGAATGTCAGCGTTAACGTCAGCAGTTAGAAGCTGGCTTGTGAAACTTTGTAATATTAAATTAGTACTGGAGATCTTTTTTCTCAGTCCAGATTCCAGTTAGAATATGACTAGTTGTCAAAAAATTTATACTTTTGAAAATGCATTTTGTTTACCATGTTTATCACCGTTGTTTGTCTTATATTTTTAGTGAGCTCAGCTACAGTAGCTAGCACATCAGACGACACAATTGCCGCGTCTGACACAGTAACGTCACCTCCAACAACAAGTAAAGAACCAAAGACTGAAGAACCGAAGGCAGGTAAAAAAGGAAATGTCCCATCATTTGGAAAAAACGTTGCGGCTATACATTTTCATGGCATTGAAAATTACTATAGCAACAGTTACTTCTTGCTTGCTGGGAACTTTCTTGACAGCGGTGTGATATGTTTATATATGAAAACCAAAAAAAGCAGCTGTGGTGAAAGCGAATGCTTTGATGCAACCACTAAATGAAGGTAGCCAAACGACATACAACAATTGAGACAACATTAGAAATGTTTCATTGTGTTACCCAAGAAGTTTAAAAGAGCACGGGTAAACCAATAGAACGCTTGTTGCGTGCAAGGCTGTTGCAGGATAGTGCATGGTAGAATCCGCTTGCTTGAGGCTTTTACTTATAGTCTCATTTTCATAGATGTATATTTAGTTAGCATGTTACATGCCGTCCTCGGAGACCCAGAGGCAGCTAGGCGGGACGGCGGGATCTTCGGGCGAAAGTTTTGACCTCTCCCGCTCTTGTTGTGACCTTTCGCCCCAAAATCTGCCCGACTAGCTGCCCCCCCCCCCCCGACAAGCTGTCTCCGAGGATGGTCACATATGCTGACATCTACATTTTTCTTACAAGCATCTTCTACACCTCCATATTCAACACATATGACGATCCTGTACACATCAGCAATACAAGAAATTACCACAGCATCAGAAAAAGCAACGCCGATGTCTACAGCAGGCAAAAGCAGTGCAATTTCCTCGTCGGCCAGCGTGGCTGTTATTGTTACAAAAGCGCAAAAACTGACAGTAGTGAGATCAGCTACAGTAGCTAGCACATCACACGACACAATTGCCACGTCTGACACAGTTACGTCACCTCCACCAACAAGTAAAGAACCAACGACTGAAGAACCAAAGACAGGTAAAGGTTCAACGCATTAAACCAGGTCGCAAACACTACAAGAGAATTTTAGGATCGTAGTGCTATGCCAAAATTATATAGGACAGACAAGTTCTTTTTTAAAGTTTTATTAATGTTGCATTTAATTCGGTTTTTAAACCCTTTAGGATGTCAAGAAGCCCTCGGCATGGAAAGCGGTGGGATCAAAGACGCGCAGATTTCTGCTTCTTCGGAATGGCGTGCCAATCATGCCTCCACACTGGGCAGACTTCACTTTAAACAAACTGGAAATAAACAAGGAGCTTGGTCAGCTGGCAGAAATGATGCCAATCAATGGCTGCAGATTGATCTGATTGGTCAGTACAAAGTAACACGTGTAGCAACGCAAGGAAGGAATGGTCATGACCAGTGGGTTACTAAATATAAACTACAGTATGGTGACGATGGAAAGAACTTCAAGTACTACCAGGAACCAGGGAATAACGCAGACAAGGTAAAAATGAACTTCATCTACTTTAAGATTTATTACCTTATTATCACTTCCTTGACCGTTCCTTTACTAGTAATTCATACCAGTTGTATAAACAAAGGACGCTTCAGTTTCGTGAAGTAACCAAAGTGGTGGGTCCTGAAGGGAGGGGGATCCCAGTTCTATTATTGTTTTTCCGTCTGAGATTTCCATTCCTAGTGATCAAATCCCAGTCCAAGTGACCCAAATCTCATTTTCTCAATGAAAATTTGCCCAAACTCCAGTTCCTATTTCAGGCCCCTCAAAGAGACTTTGCCGTGCTACTTTAGATAACTCTGTTGTACACTAACTGAACCTAACTGGCCATGAAAAGTAATGAAAAATCAGAAATACTACATGATTAAAAGGAACTGCTTTGACCTATACTTAATTTCTGCTGGCCTGACAGAATCACGTTTAGCACGAAGAACGATCACCATATTGACAAAAAGTTAAACTTGACTAGTAAGTTTTCTATTCTAAAGAAGTGTCTGGGAAATCTTGACTGCTTATTTATAAAATGCTTTAGATCCGCGCAAAGAAACCAAGTTTTAACACCAAATTGGACTCTCCGCGCGAAACTATATGTTTACCGCGTCGATCGTACGTGACTATTTACTTAACAATTAGATTAAGAGCCTGAGTTTTCTATGTCGGAGAGAATAGAGGGCGAGTAGTCCGAACCCCCGGGTCCAAAACCTACAAATTTATGTTCTTTTACCAAAAAACACGAAAAAATGTCCCTTTAAAGAAATATTGCACATTTTTATCCTCCAACTCTTACCAAGTGGATTCAAAGTTCAACGTTAAAACCTGTACAGTTATTCAAGCATACATGCTACGTAGATCATTCTTAGTCGATTCCCCACAAATTTTCAATCTCTATTTTCCAAATCGAAATTCATTCTTTATTTTTATTGTGAACATGGTTTATTATTCCTGGGTCATAAACTTCCTTCACGGTTATCACCCAGTAGTCAATATTTGTTGTTCAACCCTCGATTTTCATGGTTAGTCTCTTTAATGGCTAACAATTTGCCATCTTACTTATTTAGGAATTTGATGGAAACTCAAACCGGGACACTGTTGTATATCAAGACCTAAACCCACCAATCACAGCACGGTACATTCGCTTTGTGCCAGTGGCTTGGCTGCAACACATATCAATGAGAGCGGAGCTGTATGGATGTCTGAAAGGTAAAGAGGGGGACTGGGGACTTCTATCTCGTCAATCATATTTTACAACTAATTGCTTGCCATAGAGGTATTCAGACTTTTGACAACAGTTAGTAATTCCGTTTTAAAAACCTTTAGGATGTAAAGACGCCCTCGGCATGGCAAGCGGTGCAATCACTAACGAACAGATTACTGCTTCTTCGGAACACAGTGACAATCATACCGCCATGCAGGCCAGACTAAACTTTAAAGCAACTGGGAACAATACGGGAGCTTGGGTTGCTAACGCCAGTGATGTCAATCAATGGCTGCAGATTGATCTGATTGGTCAGTACATAGTAACACGTGTAGCGACACAAGGAAGGAATGAACATGACCAGTGGGTAACTCAGTATAAACTACAGTATGGTGGCGATAGAAAGAACTTCCAGTACTACAAGAAACCAGGGAATAACGCAGAGAAGGTGAAAATAGCATAAGTCACAGATAAGTTTGTTAACTTACAGTGATCTGCGATATGCTTACATTACACACTATGACATGCTCAACTAAGCCAATAATAAATTAGTGTAAAACAGTTTAAAAAAATCTAAGAGAAACATACTTCAGTTTAGAATTGTTGACACTCTTTAAAGATTTAATATTGCACTAAAATTACATAAATTTTCGAGAAATATTCTATGTTAAAATTTCAATACTGAAAATAACAATAAACTGTTAAACAACAATTTCTAAAGTTACAAATAACAATTAAAGGGTGAATAGTGGCGTTGAAACTGACGTGTCAAGCAGTATATGTTACAATTAGAACACGCATCCTCTTTTCTTTCCTCGGTTTAAACTCGAACAAATAGCTTAGTAAAATAGCAAAATAACGATAATAAACAATTATTGGTTAAGGTTTTTGTGATATCCGGAATAATTATGGTCGAGGTACGTGTTATCAGCCGAAGCCGAATCACAAAAATCGAATCTAATAATTGTTTTATTATACATTGGTTTAAAGAAATGAGAAGAAAATAACGACAAACGATTTCAACACTTGTACCAGAAGTTCATAATTATGAACTTTCCTTATTTGTGGTAATAATGACCAGGTGTTATTTAGAAAACAAGGTATAAAATGGCTAACCATGTGTCATCTTACTTATTTAGACATTTGCAGGAAACACAGACCAGAACACGATTGTTTATCGAAAACTAAACCCACCAATCATAGCACGGTACATTCGCTTTGTACCAGTGTCTTGGAATGGCAACATATCAATGAGAGTGGAGCTGTTTGGTTGTAAGCAAGGTACTAAAAGAGGTTTTATATTTCCACAACAATTCTAACGGCACTTAACAAATAGAGATTATGATATTCTCCTAATAACGTGCGATACCACAACCCTTTTAGATACTTAACAAACGAGAATCGCCATAGGATAGTTAGCATGTTTTAGTGTCATCAGACTGTTTCAAATGAAACTTATTCCAATTAATTTTCTTTATTTATTGTAGAAGTTGATCAGTGTACTAACGGGAAACACAGCTGTGATGTTAACGCTGTGTGTAACAACACCCGAGGATCCTATAACTGTACGTGTAAAGATGGATTTTATGGAGACGGCAAAAATTGCACTGGTAACTATATAACTTTGCTAAAAATATCAAATTATGTTCTTGCATGAAGTATCTTATGAGCAGCTCACAGCAACCAGCAATTTTCTCGCTGTCGCGAAAACATGCTTAGATTTTGCAAAAATTGGCCGAACAAAGTTGTCGACAAAAAACAGAAGCGCCTTCCGAGAGAGTTGCGTTGTGTTAAATTATGAATTTATTTTCAATTACTTACAAAGCTATAGTTCTTTAATCGATTGTTCTTGGTGGATAATTCGCGAAAAAATCCTAACAAGAATCATTTCTCATTTTATTAATTTAGACATAGACGAGTGTTCTACAAACTTCCACAGCTGCAAAGCTGGATTTGAGGAAAACTGCGCTGGTAACTATAACAAGTGTGAAGTGTCCTTTCATTGTTGTTGTTCTTTTGTCCATTAATCGTCGAACCACCGTGTGCAATCGTGAAGGCGCCATCTTGAATAGTGTGTCGAGCGAAACCTTGGGAGAGAGCAAACTGTTTAGTAATTTTCGGCTTCATTTTACTCACGCAAATACTCAAGTTTTGAACAGTGTAATCCAAGGTTGATTACGTATCTGTTTATTTATTTATTTATTCATTTGCTCACCTTCTAATGTAAAGTGCTTATTTCTGTTCTATCTTGTAGCCATCAGTGTTCCGGAGCCTATCGCACTCTATCCCTTGAACAGCAAGTATGAAACACGGGAGATTAACAATCAACAGCCCCAGGGTACCCCTGTTGGTGTGTCTTTAGCAACTGGCCCTGATGGTAAACCTGGTGGCTCGTATCAATTTGCAGGACACGCCAGCAGTTACATCGAGTTCCCAAACAGTGGAGGGTTACACGTGAAACACTCCATCACAATGTTATGTTGGGTGTACCTGGAGACTCCATATGCATCCGGGCCCCTGTTCAATTACGGTCTAATTGTTTTTTGGGGTGTTCACTTCCGGATAAGTTATGGAAAGCTTGTCGCTCATTTCAAGGATAGTGCTGACGAACCACTAACCACCACTCAGTCACTAGCGGCAAAGCAATGGTATTATGTTGGTTCGTCCTATGATCACAACACTGGTAATGCAAGCTTGTGGTTGAATGGAACAAGAGTCGTTCACAAGAAAATTGGAGCGGACATCACTCTTGCTACAGGACATGAAGTCAGAATGGGTGCACGTGCAAACCCCGACGATCCAAGGTACTTTATGGGACGAATTACTGCCATGCAGGTTTATGACGTCGCTTTGACTGCAGAGCATATAAATGAAGTGAAAGACGCTGGTCAAGGTAGGAATTATTAGTATGTTTTCCATTTTGACGTATTAACCATTTAGCCTGGATGCTTGCAAAACACTTACAAGACTCTTCATCTTTGTGTCCCTAATTAGTATGGGTATATCCCAGGCTATAAGGTTTTGACACCCTAATAAAGTTTTCATTTTTTTTATTCGTTCATTCATTCGTTCGTTCGTTCGTCCGTTCGTTCGTTCGTTCGTTCGTTCATTCATTCATCTGCTTGCTGTATATGAACTAAAAATAATGAAACGACCTTCACTGAATGCAGGCAGGCATAAGCAATTGCTTTTATAAGTGTGAAAAACGTTTTCAGTATCACTACGGAATTCAAACCCATGACCTCCGCAATACCAGAGCAACACTCTCACCATTGTTGCTTAGCAACAAGGGTTATCATGTCACGTTGTGCGCTTGGGTTTGGATGATAACTGAACCTGAATTATTTTAGATGCCACGTAAACTTCCTTCAATAATGGTTGTTTGATGACTTTCATTTGGCAAAGATAGGTAGTTGGTTGGATATCCCTTGAAGCGCGCGGTTTAATTCCAACAGTACGTTTTACTCTACGCAAATAACAATTATTTCTGAGCCCCCACATGATTCTTATTAAAACACTTTCATCAAGGAAATTTGAGATTAAATTTAGGCCGGGGAGGTACAAATAAAAAACAAAAACACTCATATCTCATGAAGTTTTAAAAACGTGGAATGTGCTTAAGTGGAAAATTCTTTTCTTAACTCAGATTCCTGGCACATCTGTGATGTTAATGCTGTGTGTAACAACACCCGGGGCTCCTATAACTGTACGTGTAAAGATGGATTTTATGGAGATGGCAAAACCTGCGATGGTAAGTATAAAAAAAATGATCAACTTATTTTGTCACTTGTTTCAGTTAAGTTAGCGTTATTGGCTGAATCACCATCCCTGCTTATAAGACGTGTGTACATGCTCTGTTAAGAAGCTCTGCTTAAATCACGTTCTATAGAAATTATAGTGATATCGCGCTCAAACCGCGGGAGCCAGACAAAAATCGCAGTAAAAGTCGCCTCTGTTAATGGGTCTTAACAGTGTTGCTTCCACCTTGGCTAAGAACGGCAACGAGAGGTTACTGTGGGATGATATATTGATTATGCTTGGTTGAGAGTGTTCATAGTAATACAGCAGCTCGAATTGTTACACGTACTAGGAAATTCGATCATATTACCACTGTGCTTAAGAAGCTACATTGGCTACCTGTATAATTTACAAAATTCTTTTACTGGTCTACAAAGCTCTCCACGGGGCAGCGCCTTGCTACATGAAAGAGATTTTTAAGATCATCTACACAGCACCTTCTGGCGACCCCCAAAGCAAAATTAAAAACACATGGAGAGAGAGAGTTTGTTGTAGCAGCCCCAAGACTGTGGAACACAATCCCACTTGAACTTAGATTAAGTCCTTCTATTGACATTTTTAAGAGACATTTAAAAACGTACCTTTTTAAACAGACTTTTTAATTATTCTATTTTTTAGGTACATTTGAACTTATATTTGTAAATATCCTTTTTTTTAGAGTTTTTAACTTTTTAACATCATTTTACAGTCAACTCTCGCCTTGCGGACACCCCGCTACTGCGGACACTCGCTATTACGGACAAAATCCAGATCCCCAGCGAAAGAAGTTTGACTGGAAATGACGGGGTGTCGACTCGGGGTCGGGGTCGGAGCCGGGGTCGGGGTCGGGGTCAATTTTTTAATGTTTTTTTTTTTAAATTCACCGATTCAGAAAAAAAAATTCCAAAGTTTATATTAACGTGTGGGAAATTTCGAGTAGGAAAATGCATTTTCCTTCACAAAATAGCCGGGAAATTTTGATCCTTATAAGTTCAAAAGAAGAAATTTGTGGTCTAACAGGCGACAGGTGAATTTCTCTAACAGCTTGGCGGATAGAATGTGCTGCCGACTTCTTTCTGAGCGCTATCTCCTCGCCAACATAGCATGAACTTTGTCAGGTTTAAATCAAATTGTACATGCGTTTGTGTAGCAAGAGAAAATTAATTCAGGTTTATATCGTTAAAATAAAGCCGCCTTTCGTATCCAAAAAATATTTATAAGGAAGCAGAATTGTTTTGTTTAGACAGCAAAGCTCGCATTAACATGTCTCGCAATCTTTAAGTTCCTAAATTCTGTTCTTGTTTTAATTATAAGTGGAGGTATCTAGCCATTTCTTCAATTTCCGTGACCGAAATGCGAAAAGGCATTTTAATTAAATGAAACATACAGCCAGCTTTTTAAAATTTTGCACAGACGTGAATTGCATCATTTGTGAACTGGATCGAATTTAAACAGCAAGCGAAGATTGTATGGTGTGTGTAGTAAGCGGGCAGGCTACAACTCACCATTTGCGTCGAAAACGATGTGTACATTTAGCTATATTTACTAAGATCAATTTTAATTAAAATGTCTTTCTGTAAGACCACAAATTTCTTCTTTTATACTTTTGAACTTATAAGGATCAAAATTCCCGGCAATTTTGTGAAGGAAATGCTTTTTCCGACTCGAAATTTCCCACACGCTAGTATAAAATTTGTAATTTTTTTTTCTGAATCGGTGATTTAAAAAAAAAAAAAAAATTGACCCCGACCCCGACCCCGACCCCGAGTCGGCGTTTTACCGACACCCATATTTAGCACGTTTTGAGTAAATTGTACGACTTGCACTCGCTCCGAGCCAAACGCTTGAATAACACAAAAACTATTTTGCGCGTATTCGTAAATATTTTTAAAATAGGTGAATGATTATTTATAGCTACAGGCGGGCGATCGCGTAGGTCTGACGTTGTGGTTTCATTTTAAATAACTTGGACATGTCCAAGCGATCTTCGCTTTCGCAATGTGATTATTCAGTCCTTTCTTCGGGTAAAACACTTCAATGACACAAAATGTTCATTATACACTAAACAGAAAGCAGAGTGTTCTCATGTTAAACAAGTGATCGCTAGTTAACATCAAATCTTGCCTGACCGTGACCAAGTTTCAAGTTACGAGTTGCGCCAACAATTCACATGACTCATCTTTTATTGCGATGCATTTATTTTGGAGGTAACGAAATCGTGAGCTCTGCATGGGTCGCACTCGTTTGCTGAAGAGAAAAGTAGAACACAGATTGAAAGACAAACTGTTTGGGATCATGGCCACGAAAGTGACGTTTTATTTTAAAACAAAGATTAAAGCCAATCACGTACATCTCTTCAGGAAAGGTGGGGGACAAAAATTCCGCCAAAAGCCACAAAAATGTGGCAGCTTGTGCCACTGTACGCCCCCCAACGCCGCGCCAAATAATAGCAGCCGGCTCTGATAGTTGGAACGCTAAATCAAGTTCCGTAGGGTGGTTTTCAATAAACGTCTTCAAGCGACGAATGAAAGAATGGCCTAGGATTAAAACCCGGGGTGGTGGCGTAGGTTGTGTAGCCATAACTATTGAACGAGAAAGCTCAGAAACAAGTAAAAACAATTAAAAGTAACTAACAGTGAAAATTACTTGCCTGAGGTCTATGACTTAGAATATTTACGATCTAGCGACAAGATAGTTGAACACAGGATGATGGCGATGGTAGGAAGGGGCGAATGTAAAAGATCACTAATCTTTTATACACGCCATAAACACGTAGTGTCTCCTGATTGGTCAGAGAACCATAAACCGCGGACTGTCAAGTAACAGGAAATGTCCCGCAATAAAATGACATTACGATTTCTCTATCTTCATCTTAATGTTTGTTTATCCAGTAGCAAATGTTCCCTAAGAAGCCCAAAAACAATCCGAACACCATTTCTTTGAGTACTGTTACTTCACTAATACTTCTCATTTTATTCTCCCCAAAAACAACCCCAAAAATGGCAATAAACACACGAACCTGCAAACTGCACTCCAAGACATTCCCGCTGTTGTTACATTTCGATACATTTCGTTTACCTCAACTCTCGTCCACAATCACCGATATTACTTCAAGTTCACAGCCCAATTCCAACTCTTCTTACCACAAAATTTCTTTCTCTAATCCTTCAAATATTCCTTCCAGCTTCATTCGGATTCCAAAACAGTTATTTCTCGAAACAGCATAAACGATTGCAATACTGTGCCAGAAATATATATAGTAATGTTACCGTTTTTTGTTTCGGTTTTAAAAACTTAGAATGTCAAGAGGCTCTCGGCATGGAAAGCGGTTTGATCACTGACCAGCAGATTACTGCTTCTTCGGAACGTAACGCCAATCATGCCGCTATACAGGGCAGACTACACAACACCAGGGAACATGGAGATTGGACAGCTGACGAAAATGATGCTAATCAGTGGCTGCAGATTGATCTGATTGGTCAGTACATAGTAACACGTGTAGCAACACAAGGAAGTAATGAACATGACCAGTGGGTAACTAAGTACAAACTTCAGTATGGTGACGATAGTGATAACTTTCAGTATTACAGGACACAAGGACAAACTACAGACAAGGTAAAAATGAACTTCATTTACCTTCAGGTTTATCATCTTATCATTTCCTTGACTTCCTATAGTTGTTATTCATTCCAGTTGTAGTAAAGGACGCTTCAGTTTCGTGTTAAGACCAAACGAACTTTGTAGCGCTAACTTAGGTGACTCTGTTACACACTAACTGAAGGAATGAAACCTCAAAAAGAAGAAAGGAACAGAAAAACTACGAAGCCAAAATGGAACACGGGTGTTGAATAAAAATATGACATGATTAAAAGGGATTGCTCTGAGACATATACCTGATTTCTGCTGGCCTGACAGAATCAAGTCAAACACAAAAAACGAACACCATATAAACACCATCTGCGACCTGACAAGTGATTTTTCCATTCTAAAGAAGTGTCAGGGAGAACTTGACTCAGTGTCTAATCTATAAAATACTTTGCCGGATCCGTGTAACCAAGTCTCAACACCCAATCGGACTCCCTCCGCGCAAAACTATTTGTTTGTAGTGCGTTGAACGCACGTGATTACTTACTATCCTTTAGAAGACTTCATCGTAATGAATACACTGAACAGTTATTTTAGTCTTTATATATTCTATTTTATCCTTTAACTTTACTTTAAATTAACTTTGTTTTGACCATTACATATTGCTTGAAAATGGTGCCAAAATTAAACCGAAACATCGTTTCCTTATTTTCGCCTCTTTTCATGCATGACGTAATCAATTATAAGGGTTAAAAATATAAGGGACAGACCATTAGAAATTGCCTGAGGGGGGGGGGGGGGGGGAATTTTTGGTGCAGGAATTTTTTTAAGTCCTACTTATCTGCAGGAATTTTTTTTCTCCTTTACACAAATATATTTTTTTAAGCCACAACCGCTTGCAGGAATTTTTTTTTAGTCAAGTTTCCCTTGCAGGAATTTTTTTTTGGGGAAAGTCACAATGGGCAGATAGACAATGGCGAAACAGCATATGCACCAGTCGGGGGCGAATGAAATCAAACACTGCTAATCTACCACCTTTTCGGCTCATCTGTGAAACTGTCATGGGGTCATTCATAAGCTAAAATCGGGCTTGCTGATAAACGATCTTATTATCTAATTCTGCTTCGTGGAATACAAATAACAGGCAAAACGAGTACGAATATCTCACGATATATTTGTACTCCACTTGACCGCGCAAATGATTAAAAAACCATGGGAAGGCTTTTTAACGAAAACGTTGGATGATAAATCTGTTAACAGACATTTTAGTGTGTATAGTGACGTATAGAAGTGCTGTACATTTTTACTCGTCATTTGTAGTTTGACGACTTGCCCTTCGGGCTCGCCAAACTATTGCAAGATTCGTAAAATTATACGGCGATACCAGACATTAAAATGTCTAATAAGATAAATATATATACTTATTACACACATGAGAGTTACCGGTTGTGGCACAACTTGCAAAAAAAACCGCTCGGGCTCGCCTGGCTCGCTGGCTCGCCAGTCTCGCCTCGCTATTTTTTGCAAGTTGTGTCCACAACCGGTAACTCTCATGTGTGTGGGGGTCGCAATGCCAAAACTCTCATGTGTGTGGGGCCCGCAAGGCCAGCCCTTTTGTGTGAAAGGAGGAAAATGTGAGTGGCTTTTACATTCCTAACTTCCTGAAGCAGATTCGCCGGACCCGACAGTGTACCAATCGTTGTATGGCGCCATTGTATTAAATTACAACCAACCTTTAATTGCTGTGCCAGAAATAATTCCTATTGAACAAATGCTCTTATTGAGTAAACGAAGATGGGAAGAGGGAGAACTGGAGAAATTAACTTGAGTGTAAAGAAAAACTTGAAAAGATCTCGTGGAAAAGCGTTTACAACATACAAAAAAACTAAAGAAAATGAAAAACAAATAACAATCTTTTTAACAGACGAGCTGATTGAAAAATTAAAAAAATTAGACAGCAGTGTTGTCGCAAACGTTTTAACAAGCTAAACAAAACTTGCACGCTCCGGTGAGTGCATAAATTATTGAGTAACACAGGAAGTCATTGTTTACCCTGTGTCAATTACGTGGGAAACCCCCTTGACGTAATCAAATTGTTTTTTTTTTTTTTCATCTTGAATATTTTTAGCCGGAAAACAACTCAAACTCTTTGTATGTGTTTTTTGAGAGCTATGATTTATTCAACAACAATATTTAATTTGACTAACATGTAAATATACCGTGAAATATTGAGCTAAGAACTTTCTAGCACATAAAAGAACAATATAAGATCACGGTAATTTTATTCACCAGGCGTCATTACTATTTTTAGTTAATAGGTTATTTCCCGATGTAATGACGTCTTTTGTGACCAATCACAGTTAAAATTATAACTTTATATTATTCACATAAGCTTTTTTGTATTACACAAACAATTATGGCCGATGTATGGAGACGTTTATCAAACCTTTTTAATCGAAAAAAGAAGCAAAGACGCAGCTTACGGACATGAATCATTTGGAAACGACAAACTAGGATCTGATTATAATATTTTACATCAGCTATTCGTGCCTTCGCTTCGCGAAACCTTAGCAATTACGGACAACAATCAGATGCTTGGTCGTGAAGTTTGGTCGCAAGGTTAAGTATATCGGATGCTTGTAGACGTTTTTCAAACATTTTTCGATCAAAATTAAGAAGATTTAACTCAGTTTATCGACATGAATCATTTGTAGATGTCAAACGATAGCCTAATACAACTAAAGCGTTTGCCAAACTTGACCAAAATTTGCCAAGTTACAAGCCAAAACACGTCATCACTTTGGAATGCAATCGGTTACGCGTAACCCGAATTGACCAAAATCAGCCAAGTTCTCAAACTTGACAAAAATCGGCCAAGTTAAAGCCTAAACACGTCATCACATTGGAATGCCAATGGGTTACGCGTAACCCGAATTGACAAAAACTTGCTAAGTTTACAAACTTGACAAAAAACTTGTCAAGTCATCAAAGGACAGACGCCGCGCGGCCATGAGATGTCTGCCGTTGTCAAGGAACAATGTACCTTAGATACCGTGGCCATAGATGTCCGCCGTTGTCAAGGAACAATTTACCTTGGATACCGTGGCCATGAATGTCCGCCGTTGTCAACGAACAATTTACCTTGGATACCGCGGCCATAGATGTCCGCCGTTGTCAACGAACATTTAACTTAGCAACTGAATAAAATTATTTTACTTAACACACTTGTAATGTTTATTGATTGCTTATTATATCATTAAAAAGCTGTTGATTTGCATAAGTCTGACGCTGTGGGACATTCACCCACACACACAAAAAAAATTTGCATGCATTGTTCAGACAAGCCCTTGACTGTGGGGATTAAATCAAGTGTTTATTTTTTTTCTGATTTCGACTCGGCTGAAAGCCACTTTAAGCACGCTTTAACCTTTTATTTTGCCTCGTTCAGGCAAACAACAACCTCTCTTGTGATGTCTCGAACATTTTTTTGCAACTCGAACGACAATGCTTCCATCACAAAGTAAACGACAAGATGAGCGCAGACAATCATTCTTTTATAAAATGAAAAAATGTTTTATTGGACTGAAATTTTATTTCGAAATGTCGGTGGCACTTTCGAGAAGTTTTTTTTCCAATCTTTTGCGTTCTTCTCTCTTGATTTCTTCCCGAATTTTTCCGATGTCTGGCTGGAGTGAATTTGTTTGTTTTTTTGCAAAGTTTGAGCGTAAAGTATCTTTAAGTTGGCGATATTTTTGCATTTCTCGTGTGATCAGTTGAAACTCTTTGTCAGAAACAAGATTATCATTCAGAGCTTGTGAGACAGAGCTGTTTATCGAGTCATGTTTTGCAACAGCCAGAGCGAGGATTCTTGAGTGCTTATTAACTTTACGTTCAAGCTTTTTGTTGATAACTGACAGGCCAGTGGAAGCTGCGCCAGATATACCTGCTACTGCTGCAACAGGAACGCCGATAACAATTCCAACACCAGTAAGTGAAGTCGCAACAGCTCCAGAAGACAGAGCTGCCGTCACGGCGCCAAGACAGACCACGGAATAGTGAATAACTTTCCGGACTTTTTTATATTTTTTTAACACAAGCCTGTAATGCTCGGCTTCAGCGGATATTTCTTTTTCAATTTTACTTATTTCAGTCAGCCGAAAATTCTCGGCATTTGTTGGGAGGCTTGGATAAAGTTGTGTTTCTTCGCGATCACCATAAGCAGGGGCACTCGGGAGCACATTAGCAGATGACATGGTCTCGTATACATAAAAGTTATTTTTGTATTTAATTTAATTCAATTCCAACTCATATGTAAGATTTGTGCCGTTAAAATCGAATGGCTTTCCATTCTCATCTCTAATCCAAAGAGTCAGAGATGATACATTTTCTTCAGCAGAAACGTCGCGCAAGACGTTAAAATGTGTATTTTGGTAATAAACTTTTTCATACGGTTTTCCACGTATGTCAAAAAACGCTAAAAGGCTTGATGGCTTACCATTTAGCAAGCTTTGTTGCTTGTCGATAAGGTCACAGTTGATGAAGTAATTTTTAGGATTTGAAACATTATTTACCTCAATTGTTTCAAAAAATTCCTTTTCAATACTTGCGTAATTCTCAAACCCAGGCAAATTAAAGAACTTAATAAGACTTTCATTCAGTCCAAAAGTTTTTAAATTGGGCTCTTTTGCTTTTATTATCAATGAACGGCCTGCAATGCCTTTTGTTACAGAAAACATGTTTTTCTCTGGAAATCCTTTTTCAAAAATACTCCCAATGTCATCGAGTGAGAAGTTTCCTTGCCGTATATAACGCGCCTTCTCTTCCTTGTTCACTTGTTTATAAAAAACTATTCCATCCTTTTCCAAACTATTCCAGCTGTTGTAAAGAGAACAACTTAAAAGCCGGATATAGCTTGGTTTTGGAATAGGCTGGTCAAAATAAACAGTGTTCGGATTTTCTTTTGTGGTAACAGTCAGCACAACCATTTTTATATTAAATAAAAATAAAAAATGTTTAATATAAAAGAGGACCATGGATGCAAAAACAAGAGGTTTTATGAAGTGGATGAAAACCCCAGAAGCAACTACAATTTCTAAAGCGGCAAAAGACAATGCATGGAAACCTTTTCTTGCAAAATATCCAAACGCTGACCGAACAAAATTTGTTGCACAGGTTGAGTTCGCGTACAACCACACAGCAACGGCAGACATTTATTACAAGGCAGGGCAAGGCCATTTGATAAATGTTTTTGGCTCTGACAGCAAATATTGGAGCCCAGAGATGAAAAAAGCACTGGGGGTGAATCAAATTTCAGGCGGTTTTCCACAACAGCTGTCACCAAGCGGCGCAAAAGGCTCATCTTTGCCAATTCCCGCGGTTGGATTTCACGAAGCCGCACCGAGTTTGAAAAAAATATTTAACAGCAAAATCAACATCTACGTCACACCAGACCAATATTTCACAACGAAATTAAGAGAGATTTTTCAAAAAACAAAACTGAAGCATACATCAGGAAAAGAGTCAAAAAGGTGGCTTGCTAGCCAAAATATGGGCTATTGGCCACAGCAACTTAACTTTGCGGTATGGTGCGCGACAACAGGCTGCGGTATAAGTCGAGATATTTTCGATGAAGAGCACTCAGCTCTTAGCTTGCCACCGATTGTGCGTAATTTTTATCTTTTTCACGTTTATTTCACGATAAGGCGAATATTGTTTCAGATGGGGGGAATTCAGAGCGTAAGCGCCTTGCCAGGCGACCCCACTTTTAGCCAGTTCGACAACAAGTACGACGTGGCTTCTTACAAAAGAATATGCGCTGAGTTCGGTGTCGACCCGTCAAGCGATTTCCGTTTCACAACAGGCGCAAACCACGGACTTGGTAACGTTTATATCTGGATTACTAACATTGGACCAAACAAAACTGGAGCAAAATACCCCGATTACGATAAATTTTCGGATGAAGGTGGAACTGCAAGCAAAGGTAACTTGATTCAATACATCGAGCCAGACGACGCTGCATATGCACAGGCAGACTGGTTTTGTCCTAACGGCACTGAAGGGCTTACTCAGGCAGGTTTGTCGAGAGTAAACCAGTCGATAGAGGCTTTTGTCTACTGTATTCTCGGTTCGCAGGTGAACGTTCGAAGTAGCATACTTGGAACAGGCGGCCGTGCAAAGGAAGCGCAAAGTGAGTTCCTCGTGTTGGTTGAAGACGCTATAAGGCAACCTGATCTGGCAAAGTCGGTCCAAAGATACCAACTAGCCATCGACGAAGCTAAGGTTCGGCTTAACCTTGCAGTCTGCCCAGGTGCCTGGCTGATGCCCGCTCGTATGGTGATAAACACAGAAAGCGTTGTTGGTTACAATAACCAGCTTAAGCAGGCTGTTGTTGGGATGAAATTAGGAGTGAATGATGAGGTTAATAAAGCTACAAAAAAAGCAGCTCTTAAACTGATGGCCGGAGGAAAATCAAAAATCAACCCACCAAACAGCCACCCTTCAAATCCTATACACAAGAGCGCCACAGCAAAAAAAAATCAGGCACCCGCCGCAAGCGCTGCTGAAACACCAGCTAGCAACGCGCAAAGCGCTAAAGCTACGAAGGCCGTAGCCAATGATTCACACGAAATAAACAAAGCAACTGTCGCTGTTGGCGCGGTTGGAGCAGCAGCTTTGCTCTACACCCTTATGCGTTAACGTCTCTTTTTGATGTATTTTTCAACAAGAAAAGCAACCACAGCAAGGATAAGCAGCCAGGTGTGCTCTGCAAGAAATCCAATTACTTGACCAGCGGTTTTGAAAAGAAATTTCGCAATCGAGCCAATGAGACCAGGCAGAGCTGATGCTACCTTTGAGCCAATATCACTTAGGCCTTTCCCCAACGCTTTGCCGGTGGCCTTCAAAGAGTTTGTAATGGCTCCAATAACAGAACCAATCGTGACACCAGCAGCAAGAAGTATTGCTGTTAATGTCACGCCATGTTTTTTGAAGATCTCTTTGATCCTCTCACGAAGTGGAAGCGCTCTTTCTCTTTCTGCAATCTGCGTTTGCAAACGCCCCAGCTCTTCGGTTCTTTCTGCGACTCTGTCTTCCGCTGCTTGTTTTTCAGATGGCGAGGCATTATCATCTTCAATAATTTTTTTGTCTTCCTCGTTTTGGCGCTTGAGGTCATTTTCTTTCTGATGAAGTTCATCAAAAGTTTTTGTTTCGTTAAGCCTTTCTTCCCAAGTGTTTTTTTCAGTTTCTTTGGCAGCGATGCTTGCCCTGAGTTGGTCTACCTGTTTTTGTTCTTTTGCAATCTGCTTAGCTTGTTTTTCAAGAGCAGCAACTTCTTTTTTTTTGTTTTCAAAATCCTTTTTAAGATTTTTTTTCAGTTGCTTAAGTCTGCGCAATTCTGATTCATTTTCAACATTTGACCCAAGTTGTTCCATCTTGGCATCTATTCGCTCGATTCTTATTCTGTAATCTTCTACTTCTTGGGTGGCTTTTTCTTTCTGCATGGCAATTGTTTCTCCCTGTTGTATTTGACTTTCAGCTTCTCTTAATCTTGGTCTCATTTCTCTTATTTCTTCATTGTTTTGAGAAATCAGAGATTCCGCTTCTGGCCCAAGGGGGGCTTTAAACTTGTCTGTGAATTTTTTGAGAAGGCCAGTTCCGTCTTTTTTGAAAATTTCGGTCTCGCCACCTTTTGATCCAAAGGATACAATTGTAGTTTCATTGCCACTCTTTTTGCTAAAACCTATTGGGTCTAATTTTGCGAAGTTCACTTTGGGGAATTTTCTTTTGATAAAATCTTTAGCTCTGTCAATCATTGCCGGTTTGTCATCTTGATGAATAAAGCTTCCCAAAAAAGGTGTTTCTTCGTAGGATGTGTCTGGCAGCCCGCTCTGTTCGTGCTGCATCGTTTGCATTTCATGTTGTTCACCCCCATGGTAGGGTGTGGATGCCTCCCCGGGCTGAAATGGTCGGGTTGTGTCGACCTCTTGTTCCTCTTCATCATCGTTATCACTGTTGTGGTCAAGATCTTGGTCCAAATCATGGTCATCGTATCCAAACTCACCACCACCTTCCGCCATTACGTAATTTATATATATTTTCAAATTAAACTTTTCAATTTAACAATAAAACCAATCGAGAGATGGCTGCTATTCAAGAAAACCTTCGACCGGGACGCACAGAGAAAATACTCGGCGCACTGAAAGCCGAGCGCGCGGTAAAACGAATCACTTTTGACCGCACAGAAGCCAATCCAGAGGAAACGTTGTATGTTTCAGTGCCCAAGCTGAACGAAAACGAGGTCATTGTGCCTGGCTCGCTGGCGCTGCGCTTCAACATCGACTTGAGCGGAGGCCATGCCAACAACTTTCTGGTTGACAACGTCAGCCGAGCTCTGGTCGACAAGTTTGTTGTAAAGTACGAAGGCACCGTCGTGCAGGACACGGTGGGCTATGACATCTACAAAATATTTGAGGATTTTTTCCTTTCGCAGGAGGAGCGCGACGACAGGGTGCCAGAGGGCATTCAGAGCGAGGACCTCAACAAAATTCGCTCAAATGCTGGCGATAAGAAAACTTCAGGTGTGGACGCAGAAAAAAAGCTGAATGAGATATATGGAAATAAATACCGCATCCGACTGGATCACCAGATTTTAACTGACCATGGGGCATTTTATCCTCAGGCACTATACAACGATCTTGTGTTCGAACTGAAGCTCGCGGCAGCCGAACATGTGGTCAGAGGCTCAGATACAACAAAACTAAAATACAAGTTGACAAACATCCAGCTGGAGTACGAGATGATAAGAAGCGAGGAAATTGCAGATGAAGCGTTCAGCGCTTATTCGGGCGGCAAAGAGTTCGCTTACGACCACATCCAGCGTGATAAAGTGACGACTTTTGCAAAAGGCTCCGACACACGTCTGAATCTAAGGGTCAACCCGCAGAGGAGGTCCATGAAAGGTATCTTGCTCCTATTTATTGAGCAATATAACAAAGGTGCAAGGAGCTCGGAAAAGTACATTAACCCGGACCTTACAAAAGTAAGCATCACTGTCAACGGCTCGCCAAACATGCTGTACAACAACGGCATCGAAGGAATGGACATTTGGGGAGAAGTTAAAAGATTCTACATGAAAGAAAAAAATAAAACGCAGCACATGACTATGCAAAAGTTTTACACAGAAGACAAGTTTGGCCTTCTTATTGATCTGCGTTCCATGGCTGACCACTCGATGCACGGAAGCGGCACGCGCCTTGTGAACACAAAGGACGGTGTCCAGCTTGAGCTAGAGAGGAAAGCAAGCGGCTCAGGTAATTTGAACTGCCACATTTACGTAATCAGCGACGCCCAAATGAATATAATTGGCAGGCAGTTAGAATCTGTGCTTTTATAATTTTTTCTTTGAAAAAGTGTACCTTAGGTACATATACGAACGAAGATGGATCCTGCCAATATACCCTTCAACGCCCTCATTGTGGGACCAACGAACTCAGGAAAAACAAGATACGTGGTCAATCAGCTTTGTGGCCCTTTCCGAGGCAAGTTTGACTACATCGTGCTCATCTGCCCGACGTTCGCGCACAACAAGACTTATTATCGCTTTGCTGAGGAAGATCTTCGATTTTTTGTTTTAATTTGTGAGCAGCACGAGGTGGAATCTTGGTTAAGGCTTTCAAGATTTCTTTTTGAGGGTACGAACACGCTTATCATCCTCGACGACTGTGCTGCATCGAAAGATGTAAAGGGAAGAACGGGTGAATTGGTGAATCTTGCTTTCTCTGCTCGCCACGCAGGCTTGAGCATATGGGTGTTAACTCAAAAAATGACAAGCATAACAGCCTCATTCCGCGAAAATGTGGCGGCAATCGTTTTCTTTTACACCCCCTCTGCCAAGACCACGAAGGCAATCTTTGAGGATTACGCTGGCGAACTTGCCAATGAGGATTACAAAGAAATCATTTTAAAGCTAAAAAAAAATAAGTTTTCGCATCTTGTCATTTCTCATCGCCACCCTTACGGCACAAAATTTTCTTATTGAACATATTTTTTAGAGTAATAAATGGCTGACCCGTTCGCAACTTCTCCTCCCGAGAGCGTCAAGGGCGCTGCAAGTGAACAAGAATTAGCTTCCGTAATGGAACTGCTAGGAGCTGAACCAGAAAGTACAGAAAGCGCTATGGCACTCATTCAAGGCCCTGACATTCCTGCTTTGCGTGAACAGCTTGCAATCCTTGTTTCAACAGGAAAAGCCAAAGAAGCAATCGGTGTGCAACTGACACACGAGCAGGTGAAGCGCTTGACAGATAAAGAAGTTGAAAAGTACTTAAAGAGATATGAGGCATACGTTGGATCCAAAACAACCGACAGCTTGATTGACAGCTTTATTTTTCTTGTTACTAAAGTCGTTGGTATGGCCGTAAATATCAAGGACGTCAATGATTATCAAAAGGAACTCAAAAACGACTACATTATCAGTAAAGAGCTGTCCACTTTGGCAGGCGGTCTGGCTTTGAAATGCGGCCGCTTTCTTGCCGTTGCAAATGCTGCGCTCATCACAACAAAGCACATTGTTTTAAACGAAGCTACAAAGTCGCACACTTCGCTGTGCGAAACCAAAGGTGCTTCCAAAGATGCGGACACAAACACTACTGAAGATTTTTCTGAGCAATGCTAAGAAAATGCTAAGTAATTACTGAACAATGCTTAGCAATTGCTTAGCAAAAAATCTTGCTGAGCAATTTTCTATTTAAATATTATTTTTTTTTATTATAAATGGCCGAGCTCGAACAAACTCCGATCGCTCAAGAAGAACAGAAACAAGTTACTTCAACAAATCCAGCAACAAAGCCTGCCAAAAATCCAAAGCGAGTTGCTGCTGGCAAGCTTGCAGCTGAAAAAACAAAACAGGCTCGTGAAGCACAGAAAAAAGCTGCTGTCGAGGCTGCTGCAATAATTGCAAAAGAAAAGGAAAAGAAATCTGCTGCTGCAAAGCGAAATGTAACACCACCGGCCGTAACGGAACCAGCTCCGCCCGAGGCTCAGCCGCAATCAAGCGGTCTCACCACAAATCAATGGATATCTTTGCTTGGTATCGGCGGTGCAATCGTTACAACTTATGTCAAACGCGAAGACATCAAAGCCTTTGTCAACGAAAAAAGAAGTCCAACATTTAAAGCTCCGCCAACTCTTATAACTGATGACACACCAGTTACAGCAGAAAGTATTGGAAGGGTTGCAACGCGTTCTTCAGACACGCCTTCGACAATCCAAAATGCCATTAGACCTCGCAAACAAAGAGGAATCCGTCCGATGGATTAAAAAATTTCTTTTGAACATTTATTTTTCATTTATTATACCGACAATGTCCCTTGGTTTTATTCTTGACAACCTTGTTAAAGGTGCAGCTATGGCTGGTATTGCATTACTTTGGTTTGAATTTTCCAAAACTTGCGTTAAAACCGCTATTCGGGTGCAAAAGGATGAGGATACAATTTTTAAAAGAGGTATAAAAAAAACAAAAGAAGTTGAATCTGGTGAAGAAGTTGCAAACTTTGCTTCGCAAAACGGTGAAGAATAAACAAAAAAATTTTTCAATTGAATATTTTTTATTATTTTATACTGAACCGCCATGTCCGACAACAAGCTCGTGAAAACGCTCATGGATGCCGCCACCATTACAGGTCTCGCCGCCGGAATCGGCTGGGCTGCCAAAAAAGTTGTAAAAGAAAACTTCACATCCGACCCAAGCAGCAGTTTTATGAACTATGTAAAGTTCACAGCCGTCATGGCTGGCAGCGTTGCACTTAAACAGTATCTCGAGGACCAGAAAATTCTCCCAACCAATTAAAAAAAAATTAGAATAGTATAATAACAAAATGGCAAGCGTCGCGATTATGGCTGGCGGAGCTATCTTGAACGCTGCTGCTTTCATTGGCGGCAACTATCTTGCTCGAGCTTTGGGTGGCGGAGATGACGCCGCTTTGAAAGAAAAAGAAAGACACGACAAAGCTCTCGAGGCTTACCAGGCAGCTTACGCGAAGTACTCTCGCGACCGCACGAAGCTTCTCGACTGGATCGAAACCAACAATGAGATCAAACAGCAAGCGAAACAAAACTTTACGAACACAGACTACGCTTTCAAACTCTACAACCAGGCACATCCTGACAAACAAATGATTCCTCCGAAAGAACCCAAGTTCTCTGATTTCTATCAGCCAAGTGAGCAGCAGAAACAAGGTGAACTTATGTTCGTTGGCGCTGGCGCGCTTGCACTTGGGTACGCTGCCTTTCGGTTTCTTTAAACTTTTCTTTTTTTCTTATATACACATGGATGCAAAGATTTTTGCGGAGCAAAACTTTTCGAAGAAAATCTCGAAAGTCTACTATAGCCCCCAGGGCTACTGGAAGGGAATTGCAGCGATAAAAAAATTAGCCGAGGCGGCCAAGGTTTCCGAAGATGCTGCTAAAAAGTGGCTAGTTAAGCAGGCCCTTTGGCAGATCTACCTTCCGGCACCACGATACGTTCCTCGCCCAAAATTTGATGTTTCTTCTCCTAACGCGGTCCACCAGGCGGACCTTCTTTTTCTGCCACACGACAAACTGCCGCGAGGGCGAAAAGTTTACAAATACGCTCTGACTGTTGTTGACGTTGCCAGCCGTTTCAAAGAGGCCGAGCCTTTGACCTCCAAAGATTCAACTGAGGTTGCAAAAGGTTTTCAGACAATTTACAGGCGAAGTGCACTAAAATGGCCACAGATGCTTCAAGTTGACCCTGGTCGCGAATTCATGGGAGCTGTTACTAAAGAAATGGAAAATCACAAAACCTATATTAGACGCGGGCGTGTTAACATTCACAGAGATCAAGCTATTGTTGAACGTTTTAATCAAACACTGGCAGGGCGCCTGTTTGGTTATCAGTACGGTGTCGAGATGAACCTGCCATCTGGCCAGCGGTCGACAGCGTGGGTAAAAAGGCTTCCCGAAGTTGTTACCGCTCTGAACAACGAAGTTACCAGTCTTACTGGAAAAAAACCTGCTACTGCAATCAAAGAAAAGGCTGTTTCGTCCAAACCGTCCTCAAAATATACAAGGCCTGTTGGCAAGAAAGAAAAAAAAATACCCTCTCTCGTTAATGTGCGCTATCTCTACCAACCTGGCGAGCTGGAAGGCGGCGTAAAAAGGGCTACAGATCCGATTTGGTCATTTAAAGTCTACAGCATTGAAAGGTCTGTTACTAAACCTAATCAGCCAGTTCTTTATTACTTGCACGATGGTCCAAAGCGCGGCTTCGTGCGTGAAGAATTGCTTGTTATTCCTCCAAATACACAGTTACCACCAAGCACTTAGTGCTTGAGCCCCTTGGGCTCAGAAAAGCTCTAAACGTTATGTTTATGTAGGCTTTGTTTCGCAAAACTTATACCCGTAAGCATTTGTATGTATCCCATCATCCGCTATCCATCGCTTTGAGTCAAAGGAGGACAGCGATTTTTTGTTCACCACTATCGAACACAACTCATGCTTAAAGCTTCTTAGCATGTGCATTTCGTGAAAGCTTTCCTTGGTTTGGAAAAGTGTTTCTTTGAAATTTTCGTGATTTATCTTTTTCTTTGTCACACACTCTTTTACCCCCTTTGCCTTTTTTATATTTATTTCGTCCACTTTTAGCATTTTGCAACATTTTAGCACACTTGCTTTCGGATGTTTCTTTATTATTTTTTTGACCAATTCTTCATCGTTTGCCATTATTGCCTGCATTCTTTTCCCGGCCCCTGCGCACGCGCACTCTTTTATTTCCACCTCAGGGAAGCCTTTCTTTATTTTTTCAATTTCATTTTTGCTTTCACCTTCTGTCATTATTGAATACATTTTTGGCCTCAAACAAACGCACTCTGAAATTTGTTTTCCTGCGCATTCGTCTTTCATTTTTCCCAAAACTTTTTTGTTTTTTGTTGAAAACAGCGAATGATCTTTCGGGTAGTCGCTTGTGTCGTACTTGTCAATGTTTTCTGCCATGTCCGCGTAAACGTCTTCTGTTTCTATCTCAAGCAAAAGGCTGTCTGTGTCTGTATACAAAAGCTCGCAACGCTCCCCGTACTCTTTTTTCAGGTGGTTGTAATAAAAATCGTACATACATAACTTGCTTACGTCAAGGATGGTCATGCCTGTGTAGACCGGTTTATTAAGAAAAAGCTTACTTTTTCGCATGGCTATTCCAACCAGATCGTTTGAAAACATTACATGTCTTGAATACAATGGGCTTGCAACTAATTTTCTTATTTTCTTTGTTTCGTCGCTGCGCACTATTCTTATGTCTACACGGTTTCTCAGGTTTTCCATTGTTTTTCCAAAAACTGAGTTATTCATCAGCTTGTAAAAGTTCTTTTCAAAGTCGCTTTTCGCTTCTTTTCGGAATTCTGTGTTCATCCGGATGTACGGCTCCATCCACGCCTCTTGTTCAAACTCTAAGACCCTGTGCACTTTTTTGAGTTTCATTCCCTGTTTTAGATAAAACTGCAAGTTTCGGTAATGCACGACGTAATTGGTTTTGTCTTCAAGAGTTAAAACAAGCTTTTCGGTGTCTGGCGGGTGCAAATCAAGATTTTTTATTGTTTTGTTTTGGTAAGGCGAAAACATTTCTTTGTTTATTTTCTTTTTCTCTGGTGCTAATGGATAGCTGTTGTGGGCGTCATGCAGCTCTTTCGGGTATTCCAAGTCCACCTCTAAAATCCATCCAGCTTTTGCATACTCTTTTTTTGTCGTTATTTCTTTTTCTGTTGGCATAACCTTTTTCCATCTAAATCCACTTTTTGGAAGCGGCTTGCTCATTGCCCACCCGTAAAGGTTATTCGCATCGAGGTACGTTATGTATTTTTTTGGCTGGCTCGGGTCAAATCCCTCAACATAAGGGTTGTTCGCCTTTGCATACCTCTTGCTTACCATCGAAATCCCGCCTCTTATTCCCCTTTCGACAAAAAGATGCATTTCATAGTCTGTAAGTAACTCAAGCTCCACGCCTGTCTTTTTCAAGAGTGCGTCCCAAGCAAGGCCTGGCGTCGTGTAATAATTCGCGGGGTCCAACCCGTACTTCTCAAGACAGAGTTTTCGGAAGCTTTCAAAGACGTCGGCTAACAGGGTCACGTCAGTCTTAACGTACAAATCGTGATAGTCGCCCAGGGTCTGGCAGCCAAAGGTTTCCCACACGTTTTGCGCGTGTTCGTACTCTTTATCCGTTATGTTCTCATCATTAAGTTTGCTGTAAAACTTTTCTTTTTCAGGCAAACTTGTTTCGCTAAATCTTTCCCATGAGTCCATGTATTCGTAAGGATAGATTCCCTTTTTGCAAAGAAGTTCAAAGCTTTCATCAGACGACTGTGTTGAATTAGATTTTGTTATATTTAATTCCTCCTTCGGCATCGCTTTTACAAGTGAATCAAGACTTCCTTTAAGAAAGTTTAAGCTGTCTATAAAACGCAGTTTGCCAAGTGAAAATGTGATGTATTTTTCCATGTTGTTTGCAACACATTTTACTTCTTTCTGTGCCTCTTTTGAAATCTTTGAAATTGACTGCATTAAATGGTGCGCATCATAACCCCTCAGGTTGTGAAATGCAACTGGTATTTGGACCTTTTTCGGATCTAATCGCATCATAAAGTTACAAATGTTGTGTGCGGCTCCTCGAAACTTGCCTGTTATGTGGCAATGGTCTTTTACCACATCCTTGTAGTTCGGCTGGATAAGCGGCTTGTGGCACGCTAAGCAGTTTTTTTGGTTTTTCGCTGCTAATTTGTGTGTTTCTTTTTCAAGCTTTTTTAGCTTATAGTGGGTTTCGGTATCCAGGTTTTTTACCTCTTTTTCCTTTCTGTAATAACATTTTTTGTGCATCTGCCCAAAGTAATTAAGCTCCTTTTTGTTTCCAATCCAAACTGGCAAAGAGTCCAAAAAGTTTTGTTTCATTAGCGTTTCTTCGCAAATGTGGCAATTGGTTGCATTTTTGAAGTTTACCCAGTCTTTTGCCGTCATCACAAGAGGTTTTGGCTTTGACAATTCATATCTTATTTTTCTTTCTTCACTTAAAAGACAGTTCAAAAATACTTCAACGGCGTTTTGTCCTCTGTACACAAATGTTTTTTCGTGTTCACCATCACTCCTTACAACTGTGTAAGCAAATCCGCATGCCTCGTGCTGTTCTGTTTTGTCTGTGTAACTCGGCTTCATGTCTTTCACTTCTTCACCAAGGTCTTTTCTTTTCTGGCGCTCCTCGGCCGTTTCGCGTTTACACCCTTCTATTGGCCTTAGCAGTGCCTCCAAGTCGGCGTAAATTTGGTAAGGCGCTTTCATTTGTTTGTGGTAGTTTTTAAAAGAAAGAGTGTTTTTCCCCTTCTCCGGCATTTCGATTCTTGTTGGTCTGCCTTTAGCGCCATTGCAATATTTTTTGTGCTTTTCGAGCAAGTCTTCTCTTGTAAAACCTGTCAAGCACATCATGCAAAAGTGTTTTTTATGCTGATCTCCGGTTTGGTCATGTAACAAAGCACTTACTCTTTTTATAAAACAGTAGTGCTGTGTTAATCCTGACTCAATCAACATAAGAAATATACGGGGAATGCTATTTTCTTTTTCGCTTAATCTTAAAGGTATCACACATTCGTCTTCTGAGTCCCACCCAAGCACATTTATTGCAAGGTTTTTATTTTGCGCCTCAAGCCTGTCAATCTGCTTTAGTGGAGTTGGAAAATTGATTCCATTGTAGTTAATGCCGTCGTCAACTGGGTATCTGCTTGTTCTTTGTGGATTTTTCCCATCTCTTGGAGGAAATAATGCAGCTCTCAAAGCCCATTTTAGGCATTGGTTATCTCTGTTTTGCACGTTAATAATTGCTTTCTTGTTTGCCAACTTTGGGGGCAAAGGCAAATAAGTTCCTCCTCTCAATGGCTGATAACGCGCAACGTTGATGTACGCATTTGTTATTCTTTCAATGGCCCACCCAGAGCCGTTCTCTGACCAACCCTCAATTTCTCCCTTTGCTTTGTCAATAAATTTGTCAAACTCTTTTTTTATTTGGTCTTTGTCGTTTTTTAAAAAAAGGTGTGGTTCACTTTCTCTGAAATAGTGTTCCATGTGTTGCGTCTCACCGTCTATTTTTTTTGAAAATTTGACTTCAAGTCCAAAGCTTGCTTTTAAATTTTGTAAGTCATCAATTTCGCTTACCAAAAGCTCATAAAACTTTTTTTTGTTTTTTCTTGCAAAAGTGTAAAGATCTTTGTTGTTTTCGTTAGCTTCCGGTATGTTCATTTTCCATACACGGAGCCATTCGTTAAAATCGGGGTGGGCCAATAAAAAAGTTAAATTTCTTTGGGGGTTTTCTTGAAATTCACGGAGGTTTTCCTCCATCATAGCTTGCAAAACTTCTGACGAATATCTTGCGGCAGCCATTTTTCGGTGTATATACCTTAAAAATATTTGTTCAATTGATATTTATTCCTAGCACAGGGTTGGCCTTGCGAGCCCCGCACACAAAAGGGCTGGCCTTGCGGGCCCCACACACATGAGAGTTTTGGCATTGCGACCCCCACACACATGAGAGTTACCGGTTGTGGACACAACTTGCAAAAAATAGCGAGGCGAGACTGGCGAGCCAGCGAGCCAGGCGAGCCCGAGCGGTTTTTTTGCAAGTTGTGCCACAACCGGTAACTCTCATGTGTGTGTTTATTTGAGAATTCAATCATAGTTTTGTTTATATTAGTATATAAGTAAAAGAATCAATCACTGACAGAACGACCGTAATTCCTGGGTTATAAATGTCCTTAACGGTTTTCAGCCAGTATTCAACATTTATTATTCAACCCTCCATTGTAATGATCAGGATCTAAAATGACTCATGAACAATTTACTTTCTTACTTATTTAGGTATTTGTTGGAAATACAGACAAGAACACTGTTGTTTATCATTATCTAAACCCACCAATCACAGCACGGTACATTCGTTTCCGACCTAAAGATTGGAATGACGGCATATCAATGAGAGTGGAGCTGTATGGATGTCTGCGAGGTAATGAAGGATGCTTTCTATTTCGGCAGCTATTTACAACATTTTTGATATAAATAAATAATGACCTGAATTGACATTTCTATCCAAAGGAAAACTGAAATAGTTTTTCTCTGCCTTCAGATAGTTTTGCTTTGTTTTTTCTTTAATTGTTTTTTGGCTACAATTTGGTTTCAGCGTTTCTTTATTTAGTATTAATTAAATTTGTTACTAGTGTTGAACTTTGATCTCTTTTTGTCTTAATTACCCAGCATTCAATGCTGTATTTACACATCTCGGTGCAAGTAGAAGATATGGTCCAACATCACTTGGCAGTCATTACACAGGTCAGGATCATGATGGTCACGTTACACTGTCAAGTGGTATTCAACAGTGGACTGTGCCGTACACTGGTGAATACAGAATAGAAGCAGTAGGAGCAGCAGGGGGGTACGGTCAAAACAGTAACAACAGCCAATACCAAGGAAGAGGGGCAAGAATGATTGGAACTTTTAACTTATCCAAAGGAGAAATAATTCAAATTCTTGTTGGCCAAGAAGGAGGAATTAACAGGGTCTTTTATAGTTCTGGAGGCGGTGGAGGTACATTTGTAGTGAGAGGAAGCAACACACCTTTGATAATAGCTGGAGGCGGAGGAGGCCTTAGAGCTGTAACATCAAGACATGCTGGATGTGATGCCAACACAAGTACAGCAGGGAATCCTGGGCACCAGTCATGGTCAGGAGGGAGCGATGGACGTGGAGCACATACTGCTGATGATGGGTATTCAGGTGAGAGTGGTTTCTGATGATCGTTTTCACTGGACCCGACACCGAAGTCAATTATATTAAAAAAGAATATTTGATTGGGCAAAAAAGTATAAATAGTAGAGCTGAGTATTATTATCTAGTTATTTCGTAGCCAAGATTTCTAAAATAAGTGATGTCGTTGGAACACCTATTCAACTAAAACTTTATTTCAAACACTGTTAAATTTAGTTTTGAATTTTTTCAATATACGAATGAGTCAACTGGTTTCATCTTTTTAGGTGGTGGCGGTGGCGGTTTTTATTCCAGTGGAAGAGACTCAAGCTATGGGGGTGCGGAAGGGGGTAAGGGATTTTATCAGGGTGGAGTGGGAGGAAACTCTTGGAGCGCGAACGGAGGTTTTGGAGGTGGAGGTGGCGGTGGTGCAGGATGGGGTAGTGGAGGGTACTCTAATGCAATATGGGGTAGTGGAGGCGGTGGAGGGTACTCTGGTGGAAGCAGTGGAAGTAATGAAGATGATTCATGTGGAGGAGGGGGAGGATCTTTCAACGATGGAAAAGATCAGCAAAACGAGTGTTGTTACAATACAGCTGGACATGGTCATGTGAACATTACATTACTGTAGAAAAACCAAACCCTCGCCTCACAAAACAAAATTTATGCAGCTATTAATAATGAATTTGTGCTACCATAGCGAGTAGAGAGGACTCCATTCCTACAGACAAAGATGAAGTTAGTTTGTCAGTACTTAAGGAATTTTCTTGCCTCTATCGGCCTTAAACTCCACTCGCTGTTGATAACTGATAAATAATAATTACTAGAGAAACGTCTTTTAACTCTGCGAATCTTTTGACAAGTTTTTTTGTTTACGATGGCGCACTTAATAAATTAATTGCAGTGGTTTTGAATTGAAATAGTCGTTTTATGTATGGTTACGATCCCAAGGAAGCTACTCGCTAGCGACAAAAATGCTTTTCGCATGTGCCGCATCAGTCTAAGAGTAACTACTAATTTAAAATATATCAATTTCGTGCGGTGAAATTTTATATGGCCATGCCACTCTGGGATCTGGACGCTACCAAATTCATCAGTATTATCGGATAGAATCGACTTAGAATAATTAGAATTTTGGACAAAACACGATCAATTTCAGAGGTCACCAAGCAAAGGCGCCCTCAATTTTGCACTGATTTATATGTGTGAAGGAAACACTGGTCTCTTTACCAGCAGTTATTGGGTAGTAACGCAACGCCTTTCCCTGAGGTGTTGCGTGGCATTAGACCCAGATTCCGAACGAGGAACGAGTTTTACAAGCGAATTGTAAATAGGTTTATGCATCAGTCAATTGAAACCCCGGCCCCCCGACCCCCGGGACTTTAATACCGGGGATTTAACGCGTCCAAAGCCGGGATTTAACGCACTTTTAACGGCGCGTTGGCCCTGGTGGGCGGTGGTTTAAACAAAATGTCAGTAGACCGGGGCCGTGGAGCGGTGATTTAACAGCACGCGATCACCTGAAGCGGGGACGGCAGCCGAGATTTAACATAAAGGACTAAATGCTTTTCTCAAAATGTTCGTTCTGAGGAATCCGTTCTAAAAAGTCTCCACGCTTCTTCCTTGATAAAGCCTTTCGCGACGCCTGGGTTTGTATTTAATGTGTTCGCACGATAAAAATAGACTCATTATATTGTACTTGTAATCTGCCACCTTTGTTCACTATCGTCTCCAAGAAAGTAGTTTCTGTTTCTGAGATTTCAGCCGTGAATTATATCGTAGGGTGAAAGCTGTTTTGTTTTCTATTTTGGCCGTGAAGATGACAGCAGAAACTGCGGCGATTGTCGTGCCCATGGCTGTTTGATGTGCTTATTAAAAGATAATCTTGTGGGGGGGGGGGGGGGGGGGGCAATCTTTTCCATTGAATTGGAACGAGCTTTCTTGAAAGATCACACTGAACATCTCTCTTAAAAACCTGTTAGGTACTGCAACGAAATCAAGATTTTTGTCCGTTTTTTTTTCCTGAAAGTCGATTCGGATGCCCCTGCTATGCGGGGCTTTAAACAGACGTCTAGGCCCATAGGGCGGGTAAATAAGCCGCGTTTTAACACTTGGTAAATGTTAAATTCCCCGGTAAGTCCCGGGGGTCGGGGGGCCAGGGTTTCAATTGACTGATGCATTAGAGGCGTGTACATTGCTCAATTTGCTGTATTGTAGTGTGAAACTTGCCACTTGCGAAATTTCCTGACTGAACATTCGCCTGGTTTCCAAACCTTTTAGCCAATCGAATAGTCAACAACTGCATGCTATCGGCATGACACTACTTTGGCTTCTCTTAGATAGGCTCTGCGATGGGAGGAAAATTCAAGGATTAATCATGGGGCTGGGTTGTTAAAAGAGAAAAAACAAAATTTCACTGAAAAAGTTTAAAATTTAATTCAAAGTAAGATTAATCGTAATTTGAGCAAATGGGCCCATTGTTTTATGGGGTGGCAGAAGAGTTTCACAGTAATTTAGATTAAGTATTTATTGTAAGTGTTTGTTAATCTAAGAGCACCGTTTACACTGAAGCTTAGACATGTTTGAAAAGCTGTTTAGAGTAAACATAACTTAATATTGGTTGTGGTCACACTAACACTGTTAACTTCAGTTAAGTTTGGCAAAAGAATATAAATATTCTCTTGGTTCTGTTCATCTTGTTGTGTTATTCCGTAAGTTCGTCGTGTTTTTTGTTTGCTTGTTTTTTTTTTTTTTTCTAGAGAAATAACCAAATTAATAAGGTTCATGTTAATTTGCTTAGTTTAGGTACCAAACACCGCGCCGGTTCCGATTGGCTCCTCTTTTGTCGACCGCCGTCTAACCCGTGCATCCTGCTTGGGTATAACTTAAGTAAGCTTGTTTTGCCATTACGGTTTTGGATCACCGAAGCGTAAATTTCCTATCTATAGTATGAATGAACAAAGATGAGGTTACATAACTGAAATAGCTTAAAGCTATCTCTGCCTTTACTTTAGTTATTAGTCTTGTTGGCCCATTTGTACATAAACGTGACTTGACTGTTATGCATGTTTCAAAGTGGAAGCTTGATTAAATTTTGCGAAACTGAGTTTAGTTTGAAAGTAGAGAAGTACCTCTAAGTGAGTAATTTATAGTGCTGCAAAATAACGCAGGAATTTCCTCGCGAGCGTAGTAGAAAGGAATTGGTTTCTGTTCCGAGTTACCCTTTGCCTCTGTTTCAAAACGAGTCTACGTGCAAAACCATTCAAATAAAAATGAGTTTCACCTACAAGTCCATTTTCATACAAATCAAACTCATTTTCATTTAAATAGTTTCGCATGGAGACTTGTTTTTAAACAGAGGCAAAGGGTAACTCGAAAATGGCCTATTACATCACCGTTGCTTTGCCAACTGAGCAACCAGCCAGACTAGCAGCTTGTTTTAGCTTAGTAGAATTAGATGGTGTAAACAGTATATTATGACTTCTAACAGTGTCATAACTAGTACTGGAAACTTTGTGTGCAGCTGTTAATAAAAAAGAGTTGTCCAGTCATTTGTTTGTTTGCGTTTTTGAAATTACAGTGCGATTATTGTAAGATCTTGTAAGCATGGTCACTTGGAGGATGAAAACCAACCAAACAACAACCACAATAGAGAATTTCAACTCAATTTTAAGTTGAAACTTTGTATTGTACTATAATTAATTGGCTTTAACAACTAAAATTGGAGTTCTCTGTTTGCATTTTGCAAGGCCGTGGTTGAGTTTTCACCAGTTATAGTTGTTGCGCTTTTCAATTATGAAGTGAAAAAAAAATCATACCTGGCCCAAAAATAGCTCTAGAAGTTTCAAACTACCCCACCTTCCAACTGGCCATATTCGCTGGGTGGTTGATTTTTGTGCTTTCGGACCAAAACCTTGAAAGACGGTAGAATAAATCTTTTATTTACCATTTCTCTTCTAACAAAAGGCCCTTTTCGAAGAAAAACTGAATTAAGCCTCCTGTCCATCTTCCTTGTTTCAAGGTCCCCTTCCCTGCATCCGCCACTGAAATGTGTCACAGTGATACTCAAATAATTTTTCCAAACTGTTTTTGTCGCCGACAGCCGAACGATTTCAGCGCAAAATACATGAAATCAGTATATACTTAAACAGTGGATAGTGCTTTTGGCGCGCGCTGGTTGGCTACTCAGCAAACTCGGAATATCCTTTGCTATTTTCCTCCGATTAACGTGCGCGAGAAAATTGTAATCTTTGAAGGAGAAAACTAGTCAAAAATAATTCTTTCGGGTTATATTATCTCACTGTTTTAGTATATACTAAAACAACTATTCACCTCAGTGTCGGTGGCTAGTACTGGATATTTACCTCGACGCTTCGCGGCTCGGTAAATATCCGCCACTAGCCACCGACACTGAAGTGAATAGTTGTTAACTATAGAGGGACTGTTCATAGTCTATTCTGCGATCAAAACAGAAATCTCGTGTCCAGAGTCTTCGTTTGCCTTGATTATTCCCCTAGAAACGAGCGACCTTGGAACGTTTTGATTGGAAGTCCGAAAATGTAGGACTTCCTGTTAAATTGCGCAGCCTCGCGTTCAAAAGTATGACTCTACAAACTTCTTGGTGTTTTACTTCAGGTAATTTTATTGTTTTTAAAACCAGTCAAAAGCGATCTACAGCGGATCTCTCGACAGTCGCTCTTTTCAAAAAGCTTGCGCAGCTAATAAGGAGCACAAACTCGAGGTACGACATTGTTAGAACAGTCTTTTTTCTCGAGACACGCAACACGCGAAATAGCCGGAGGTTGCGAAGCACCGATAAGCACGCGCGCTTACAGAGCCTTACGACCCACTCAGCAAGCTTGCGCTGAAACCTTTTTCAGGCCTCCGACGAACTACGCAGTGGTGTCTGATATAGACCGTGTGCAAATTAAAGCACAGAAATGGTTGCTAGAAACATTTCATGCACCGGTGGCATTTTCAAGACCGGAGCCTTCGGTTCCTTCGGCTGCGCAAGACCGGAAGTTTTGGGAATTTTCGATTGGAAAGACTGAAAAGACTGCGGGGTGGGAGAATTTGGCTTGCGTTGATCCACACACTTTTCTCTTATTGGATCCTTCTGTACAATGACCACGTTTTTATCCAGAGTACCCGTTAAAGAGAGTTAAACTTTTGATCTCACATGAAAAGTGTTAAACGGACGATATGTTTTTCACACCGCTATGACAGTACGCGATTTCCCATTAGCGTTGCCTGAGCATCAGTTGTGCTTAAATGAGGGTGTATAATCTCGGACAGTACTCTACCGATGTTCAAACATTATTTAATACGAAAATAAGGCAAAGCATGTGGCCACATTGTATTATTTAAGCTAGAGTATAGCTTTTCCTCTCCTTGTCATCCTCTAGCCAATGAGTTAAGTATGTTTCAGTCAACAAAAACACAGCAAACAACCAGACGTCAAGTCCGGCCTCAAACGACATCCCTGTCATCAAAAACTTCCTGAATTTTTTTTTCCGAGGACAAAGTGAAAACTCCGTTTCTAAAACTTCAGGCATTTTTGAAAACGGTCTGTCTTTCATCGCTAACGTGTATGTGAGGGGAAGGGGAAGGAGGCCAAAATGTATTGCGTTGGAAAACGTGCAAGTTTTTAACTCAATTTGTTTTTAGAACTATGACAAACTACGTAAACACAACATCTTCCCCCTTAACTGTCATAACAGAGACAATAGCCTGTCAAAATAAGAGCGCTGTTTATTATGCAATATATAAAGATCCACCAACCATGATACAGAGGAACTCTTTACTTGTAGCAACCGCCAATAGCTAAAAGGTAATTAATCTACGGAGCTGGCATGTTTGTACAAAACGAGTTAATTGACTTCAGATCTTGCAGCTTTGCACTACTGAACAACCCGCTAAAACGTCCGTTAGCTGGAATGTAACTTCACTAGCAAATTATTGCGAAGTTTTCGTGAGGCCATCGTAAAGATGCTTTCTGTGTTTTTCTGTTTTGTTTTCGTCTTGGTAGGGTCCCTGATCCCGGAGGCACAAGGTAAGGTTCTCTTCATTCAGTCTTCAGTCAGAATATTTCTGTCTTAGCGCTGTCTTTTTGTTGCCATGTAGCACTTTTTAAAAGATGAACTATCATTTTGAGTACCTTGAATGCCACTATCCACGCGAGGCGTCAAGCGAGAGACCCTTCATTTTGTTTGGACAGCGCAAATGTTGATTATCGCAACACTTGCACGGATCATGTCTGCTCAAAGCATTCACCTGTTTTAAAAAATTCTTTTAAATTTTCTACTGTGCGACAAAAATATCGCAACACGTTTTTTGGAATTCTGCAGCATTTTTGGACAAATGTGCATGTTGAAAATTGTGATATTGACTTTCATAAGAGTAAAAAATTTTAAAGGGTCCTTACTAAATGGTCCTTACTAAACGGAAGCAGACATTAATGTTTAATAAATACCAAAACGACACTATTTTTGAGCTTCATCTGTAAAGTGAAAGTCACGCAGAAGTGAAAATTATTAAGACTACTTTCTAAATGATAACAACTAGTTAGTGAACGTTAAGAATTAAAGACGATCAATAAAATTTGGTATTTTTGCGAAGACAACATCATTTGCGAAAACCAAATACTGTATACTTATTACACTAATAGTCTCGCTAAGAATTAAGCTGAAATAACAACCAGTTTTCTTTCTTATAACCATTTTCATCTTTTCGCACAGTTTGGTAAAGTAAACTGAGCTAAAATTTGGAAAAGAAACGTTTGGAAAATCTTAATCGATGGGCTGTGTAAAATTAAACCGATATCACAATAAACTTTAATTCCAAAAGTCACATTTAAATGCACCGCTGAGAGGAAGTTTTAACACTTAGCTTAAACAGGTGGCATGACAAGCCCATGCAAATTTCAGTTAAATAACTTGTTTCTTATACGTTTAGTCGGGTTTTTAACTTCGTTATTTTACCAGTCAAGCCGAGATCAAGAAATTAGGTTTTTTAAAGTAGTATACAGCTTGAAATAAATGAAGGTCCTCTTTCGTTTTGTTTGCGGTTTATGTAAAGTTTATGTGATGAAATGAGGCAAATTATTGTTGTGGCCGAGAAAAAAAAAACTTAAACGGCTGCTAGGGCGGGAATATTTTTATTGCACGGCGGCAGTATTTTATTTGCATAAAGTCTCGTTTATCGGCAAAAGAAAAAAAACAAGCAATGTGTTTTCTTGAAGTAATTTACAAGACTTGAGGGTAACTCAGACCAGAACATTTTCTCTTTTTTTTATTTTTGTGTTTACCATGCGTCACCTACTCAAGCGTTACAAGCCTTTTTTTTAAAAAAAAAAAAAATGAGGCCATATAAGTTAACTGAAAAGCATGGCTTCGGTTTTCTCGTCTCGACAGTGTAACAACCACGTGACAAGACCGAATGGTGGTTTAGACTGCGAACAGTCGCTCTTTTTGCTTAAAATCCGTGGTACGAAGGCGAAAAAAGCGGGCGCGATCGAGCGCGAAGTTTGAGCGGCGAGCGGCTTTTTTTTTTTTTTTTTCCCGCTTTCGGAAAGTGGCCAAGTGTAGTCATTTCACGCGTGGTGCACAGGAATTCGATGTTGTGCTCAACTCGAAACAATAGGAAATCCCAGAGCAGAAAATTATTCAAAACTACGAGATCGCTTCAATATTTACTCAATTTTGCGTTTATGTTAGACAACCTTAGAAGTTTTCAATGAGCATGAAATTCAGGGATTGTGTAGTGTACTGATCAATTGCCACTCTGAAAAATTTTGGAGAAAATTCATGGACGAGTTTTGAAAAAATCGCTTTTTTTGCGAAAGTAGGCGTAAAATTGGTAAATAAAGCTAAACATTGAGCTTCACTATGATTCATATATTTCATATTTTTCGAAATCGCGCAAGTCTACCTACTTCTTATGATTTGGATATCGGATATGGGACATTTGTAAAAGGAATGAGGGCTAAAGCCTGCCATTAAACATCAAAAATGAAGAAAATTTCTTTATATGAAGTCTTGTCTTTATTTTACGCACAAATTATACCATCTAAAAAGAAATTCCAAGATATTTCAAAATTCCTCTTGTAGATTTCGATGAAACTCCGCAGAGCTGAAGGCAAACACCCAAGGTATACGTAGCATGGAGGATCTCGAGAGAAAATGCGGTTACGGGTTAAAATTCGATTCGGAGCAAAAACCTGTGTGACGTCATTGTCACGTGATATTCATTCCGATCTTCCAAAAATTTATATCATATTGCAGTTCGGTCTATGTGTAATCCATGTGATATAGTAGATATGTCATTGACATAAATCCCTTTAAGTATGAGGGTTTCAAAGTTGATAGGTATCGCTAGAAAAAAACTGGGTCGAGCCACCTTAAATAGACGAGCTCTTGGTCAGCGGTAGCTCGCCGGGACGAACTCTGGGATGGCCAGAAATTCTGGTTGTCCGGTTTTCTTGCGCATCTCTAAGAAGCCAAAAGCCAAGGTTTATTCTAAAGCACCATTGAAGACACTTGAGTCCGCGCAGGACGTTTGCTATTTTATAATGCATGTTCAATTAAAAAAGTTCAGAGTTTATTTCCCCCCGTGAACCTAATCCCTAATATAAGATCGAAATTTTAAAGGCTATTAGAGACAAGTGAACGCGTCTCCCAGCATGGAATGTACTACACAATAACGATTTGCTCTCCCTGAATAAAGCTCCCGCTAGCCTGAATGGGACTCCATTTAGCCTGACGCTAGAATGTTGAGCTAGACCGCAGGTGGTTTAGTGGTCGCACATGAATCGCAACTAACTTAACCTCCACCTACTATTTCCCTTGATTGGAAGTAATTTGGAGTTTGGGAGATGCACTGGCACTAATGATATGTCAAAATCTTCTTTCCTCAGGTCAATGTCGTAATTTAAAATTCACAAGTGCTCACATCCATGGCTACCGGCTGAAGAATCACGTGATACGAACCATTGACGTCATCAATGAGGATATCTGCGAATGGCAATGCTACTTGGAACCAAACTGTGTCAGTTATAATTATAAAAAGAAGGAAGAGGCAAATGGAGGACACAAGTGTGATCTGAATAACGCTACTTATGAACACGATAACGAACACTCAGGCGACCTCGGGAAGAGCAAAAACTATGTGTATCGTGGAGCTGAGGTAACAAAGCGTGAAATTCAAAAGTTAAGCGTTGTAACTCTAGTTAGAACTAATTTCAACAGATGGAGACGGAAGTCTCAGCGTTCAAAATCGTGCGGCATTTGCACATCACTTACTATGCCTTACCACCCTTTATGACACCGGTTACATTTTTTGACTTTTTTATGACTGTAATGCCACTGATTTTTTTTTGTTTTTTGATCTTTTAGTTAAATTTTGCATGTAATTGGGTCAACTATAGATATTATTCATGATCAAAAAGTGAGGTTATTGTCATAACATTATTAAAAAAACGACGGGGCTCGAAAACAGCCGGGTTTTAATAGTTGTGCTTATCAGTGTGTTTTAACATGTTTGTTTATCATTAATGGTATTTTATTCAGTACGGGTATTTTCTCTTTTCTTTCCTTTTAAGAACTCTTGTGCGAAGAAGCCTTGCAAGAACAACGCAACCTGCCAGGCTGGTTTTACAGACAGAGATTACCAATGTTTGTGTATTCCCGGATTTACTGGCCATGACTGTGAAAACGGTAGGAAGCATTATCATGAGCTAATTGGTAGGCAAAGATAGTCTGTGTCGAGCCAAGTGGTCCATCAGGCCGAAGCTTTTCCCTTAGCATTAAGCGACTAGGAGTATTTCTACCTCCCCCTCCCCTGATGGGATGCTAGTCCATCACAGGGTTTCCCCAAGCATTAGTTGGCCTGTACCCATACATTTAAATACCTGGGTGGAGAGTGACACAATGAGAATAAAGAGTTTTGCCCGAGAACACAACACGATGACCCGGTCAGGGCTCGGGCCCGTACCGCTCGATCCGGAGTCCAGCGCCCTAACTCTTAATGTAATGCGTGGACTTGCGCAAATTAGTAATGAAAGTTACTCAAAGCAGCTTATAAAACAGAAAGGGGTGGGGCTCCAACAGGAACAAAAATGTTGCTGTTGGTGGTGGTGGTGGTGATGTTGTTGGAACTGTGATTGTTGTTGTTGTAACAACTTTAGTTGTTGGGAAATTTTCACTGATGCTACGAGGTCACGCGAAATATAATAACAATTCTTCAAATAAAAATGTTACTTAATTTAACCATATTTCATGCATCAGTGGATTTCATTTTGTTGTGTTAGATATTAACGAGTGTACCGACGGAACACACAAATGTGATGTTAAAGGGGCTGTCTGTAACAATACCCGAGGATCCTACAACTGCACGTGCAAAGATGGTTTCCTTGGAGATGGATTAACATGCACTGGTAAAATTGATCAAATTGTTTTGTTACTTGTTCCATTTGATGCATGAGTAGTATAACAGAACACAGACAGATATAAAAAAACTGATCCAGACGACTTTAAAGAACCTTATTCCAATAAAATCCCTTTTGTTGTTTTAGATATAGACGAGTGTGCCAACGCAACACGCAGCTGTGATGTTAATGCTGTGTGTAACAACACCCGGGGATCCTATAACTGTACGTGTAAAGATGGGTTTTATGGAGATGGCAAAAAGTGCACTGGTTAGTATCTGTAACATATTTTGTAGCCAGACTATTTCAAATGAAACTTATTCAATAAATTCCTTTTGTTTTTTTAGATATAGACGAGTGTGCCAACGGATCGTACAACTGTGATGTTAATGCTGTGTGTAGCAATACCCAGGGATCTTACCTCTGCATGTGCAAAGATGGATTCTATGGAGATGGCCAAAATTGCACAAGTAATTATAAAATATACTTATTTGTTTATAATGAAGTTAACATGTAAAACTACATTACATTTCTAGAGAGGTGGGGTGAATTCAGTAGTAGGCCAGGGCTCATAAAATTATGAATTTAAAATATATTCTGATTTTTGTAAGCAGCATTTTTTTGTGAATGGTTCTCACTTCATGAAGTTAATGCTGAAAATTGACGCGTGGAATGATTTTTTTTCTGTTTGTAACTTTCATTGCAAAACCCTTTCCTAGCGACTCAAATACAAATTAACGAGGACGTCTTCTCAACCAGTAAGACTCATTCTATAACCATTGAACTCCTAAGGGAGCATAGGTCGTCAACCAAACCTCCTCATCTGCCTCTGTCGCTTGCGACATTTTCTAACTGGCCCTAGAATATGGCCAGTAAAAAAGGCTTTTGGCTTCTGTAGATTTCCTCCATGTGGTTCATCAAAGAACTGATTTAAAAATAAAGGTCTGTTTTACCTGAATGTATATATTATGGAGTCCTTTTTACTGTATACTCCCTACAGATCCCATTATCATGATTATTAGTTATTATCGAGAGCCGGCCAAAATTTGGGATCGAAACTAACCAATAAAAAAATGACAAAATGCGCATCTTTCTGCAACCTTCTTGGTTTCAAATTTTGTTGTAGAAAAAGTTCGCCATCCCTTGCTCTCGCTTTATGTTTTTGGTTAATTTTGTTCCAAGTGGCCCAGCTCAAGTAGCAGCACTGTAATGCTTTTGTTTTGTTTTGTTTTTTTGCAAACAGGATTCGAAATCTCCGGAATAGCATGTGCTTCTCCCCTGGGAATGGAAAACGGCAAGATACCAGATTCAGCCATTGTAGCATCGTCACGTTATAGCCAAGACTTAGGACCGGAGCATGGAAGACTGAAAAATAAAGGTAATGTAATTTGTACTTGATCGTTCAATGACTGAAAAGCAAAATAGACTGAATAGTTTTCTGATTTTTCTCTTGTGGGACAATACCGAAATGAAACTCGGAAAACGTGTATTGCAGCAGACTTTATGAAGAAATCGAAGAAACTTCTTCATTAGTTTCAGGGAAATCGAATCGGTACGTAATTTTACAGACGGCACATACAACCATTTCGTGTGCTAGTATAAACTTTTAATTTTAAGACATGTGAGTAAAACGCACACCAGTTCAAAGTTAAAACCTAATTTTGTCAATGGATTTGCGGAGTCAAGTGACTTATCAGTACTTACAAGCTCCCTAAAATCTCGTCCACTGTAGCACATAGCCGCTGAAGTATTGCCAAGCCGCCGGCGCCTAGCATTTTCGCGGCAGATTACTTTGGCCTTCTGCCGGAGAAAGGCTGTTGACTGTGAAAGTTAAGTGTCATGCCTAAGGACATATAGAATGAAACCGGACAGGACTTGAATTTCGAACCTCTTTATCCAGAGTACAACCCATTACACATTATATTAGGCCTCTGTATTACATACTAGAAAATAAGGAAATACTAAATGCTTAACGGGCACGGTTGTTATACCTTTTTTCTCACTGTATTATTTTTTTTTGTTTTTGCAATACGAATTTTAAAAGGAGGATGGGTGTCGTACTACAAGAACGCTTATCAGTTTCTACAGATTGACTTGGAGAATGTTACCAAGGTGACGAGGATTGGAACTCAAGGACGATCTGATGCATGGTGGTCATGGTGGACACGACGGTGGACAAAGACCTATACCCTAGACTACAGTGAAGACGGGGGAACATTTATATCATACAACAGTGGCCAGGTATAAAAAAAAGTTGCCCGCGCCTACAGATATTTTCTGATAAGATAAGCCCTGTAAAAACGGGGGCGACTCTGCACGCGCCAACCCACACAGCTATGGATGCCAACAAGCCCTTTATACTCAAGTCATTTTTTTAAATATATCTTACATAATTCTGTTAACTTTTTCTTAAGCTTACATTTCCTTGCTCGCACACTAAAATAAACAGCAAACTTGGCCTCTATATGGGAAAAAATATATGGTATATATCGTAATAATTGGCCGATTTGACGCTTTTTCCGGAACTAAAACATAAAGTCATTCTTGAAAAATGTTAATTTTATACACCTCTTCAAAATGTTAAGGCACATTATAGAAGCAGTAAGATGTTGATGTTATCAATTTTTTAAGGTTCTACAAGGAAACAAAGACCATGTTAATACCGAAGTCCGTATCCTTGATCGTCCAATCATCGCTCGTTTTATCAAAATCAACGTTAAAACATTTCAAAGATACCCGTCACTGAGGGTGGAGTTATACGGATGCACTGATGGTATGTAGATTTTTCTTGTTTTGAGCCTTCGCCCCTGCATGCTGTTGTTGGTATATAGTCTCTACTATTACAGGATTGTCACCGTAACGATAGCTAGTTAAAGGTTTACTGGTTCCATAGAATGTGAAGTTTAAAAATCGAAAGACAAACTTCTCTTTTTCTGGTTTTGCTGCAAGAGAATTTGCACTTTTCTTTACACACCAACTGTCTAAGCTAAATGAAATAAGAATTCACAAGGCCATTTGTCACCTCTGGATCAGCAAGGATAAACATTCAATTACTTTACTCATTCTCATTCCTGACCAGTACTTTTTTATTGCTGTAAATTCCTCATTACCATTTTTTTTAATTTAACTAGGTTTTCCGACTCCAGAGCCTTCAGTGTGTTTGGAAGCCCTTGGAATGCAGAATGGAGAAATTACGGACTCTGCTATAACGGCCTCTACTGAGTACTACAGTGCTTTTAATGGTAGATTGCATTTCCTGTCCGGATCAGGGAGAGTTGGTGGCTGGGTAGCAGGAAAGATAGACGAAAATCAATTTCTTCAAGTCAATTTTGGTGACTGGAGAAAAGTATCTCGAGTCGCCATTCAAGGAAGACAAGATGCCGATGAGTGGGTGAAAAGCTTCAGCATTTCATATGGAAACGATTCTGTGTTTTTTGAAGATTACAAAGAGGATAGTGTAAAGAAAGTAAGTTAAAATGAATAGAACTTCTCACTATTAGAAACAAAACTCTTAGGATCTTGTCTGAAAACGACCAGTTTTTCTAATATCAATCAGGTAGCAAGCTCATTTCTGTGGAATTAAAATCATGAACAACACTCACCAGATACAAGTAGTAATTTACAAATTTTCAATTTTCTTCATTCTTTCAGGTATTTACAGGAAGTACTGACCGGTATACACCAGTGAGTCACGATTTGAAAAATCCCATAATTACTCGCTACATTCGTATTCACCCGAAAACATGGAGATATTTCATTTCTATGAGAGCAGAGTTCTACGGTTGCAGTGAAGGTAAAAATTCCCAGTTACAGTAACAAATTCGTTTCAAGTAAACATGGGTGGACTAATTTACTTCAGCCAGCAAACAGAGAAACCAAGTTTACACCAGTCGCATAATAAGATGGGCGTGGCTAAAGAGCAAAGTTCCAAGGAGGACATGAAACTTTCCTCATACACTTACATTTCTCACCAAGGAGAACATTTATCTCAGACCGAAAAGGAAAATATATTTCTCAATCAGAAAAAGAAAAACCTAAAGAGCACGTATTTTACGGAAAACCACTACTCTGTGTCCTTGGATGTTTTAGTTTAAAAGATCAATGCATTCATTGCGGTGTGCTGGCAAGAAGACGGGCCACGTGCAATAAATTTACCAGATATATACAATTGCTATAGTCCATAAGAACTTGGTTATTTATGTTAAATAAATCAGTTAAACTATGGCACGAAAAGACATTAGATTTAGACCACGAGACGTGTGCATTTCACAGAAGCCATACAACCTAGCAGGTAGAGAGCCAACAAGATAAAAACCATCAAAGATGTTGTCCAAATGACACTTCCGGATTTCTGAATGACCTTTGTCGAATTAGAAGCAGAAAATAAATTTTGCTGATTTTGCAAGTCTTCCTTTTTCAAAAGACGCGAATCACTTTCCAACGTTACTGCTAATGAATGTTATAGGCGGCACGAGAATATGTCAATTGTCACACTACATTTTATTGCTGGAATTATTTCTTGATGGAAAGGTCATGTTTGGTTATGGAAAAAATGATTTTCATATTAATTACCCGAACATAGCTGACCACAGTAGGCTAGACCCGTTTACTTAATGTAGTATGTAGCTATGAACTGTAGGCTAATCGCATTCGATATTTGTTTTATAAAAGAGGGACGAGCTTGATATTGCCTCCGTTCAGAGAATGCCCATTCTGTTCATGAGACCGAGCTTGGCTGCAAAATAAATTAAAGAACAATTTCTTATGATGAAAAATTAGTTAAGAAAAACATAATTATGTAAATCACACACAGCTTTTTAATGCTTGATTTTATCGCAAACAGGATTCAAAATTCCCGAAATAGCATGTGCTTCTCCCCTGGGAATGGAAAACGGCAAGATACCAGATTCAGCCATTGTAGCATCATCACGTTTGAGCGAAGACTTGGGACCGGAGCAAGGAAGACTAAACAACAAAGGTAATGGGCTTTATGAAAAATCAGAATTTGTTCTTTTTTCGTTATATGAATAAAAAAAAATAGATAAAAACACTTTATACTTTGAAATTATGAATATATGAAATTATATATTTGAACTGCGGATGAAGAATAAATGAAGAGAAGATCTTCGCAGTTATGAACACAACTTAAGCAGTTGCGAAAAGAAAGCCTGGAAAAATTAGGCTTACCGGTACTCGAACCCTGACCTCTGCGATACCGGTGCAGCGCTCTAACCAATTGAGCTATTATTTATTTGTTTTCTTTTGTTTTTGCAATACGAATTTCAAAAGGAGGATGGGTGTCGTATCATGACTGGGACGCGTTTCAGTTTCTACAGATTGACTTGGGGAATGTTACCAAGGTGACGAGGATTGCCACTCAAGGGCAATCAGATAAACGTCGGTGGACAAAGACCTACACCCTGGATTACAGTGAAGACGGGGGCACATTCATACCGTACAACAACGGGCAGGTATAGCACAGTTTCAAATAATATTATCTGACAAGATAAGCCCTGTCCAAACAGAGGGGGTGGAGGAATCAGCACGCGCGTTAATCACACTTTGAATATGTAGAAAAATGACAATAAATGTTTTAATGAAGCTGAAAATTATCAGAAAACAATTTCATATGATTAGTCATTCTTCAGGAATTTAGTGTTTTCATGGCAGCCACATTTTAACAGAAATTATTTTCCAAATTTTTAATTGTTGTATTGATTTTTATTTTTATAAAAATTGGTAACTTTTTCGCAGTAAGTAGATTTTAATTTGATAGATGAACCAAGATGGTGGTTACTTGTAATTCATGGAGTATTCGCACTTCAAATGGTATACTCTTTCACCTAAGAGAAAATTTTTTCGCATATACTACCATACCCCCTTCAAGTTTTATTTTCGTACTCGAATACCCTTGTAGTCACCCCAAGGAATTTATCCATATAAACATTACCTCTAATTACATTCAAAATACTTAACTACATTCTTCACGCTCTATTATAAAATCATATTTATAAATAGCCATCGCACTTGACATTTACACTAAACTTGAAAATGCTGTCATGAAGACAGCGAAACGTTGTTCTTTCTTTATATCGCTAGTTTTTATTTCTAAAATATTCACGTTCTCAACTTTTTTAAGGTTTTACAAGGAAACACAGACAATGTTCAAACAGAAGGCCGCATGCTTGATCCTCCAATCATCGCTCGTTTCATCAAAATCAACGTTAAGACATTCAATTGGCGCCCGTCACTGAGGGTGGAGTTATACGGATGCACTGATGGTATGTAGATTTTCCTCGTTTAGCCTTCACCTCTATTTTACAAATCTCTTCCGTTTGCAGGTGTCGTGGGTATGTGGTCTCTACTATTACAGCATTCTCGGCCATAACGATAGCTAAAGTTTACTGATTTGATTGAGTGTGAAGTTTAAAAAAACCCATTAACGCCTGGTTCCTTTTTCCCTTCAAAAGACATCCTTTTTTACTTCTGATAACACTTTTATTACATATACATACCAATTACCAGAAGTAAACAAGAAACGAATTAGCAAGGCTATGTGTCATCTTCAACAAGGGGCGTTAAACCTCGGGAGGAGGGGTATCCCAAAATTTGGGCGGGTGTGTGCGGCACGCTTCCTGGCAACAATTATCTTATTTCTGACCAAAATATGTGATTTTCTGTACCCTAGTAATATCCAATAATCGATAACCTATTTCAGACCAGACCCTTCCCAGAAACTGCCGTAGGTTGCGTAAATATTTGACAAGGGCTATAAATTTCCGAGGTTAATTACAGAATTCTCGGGGGATGGATAAAAAACGGTGACAATAGTAGGAAGTAGTAGTAAGTACATTTAAATGCTGATCGGAGTGCACAAACCATACCCTATTTCACACCAAAATGGCCAAAATCTATACCCTGTTTCAGACCAAATCGGCTCGATTCAGTCGGGGGAACAAGTGCCAGTTGATGGCGACATCACTTCTCCGAGAAGTGACTGAGCCCGCGGTTTTCGTCCCAGAAGTTGCTAAGCAACGTGACGTATTTGCTCGCGCGATTGCCTTCGGAGTACTCGTGAGCGCTCGCGCTAGTTTTTTAATTGGATGAAATAATTCGGGAATTCTTCGAGTGCTTCAACGAAAACTTGCCAAAACTGGCACTTATTCCCCCGACTGGATTGGCAATGAACATACCTTAATAGCTCATCAAGGGAGTACCCCCCTCCGAGGACGTAAAAGTGTAAAACGCCCAATTACTTTGATCATTCCGGGTACCTTTTTTACCTTCTTAATGCCTGCCCTCTCGTTAACAGCGTTATCGTTTATTTTTTTTTAACAAAAAGGTATTTCAACTCCAAAGCCTCCAGTGTGTTTGGAAGCCCTTGGAATGCAAAATGGACAAATCCCAGACTATGCTATATCGGCCTCGACTGATTACTACAGTGCTTTTAATGGTAGATTGCATTTCCTGTCCAGATCAGGTAGGGCCGGTGGCTGGGTAGCACAATGGTATGACAACAGTCCATTTCTTCAAGTAAATTTTGGTGACTGGAGAAAAGTAACTCGAGTTGCTATTCAAGGAAGACAGGATGCCGATCAGTGGGTGAAAAGCTTCAGCCTTTCATATGGATACGATTCTGTGTTTTTTAAAGATTACAAAGAGGATGGTGTAAATAAAGTAAGTAGAAGAATGCTCTTAAACCTTTCCGTCTAACTTCGAGGCATGACATTAAGTACAGTGCTTGGTTTACCTCAAGTTAATTGTAACTGAGAGGCGTGGTGGCCTAATGATAACTGAGTTGAAAGATTCGGGCTCATGTCAGGCTAGGATCCACTTAACAACCCTAGTTACATTCGGATGTAACAACTCTTCCTATCGCTACTTTGTGGGAGGCGTGGTGGCCTAATGATAACTGAGTTGAAAGATTCGGGCTCATGTCAGGCTAGGATTCACTTAACAACCCTAGTTACATTCGGATGTAACAACTCTTCCTATCGCTACTTTGTGGGAGGCGCGGTGACCTAATGGTTACTGCGCTGGACTCCGGATCTTCTTGGGGAAGACACTTTACTCTGTATAAATGGTTAATGGATACATTTGAGTTTAATGCTTAACTCTGCGATGGACTAGCGTCCCATCCAGCGGGTGGTGGTATTAATATTTCTTGTCGCAACAAGCTACGGAAACCTGGAAAAGCTCTGGCCTGATAGGCCACTAGGCTCGAACGCAGACTTTACCCTTTTTTACTTTCGGAAAGTCGTTATTTTCGGGTGGTCACTACTTTCGGGTTAGACTTTTTCAGACGTCATATATACATAAAGTCAAGATATGTTTGAGTGTTCTACTGTCGGAGGGTCGTTACTTTAGGTAGGTCAATATTTTTTTAGATTACTGGCAACCGTGAAATGTTATCACTACTTTCAGAGGGTCGGTACTTTCGGCGGGACGTTTCTTTCGGAATTTTACGGTAATATTTTATCCTTTTTATTATTCTTTAAGGTCTTCCAACTATCGGAGGGTCTTTACTTTAGGAAGATCATTATTTTATAGATTACTGGCAAATGTAAAATGTTATCAATACTTTCCGAGGGACGTTTCTTTCTGAATTTTACGTTAATATTTTATCATTTTTTATTATTTTCCTCATTGTTCAAGATCTTCCAAGGAAATACTGATCGATATACACCTGTGAGTCACGATCTAAAAAGTCCCATCATTACCCGCTACATTCGTATTCATCCGAAAACATGGGAAACTCGCATTTCTATGAGAGCAGAGTTCTACGGTTGCCGTGAAGGTAAGAATGCCCAATTTCAGCTACAAATTCGTTTCAAGTAATGAAGGTGGGCCAATTTACTTCAGGAAAAGACAATGAACGTGATAAAAACGTATACGAGAAAAGCGTCCGAAGTCTAACAAATAAACATAATTTGAAACGGTTTTTGAAGTTGATGGCACCGGATTTGCACTCCCAGGAAAAATGCGATCCGTTTTCTAGCAACGCCCCTGCCAAATCTCCTAGCCAGCAAGCTTAGAAACCCAATTTCAACGAACAATTTGGTCAAGTGAGAACATGAAGACCAGTGAGTCGAAAGCCAAGCAGTAGATTACGTCACTTGAAATGACCAATCAGGTGGCAGCCTAGTTGTGGACTGGAGATTAAAAATAGATTTGGAGCTTGGGTGGCTAAATCAAGTGATGTCAATCCATGGCTGCAGATTGATCTGATTGGTCAGTACATAGTAACACGTGTAGCAACACAAGGAAGGAATTCCTCCACGTACCAACAGCGGGTAACTAAGTACAAACTACAGTACGGTGACGATGGAACGAACTTCAAGTACTACCAGGAACAAGGACAAACTACTGACAAGGTAAAATTTACGCCCCATGTAAGGTAATTCAAGACAGTCCTGGATTCTGGATTCCACCACAGTGGATTCCGGATTCTAAAAATGGCTGGATTCTAGATTGTAGTTCTGGTTGCTGCGTTTCTTTGCATTGCGTTTTCTAAGCCGATTTCGCTATAAAAGAACGTTGCACCAAAATGAACAGTTTCATGCATGCGAAAACAATGAAATTAATTTCTTGGAGTACCAATAAAGATTAGCTGGCTATAAAGTCCAATGTTCATTGATAAAGGATGTTAATGATGATGATGATGATGATGATGATGATGATGATGATGATTAAGGCAACACTGAAAATTAAGCGTAATTTACCAGAATGTTTCGATTTATGTAACTTGTATGATTCTGTCAGTATAGCATAGACTGGCTATGGAACTGAATGAAACAATGTTAAAAATTGCAGAAAGATTAAAAGACATACAACGAAACCAAAACAGTGGAACGCGGGTAGGGAATATTGGGCAAGATTAAATAAGACTTCATTGTCCTAAAATTGCTTTCTGTGGGCCGAGAGAAGCTCAATTTGCCTGAAAGCGTGGATTTTAGTGCACAAAAATCATCTTTGTTTTCGTTACGTAGCAGTTATTTCAGTAAAGCAAATGAATCAAATTTACAGCTCGTGATTAAACGAAACAGATGAAGAAAGTTCAATTGTTGATGACTGTTCTGTCGCTCGACAGCCTATCTACATCTTAGAGTAGAGTTGGTTTGTATAAAGTAGACTGCAAATTATTAGCCAAATAAAATGGCTAACAATATGTCATTTTACTTATTTAGGAGTTTGTTGGAAACACAGACCAGAACACTGTTGTTTATCATGCACTGAACCCACCAATCACAGCACGGTACATTCGTTTTGTACCAGTGGACTATCATGACCGTATATCAATGAGAGTGGAGCTGTATGGTTGTAAGCAAGGTACTAGGAGAGAAGGATATAGTAAATATAAAAAGAGAAGAATATGTAAACTGGGCACCAGTCGCAAAATATATTTCTATTGAACACTAAGTTAATTATGGTTCAAATACAACAGCTTAAACTTGTTTACTATCAAAATAGCAATGAAGTTAAGCAGGAAATCACGTATAAATTGCCCAAATCTCGTTTTATGACAAAACGCAAAAAAGTATTTAATAAGGTTTGATTTATGTCTGAAAAAGGTGTATCAACAACGCCGTTGCCAGAATTTTGTTCGAGTTCCTTCGTATAACATCCTTGCCGTTCACTTTCAATGTAACGTTGTCCTGGATTCCTGCTTACAATACCATCGCCGGGAAGTGGAGAAATGAATTTGGGCTCGGGCCACGCTCACTTTATATATGTAGATATTCATATTTATTCATCGACGTTTCGCTAAAAATCTTTCCATTCACCGTGTCTGTTTCAGTAACAGATATTGCGTAGTATTGTTTGTGCGAGTCCTTCCGATTAAAACTCGGAGCTAAAAACCGTGGCCTTAAACGAAACCTTCACTGTTACTATTTCTGGTACTGTTACTGTTACAGTTGGAACAAATTGTGGGAAATCTCTAAAATTATTGACCTCTGACCTAAAATGTGTTAGAATAAATAGGAAAAGAATTGTGTTTATTGGAAAAGAGTTCACAAGTATCAGTCGATTTAGCATTCGTATTTCCTTAGCATGGCGATTTTGGTTTAAATGACGTCACATTGGGTTGTCATTATTATCAGTCGAGAAAGTTATTAACAAGATGCCCCAACTGTGTGATATCAAAAATACAGAATGGAGTGACGCATGGCAAATTCAAAACCTCAAATAATTGCAATTTTTATGTACCCTTTTGAGAATTTATAAACACTGGAACAGTTTTCATTTGCTTTCATAAAGTTTCCACCGTTTTGTGCTACATTTTTCAATAATTTAACAGCAATTCTCTCCGCACAGCCTTACCTTATTTAGTACGCTTTTTGTTACCAGCGTTCAACTTTGATCTGTTTGTTGTTTCTTAATCACCCAGGGTTCAACGCTGTCTTCACAAGTCTCGGTGCGAGTGAAAGATATGGTCCAACATCACTTGGCAGTCATTACACAGGTCAGGATCATGACGGTCAAGTAACACTGTCAAGTGGTATTCAACAGTGGACTGTGCCGTACACTGGTGAATACAAGATAGAAGCAATAGGAGCAGCAGGGGGGTACGGTCAAAACAGTAACAACGTTCAGTACCAAGGAAGAGGAGCAAGAATGATTGGAAGTTTCAACTTATCCAAAGGAGAAATAATTCAAATTCTTGTTGGTCAAGAAGGAGGAGTTAACAGTAACTACTCTAATTCTGGAGGCGGTGGAGGTACATTTGTAGTGAGAGGAAGCAACACGTCTTTGATAATAGCTGGAGGAGGTGGAGGCGTACAACAACCAAACTCAAGACATACTGGATGTGATGCCAACACAAGCACAGCAGGGAATCCTGGGCACAAGTCATGGTCAGGAGGGAGCCATGGACATGGAGCACAGACTGCGGTGATGATGATTATTCAGGTATTAGAGAATTGTGTGGTGATCTTTTGCACTTCATCAAGGTCAATTATTACAAGCAAGGAATATATGTTATAAATATTGTCATTGATTGAGGGTATAATAATATGCTGTGTGCATGTTCAGTTATAGATCACAGATCACGTCAAAATGTTGCTAGAACAAAAAAGTGACCAACAGGCTGCAGGTCAATTTGTCACTTCACGACCGTAGCCGTCCTTACCGTATTTTGACGTCATTTGTAACCCGTGACAAAATAAAATTTATTTGTATTATACAATAACAAACCACTTGATCAAGTAATTTTTCTATCAAATAGAGTTATGTTAATACCCTCAACAGTGCAACAAACTCAGTTTTATATGGTAAAAAGTGATGTCGCTAGAACACTTATTCAGCTGAACTTAATTATATAACATTGCTAACTCTGAAATCGGTTTAATGTACTGGAACAACTGATTTTTACTGTTGTTGTTTTCTTTTTTTAGGTGGTGGCGGTGGCGGTTTTTACTCCAGCGGAAGAAGTGGAAAGAATTTCGGTGGTACCAAGGGAATGGGCGGTGAGGGGGGCAAGGGATTTCTTCAGGGAGGAGTGGGTGGAAGGGCTACAAATGATGATGACGTGGGTGGGTTTGGAGGGGGTGGTGGTGCCGGTGGAAGTGGATGGGGTGGTGGAGGCGGAGGGGGGTACTCTGGGGGAAGCAGTGGTAGCAGTAGATGGGATTCTTGTGGAGGAGGGGGAGGATCTTTTAATGCAGGAAAAGATCAGCAAAACGAGTGTTGTTACACTACCGCTGGTCATGGTCTCGTGATCATTACATTTAAAAGTTAAAGTTGATCAACAAACAAATATTGATTACTACTGTGCTTTTCAACTGAGGTACGGACGTGTCTTTTTAACCGATCTTTTTATTGTTTGGTTTTTGAATCGTGATGGCGCAGTTAGCTGCAGTGATTTTTAGTGTAAAATAATCGTTTCTATTATCCATCTCCACTCATAATCAGTAGAGTACAAATAACTGGAAACGAGAACAAATAAAGGAGACCGGTTGAGTACTTTTGACACTGACTTTTATATTGCTTTTGACCGCACGAAAAAAAAAAACAGAGAGTGAAATCTTTTCTGTTCTGGTGAAGTTTACATGTAAATATCGAACCCCAAAACGCAATGCTTCTACAGGTACTAGAGGCGTTGCGTGACGTTGGTCCCAAAATCCGTGTTTATAGAGCGTTTTCACATGACGTCACGGCAGCCATATTGGTGTTACAAAACAATGAAACGGAGGCCATGTTGGTATACTAAGCCAATCTTGTGGGATGTGATGTCTTTCTTATTTTAACGCCTCTTTTTGTTCCAATTAATTTGCATACATGCTGGCCACGTGAGTGGAAACGCTTTATATTTCGGGTAGGTTTAAGAGGCATGTACATTGCATAATTTGCTAATATGTTATAGTGTGAGACGTCGTCGCCGCTGGCGAAATGTTTTGACTGATTTTAATTTTTTGACAATCTTTTGACAACTTTCAGTTGATTTTACGAAACTTTTAGCCAATCAAAGACCCATAACTTGAACGTGCTTGTTCAGCATGAAGTGGCTTTGGCTTCCAGTTTCAGATGGATTATGCAATCGGAGGAAAATTGCAAGAATTAATCAGGAGCCGGGTTGTTTGAAAATCAAGTATCGGGTTAAAGTTGAATAATATAAACAAAAAATTGTTACAATTGAAGTCAAAATTCTGGAAATCGTACTTGAACAAACGGACAGAGAACTTTAAGTTTCACTTTAAGACTGATATTAAGTGTTTTTTAATCATATCTAAGAACTCCGATTACACCGAAGCTCGTTTAAAATGTTTAAAAGTTGTTTAGTTAAACATAACTTAATTGTTTTTCAGATAACAGTTATCTGTAAGATTTATTGTCTCCCTAGAGTTTCATTGTGGAAACTGCGTAAAACGTAGGCTTTCAGTTTTGTCAATGGTTTTTAACTTTAAAATATCTGGTTTAGCTTAACATCGTTAAGTTGGTGTAACGGTTTATTATAACTTCTAACATTGTTATAACTAGTACTGGAAACTTTGTATGCAGCTCATTAATAAAACAGTTGTCCAGTCATTTGTTTGTTTGCGTTTTTGAAATTACAATGCGACTATTGGAACCGCGGTCACTTGGAGGATGAAAACCAATCACATATTGACGAGCTGAGTAGAGAATTTCAACTCAATTTTGAGTTGAAAGTTTTTAGTGTACTATAACTAATTAGCTCAGACAAGTGAAGTTGGAGTTCTCTGTTTGCATTTTGCAAGGTGGTTTAGTTTTCATCGGCTGTAGTAGTCGCACTTGGCAAAACTGGCTCGAGGAACCGTAATCCAAAGCTAATATTAATATTGGCTTTCAACTGGCCATAGAGAGTTTTCAGGGTGCATAAATAAGTAGTAAAAGGGCGCATGATTGACGCCCCTTTTTTGTGCAGCCATCCACTAAAAGTGTGCAGCTAGAATAAATTAATTTTGGATGACGTCATAATGGAGGTGTGGCTTTTGATTTAAAATGCGCGGGAATCTTTGGTGAGGTGAAATAAATTAAAATAAAATGCGCGCGGGAATTTATGCAGCATAATTTATGCCTTGACGACACGATAAGTCTACTTGATTGAAAGATTGACAGAGTAGGGAACATAGTCTACTTGAGAGCACTCGTTCTACTCTGGATCGAAGTGAGAGAATTTTATAAGAAGCTCTGTTTTTTAAATTACTTAAGATATATTTCCTTTAGCTTACTAGATTTTGAAGCTCAAATAGATCGAATAGTTTAATATTCACGATCAAGCAGACAGAGGCTTAACCATGCATTGTTCTCATACAAAGCCGGCGAACGCGCTTGAGTGACCACGGATATAAGACATATAAACATTAGGATTTTAGCGGAATCGAATCGCTTATTATGTTCAGAACGAGCCGCGTGAAGAAATATTAAAACTAATTGGTTGCACACACGGATTGTAAAAAGATCTAAAAAAAACCCTTTTATTTCAATAGTTCAATTTAACGAATTACAATGATTTTCAGTGATTTTAAAAGTAAACAGTGCGTTTTGAGCGCCGCGAAACTAAGACACTAAACACACAAATTGTAAATCAAGCAAAACTTTATTTCAATCGCTCAACACATTACAATGATGAAATTTACGAATCGTCTTCGTCCTCGTCATTTCTAGGGGGATAGTATGTAATTTTAGAAGTCTCTTCGTTCTTGTGTATGATTGCTCCACAATCATAACATCGACGCAAACTGTGTTTTCCGTGCATTCGGTTTAGCGGAATCTCGTTCTCGCATATAGGACAAATTTTACAGTTATCTTCCCAAAAACACTTAGGACATTTCATGACCGCAGTATCATGTACATTCGGACCTTCGCAGTGTTGACATGGATTATGAGCTTTTGCGTGAATTAAAGCTGAACTATCAGAATATAATCGCTATTCTCAGTTTCTTCATCGCTGTCGCTCTCTTGAGATTCCTCAGCTCCAATACCCTCCTCAGAAGCTGTTTCCTCCTCTTCGTTACTGTCAGTCGAGTTACCGTCGTCAACCTCTTCCTCTTTATCGCGATAGGCTTGTTCTTTTTGTAATATATCGCTTAGAATTTTCTTATTCTTTATCAAACGCTTATTAACCCCAAGCTCTGCCAGTCCCTCCAGGAAGGTATTGAGTGCACGGGGTTTGGCTACATCGTCGTTATGAGGAAGTAGAACATACTCAACCAGCTCTGAGATGTTTGTTACTGGTATTATACGTTGATTTCGGAGTAATTGTCCGCGGGGAGTCCAAAACAAGATATCTTTGGAGGTGGCCATACTATGCAGCAGCTCAGAAGCGTATTTTCTTGAACGGCTTTGGAGAGATTGTTTAAGACATCTTTTATACGGGGTTCTTCGCTGTCACTCTCGTCATCAGAGGATATATTGTCTTCTTTTCCACTTTCCTCCTCTTCATCATCCCAGTCTACCTTTCTCTTGATATCGATAAGCACTTGTTAAAAGCAAGATACAAATGATCAAGTTTTATGATGCGGCTTTGCTTTTATAACATAAGAAGCCCCAAACTACTTATAACAGGGGTCAACAGTTCTTGAATAAAGCCTCCACCCTCTTGTACAAGAATTTGCTTCTTTGTCTTGAAGGGAACATTGGTTTCAGCGAGGTTGACTAGAGCATCCTTATATGGCATCAATTTACGCCTATCTTCTTCAGGGATCGGTATGTTTTCCGTGAGAACGTTATAAATAAGTTGCACTAATGCGTGCAGCTGTTGTGGCGTAGCCGTCTTTAGAAGAAACTGACGCTGATAAGAAGGACAGTCGGCTAAGAGTCGAAGGAAACCTCGATTGTTCTTTACTACACGAGACATAATCATAGAATGAACTAAGGTTAGTAAGATTAATCCTTTTATTGGTGGTGATGAAGGAGGAGGAGGAGGAGGAGGAGGAGGAAAACAATATAATTGTGGTCTATATAGTTGTGAAACATTACACTGTTCATCAGTTCGCATTAATCTTTCGTTGAGTTGACATGAGTTGGTCCTGTCCTATTTGTCAAAAGAATTTTTCTAGGAAAGATAATATGCAGAGACACGTGACCAGTAAACATAGCACTTCCGGTGTCCCTCCATTTCATGCTATGCCGATTTCTTCAGAAAGGTGTCCGCGGTTTCACTAGGGGCATCCGTTTACCTGTATGGTGGCGGGAATGACTGGTTCGGGAAAGACGGTGTGGGTCAAATCTTTGTTGCAACAGGCTCACAAGACAATCCATCCACCTCCAGAGAGAATTGTTTGGTGTTATTCTCAATGGCAACCTGCCTATCGCGAGTTATTATTGACGATACCAGGAATTGAATTTATCAAGGGTATACCCTCAACTCTTGAACAAGATTCCTTCTTTGATGTTAATATACGAAACTTGATTGTCATTGATGACCAAATGATTGAAGCCGGGAGTGATAATCGGATCGTGAACCTGTTTACTAAAGGATCGCATCATCGAAACTTGAGTGCCATTTACATTGTGCAAAACCTGTTCCATCAAGGCAAAGGCAATCGAAGCATCAGTTTAAACAGCCATTACTTGGTCCTTTTCAAGAACCCCCGCGACAAACTACAGATTTTGACACTAGCAAAACAAATGTATCCTGGACAAACTGCTTGGTTTATGAAACAGTATGAAGAAGCGGTGCGGAGACCGTTTGGTTATCTGTTTATTGACCTTAAGCCAACCACTCAAGACAGTTGCAGATTGCGAACAAATGTATTACCTGGCGAAGAACGATTCGATAACGGGGAAGAAGAAGGTAGCGTTTCTAAAGAACTCCTGCAATATCTCAAGCAGCAAAACCTGATGGCTGCCCCAGTAATTCTGGAGATGCAACGCTTGCGGAATAATATGGATGGCCTTTTATCCCGTAATGACCTTGGAGAAGACGAAAAAGCTAGGCAGTATATGCAGCTACGAAACAGGTTTCTGATGTACAAACACCAGCTTAATTCTATACCTGAGGCAACAAAGTGGGCCGAACCCCAAGAGCAGTAACAAATATCTACCACAGAGAATTTACCAACAGTACCAACTCCGAGTCCAGAACTGGCGACAGTACCAGCCACTCCAGTTCAAGCACCAGACCCACAAGTAATTACTTCCATGGCAACCTCCACTCCCTTACCCCCCTCTCCTCCTCCATCGATCTTGACCCCTCCTCCCACAGTGGAAATGTCCCCGCCTAAAAAGCGTAAACACCCGCAAATTCGGTTAGTAAATTATTTGGATGATAAACCGAAGACGCCTTCTAGACAATCACGGCGTTTACACAGAACCTCACCTTACAAATATTCCAAGGGACATGAAGACGATTATTAAATTTCATCGTTGTAATACGTTGTGTCGAACGACCGAAATAAATAAAGTTTTGCTTGATTTACAATTTGTGTGTTTAGTGTCTTAGTTTCGCTGCGCTCAAAACGCACTGTTTACTTTTAAAATCACTGAAAATCATTGTAATTCGTTAAATTGAACTATTGAAATAAAAGGTTTTTTTTAGATCTTTTTACAATCCGTGTGTGCAACCAATTAGTTTTAATATTTCTTCACGCGACTCGTTCTGAACATAATAAGCGATTCGATTCCGCTAAAATCCTAATGTTTATATCCGTGGTCACTCAAGCGCGTTCGCCGGCTTTGTATGAGAACAATACATGGTTAAGCCTCTGTCTGCTTGATCGTGAATATTAAACTATTCGATCTATTTGAGCTTCAAAATCTAGTAAGCTAAAGGAAATATATCTTAAGTAATTTAAAAAACAGAGCTTCTTATAAAATTCTCTCACTTCGATCCAGAGTAGAACGAGTGCTCTCAAGTAGACTATGTTCCCTACTCTGTCAATCTATCAATCAAGTAGACTTATCGTGTCGTCAAGGCATAAATTATGCTGCGTAAATTCCCGCGCGCATTTTATTTTAACTTATTTCACCTCACCAAAGATTCCCGCGCATTTTAAATCAAAAGCCACACCTCCATTATGACGTCATCCAAAATTAATTTATTCTAGCTGCACACTTTTAGTGGATGGCTGCACAAAAAAGGGGCGTCAATCATGCGCCCTTTTACTACTTAAATAAGTGGAGACGGGATAGAACCTTGGAATCCCATGAAATACAACAACAACAACAACAACAACAACAACTTTATTCGTACCCAACTTAAAATTAAGTTTGCAAAAATTGGTAAAAATAAAATAAAAATGAGTACATGGCTGCTCGAAATTACCAACTAATCAACGAAAGCTTCTTATTTAATTAATCAATTTATCCATGCATCATCCCATCCTGGCGTTACCACGCTGACTTCAACAGGACAACTCCACAATCTTCCACTCTGCTCCGATGAAGGGCTTACGCTCGAAACGTCTGCTTTTCCAAATTCACTGCGCGGTTTATTTACCATTATCAACTTCCAGTTGATAATCAACTAAGAGTTTCACGCCGACACTGCACAACAGTTTCTTTAGAAACTAATAACTTCGTTCATTTTGGTTTGCACCGATTTCGCTCATGTAAGCTTTCTCCCCCACCCTCATTCCATCGGTTACTTGTCATCTGGTCTGCGAGGATGCACAAGCCCAAATAATAGAGCAGCTTTAATACAACTTGTTTGTTTCTGGTCGGCTATAATCCTATCTTCATGTCATTCATTTTACCTCACTAGTTTGCACTCGCTAACTAGAAAATCTTCGTTACAAAACTGTTATGTTTTCTTTAGTGACGCCCTACAAACGTTACAGTAATAACTTTAATGCTATCATTTGTTTTACACACTGTTTATACCACTTTTGCCAACCAGTCTCCAACATTGTTTTTGAATATTAAATAACATGACTGATACTTTAGTTACAAATTGTCATGGTAGATATACACATATCGATTAAAAGATATAATCATGCATCGCGATCGTATAGCAAGTGAATAAACTTATAACTATATTTTACCAGAGAAATCGCTCAAACAGAAGCAATGGTTATCAAACAGGAAGCACTTGCAGATCAAGCGAGCACGGTAGAAAAGAAGAGAAACATTTTTGTGAAGTTTCGGTTTAAAGTATAGATATTTGAACCCCATTTACGCACAAAAAATCGGCACGGTACGGCAAATTTTTGGCACGGTGCCGACAATTTTGGGCACGGCACTCCCAATCATCGACGTGCAAACGTACCGGTCCCCAAATAAATGTGGCACCAGTGCCCACTTTTTTGGGAATGCCGAGACTACCTCCAGGAGGTAGTCTCGGCACGGGTAAATCGAGGCACCGTGCCGAAAACAAGTGTGACACATGCGTTGTTTCCACGAAAATGGCGGCCACTGCGGCATTCTCGCCCCAAGAGACTTCGTTTCTTTTAGTCACGTGGTCGGCAAAAAGAGTACAAAAAAGAGAAGTTCTGGGGGATGAGAATGCCAACGAGGAAGAAAATAAGAGAAAGCTCCCGCTCTAAAAAACATCGCCGTGTGAAAGCCACGTTCAGTATCACTGCAAAGAGCCATTTATTTTTCAATCTTCTTCTTCTGATTTCGTCGACTCCTTTCAGATGTCGATTTGTTTTGCCCCTGAACACTCATGAATATGTTGAATGCTCGACAACTCGTTCCATTCCGATAGTATTCGCGTTTTGCACTGAAAACACGACGAACAATCACAGCAAAACATTTTTTCTACCATTCCTCCGCAAAAAAACCGATGGAAAGTAGGGGTGCCGATATAAAAATGGAACCGTGCCTAGCAGGAGAAAACCTTCTTGTTTGGGTCGTGTAAATGGGTAGTGCCGTGCCGAAATGGTTTGGTCACGGTGCCAAAAATTTGCCGTGCCGTGCCGATTTTTTAGCGCGTGTAAATGGGGCTGAAGGCACTAGTTGTCCAGTGAACTGTCAACTGAAATACTAATGACTGAAAAACACTGATCCCTGTTATAGGCCGACTAATTATTTTTTTGTAAAATAATTTATTAGAATGTTGTTATTCTCGTGTCATTCGTGTTTCTTTCAAACCCCAACTTCAAATTTTGTTATGTTCCAAAAGAAACATCTCATTTCTTCTTTTCTCTTACCGATGAAATTTATTAAAAAAAGAAGATATGAAATCGTTTTCGAGGGTTTCAAATTGTGTTCTTGTTCTCAAACGCTCTTGGAAATATAATTATTGTCTAAAAAATGAAAATCCGGCCTTATTACGAGCAGGGCAAAATACGTTATATATATTATAAGTGTACCATGTTCTTAACGAACAAAGACTTTCCAGAAATCACCAGAAGACACTCCAACGTTATAGTCATCGCATTCCCATCTTGAGCCACCTGGAGTCAACATCCAGTGATATAAACCTGCTACAAAGGCAGCGTGATCATACAACCTATATTTGAATTCCTGCGGCTGGTAGCCCCATTTATCAATATTATCCACATCATTTTTTCTTCCCCACTTGCTACACACTCCAGCTAGAAGAGAGTTGTCATTTTCCATTCTAACAAACGAGCCACAGGCGTCGGGCTGGTCATCCGTCTGACCGCTGAAGTACTGGACTACAGCTTCACCAGTGCTGTTAGCGACCGTGGTCACGTGGAACGTACGTCCTTGTTGTTTACTGCAGTGGAATCTCAGTTGAGTGAAATTTAAGTGGGTTCTCAGCTCAGTCATGGCGCTTTTTGTCAGAAACGTCTTGTTGTTGTGATAGTTCCTGATTCCATGGTATGACGTCTCTACTGACAACTGTGGGGAGGATGGGTTGTCAATCACAAGGTTAGAGACAAGAAGCCAGCCACCTGAAATCAGGTAAACTTCAATGGTCAAATGATCAAACAAAGCCAGCGGAGACGATTAGGAACTTTTATCACGACAAGAACGAACATCGCCACACAAAAAGCAAAGTAAGTAAGCAATGATTAACAATTGGTTCGTACTTTAGCGTGCATTATCGAGTTATGGTGCACGCGGGAAGTTTGGAGAGCACGAAAGAAGCAATAGCCGAGAGCAACTCTAGCTTCTTCAGTGCTCTTCAAACTTCCCAAGTGCACCATAACTCGATAGTGCGCGCACAGCTAAAGTATGAACCAATTGTTTTATAACATTGCCGGTGGAATTGTACATCAAAACTGCGCCAAAATACTCGCGCGAGAAAAAAACATCTGGCGAAGCGTTTAATTCACGTCATCAGCGTGCACTATCGGGATTTTTTGCACGCTCACGTATATTGAATTGGATTGCGCGCCTCTGCTAGCTTTGTTATAAATGAATGTAAAACTTGAAAATAAAACTTCTTTAGTTCAAACTAGTAATGGTGTGAGTATTTTCTATAACGGTCAGTATTTCGAACAGCTGAAAGTCTGCCGTAGGTCTTTGCGGGCTCAATTAATAGCTTTTTTTTTTTCAACTATCATTTTTATCACTACCCACAACCCACCTGCGTCAGTTGTCATGTCACAGAAGACCTTAAGAGGAGTTTTACTCTTCTCTGGGTCGATCCAGTACTCCCCGTCTCCTCTGGAGCCTCCTGAGTCCCGGATATGTTTACAGGAATGACCGGGGTGACCATAATACCAACCAACTGTTTAAAAAAGAAACAGGTTTTGATTATCTAAAAAATGACAACTAGGCCATTTTTGAGAACATTGGAATTTCAGGTTTATCGTGTTTGCAGTTTCAGTCATCCTGTCAGAAATCTTTAAAAGCTTCCTTTTCTTTATTCCACAACTCCCTTGAGTTCCGCAGCTTTTTTGGAAAGTTCAACTCCTCTGTGGGGAATTTATATATTTCTCTAGTAGGCCGGTCAAAATCCTAAATTTTTAGTACCTAAAAGCTTCCCCCGGGAGGGGTCTTCCATGCGGGAGGGACGAGGATGCTCGTCGTCTCGTTACATTTGGGGGTGTAAATTGGTCTCTTGTAAGGGTGTTCAGGACCAAACGCCAATGTTTTCACCCATAAATGCGTCGTTTACATGTTTGAGAGTTGCACGCGAAGAAATAACTTGAAAAGGCGCCGTCATATTGATCTTGCATGAAATATTTAGAATTCTTCATAAACGAAAGCATTTAATAACATCGTCAATTAAATCACCATAACTCGTATTTGTGTGTCTGTTCAAGAATGGTATCTTTAAAGAGATACCATTCTGGTCTCTTTTAGGGTTTTTATTTAAATTTGTAACGAGCATCACCGCCCTTTAACATAGGAGTCCAACGCGCGGGTCAAAAGCTTCCTTGTGTTCAAAGCACTCCCAGCAGTTGAGCTGACCGAGCACGCTCCAGCTCGATGGTTTCCGCGACACCAAAACGTTGTGACTCTTCACAAAATACGTACGACACTTTTAATTTCTACAATTTTATCTTTAATTTTTAATATCCAGGTGCCTTTTACACTGGAACGCCTTGTGTTTTAAAGTGTTTGAAGTATCGCACTCTGTTATATAAAGAGAATATCATATTTTTTGTCGTAAAAAGTGTTAATTTAAAATTCTTGTAGAATTGAAAAGCATCCTTTATTACCTTGTGTACAACCATACAGCTCCACTCTCATTGATATACGGTCATGATAGTCCACTGGTACAAAACGAATGTACCGTGCTGTGATTGGTGGGTTCAGTGCATGATAAACAACAGTGTTCTGGTCTGTGTTTCCAACAAATTCCTAAATAAGTAAGATGCCATTTTAAGTAATTCCTGGCCATTATTACCCTGAAATAAACTACATGTAGATCTATCTCCGTTTATTTACGGACTGTGAACTTGAAAATATTCATTTTGCTAACGAAAACACTTAAAAAACAAACAAAACGGATCATTTCTGAACATTAAAACTCCTTTTCTTTTCTACAATCTGCAGAGCTGAAGTTCATTTCTGCGAGCTCGCAGAAATCGGTTTAGGCTCAGTCGGAATCGAGCAAATTTTTACCTTGTCCGTAGTTTGTCCTTGTTGCCTGTAGTACTGAAAGTTCGTTCCATCGTCACCGAACTGAAGCTTGTACTTAGTAACCCACTGCGGGTATGTGGAGGAATTCCTTCCTTGTGTTCCTACACCTCTCAATTTAGTGTACTGATCCCCCAGATCAATCTGCAGCCACGGATTATTGTCACCTGCGTTAGCCACCCAAGCTCCTGCTGCCTGGGTTGGAATTTCTTGAAAGTGTAGTCTGCCGTAAATGGCGAGATGACGGGCATTATCTTCCGAAGAGGCAGTAATCTGCTTGTTTTCGATTGCTCGACTTTCCATCCCGAGAGCTTCTTGACAACCTTAAGGTTTTTAATTAATACCAAAACACATTTATCGGTAAAAGAAGTCTGTCAGTTCTACACATGTATGGCACAGCTTTGCAGTCCTTTTGAAACTTCCAAACCTGTACCATTTTTATTTATAAACCATTTTGAACGGAAAAAGCAATATTTCCTTATACCTTCCATAAAAATAGTACCCCTTCCACATAACTACAGTAGAATTATTGCAACTGAAACGGTTTACCTGAGTAACCCCTTTTAAAAATACTTAGTGCGTCTGTTCCGGATATTTAACAACTATTCACCTCAGTGTCAGTGGCCAGTTAACAAATATTCACCGAAGTGGAGGTGGCTAATTAACAATTATTCCACGAGCGTGCGTTGGATATGAGATGGTAGATAGCCAACTATGGCTATAACGATCTCAAACAAGCGCGAGTGGAATAATCTTTTTTATTAAAAACGCCCAAAGAATTGCAATATTTTAGCTCCCCAGCTAATTTTGGTGACGCGCATCGGCTACCAAATTTGTGATGAATGGTATATGAGCTCATATATCATTGCCAGTTAACCAATCAAAACGCAGGAATCTCAATATACCATTGCTAGTTTTTAATAACAGATGATATCCTCCAAGTGATATTCCCCAGTTTTCAAAATTCGCGATTTAACCTTCGCACGTTTACTTTTCATCCCGAGTAAATTGTCAAACTGAATAGACCGAAACATTTTCAACAGACTAGCAACATTTTCAAACGCCGACAGACTTACTTTGACGTTTGAAACCTGTGCAAAAAAGGTCTCTCAGACTGTACACACAATAGCCTCCATTTGGCTTAAAAAATATCCACTGTTTTAGTTTATACTTATTTAAAATACCCTTTTAAAAAACTAAATGACATGTTTCCGTACCCTTTCCTATACTTCAACTCGTGAAATCGCTACCCTTTAAAAAAACAGCCTGGAAAAGGTACCCCTATAGTCCACGATTCACGGAAGTGCCTCCCAACCCATTGAGAGGGTAGAAGGCGACAGGTTCTGGGGCTGTTAAAAATTAAAACAAAAATAATTGAGCCTTTATAGCGTATATATGCTTTGCTGAGCAAATATTTTTTGGTCGATTAGCCTTTTTAAAATATGTGTAAGGAAATGTGGTACCTTGCTTACAACCATACAGCTCCACTCTCATTGACACGCGGCTATGATATTTCACTGGTCGAAAACGAATGTACCGTGCTGTGATTGGTGGGTTGATAACACGATAAACAACAGTGTTCTTGTCTGTGTTTCCATCAAACTCCTAAATAAGAATAAAGACAATTTATATCCAGTTTAAGTTTTGTTCCCCTGGCCGTTATTACTCCAATCAGGGATGATGCAGGGGAATGCCTGCTTGGACGGGGACGGCCGTCTTCTCCTTCCCCTCCCCCTTCCCCATTTTAGTGAAAAGTTTCAAAATTTCAATGAACACTACATAACATGGGCCAGTAGGGCCAGTGTGTTGTGGAAGGGTGGTGGTGGTGGTGGTGGCGGCGGGGGGGGGGGGGGGGGGGGGAAGGTTCAGCCTCTTTCGCCGCGAGAAAAATAACGCCTGATCGCAGATTAGGGGGAAGTGGGAGAACATTTCCCGAACATCGGAAACGACTAGCACTAATTGCATGAGAGGAGTGCGATTATGGCTAAATCGGAAGAAAGTATAATTTTGTCATATATCTCGTTCTTTTAGCGTGTGCATACTAGAAATACACATAACTGAATATACCTACATATACCTATCGCTACACATGAATATACCTCGTTCTAAGAATCATACAATCGGAAAATGTTGTTACGCTATTTGAGGTACTGAAATCGTAGAATCAGAAACTGATTATAACAAAATTCTCAAATCAGTATACTATATAGTTATCTTATTAGACATCTTAATGTGTAGTATCGCCGTATAATTTTATGAAAAGAGGCAGAAAAGGGAACGATGTCTCGGTTTAATTTTAGCACCATTTTCAAGTAATATGCAATGGTCAAAACAAAGTTAATTTAAACTTAAGTAAAAAGGTAAAATAGAATATACAAAGACTGTGTGACTGCGTTGTAAAGGGTATTAAATAATCACGTGCGTTCAGCGCACTAAACAAACAGATTCGCGCGGATGGAGTCCGATTGGGTGTTGAGACTTGGTTACTCGGATCCGGTAAAACATTTCATAGATTAGACACATAGATGAAATCACGTATATAGCTCAATGCAGTCCATTTTAATAATGTCACATTTTTACCACCCGTGTTCCATTTTGGTTTCGTAGCGTTTCTGTTTTTTTTCTGTTTGAGGTTTCATTCATTCAGTTAGTGTCTAGAAGAGTCACCTAAATTAGCGCTACAAATTTCCTTTGGTCTTAACACGAAACGAAAGCGTCTCAGTTTACTACAACTGGAATGAATTACAACTAAAGGAAGGCAAGGAAATGATAAGACGATGAACCTGAGGGTAAATGAAATAAGTCTTTACCTTGTCTTTATTTTGCCCTTGTGTCCTGTAGTACTGGAAGTTATCTCCATCGTCACCGTACTGCAGTTTGTACTTTGTTACCCACTCTTTATGTTCATTACTTCCCTGTGTTGCTACACGTGTTACTATGTACTGACCAATCAGATCAATCTGCAGCCATCGATTAGCATCATTTGTGCGAGCTGACCAAGATCCATGTTGCTCCGTGTTGTGTAGTCTGCCCTGTACGGCGGCATGATAGTCATTCCATTTCGAAGACGCAGTAATCTGTTCATCAGTGATTACACCGCTTTCCATGCCGAGAGCGTCTTGACATCCTAAAGCGGTTTAAACCGAAACAAATGTAACGTTAAAATATAACATTACTATGTATATGTATATTTCTTGCAGAGCATTGCAATCATTCACACTGTTCCTTTTTTTAAATAATAGTTGAACATTTTCATGTTATTGCATGGCCGAATTAATATTTATATCCTATCTGCAGTTCCTACGTCAAAGTAAATACAGGACGTACAAAACAAAAAATTAATTATGCCTTACTATGAAAACTCTCAAGCAAACATAGCAACCTCTCATTGTCTTGTGTACTGTTTGCTTTTCCCAGGCAAGATGGAGATAACTTTGTAAAAACTATTCACAGATCAGAAGCCATTTTCACTGCGGTTTTTGCCGCGTTCACGCTGCGATCAGCTGCAATTTCAGGACGGTTTGAGCACGATATCGCTACAACTAGTTCTATAGACCATGCACGTGATTTAAGGTGGTCTTATGAGTAGGGATGGTGATTTAGTCAATGACGCTAACCCAACTGAAACAAGTGACAAAATAAATTTATCATTTTTTATATAGTTACCATCACAGGTTTTGCCATCTCCATAAAATCCATCTTTGCATGTACAGTTATAGGATCCCCGGGTGTTGTTACACACAGCATTAACATCACAGCTGTGTGTTCCATTGGCACACTCGTCTATATCTAAATTGGAATAAGTTTCATTTGAAATGGTCTGGCTACAAAATATTTATCCTATAGCGCATTTCGCTTTATATCTTTCCGTAGTCAATGTTTGGGCGGAAATAATTAAGCTATTCAGGGGTATGCTACCCCAACTGAATTAAGTAACAAAATCAATTTCTTCAATTTTTATACTTACCAGTGCAGGTTTCTCCATCACCATAAAATCCATCTTTGCACGTGCAGTTATAGGATCCCCGGATGTTGTTACACACAGCATTAACATCACAGCTGTGTGTTCCATTGGCACACTCGTCTATATCTAAAATGACGAAAGGGATTTCAATAAAATAAGTTCCTTTGAAATGGTACGGCTACGAAATATGTTACAGATAGTTACCAGTGCAATTTTTGCCATCTCCGTAAAATCCATCTTTACACGAGCAGTTATAGGATCCCAGGGTATTGGTACACACAGCATTAACATCACAGATGCGCCAGGTATCTGGGTAAAGAAAAGAAAAGAATCCTCCACTTTAGCAGATTCCACATCATTAAAACAAATTTGAAATCTCTTTACCAGGGGCTCCATAAGTAGGTCATTGGATGTGGAATTTTTGCCGAGTTGTGTCACAAGAAATAATCTGACATTTGTCTTGTATTTCATTATCGCACTTGTTATTTGCATCACATTTTCTAAATGCAACGATTACGAATCCGAGGTTCAGCTCTGGACAAAAATTTAATAATATCATATATTTTCCAAACGATTCATGTGGTATCTAAAATCACCCAAATCCGAGCGCGCGACTTGATCGATACGATAAATAAATAATAGGCTATATTAGCCTTGAAAATATGCACTGATATTGGTCCGCGGGCATTATCTTTTCCGAGAAGCGAACAGAGAGAGGTTTTAAACGTTCCTCGTTTTTCTGTTGGCGTTCAAAATATTGTAAGTCTGTTTAAAATGTTCAGTTCTATTCAATTTAACAATTTACTCGGAATACAAACAAAACATGCGAACGTAAATCGCAAAGTTTGAAAACTGGGAAATATCGCTTGGAGGATACTTAACAATTATTCGCCGAAGGCGAAGTGATTATTCAACAATAATCACTTCGCCTTCGGCGAATAATTGTTTTAGTATAATTTTCAGAGGTGAATATCAAAAACTTCTAAATAACAATAGAAAATTAAACACGAAAACAGCAAACACAAGCTGACAAGTGCTCGCTTGCTTCATCGATTGAAATCGTAATTTACACTGAAGTTTTAGAAATAAAACGGAACAAAACAAACACTACGAAAAAGATAGATATCTGGTACCTTTGTTTAATCGTTGGTGACTTCTGAGAAATTGTGTGAATCCTCTCGAAATTACTAGCTCGTGCTCCGATGAGAAGAGAACTAAATAATATTTTGCTAGTCGATCTGACTGAGTGCATGGCCTCGGGCGATCTCCAAAACCAACTTGTTTATGATCAATTCTAATGCCTTGAAAACCATCTCTTAAAAATATTTCCGGTCCAAAAGCCTTGGTAGTTAATTTGAAAAATTCCCAAGGTTTTAAATATCCAGGACTTGGAGTGATTTCTTTTAAATGAGAGAAATTTTCATTCAGCAAATGCCGCCATGTTCACTGGCCTGGATGGCAAAGGTGGCATGGCTTTGTAGCCAAACCTTGAGATGCAAAATTCACCGCCTAGCGCGGTGAATATTGCGCCATAGTCCGAGCTTCTCGACCAATCAGAATTGAATTGACCTCTGGAAATTACTAACATCTGATGTTTCCCGTTTTGACTGCATCACGTGACGTGTTTAGACCAATCGCGCGCGCAGATTGTCCTCTTGCTATGACCAAATACTCCGCATATGTTCTTAGCCAATGTGAATAACAGTACTGAGAGCGTTGCCCGGTACTGCGGAGGACATGGGTTATAATTCCATAGTGATCGTATAAACTTTTTTCACACTAAAAACAGAAATTGCTTAAATTAACAGACAGTGAAGGTCGTTTCATTCATTCCATGTTTCAGCTGCAGTTCATAGTAGAGCTCCCAGCGGCCCGAGAGTGGAGCCTCTTAACTATAATGCAGACATCGAAAAATTGCATAGAAATAGAAGAATCATACATTTCATTTATTATGGTCATCATGGCTAGCGGCATGATTTGCGGGCGCGTGCGCCCAACAACGACGATGTCGCGCAACATGGCGGCCATACTCCATAGGTTAAATGTTAATGTCGGCTTACATTTCTTGATATTGGACGGTCGACATCCATATATGATCAATTGGTAGCTCTCAAAACAGGGTATCCTCTGACAAGTACCACATGACCTTATCACGGGCTCAAGTGTGGAACTCATCAAGGTCGTATGTTTTTTTTTTAAGATGACGGCTGACTCCATTTTTAGGAGAATATTTTGCGCGGATCGTCTACATTTTTTCTTTCTGATATTTTACTATTTATATACAACAGATATCATTAAAACAGATATTCTTCTGCTAAATATGAGTTCGCTATATTGTATAAACGATCAAAGAGATTTTGCACATGTACCTACTGACCTTCAAAAGTGTAAACATGGTTTGCCCAGGGACCTCCTTCACCGTCAGCATTGCAGTTGTTGCTCTTTCCATAATTATTGTAAGTCTGTTCTGCTGTAGCGCTGGTTGCACACCACCCGCCATTCTGAAGAGCAAACATTTTGAAGCCTATTTTGCGGGCAGCCACAGCGCACTTAGCAATTGCCTTCTCTCGGTCTTGGTAGCGTCCATCCAAAATAGAATCCTTTCCTTCCATTGTTGGAATTGAACGATTTGCAGTGTCCGAATAGCATCCGACACTTTTGTAGGCTATTTCCAAAAAAGCAATTTGTTTCATTAATTGTAAAACCAAATAACTGCTACATTTACAGCAGCTTAAATCGTTAATCCTAGTACCAGACTTTTAGCTATCATAGCCAATTGCTGGACTGTTTGTAAACTCACAACCTAATTAATTGGCAAGTGACTTCTATCGATCGTTAGCATAACACACTGACCTATTATGTACTCGCGCAATCTGATTGTCTACACAGTACAGGTGCCGTTCATAGATCGATAGACGGCTCTTGGAGCGCGCGCTCAGTTTTTCGCTGAATTTTTTCAATTTAAACTTTTAATTAACTCTTTCTCGCGATATTCTGTGCTCAAAAAATCGGTAAGTGGGTTATGCTTAAACAATTAGATTGCACGCTCTCGGTTTCTATAGACTTTAAAAGTTTGCCGTCTAATTGTCAAATAAAAGTCCCTAGAAGCAGACATGTTGTTTTTGATGCCTTGTTGCCGAAAGGCAACCACTAGGTAATGCTTTAGCAATATACCAAGTGTTATCTACAAGCATCTACTTTGATTCAGCCAGTAAAAAAGTTTAAAGTCAAGTCTAACTGATAATCAGACGTACTAATGTGACGATATTGATCGATAGAAGGAACCACAACATAAAACACTTAATGACAATCAAAACTGACCCCACTAATCATATAGTTCCACCTCGGGAAACAAAATAAACTGTTTCTTTCGGGACCAAACGTTAAGTATTAACTGTATTATTATTACTGTATTATTAACTGTATTAACCTCTTTTAAAAACGGCACACAACTGCTATTGTTTCAAGACTCTTTGACAAAAAACGTCTCTCTTTTCATCTGATTATTTATTACGTTTTTTTCTTGTAAAGTTTAAAATACGCCTAACCCTTAAGGACGTAGATATTGTTTGCCCAAGGACCTCCTTCGCCGTCATCTTTGCAGTTGTCGCTCTTGCCATATTTGTCGAACGTCATTTCTGCGGTAGCACTGGCTGCACACCGTCCGCCATTCTGAACTGCAAACATGTGAAAACCCTTTGTTTGAGCTGCGACAGCACATTTTTCAATTGCATTCTCTCGGCCTTTGTAAACTCCATCTAAAATGGGATCTTGCCCTTCAATTATCGGAATTGAACGATCGCTGGTGTCCTTGTAGCACCCTATACCGTCATATTCTGTAGAAAGAGCAGCAGATTGTTAGCAGTTTAATTGGGATGTTTGGTACATGTTTACGTACATTATATGTACGTAAACATGTAATGAACGAAATCAACCTTGGATTACACTGATCAGAACTTGAGTATTTGCGTGAGTAAAATGAAGCCGAAAATTACTAAACAGTTTAGCTTCCTCCCCAGGTTTCGCTCGACACACTATTCAAGATGGCGCCTACAGGATTGCACACGGCGGTTCGACGATTGGTGGAACAGAAAGAGAGAGAGAAAACAATAAAATGAAAACAATAAAGTGAAAATAATAAAATGACAGTTCAAACTTGTTATAGTTACCTTTGCAGTTTTCATCAAATCCAGCTTTGCACCCGTGGAAGTTGGCAGAACACTCGTCTATGTCTAAACAATAAAATAAGGAATGATTCTTGTCAGGACTTTTCCCGAAATACAAACCAATAGAATAGATTACTTCGTAATTAATCGAAAATATATTCATAATTTAGCACAGCGCAACTCTCCCAGAAGGTGCTTTTGTTTTGTATTGACACCTTGGTTTGGTCTATTTTTTGCAAAATCTGAGCATTTTACTAGACTTAATGTAAGAATAATTTTTAAGTTATATAGTTACCAGTGCAATTTTTGCCATCTCCATAAAATCCATCTTTGCACTTGCAGTTATAGGATCCCCGGGTGTTGGTACACATAGCATTAACATCACAGCTGTGTGTTCCATTGGCACACTCGTCTATATCTTAAACAACAAAAGGGATTTCCTTGCAATAAGTTTCATTTGAAATGGTCTGGCTACCAAAATATGTTCCAGATAGTTACCAGTGCAATTTTTGCCATCTCCATGAAATCCATCTTTGCACGTACAGTTATAGGATCCCCGGGTGTTGTTACACACAGCATTAACATCACAGATGCGCCAGGTATCTGAGTAAAGAAAAGAAAAGAATCCGTCACTTAAGCAAAAGTCATACTTTAAAACTACGCTTCATAATTAATTCTCAATTTCTTTATCAGGGGCTCTGCTCGTGATTTAGAAAGTAGACCATTGGATGTGGCATTTTTCCTCGGGCTCTCAAGAAATAACCTGACATTTGTGTCTTGTTTTTAATTATTGCACAAGTTTATTTGCACCACGATTTCTGTACGAAATTAATATGAATCTGACGTTTATCTCTGGACTAAAATTTAATAACAGATTAACATTGGTAAGAGTGAGTAAATACGAATCAAATCAGACCGCCAGATCAGTCAAACTGGCTACGTATCTTTTTCGCATCTTTTCTAAACGAAGCAATAAATTAAACATTAAACAACTATAAATGGACTATGTTTTTTTGATAGAGCGGCTTTCACTTGAGTGTCGAAAGTAATTTGCATTTGCTTTGGTTTTGCATCACTACGCTTAGTGATTGGTTTAAAAAATCTTGCGCCACTTTCTCAGCCAAACAGAACTAAAACCAAAATCAATCGTTTCTTGCTCACCCACGTTTTCCCACGCTTCGTGCCGGCTTCAGGTATTTGCTTTAAGTCTTGATTGGTTCACAGGATTGTCTGTGTCCCTTGTGACTGGCCAGAGTAATTACAGCTAATTAATTTGCTTTTGATTTTACAACACTCAATTGAAAACGGCTCTATCTAAACTATCACCCAAATCCGAGCGTGCAACTCGACAAGATAAGTTCTGTTGCTGAGGAGATTATCTTGTTGCTTTGACCAATTACTCCGCGTATGTTCTAAGCCAATGTGATGAATAACAATCTTAGTGGTCTTTTAAAAAAACTTTTTCACACTTAAAAAAAGCAATGGCTTTAATTGCCTACAAGCAGAGAATGTCATTTTATTTCATGTTTCAAGCGCATTTTATATATAAAGTAGCTGGCTAGTATATAGCGAGTGCACGAAGAGTGTTGTAAGTGTTCTGCAAGCAAATAAATAGGTCAAACATGGAATCCATATTAATTCCTACCTCGACCTTTGTCTTTCACTTCATTTATTTGTTCCGCAGTCAAAGAGACCTTATAAATCTGCATAGTGGTAACTCGTCCCTCAAAATACCGGTCATCGTTTCCTTTTACACCCATTCTGACGTCATCTTGAGTAGCAAGGATCATGCCGGCTCCAATATTCTGCTGCACCACTTGTTCTCCATCCAGCCATAAACTTGCAATACCAGTGTTGTTGTCATAGGACGCACCAACATAATGCCATTGGTGTAGCGCTAAAGGCTGACTGGTATTCAATTCTGGTGTTGATTCGTAATTTTGTGTCATAAAACGAGCAAACAGGTTTCCTGGTGACACTATCCACATATGAACACCCCAGTTAGAGCCACTTGTTACATAATTAAAGATAGGTCCGTCTGTATTCTGAGGGTACATCCAACATAACATTGTGATGGAGTGATGTGCGTCTAACCCACCATTGTTCGGGAACTCGATGTAACTGTTGGCTTTTCCTGAGAATTGGTACGAGCCATCGGGCTTACCATCGGGGCCAGCTGCTAGAGCAACACCAATCCCAGGGGTGCCCTTGGTTTGTCGATTGTTCATTTCCCGTGTTTCATACTTGCTGTTCAAGGGATAAAGTGCGATGGGATCTGGAACACTGATGGCTAAAAGATGGAAAACAAAAAATACTTAAAGGAGAACTAGCATGAGCTGCGCACGCGCCCCCGACGCTAAAACTGAAAAAAACACTTGGCCAAGATTTTTCAAGTTGAATTTGCGAAAAGCGAAAAACAAAATGGTGTCCCATTGTGGAAAGCGAAACAGATCCTGTCGGAAAACGATTTCTTCGGCCGATCGCAAAGATCCGAAGGAGTGGTTTAAGCTGCACAAAAGATTATATTTATCAAATACGATATCTCAATCTTGGTTAGCTCTTCAAGCGACAGTGATTTCGCAGCACATCTCCTGTAGTGTTTTCTTCTTTGGAAATTTAATTTTCTTGACTTCTACTTGTTCCAGTTGTAAGAAATGGCGGCAAAACGTGACCTTCCGTGACCGAGGGCTACAAACTCGCACATGCGTAGCTCATTGATGGAACAGAAAGAAAAAAGCAAAATAAAATGAAGTTTCACACTCGTTATAGTTACCAGTGCAGTTTTCCCCAAATCCAGCTTTGCAGCTGCGGAAGTTGGTAGAACACTCGTCTATGTCTAAAGCAAATAAATAAGGAATGATTCTTGTCAGGACTTTTCCCGAAATAAAACAACCGATAATAGAAAAGTTAATTTGTAATTAATCGAAAATATATTCATAATTTAGCACAGCGCAACTCTCCCAGAAGGTGCTTTTGTTTTGTATTGACACCTTGGTTTTGTCTATTTTTGCAAAATCGGAGCATTTTACTAGACTTTATGTATGAATAATTTTTTAGAGGAATAGCTAAGTTATTTAGTTACCAGTGCAGTTTACTCCGTTTCCATAAAATCCATCTTTGCACGTGCAGTTATAGGATCCCCGGGTGTCTGTGTGTTTCGTTGGCACACTCGTCTATATCTACAACAACAAAAGGAATTTCATTGGAATAAGTTTCATTTAAAATGGTCTGCCTACAAAATATGTTACAGATATAACACAAACAGCGGTGACAAACATTATGAAAAATCGCATTTTACTAAACTTGACGTTTCGTATGCTAAGCTACATACATTTTCAAAAGTATGAAGCTTAGCGTACGAAACGTCAAGTTTAGTAAAATGCGATTTTTCATAATGTTTATCACCGCTGTTTGTGTTATATTTTTAATCAAGTTACGATGGCCTAAAACCAAGAGTCTATATGTTAGAGATAGTTACCAGTGCAATTTTTGCCATCTTCATAAAATCCATCTTTGCACGTACAGTTATAGGATCCCCGGGTGTTGTTACACACAGCATTGAAATCACAGCTGTGTGTTCCGTCGGCACACTCGTCTATATCTAAAACAACAAAAGGATTTTATTGGAATGAGTTTCATTTCGAATAACAAAATGTTTTGTGAAACATTTGAGAAGAAAAATAAGCGATAGGAAAATAGAACGACGTTTCGATGACGCCATGTCATCATTATCAAGTTAAAATTATAATACGGAGTTCAGGCTTATATAGTGATCTAGGGTGTGATAATATATTAGCATATTAAGATTTATAAACAGTTTAGCACGCACAGAATCTGATTGCGTGTTAAGTTTCGGCTTTATGTTTCTAATAAAGAGCATTTCGTAAATTAAACAGTCCAACTTCGTGCGGCATTTCTTTAAAACAGAAAACTGGTCTTGTCTTTTAAGTGTTGGCCAATCGCAGAATATTTATGTTCAGCGATGCGTTGAAAAAGATGTCGGGATGTGAACCCAACATAATCTGCATCACACAGATTACATGAGAATTTGTAGACAACGCAATGCTGATTTATAAGGGGAGGCTTGGCTTCTACCACTTTGATGTCATCCATAATTTTCTTGCTTGTAAACACAGGCTGCAGGTCGCTTCCGATTTTCTTGTTGAGGTCGTTAAGATTACGCCGTAAAGCGTCGAAACTTCGTCGTCGAAACGTCGTTAAGCGTCGAAACATCGTTAAGATTACGCCGTAAAGCGTCGAAACTTAACACGCAATCAGATTCTGTGCGTGCTAAACTGTTTATTTAAATCTTAATATGCTAATATATTATCACACCCTAGATCACTATATAAGCCTGAACTCCGTATTATAATTTTAACTTGATAATGATGACATGGCGTCATCGAAACGTCGTTCTATTTTCCTATCGCTTATTTTTCTTCTCAAATGAGTTTCATGTAAAAAAAAATTAATCCTATAGCGCACCTCGCTTTTTACCTTTCCGTAGTCAATGTTTGGGCGGAAACAACTACCTCAACCTCAACCTACCTCAACTGAAACAAGTTACAAAATCAATGTCTTCAATTTTTCATACATACCAGTGCAGGTTTCGCCATCACCAGAAAATCCATCTTTACACGTGCAGTTATAGGATCCCCGGGTGTTGTTACACACAGCATTAACATCACAGCTGTGTGTTCCATTGGCACACTCGTCTATATCTAAAACAACAAAAGGAATTTGATTGGAATAAGTTTCATTTGAAATGGTCTGGCTACAAAATATTTATCCCATAGCGCATCTCGCTTTATATCTTTCCGTAGTCATGTTTGGGCGGAAACAATTAAGCTATTCAGGGGTATGCTACCTCAACTGAAATAAGTAACAAAATCAATTTCTTCATTTTTTTATACTTACCAGTGCAATTTTTTCCATCCCCAAGGAAACCATCTTTGCACGTGCAGTTATAGGATCCCCGGGTGTTGTTACACACAGCATTAACGTCACAGCTGTGTGTTCCTTTGGCACATTCGTCTATATCTAAAACAACAGAGGGATTTTATTGGAACAAGGTTTCTTTGGAGTCGTCTAGCTCATTATAAAAGTTTATATTCATCCTAAAGCGCATTTCGCTTGTTATCTGTCTGTAGTCTATGTTTTGCGGGAATTGTTAGCTATATTGTAGTTAGTAGAAAGTTACTTCAACTGAGACAAGTGACAACATTAACTGCACTAACTTTACTTTTCTTATCTTCATTAACGGTCACTTCTGAAGATGTATGTTGTAGCGTAAGCCGGAAATTTTTAAATTTCTTAAAACCAAAGTTGTTCCGACATGCGTTGTCTTGCCATGTTTGTCACCGCAGTGTGTTTTTATTTTCATTAATTTAGCATAATTACCGGTGCACTGTTTGCCGTCTCCATGAAATCCATCTTTGCACGTGCATTCATACGATCCCCAGTTGTTCTTACACTTAGCATTGACATCACAGCTGTGGGTCTTTCCAGTGCACTCGTTGACATCTAACACAGCAAAAATTTCAAAAGTTAAAACATGCTAAGTAAGTTATCTTATATTATAAAATTTTAACCATATACACGATATGTTGATTTTATTTTATGAACGAAATAGAGAAATACCACTTATTAATGTCTACCTGATGCAAACAGGAGAGAAGGTTTGGGGAATCGGGGAATTAGATAGTTTTTATGTAACTCTCGCCTTCGGGTTTGGTTCAAAAACTTATTGTCTTATTAAAACTCTCTTTCTTTTTGCACCAGGCCTTGTGAACAAGCGCTCGCGCCATTTTTTGTGGTTCAAGAGAACAGCTCTATATTAAACCTGAGTTGTAAAAGAAAATGACAACAAAAACAATATCAACAGCATGAACAGAAGGAAAACAACAACAAGCACTATAACGACATCAATATCTAATTCGACAAGGACAACTTCATTAACAGCAGCAAAACTGCAGCATCATCAACAACCACACTAAAGCCTACTAAGTTGTGTAAGTCAATGTCACCTACCGTTTTCACAATGATCGCCCGTAAATCTGATAGTACACAAACATTGATAATCTTTGTCAGTAAAACCAGCCTGGCAGGTCGCTTCGTTTTTGCAAGGTTTCTTCGCACAAGCATTCTCGAAAGTAAAGAAAATAAAAATACCCGTGAATATCCATCAATACGATAGCAGCCTCAGAACATGTACATGTGTCTACGAAATGTTCAGTTAAAGATTTTGTGGAGTTTGAGCTTTAAAGCCTTAACCACATGGAATTACAAGTACAAGGAAGCTGAAAAAGTCTATTTAAATGTGCCGAGTCGTGGCTTGACTAATATTTTATGCTGGCAAATTGCAAGCAGAATTGGCTATTTTCGCCCGTTTCCGGCAGCGAGCACTATGGGATTGGAACAGGAGAACAGAATTTCAGAGCAGAATTCCAGCAGCAAAAAATTGAAAGTTTATTATTTTAAATCAGATAAAAAGATTAAGAAAACGTCTCTTAATCATTGCCCTTAATGCGAAATAATAATTTTCATAAATTAATATGCGAAATTAAAAGAAAATCCAGTTGAAAAGCTGCCAAGGGCAACACAAAACGCCACAGTCGACTCATTAAAGTTAGAAAACCATGCAGAGTGGTCCCGGATTATCGAATTTGAGTTGATTTACAGTTCGTAAATCTACACAAAATCAAAAATCCGCAAGTAAAAATTGAAAGTGTTCTACTATGAAAGTTTACCTCGGCTCCGCGATACACAAAGTTACGGTTCTTCGCAAGGTCGCCTGCGTGTTCGTTATCGTGTTCATAAGTAGCGTTATTAAGATCACATTTGTGTTCTCCATTCGCCTCTTCCTTCTTTTTATAATTATAACTGACACAGTTTGGTTCCAGGTAGCATTGCCATTCGCAGATATCCTCACTGATGACTCCAATGGTTCGTATCACGTGATTCTTCAGCCAGAAGCCATGAATGTGAGCACTGGTGAATCTTAAATTACGACATTGACCTGGAGAAGGAAGAATTTGACAAGACGTTAGTGTCATAGCGTCTTCCACACACTTATCAGTGTTTCATATCGAAGTAAAAAAGAAAAAACGACAATTTTAAGAAGATGACAGGAGGAGCTGAACTTTTTTTCTAGCTAGACTCCGACAATCTTGTTTTAACTGAGGCTGTTTCATGTTTGCAACGAATTAAATGTGAGTAGTTCACGCTATTGGTAGCGACGACCCGACGATTTACATCTTGTATGTTTTGAAACATTCCTCAAGTGAAATAAATGAAAGGATATCACTGGGTGCCAGTACACAGTGAGTTGGACCGTCGTCGTAAATTGATCGTTATCCATGCTAAGGCTCGCGTTTTCTTAGTTTTTATCTGTAATTTGTAGACCCGGGGACAATTAACGCTTCTTTATAATTTTAATAATAATAATAATTGTGATGATGATGATGATGATGATAATAATAATAATAATAATGGCTTTATTAGAATTGCTTCCACAGGGTGGCTCTTCGTTTTCCAATAGTGTTACCTAAATATTGCAGCGAGTTCAATTATTTACAATAAATTAAAGTTATAAACTATAAAAAGCTAAAATTTATCACAAAATAACACGAATAACAAAAACACAACTAATCATAAAAATAAATCAAATTTATAAAAAAGAAACATCTTATTTCAAGCGTTTAAAACTCGTGTGATAGTACTGGATAAAAAATAATAAAAAATAAATACAAATTAATAACATTTAGCGACGGTGAGATTTTGCCTTGTGAAATAATGTATTTTTAACAGCCTCGATAAATGGACCGTACACAGAAGTGTTTCTAATGTTCTTTGGGAAACATTAAAACTGGTTGCGGCCATATGCTGGAAGACATCCGCTTCTCTTGGAAATGTTAATTTGAGTGCTTGGGATGAAGTTTTTTCACATTTTCATTCAGAGTTTTTAATATAACTTGATGTTGCTTATTTTCCGTTATATCGTCGTTTCTAAAGCAATTGTTTCTGGTTAATAACCCTAACTTGTTTGAACTTAAATTAAATTTGACATTTTCCAAATATATTATTTCAATTTGAAGCGCGCAAACTTCAAGTAGATTACCGAAACAAGCGCTTTAGACAAGACGAGATAACAAATAATGTTTACAATTTTTGCTAACAAGGACGAGTGGTGAATTTAGTTAGTTTGTCTTGACAAAACTAGACAGGCCGCACGACAGCTAGCTGACAAATTTGTATGGACAGTGCCAAAACCACCAGCAAAGTGTAGTTAAGTTAAAAACTTCCTCTTGACGGTGCATGTTAATGTGCTCAGTCCTGTTCTACATAAGCTGTCGAGCTGACGGTAAATTTTACAAATTTTACCATAGTTTGCTTAGCGAAACTCTGTGAAAAAGAAAATAGTTCTAACTAAAACGTTGTTGCTTTAATTCAGTTTTTAGAAGGAATACTCGCAAGCATTGATTAATTTTTAATGTAGAGTTATTTGCAAATGGTCAAGGAGTAGGTGTTGCAAATGACAGTTATCGGCTCGGCGAAACTGGTTGTTTTTCCGATCTGGTTAATTAACGGTCACTAAACTTTAATCACGCCAAGAACCTTCTTAAAAAAAACTTAAAAAATAGTCGCGATTTTAGTGTTCATTTAACGAGAATTTACGTTTGATTGCTGTTTACCAAGCTCAAAATTTAATTTTCGTTTCATAAGAAAAAAAAGAACATATTCCAAGCTAGACGTCGCATTTTTTAAAAAACCGTAGTTTTTCATGTAGCGGCGGGATTTTTTTTGTTCCGTCTGTTTTAAGTCCAAAACTGTTGCAAAAAACTGTTGCTGGCTTTTCCGTTTTCTTTTCTGCACATCAGAAAATTTTAGTTAATTCTTAAAAAGAGCAGGTGAAACGCTCATCATGTGAGTCAAAAATGCATAATTTACCATTGTGATGTCCAAAAATAAAATTGAAAGACTATAGAGAATTATATTAATAGCAGCGCTAACAAATACTATACATTGGCAAAAATAATATCAGATAATAAAAAGAAGAACCGAAAAAATATTTTCAAACACTGACTGAAGGAAACCTTACCTTGTGCCTGTGGGATCAGAGAAGTCAACAAGACGAAAACAAAACAGAAAAATACAGAAAGCATCTTAACGATGGCCTTACGAAAACTTCACAAAATTTGACCGGTGATCAAGAACATTTCAGCGTGAAGCTTCAGTGGGTGGTTCAGTGGCGAGAATCATGAACTGAGCTGCAACATCTTATTCTGTATTCAGACATGACAGCTCCTTAGGTAAATCACCTTTTAGTTACTGGTGGTTGCTACAACTAAAGATTTCCCCTGCATTGTGGTTGGTGGATTATTTTATTTTGCAACGTAATCAATCCTTTATTTTGACAGGTAAATGTCTCTAATATGAGATGTTGCTGTGTTTACGTAGTTTGCCATAGCTTCATTTTAAACACATTTGCGACATTTTCACAAATCACTTTAAATTTGTCCTCATTCCTAGACATGCCGACATAACAGAAAATAATCTAAAATAATTTTATGACATTCACTACACGGACGTTTATAGCTTACCGTCCTCGTCAACGTTGTTCACACCGCCGCACTAGGAGCCCTACTAGGGGCGCGCAGTTTTCTGGTTCGTAATTTTACACTGCTCTTTTTATAGCGCTTTCTTACATGCACATCTTAAGCAGTTGTTTTTGGTTAATAAACCTAACTTGTTTAAAATTAAATTAAATTGGACTTTTTGCAAATATATAATTTCAATTTGAAGCACGCAAAATTCATGTAGATTGCCAAAACAAGCGCTTTAGACAATACGAGATAACAAAAATGTTTACAATTTTTGCTAACGAGGATAAGTCGTGAATTTAGTTAGTTTGTCTTGACAAAACTAGACAGGCAGCACGACAGCTAGCTGACAAATTTGCATGGACAGTGCCAAAACCACCAGCAAAGTGTAGTTAAGTTAAAACGTCCTCTTGACGGTGCATGTTAATGTGCTTAATCCAGTTTTACATAAACTGTCGAGCTGACGGTAAATTTTACAAATTTTACCACTGTTTGCTTAGTGAAACTCTGTGAAAAAGAAAACTTGTAAGAAAACCGCAGTTCTAACTAAAATGTTGTTGCTTCAATTCAGTTTTATGAAGGAATATTTGCAGGCATTGATTAATTTTTCATATAGAGTTATTTGCAAATGGTCAAGGAGTGGGTGTTCTAAATGACAGTTATCGGCTCGGCGAAAATTGTTTTAACGATCCCCTTAATATTTGGAAAAAATGATGTAGTTAATTAACGATCGCTAAACTTTAATCACGCCATGAACATTTCTTTTTAGAAAACCTTCAAAAAATAGTCGCGTTTTAGACAGTGTTCATTAAACGCGCGTTTACGTTCGATTACTGTTTACCAAGCTCAAAATTTTATTTTCGTTTCATCAAAAAAAAGAAAATATTCCAAGCAAGACGTCGCGTTTTTTTAAAAACCGTAGTTTTTCTTGTTGTGGCACAATATTTTTCGTTCCGTCTGTTTCAAGTCCAAAATTGTTACAAAATGGTTCGTTAGGATAATTTATCACATACGTGCTGGCTATTCCGTTTTTTTCTGCACATCAGAAAATTTTAGTGAAACCTTAAAAAAGCAGGTGAAATGCTCATCATGTGAGTCAAAAATGCGTAATTTACCATTGTGATGTTCAAAAACAAAATTGAAAGACTATAGAGAATTATAAAAATACGGCATTAACAAATACTACACATTGGCAAAAATAATATCAGACAAGAACATTGAGAAGCTTGAGAAGCTTAAAATCGGGCGCTTTGCCTTGAAAGGCAGGGTTCAGTACAGCAGAAACCACGAAGCAGTTACTTAAGTTAAGCACTCAGTCCGACTGTGTTTGTGTAAGTCACAGGGCTTGCATGAGCTGTATTAGTGTGCATAATATAATATCTAGAACGTTGTCGAGATTGCATTATTACTTAAAGACATGATGGTTTCAATTTATAAATGTATCTCACACAATACAAATAAACGATTGAAGTAGACGAATAGACAATGTAAAGTTTTAAGACTTAGCAAAGTGCAGTGTATTGGTAATACTGTAAGGTGCGGTTTCACCTGAAGGTCGTGTGCTTTTCGGTATTTTCCAGGCATTGCACTTTGATGGGACAGTACTACAACTGTTTACCGGGGAACTACTATTGTCAAGAAAATGATCACAACTTGTTGATGAATGATTGAACATTTGTTTCATACCATTACTGTAATAGCAATTGATGAAGGCTTTTAGTCCTGAACCAAAGTATAAGGACTGGGAAATACTGAAACCCATTATCAGCCACCTTAAACGGAAATATCTTGTTGGTGTTTCAAGGAATCCAAGGAAACTTCACTCATCCCATGTATCTATGTATTGCGGTATTTTGTAATTTTTTGAGTGATTTTTGGGGATGTTTGGCAGGTGATAGTTTTTTTAAAAGAATTAGTAAAATTTAGACAACTAAGAAATATTGAAAATTTAATGTGAATTTAACATTGGAATTTGAAGTTAGAAATTGGCAGACGGACACCAAACAGCCCCGTGACATCCTGGAGTGTTTTTGCATGGGGGTCAACTGTGTGATGATGTTTCCATTTTTTTCTTCAATCCCCACTGATAAAGAACTGTTGTTGGTGTTATGTTGGTGTTATCACATGTCAAGCCTTTAACAAGGTATGAAAGAACACAAGGATTTAAATTATTCTGGTGCTCAATTTTTGCGTAACTAAAATTAATGTTACTCAAATTCCTGATGGATTCTGTCTTAAACTGTTACGAGCTTAGTATTTCCAAATTATTGCATGTCAATGTAAGGCAAGACAAGACATGCCTTGGTTCTTATGTAATTCTCTTAAAAACACATAAGATATTGACTATAATTTTGTCTGTGCTATGGCAATTCACAGTGGGGTGGTCTTGATGTGTCTTTAAGTTGTAGACTGGACTGGACTAGTAAAACGCGGACTAGTAAAACGCGGACTTGTAAAACGCCTCTAGACACTTCGAATTCCTTGGCCACAATCATCTTACGGCTCTCTTCAATACATAATGTCTCAAAAAAACAGTAACCTCAGAAAGAAGTCAGAAGCAAATAAGGTCGAAAGACCGAATTTAAACATTTAACGGCAAATATTCTAATGTCACGAACGTAGGAGTCGTGTAGGCCCGTCACCTTTATTTACGATTGACTGTTGATTTCTGGACGGGCCCCGTTCTACCTCGTGCGAGCAATAAAAACGACTGCACTCAACAGACGTCAAGTAGTGGAAAGAAAGAAACATATGCACACAACTCATAGCATCAATCCCGTTGTTTTAGTAGGGGTTTGCAGAACGAACATGTGCTATACTGCAAAAACATCTCCACGCTAAAACAGACCATAGAGTGCTCAAAAAAGCTAGAAATATGCCGTCGAAGAAACACACAAGAGCTTCAAACACAAATTGTTTCGCTCGCTAAACCGTTTAGTTTTATCCGATTTACAAGCGCTTGTTTTACAAGTCCGCGCTCTACAAGTCCGTGCTTAACAAGCCCTCGTTTTACAAGTCCGCGTTTTACAAGTCCGCGTTTTACTAGTCCGCGTTTTACTAGTCCGCCTTTTACAAGTCCGCGTTTTACCTGAGTCCGCGTTTTACTAGTCCGCGTTTTACAAGTCCGCGTTTTACTAGTCCGCGTTATACTAGTCCGCGTTTTACAATTCCGCGTTTTACTAGTCCGCGTTTTACTAGTCCAGTCCAGTCCTCAAAATACAGTATGCCAAAACTCCCCGCCCTCTAAAGATAAGTCCTTGACGGTTCTTGTCGTTTTTCGGTGCCTTTTTATTCATCTTCGGCATCTTTCTCATCCACCTCTCGTTCTGTCCTGTGTCTGTCATCACACGAAAGAAAAGCTGATTCTCAAAAAATCTGCCACAAAAGGAAATTGACAAAAACAATATGAAAACCATATATCGAAAGTTTCTTATTCTAAAATTTTATCATACGTCTTAATTCAGAGCTACAAAGAAGTTCCTCCTTTTGAGTTATTGATACTGTTCTTACAGTACCTCTTTCCACTAGCGAAATTTTACAAAATTCCTTCGCGGCGAAAAGGTAGCGCGAATCCAGAACAGACTCCAATCGAGAGTGGGTTAATTCTAGATTACTATTAATTAACTATTACAACATTCATTTTTAAAATAGTTTCCCAAGCCGACTAAGCTAACTAAACGTCGAGTGTATCTTTCAGTAAACAAAACATGCCGTTGTGACGCCGGAAATCCAGCTCACGCATACTATACCCCGTGACTCATGCAAACCTCCGACTTACGTGCTACTACAGTCATTCCTTTCTAAACATTTTTTTTTTGACCACCACCGTACCTTTCTACCCAAAAAACTCATGAAACCGCCCGGTTTTAACCTGTTTTAACCTTTCAAAAATTAGAGCGTTCGAAACTAAATAAGATCCGTAATCACAAACAACATACAGCCGTTTACCAGCACTCTTTAAAACTCCTGACACCCTTCAAAATCAGGCAAAATAAATCTTTGAAATAACCTTTATCAAAGTTTCTAATTTTTTATTCAGTTCTATAAAATGCCTTTCATACACTACTGTCAAACAAAAATTTCAATTTCCTCAAAGTTTCAAGACAAAAAAATAACAAATATTTCGTGCACAATGTAATTTGATTAAGCCAATATTATCACGTCTAAAAATTACGGCAGCCCAGAAGGGTCACCAACCGTTTTTGTTTTCGTTTCTTTGTTTTTCATTTCTGTTTTAACTCTTTTGCTTTTGCTTTTTGTTTTCATTTCTGTTTTAATGTTTTTCCTTTTCCTTTTTGTTTTTGTTTTTATATTTTGTTTGACCAGCCGTTTTTGTTTTTGTTTCTTTTTTTGTTTTAGTTTTTTTCCGTTTCATTTTTGTTTTTGTTTTTTCATTTCATTTTTTTACCAGCTGTTTTTTTCATTAGAATATTCTTCTGGTCTGGAAAAAATATATTGATGATATATTTTCCCTATGGAACATAGACAAAAAAATAAAGACATAGACCTGTTCCTAGAACTAGCTAACAATCACCATCCGACCACGAAATTTACGGCTGAGATTTCAGACACAGAGATCACTTTTCTGGATACATTACAAGGGCGAAAGATTCAAGAGAAGATCTATCCTCGACGTGCGCACACATTTCAAACCGACAGAGTCATTTCAATACACAGAATTCTCCTCCTGCCATCCTTCAGGAGTCTGAAAAGGTTTCATTAAAGGCGAAGCCCTTAGACTTCTTAGAACAAATTCTTCAAAAAAGACTTTTGAAGAAAACACTACACAGTTTAAACGAAGTCTGCGGGCGAGGGGTTATCCAGATAACCTTTCGGAGAAGATTCTGTCAGAAGTTAAATTTAGCGAAAGAATGTCGGCTCTACAAAATAAACAAAAAACGTGCAAAAAGAATTGTACCTTTCGCCCTTCAGTGCCTAATCTTAAGAATATTCTAATGAAAAAGTGGCACCTAATAGAGAATCAACCAGTTCTAAGAGAAATATTTAACGACCCTCCCATCATTTCTTACAGAAAACGGAGGTCTTTAAAGGATATACTCGTTAGAGCAAAACTTTGAAGGTCTACAATACGAATCTTGACCAATGGGAGTTGTGTTTGGCCTGTCTCTTTTACTTGCCATCATTGCAAAAAACAATTAAAACAGCTGGTAACAAAATTAAATGAAAAAACAAAAACAAAAGTGAAAAGGAAAAATAAAAAAAATCAGCTAATAAAAAAATTAAATGAAAAAACAAAAACAAAAAGGAAAAGGAAAAACATAAAAACAGAAATGAAAAACAAAGAAACAAAAACAAAAACGGTGGGTGACCCTTCTGGGCCGGAAACAAAAACAAAAACGGCTGGTGACCCTTCTGGGCCGCCGTAAAAAATACTTCAAGCAATTCAGTGAAAACCCGTTTTTTTTTTTCGTATCAACGAAAACCACTTTCGAATAATCAATACATGAAAATAACAATAAGATCAAAAGGAAGAAAGGAACCTTTCTAATTATTTGAAGACTTTCAAAGCCGTGATATTATGCATCCAATCCGCGATAAAATTTAATTACAACAAAATCCAAGTTCTCATTTTGAATTCCATTTTTTTCAGTTGATACCTTTATCCAACTTGTGAGAAATTCCATTCAAGTTCCTATTAATACTGTACATTCCCAATGTTTTGCTCAGGTCTTCAGAAGCGTCTTACTAACCAAATCTAAAATAATTCCAAAACATGCTGTACAAACATTCTACTCTTTGTGACAAACGACTTGACGACCAATTGTTCAGAAATGAAAATCGACACAGTTCTTGCTAAATAAAAAAAAAGTTTTACGGCGGAGTCAGGCTCAAAAAATATACCGCAAGATCACACCCCCATTCATAGTCAGAAACCAGCAAACCATCTAGTTTGCTAAAAAAAAAAACACTGCGTGACATCAATGACGTTACCTTTTTCATTTACAAAAATAACTTTAACTTGTCAAAGTAAGTGCAATTTCACAATGGTGAATATCAGTACAGTATGGGGCCCAGTTCTCGGCCACTTTGTGTTTAACGCGTTTTTTCACACTCCAGTTGAATCAAAAGAAAAAGGTATTTCCTTCAAACGATAGACTGATTCATGTGCTTTAAGTATCTTGAGTTTGATCGTTCAATTCGATATAGAAAGCTCACACGTCGAGTTTACGCGGAGGTAGGTGAATTTGCATTCCCAAAAAAGTTGTTTGTTTACGGCTCCAAATTCATGGATGTAGTTAAATTCGTATTTTATCCAAAAGCCCCCACCATACGAGCTAATTTTTGGCATGTGAAACGTAGAATAATTCAGCTTTCTGCTTTAGTTAACTTTTCGTTGAACCGTTGTATTTTTTGGTCTTAATTTACTTCGAAATTTTTTCTTGCGACGTTTGCGTATTTGCCAGTTCTCGGCCACCCTGCTCGCTATCACAGCTTAGCGCTTGGTTTTTAATATAATTTCATCTGCTGCTGCCAGAATGAAAGAAATAAATGTTTTAAAAATAAAGTTCAATCTTATCTCTAAGTTTTGAGCTGACTCTTGTCTTGTCTATTATTTCTACAACACCTAAATCTTCAAAAGAAAAAGGTATTTCCTTCAAACGATAGACTGATTCATGTGCTTTAAGTATCTTGAGTTTGATCGTTCAATTCGATATAGAAAGCTCACACGTCGAGTTTACGCGGAGGTAGGTGAATTTGCATTCCCAAAAAAGTTGTTTGTTTACGGCTCCAAATTCATGGATGTAGTTAAATTCGTATTTTATCCAAAAGCCCCCACCATACGAGCTAATTTTTGGCATGTGAAACGTAGAATAATTCAGCTTTCTGCTTTAGTTAACTTTTCGTTGAACCGTTGTATTTTTTAGTCTTAATTTACTTCGAAATTTTTTCTTGCGACGTTTGCGTATTTGCCAGTTCTCGGCCACCCTGCTCGCTATCACAGCTTAGCGCTTGGTTTTTAATATAATTTCATCTGCTGCTGCCAGAATGAAAGAAATAAATGTTTTAAAAATAAAGTTCAATCTTATCTCTAAGTTTTGAGCTGACTCTTGTCTTGTCTATTATTTCTACAACACCTAAATCTTTCAAGACCTTTTCACTGCAAAATAAACCATCTAAATGCACGGGTCACACAATGCGGTTTTGCCAGAACCTGCACATAGGCAACTAGGCGCGTTAAAATCCTTCTTTTCTAAAGTAAAACAAAGCATCATAAAAATAATTTGGGATCGATATAGTATAAATAGGTTTACAGAGTGATTTTATGACTGTGAAAATTAATTGAGCATTTTTTACAGATAATTACGGACAAGCTTTTTAGTGGCCGAGAACTGGGCCAAGGTTGCCGAGAACTGGGCCCACAAATGGAGCTTTTATTTTTATTATTGCTCGGGCAAATTAATTTTTGACCGGTCGATAGCTTTACACCAAAAAGCTGAATAATGTAGCTAGCTCTGGGAGAAATTTTAAGTTCCTGCAGTTCTTCTGAGGTAAGAAATACAAGTTTACGTCAAAAGTGGCCGAGAACTGGGCCAAGGTGGCCGAGAACTGGGCCCACAAATGGAGCTTTTATTTTTATTATTGCTCGGGCAAATTAATTTTTGACCGGTCGATAGCTTTACAACAAAAAGCTGAATAATGTAGCTAGCTCTGGGAGAAATTTCAAGTTCCTGCGGTTCTTCTGAGGTAAGAAATACAAGTTTACGTCAAAAGTGGCCGAGAACTGGGCCAAGGTGGCCGAGAACTGGGCCCACAAATGGAGCTTTTATTTTTATTATTGCTCGGGCAAATTAATTTTTGACCGGTCGATAGCTTTACACCAAAAAGCTGAATAATGTAGCTAGCTCTGGGAGAAATTTTAAGTTCCTGCGAATATTCTGAGGTAAGAAATACAAGTTTACGTCAAAAGTGGCCGAGAACTGGGCCCCATACTGTACTTTGCCCCGTAAGCTTTTTTCTCTGTCCTTCCGCCGAAGCAAAAAAACACAACCTGATTACACATTAACCCAAAAGTCGACCAAGTGTGCCTGCAACGATTTCCTGTCAAAACTAAAATGAAAACCATTGCGGTATGCGTCACCCGTAGCGGTTTTGTAGCAACCCCGAGCTATCCCCGTCTTTTTGGCCGCGCCAGGAGACTACGCTCTAGGACGACCAAAGGGTAAACCTTAAATCGGCCACGCCCGATTAATAATACTGGAAAAGTTGAAAATTTACATGCACATGTAAATTACAATTTACAAAATGTAAATCTTATTTACATTCTTTGTAAATTCAAATTTACATGTTGGAGTTTTGTAAAACAAAATTTACATGAAATTTACAGTCTTCAACGGATCATGTAAATGTATTGTAAAAAGTGATTTACATGGTCCTTTATTACAACGCTAATTGTAAGAACATGTAAAAAACATGTCAAATGTATTAACCACTTTTACAGTTTTTTTCTTTGTAAAAAACATGTAAATTTCTTTACTAAATCATGTAAAGAACATGGAAAATTGACAAAGGGGCGCCGTTCGGAAACATGTAAAAAACATGGAAATTGACAAAGGGGGCCTGTTTGGAAACATGTAAAAAACATGGAAATTGACAAAGGGGGCCTGTTTGGAAACATGTAAATACCCTGGAAATCGACAAAGGGGGCCTGTTTGGAAACATGTAAAAAACATGGAAATTGACAAAGGCGGCCTGTTTGGAAACATGTAAATACCCTGGAAATCGACAAAGGGGGCCTGTTTGGAAACATGTAAATACCCTGGAAATTGACAAAGGGGGCTGTTTGAAAACATGTGAACATGAGCTTTTAATTCATGTTGTAACCCACCGAATAACTTTCGCGTGCATTCATTAGTTAGACAGAACGCATCACGTGGTACGAAATCAAACGACGAAGAAGAAATCGGAGAGATTTAAGAAAGTATAAAATAAATATTTCCCCTTCCGGCTTGCTGGAGGATAATACTCCTTGCCTGAAAGATTATCCTCAAAATTTCACAGTTGCCTTTGAAGCTTAGTCAACTGTTCATTTTTTCAGCCAAGGGCATTATCCTCCAATATGCAACCGCCTGAATGGGGTTTTATTATTTACTAATTATCTAGATGAACGAAGCGCAAGACGAAATTAAGCGACTGATATCAGTTTTAACATAACTCATTACAAAAGCTCTTAGTTACAAATCTTTTACTAATGTCAAAAAGTAAACAGATTATAAATAAAAACCTTTTGATGCAGAAAACGAAGGCGACTATGACTTCGTCTAACAATATTTTAAACAATCTGGAGCAGTGGGGGGAAAACGCTAGCGTCCAACAGTTTGGCTTATATATTTTTCGAGACATGCGTTTTGGTTTTCTTTATATTATAGACAAGGAAATTTTGCACGCGAACGGCGGTAAAATTGGTCGTTTGCCGTGTTTGACCTGGTCGAGAAGTAAGGCCGAGAAGCACTGGCGCGAACGAAAATTAATCCCGGCGTCCTCTCTGGTACTTTTTGGCGCTCGGTTCAACGGTTCGAAGATCGATCATTGAGAGGCCTTTTATCTCGCTAAAAAGGGCAATTTTCCTCTCTTTAAGACCTTATAACTTCCAAATTAGCTGCATGGAGCCTTCTTTCACCGGATCTCCAATCACTACGCCTGTTTTAGCCAAGTTTCTTTCCAAGGTAAGCTTATATATGACCGTTCAAATCATGTTTTGGTTGATTTCCTCTATGTAGCTTCTAGGTGAGATTGGTTTTAATATTTTAATAGAAGTTCAAAATGTAGAATTTCGTGTTTGTTCTTGCACTTCATACGTATAATTCAGCACTTCTTAAACATGAAGTTATTGTTAGAATAAATTGAATAATTGCGTGTGCATATAGAGATGTCAACACAGGACTGTTCAACATGTTTTATTTAAAATATAAGCTTATATAATTTAAGAGTGCAAGGCTTATTTATTCATGTTATTGTATGTATAGTAATTATTATTTTGCCGATTTGCAACAGTTTAAACTCAGTGAGGTTTTCAACTGGCAAATTATAAAGCAAACTAAAACAGCTTTAAAATTATCACCAAAAGTATTTAGCAGTATTTATCAATCTTATCTATATAGTACTCCTGGCATATCAAACTCATTCGATTGGTTTTGTTAGTCGAAAAAAATCGAACGTCTATTTTGCTGTGAGTTCGATTATTCCCAGGGTATCCAATCGAATGTTCGGTAATCGAACTCAATCGAACACCAATTGTTCGATTAGGTTCGGTAATCGTACATAATCAAACTCACAATAAAATTTGGTCAATCAAACTCAATCGAAAGTTCGATTACCGAACTCCTGTTTGTTTATACTGCGTATATATTGATTTATACTGCGTACATATCGATTGATTTCAAGAGCCACAGCTGAAGTCAATTTTGCATGCAAGTTTTTTGCTTATTACGATGATTTTGATCTTAAGAAAAAAATTATTTTACTTGTTCACTTATTATTTTTGTCATCCATGTTGATAGTAAGCACTTCCTCCAATGTAATTGTTATGCTGGAAATTGCTCTTCTCCTGTCAACGTCGCTTTTGGCCGCCCTCGAGGGCTAAGACAGACTGATGGCGGCAGCGTTTTGGCTCCCTATAATGATTCTTCACATATTGAACACACTGATTGCCTGTGTTGCAGTGAATGAAATGGTGCAACTTCTGTTTGAGTGTAACGGTAAAAACTGCAGGGCAGAAACCATATCCTTCCTTCTAATATAGAAATGTAAACAATAGTGCATTTCAGTTATTTTACCGTCCTTCTGTTCTCTTCTACCAAATATATTTTACTAAACATTGACATTCAGTTCGATATTTGGACGTTTTTATATTTATTCCATTCAATAAAAGTTGATTTTGATTAGTCCTGCGTGATTTACTTATCAAGAGAAAGATTCAGAACTAGATCAAACCCGATTGAGTTTGACTGTGTTTGATTATGTTCGATTGGTTCGAAAATCGGACTCACAGCAAAATAGATGTTTGATTTTGTTTGATTACCAAACCCAATCGAACGATTGGTGTTCGATTGGGTTCGATTGATTTTTGGTTTGATTTTGTTGGATTGGATACCCCGGGGAACCAATCATACACAACCAAACTCAATGTGATTCGACTTTGTTCGGAATCCATCTCTTGATAAGTAAAACATGCAGGACTAATTAAAGCGAGTGTCAATGTTTGTTTATACATATTTTGTATAAGAGAACGAAACAACAGTTAAATACTGATATATGCACTTTTGTTTACTTTTTATAGTGGTGGGAAGGAAATGGTTTCTGCCTTGTAGTCACCATAAGACTCAAACAGAACATTTTTTTCTACTTAAACAGAACTTGCACCATTTCATTCACCGCAACATAGGCAGTAGTAAAAACAAAATAATAAATAAATAAAAAAACAACATCAACAAAACATAGGCAGTGCACCATACAAAATGTCTGCATAATATACAAACAAGCAAGAGTTCGTAATCAAACATTCCATTTTGTTGGATGGACCAAATTTTAATTTTAGTACGGTTATGTGCAATTACCGTACCCAATCAACCGTTGGTGTTCGATGGGGTTTGAATATGGAATGTTCAGTTGGTTACGTCGGGAGTACTGAAGTGACTTTCTAATTGAGTCAGCAAATGACATTGAATTGTTTGGATGTGTTATTATTTTCAGATGAAAGGGTTGATAGCAAGAGTGGCATGTAAGTACAAGCCTCAATTTATGTCTCAATGACTAGCAGCTAATCAAAGTTTTAAATCCAATGTAGACTTAATGACCTGCAGTCAAAGGCTTTTTTCTGTAAGTCGAATAGCACTGCAGTAAGCCCAAATAGGACTGAGGTTAGCCGAAATAACAACCTGGTTAACCTCAATACAGTGGAACCCCGATATAACGATCTTCAATATTCCCGATATAACGATGAATATGTTATGTCCCGGCAAAAATAAAATGTATAGGACAGCACCCTGATATAACGATTCCTTGATATAACGATATAATTTTACTGCCCCCTTGGCATATCGTTATATCGGGGTTACACTGTACATGTAGCACTATTGTTAGCCTTAATAGCATTGCACTTACAATGTAGCCTAAATAGCACTCCAGTTGGCCTTAACAGCACTTTGTGTGGCCCTAAATTTTAAAACTCTGGTTAGCATGTTTATGGTTAGCCTTAAAATAGTTAATAGTGGTAATGGTAACATAAAGTGTACTTTAAACATTCTGACAGTTGGCAGCTGGCCACTGTGGTCCAGTGGTCATGAGTATAGCTTACCATGCAATCAACTTTGTAGGAAATTTGCTACATGTACATTTACAGCTGGTCTAGTACAAATTCCTACATGTCCAAATGTGCATTGTAGAGTGCTTAAAAAATACATGTTCAATTGTACATACATGTGCATATTTTAATGAATTTTGTGATACCATAAGGTCTTTTATTCTTGTATAAAGTTTATATTTGAGTGCAACCAGTGGACTGCAAAACTCTACTTCTCACGTCCTTGATAACAACTGGATGGCAATGTACATGGAGCAATGTCTGCATGTAAAAAATTACTTCCAGTCAGCTGTTCTCAAGGTCAGCCCTCCCAGTTATCTTGAAGTCCCTAATGTGCAGGTTCAGAAGTGGTGATGTTGTGGTTTCAACTCTTTGTTGGCTTTAATTTTTCAAGCCGGTTTTGATTTTTATTTTCTTTTGTTTCAGATAATATTAAGAAATGAGACAGTGAAAAGTAAAAATTGGTTTGAAAATTTTGTAACCACAACATTGATCTAACCAGAATTTCATTCCTAATGATTCTTTATAATTTGTTGTTAGGTTAAAGAAGGCTCTACCACTTTCACTGATGAAGTCTTGTACATACAAATACTAAAAAAGGTGGCAATAACCAGAGGTGGTTAAGGTGTAAAATCGTTTCACCTCGGGGTCAGTATCAAGTCTGTACCATCACAATGAAGCATCTTGCTGAATGTTCAGTTGGTGTACATACATGTACATGTCGTGTGGTTTTCTGGTGGAAATTTATTCCATCAGTTTTGTTCTACTTTTGTACAAATTATTTGAATTCATGGCAGTTTTTAAATAAGACCATGTTAACAAAGCCTGACAATTACAGTGATAAATGTGTTAAGTGAACCTAGGCTGGTCAGTGTTCGAAATCATTATTCAAGAGGTTCTACTATGGTTATTTGATGCCATAGCTTTTTTATCAATTGTAGTGCTATGATAGTAGTTGAAGGGTTGGAACCCAAACCATTTGCCAAATAACCACTGTTAAAGGTGAAGAATTATTCTACATCAGTGTCAGTCTTAGGTCTGTACTTTCACAATTAAGTGTTTATTCGATTAAGCGCCCAACCTCGAATAAGCGCCCACCTCGAATAAGCGCCCACTCTGTAGGTAAGAAAAGTTAAAAATAAGGTCTTGTAAATGTACAACGAGAGCGACCGAGCAAAGATGAAAATCAGCTTTTGTACAATTTAAATTCAAGGCATTTTTTTGGGACAATTTTAACATACATGTAGCTTAGCAGTGAATGGTGTTTGAACTTACCCTGCGGGAAGGCTCACCTTGGGGCACGAAATATACTTTGGGGCACTCACGACTGGCGGGCACAGCAATATGGTGGGGAGGAGACTGGTGAAGAGGCACCAGTAAATTTCATATCTCAATGAATGTCATATCTTGTCAACATTCCTGTCAAACTTCTACTTTCTTTGAAATTAAATTGGCTTGTCAGTATTCCTGCGGTTTTCGGGGTGGGAGTGAAAAATTAGCAGAGGTTGATGCAGGTTCACTCGCGGCTTTGCCACGTAAATGTCGTTCTTGTGCGTGCTCTAAGGTGAGCCTACTCGCAGGCTAGTGTGAACTTGGCTGTTCAGTGTTCAAAATCATTGTGCAAAAGGTTCTGCAATGTTTATTATTCGTTTGATTTCATAGTTTTATGATATGGAAGGGTTGTGGTAGTAACTGAAGGGCTGAAAGCAAAATCATGTGCCAAACATTACATGAATTGAAGCAAAAGAAAAACATTCAACAAAAATTTAATCCTGAAATACCATGGTTTCATTTCCAACCCTTCAGTTACTGTAAAGTATATTTTATGCGGTTATTCAAAAAGACCATTTACGCCTATTAATAAAAGTGATCAATATCTTAGCCATAGTATAACTTTTAAAGGCTCATTTTCATCCTACAATACATGTCTTTCATGATATGGTACATTTTCATACACATGCTAAGCTATTGCATAATTCACTTCATATTGAGTGCATGAAGACACTTCAGTAGAGGAACATAGGATAAATCGGGGCACATGCCAAGCAAAAGAGATTGGCTTTTTAAGAGAAAAGCAAACACCAGTGCAACATGCAGGATCAAAGTGGGCCTTTGCAATAGAGGAATAGTATTATTACTATTTGGAAATGAAGTCACTGATATGTTATTAGACAGTTCTATCAATTAATCATGCATAAATTTATCTTAATCTTTATTGTTTTCCATAATGATTATGTGAAGTTGAAATAATTGGTATCAGCAATTTTTGACCTAGTAAAACTGCTTTATTTGAACTGAAAAAACTATGCAAAACTATACGATCTAAATCATTTTATTCTGAATGAAATGCTAATTTTTATTATATTTATTAAGAATATTCCAAGCTATATATACATGCTTTATTGCAAGATACATGCAGACGAACTTTATTACTTATGGGGTATAAAATCATTTGTATGTATTATTATTAACTGGAAAAATATATGCACTGACGTACTGAAAATGAATGTAGTTAGGATAGTATCAAAAAAAGGTTCTAGACGAATTAAAGAAAACAGTGCCAGGCATTCTGTTCTTCATTTTAATTACAGGGGCTAGGCAGGTCCCCTTTGTCAATTTCCATGTTTTTTACATTTTTCAAACAGGCCCCCTTTGTCAATTTCTATGCTTTTTACATGTTTCCAAACAGGCATCCTTTGTCAATTTCCATGTTTTTTTATATGTTTCAAACAGGCCTCCTTTGTCAATTTCCATGTTTTTTACATGTTTCAAACAGGCCCCCTTTGTCGATTTCCAGGGTATTTACATGTTTCAATCAGGCCCCCTTTGTCAATTTACATGTTTCCAAACAGGCCCCCTTTGTCGATTTCCAGGGTATTTACATGTTTCAATCAGGCCCCCTTTGTCAGTTTACATGTTTTCAAACAGGCCCCCTTTGTCGAATTCCAGGGTATTTACATGTTTCCAAACAGGCCCCCTTTGTCGATTTCCAGGGTATTTACATGTTTCAATCAGGCCCCCTTTGTCAATTTACATGTTTCTAAACAGGCCCCCTTTGTCAATTTACATGGTTTTTACATGTTTCCAAACAGGCCCCCTTTGTCAATTTCCATGGTTTTTACATGTTTCCAAACAGGCCCCCTTTGATCAGTCTATTTATAAGCATCAGGTATAAATGTTTTTACATGCTTTTTACAGTGTTGATCGGATAAATTGACATGCTATTTACATGGTCCGTGGTCTTTCGTTCGGGAAATTTACATGATGTTCTGTGTTTTTTCATGTTTTACTTCAAATATTTACATGTTTTTGACATGTTTTGAGAAGAACATGTAAAAGGGTAAAAACTATGTAAATCATCCTTTACAGTGTCTTTACATGTTATTTACATGTTATTTACATACTATGTAAATTTTCAACTTTTCCAGTATAAAAAGAAGAACCGCAAATTATTCTCAAACACTGACTGACTGAAGGGAACCTTACCTTGTGCCTCCGGGATCAGAGAAGCCAACAAGCCAAACATAAAGCATAAAAATACAGAAAGCATCTTAACGATGGCCTCACAAAAACTTCACAAAATTTAACTGATAATCAGTCACATTCCAGCGAGAAGCTTTGGTGGGTGGTTCAGTGGCGTGGATCATGAACTAACTGCAACATCCAAAGTCAATTTTGGCTTATTCTGTATTAAGACATGACAGCTCCTTAGGTTAATCACCTTTAAGTTACTGGTGGTTGCTACAACTAAAGAGTTCCCCTGCATTGTGGTTTGTGGATAAATATTTTTGCATCGTAATCAATCCTTTATTTTGACAGGCAATTGTCTCTTCTATAAGATGTTGCTGTGTTTACGTAGTTTGCCATAGCTTCATGTTAAAAACACATTTTGGGAATTCATCTACAAATTCTTTTTTATTTTTATTTTTATTTTTTTTTCTCTGTTTACCTGTATCCCGTCAAATCTAGCCGTGGATGTCGTCAAAGAGAGACTCTATTCTGACTTTTCATTATCTGAAAGAACAAATTTATCGATAGAGAACATTATCAAACTCTTAGAATTCGTTCTTGACAGTAACTTCTTCGTTTTTCAAGGAACAAACTACAAACAGATTTTTGGCTGTCCTATGGGATCACCAGTCAGCGCCATTTTAGCCAATCTGGTCATGGAATACGTTGAGGATAAGGCCCTCTCCTCGGTTCCACACCCACCTAAATGGTGTCGACGACAGTCATGTGTGTCTGAAAAAAGAATTTGTAGATGAATTTCATTCGCACCTAAACTCGATTAACCAGCACATCAAATTCACCATCGAAGTGGAAACAGAAGGTTCAATCGCTTTCTTGGACACTAAGACAACGAGGCAAGTGGATGGTTCGATAGCCGTTTCTGTTTACAGAAAAGCCACTCATACCGACCGCTATCTAGACTTCAATTCACACCACCATACTCAACATAAACACTCTGTTGTACGCACTCTAATGGATCGGGCTAAGAACATCCCATCCACTGAGGAGGAAGTGTCATCTGAATCTAAACGTGTATTGAAAGCGCTGGCAGCGAATAATTATCCTATCAATTTTATTCGTAATGGTCGTCAATCTAATGCCGAACAAAAAAGTGGTGCCAACGTTGTTGAACAGCGAGGCTTGGTTGTTCTACCGTTCGCCAAGGGTTTTTCTGAAAGAATCTCAAGAGTTCTCAAAGGTTTTAACGTCAAAGTGGCTTACAAGCCCATCCGTTCCATCGCCAATATTTTGAAAAAACCCAAAGATAAAATCAGCGAAGAGTCGTCGAAAGGTGTTGTATATAAAAGCAAATGCAAAGACTGTGCGTGTGTTTACATTGGCCAGACCTCGCGCGCACTCAAAACACGCATCAAAGAACATGCTAAAGTGATAACAACAATGGACAGAAATTCCCTATTGACCGAACACCATTTGCTCAACGATCATGAAATTGATCTGGAAAATGTTGACATTATCGACCGATCTTCAGTTTGGAGACAAAGACTTCCTCGAAGCGTGGCACTCAGTCCGAGATAGAAACGCTATTAATGAACACGTAGCATTCCCGAACATTTATAAGAAACTTAACAATTTTTAATTGCATACCACCCCCTATTCTATCCGTTTCAGTCGCGTTTTTAGAATTCCACCCCCCCCCTTTTATTCAGTACATTCCTTATCACCTTTTTCTGCATTTTTTAGTTTTTTATTCCTATAACACCAGGGACGCCGTTTTAAATTTACATATTGCTGAAGAAGGCTACAGCAGTAGCCGAAACGTCCTGCACATATTTTAGGCCAGTGTCAACTTTTATCAAATAATTTTAAGCTTAAACTTGTTAACAATCAAAATAGTAATAAAGGTAAACCGGAAATCACGAATAAATTGCCCAATTCTCGTTTTATGGCAAAACGAAAAATACGGATTTAATAAATTTTGATTTATGTCTTGTTTTAAAAAAGGGGTATCAGCAACGCCGTTGCCCGAATTTTGTTCGAGATTCTTAATGTAACGTTTCCCTGGATTCCTGTTTATAATACCATCGCCGGGAATTGGGGAAATTAATCTGGGCCCGGGCCACGCTCACTTAATATGTGAAGATATTCATATTGATTTATCTACGTTTCGCTAAAAATCTTTCTATTCACCGTGGCTGTTTTGGTAACAAATAATGTGTAGTACTGTTTTGGCGAAGTCCTACTGATTAAAACTCGGAGATAAAAACCGTGGCCTAAAACGAAACCTCCACTGTTACTGTTTCTGTTACTGTTACTACTGTTAAAACAAATAGTGGGAAATCTCTAAAACTATTGACCTCTGACTAAAAATGTGTTAAAATAAATGGGAAAAGAGTTTTGTTTGTTGGGAAAGAGAATACAAGTATCAGTCGTTTTCTTAGCATGGCGATTTTGGGTTAAGTGACGTCGCATTGGGTTGTCATTGTTACCAGAAAGTAATTAGCAAAATGCTCAACATTGGAACAGTTTTCATTTGCTATCATAAAGTTTCCACCGTTTTGTGCTACATTTTTCAATAATTTCACAGCAATTCTCTCCGCACAGCCTTACCTTATTTAGTACGCTTTTTGTTACCAGCGTTCAACTTTGATCTGTTTGTTGTTTCTTAATCACCCAGGGTTTAACGCTGTCTTCACAAATCTCGGTGCGAGTGGAAGATATGGTCCAACATCACTTGGCAGTCATTACACAGGTCAGGATCATGACGGTCAAGTAACACTGTCAAGCGGTATTCAACAGTGGACTGTGCCGTACACTGGTAAATACAAAATAGAAGCAATAGGAGCAGCTGGGGGGTACGGTCAAAACAGTAACAATGTTCAATACCAAGGAAGAGGAGCAAGAATGATTGGAAGTTTCAACTTATCCAAAGGAGAAATAATTCAAATTCTTGTTGGTCAAGAAGGAGGAGTTAACAGTAACTACTCTAATTCTGGAGGCGGTGGAGGTACATTTGTAGTGAGAGGAAGCAACATGTCTTTGATAATAGCTGGCGGTGGGGGAGGCTTACAACGACCACAGTCAAGACATGCTGGATGTGATGCCAACACAAGTACAACAGGGAATCCTGGGCACCAGTCATGGTCAGGAGGGAGCAATGGACATGGAGCACAGACTGCTGCTGGTGATGATTATTCAGGTATTAGAGAATTGTGTGGTGAACTTTTGCACTTCACCAAGGTCGATTATTACAAGCAAGAAATATATGTTATTGAGGGTATAACTAGATGCTGTGCGCAAGTTCAGTTACATATCGATATCACAGATGACGTCAAAAATTTGTTTGCAGGCAAATTGGTCACTTATGTCCTTGCCGTATTTTGCCCGGGGGGGGGGGGGTTCTCGAACTATAAATGACGGGGGGAGGTCCGACGTATTTTTTGGGTTGAAAATTTACACGCATGGTATTTTTTTGGGTCAAGGGATCTGTCACGTGTTTTTTTTTAGGTCTTAAAAAAATAGGCGTATTTTTGGGTCTTATCTCTGGGCGAACTTTTCGTTTCGGGTTGTCGTTGCGATTAGTGGATCAGAAAAATATTTATTCGAACTTTTTTTTCAGAGACGTGTGTTCCGGAAAAACTGTTAATATTAAGAAGACAATACAATGTACATTTGTAATGTTGTTTACTTCTCTTGTTTTCTCTATGACTCATTACAATGATGTCCATCAATGTCTTTCATTTCACTTTAGCTGCTCCCCGGGAGCTGTTCATCACCGGGGTTCATCATTACTTGCACGTGTATTTAAGTCTTTTTTGGGGTTGGAAATTTTGATGCCACCGAGCATGAAAGCGAGGCACAGCGGACACGTGTATTTTTTGGGTTTGCAATATGAAGCTCTTTCGGACCCCCCTTCCCGTCATGGAGTTCATCCCTGTAACTCTAGCAAAGTCAGCGTAGATCTGTAGGATGGCTTTGGGCATGCTTTCGTACAGTATACTTCGAGTACCCCCCTGGGGTATTTTGACGTGATTTGTGATCCGTGGCGAAATATAATCTGTTTGCATTATACAACAACAAAACGCAGGATCAAGTTAGTTTTTCAATTAAATAGAGTTATGTTTTAATACCTTCAACAGTACTACAAACTTAGTTTTAGATGATAAAAAGTGATGTCCCTAGAACACTTATTCATTGCTTACTTTAAAATCGGTTAAAATTGATATTCTGGAACAATTGATTTGTATTGTTGTTGTTTTTCTTAGGTGGTGGCGGTGGCGGTTTTTACTCCAGCGGAAGAAGTGGAACGAATTTCGGTGGTACCAAGCAAGGGTTTGGGCGGTGAAGGGGGCAAGGGATTTCTTCAGGGAGGAGTGGGTGGAAAGGCTACAAATGATAATGACGTGGGTGGGTTTGGAGGGGGTGGTGGTGCCGGTGGAAGTGGAGGGGGTGGTGGAGGCGGAGGGGGGTACTCTGGGGGAAGCAGTGGTAGCAGTAGCTGGGATTCTTGCGGAGGTGGGGGAGGATCTTTTAATGCAGGAAAAGATCAGCAAAACGAGTGTTGTTACACTACCGCTGGTCATGGTCTCGTGATCATTACATTTAAAACTTAAAGTTGATCAACAAACAATATTGATTACTACTGTGCTTTTCAACTGAGGTTCGGACGTGGCTTAATTGTTTGGTTTATTTTATGAACCTATATGGCGTAGTTAGTTGCAGTGATTTTGAGTTTAAAATAATCGTTATTGTTATCCGCCTCCACTCATAATCATTAGAGTACAAATAACTGGAAACGAGAACAAATATAGGAGACCGGTCGTGTACTTTTATATTGCTTATGACTACACGACATAAAACTCGAAGAGTAAAAACTTTTTCCGTTTTGGTGAGGTTTAGTGGTTTACTAAAAAATATTCGGCGAATCCCAAAACGCAATGCTTCTTCAGGTACTAGAGGTGTTGCGTGACGTTGGTCCCAAGAGATTATGAGGATCCATGGCCGCTTGCCATTAAGCCAAATATTTTGGAAATTTCGGTCGAAAATCAGATAGAAATGTCCGTTTCGGTTCGGTCTGACCGGAATATTGAAAACCACCTCTGGAGGTGGTCCAGTATGACCTGTAGGACCTTTCGGACAGAAAAACTTAACGTTTCAGTTTGACATAATTCAGTTCAGTAAACTTTTCAGAGATGCGGGGAATTGCAAAATGGAAAGGACCATCTATAGAGAGTGTTTTCAAATGACGTCACGGTGGCCATATTGGTGGTACAAAACTATGAAACGGCGGCCATGTTGGTGTACTAAGCCAATCTTGTTGGATGTGATGTCTTTCTTATTTTAACACCTCTTTTTGTTCCAATTAATTTGCATACATGCTGGCCACGTGAGTGAAAACGCTCTATATTTTGGGTAGGTGTAATAGGCATGTACATTGCATAATTTGCCAATATGTTATAGTGTGAGACGTCGTCGCCACTAGCGAAATATTATGACTGATTTTGATTTTTTTGATAATAGTTTACAACTTTCCGTTGATTTTCGAAACTTTTAGCCAATCAAAGAGCCAACACTTGCACGTGCTCGATCAGTGAGAAGCGGCTTTGGCTTTCAGTTTCAGATGGATTATGCAATCGGAGGAAAATTGCAATAATTAATCAGGAGTCGGGTTGTTTGAAAATCAAGGATTGGGTTAAAGTTGAATAATATAAACAGAAAATCTCGCAATTGAAGTCAAAATTCATAAAAAATTCAAAAGTCATGGCGCTACTTTGCTACAAAAATATGGAACGAGCTACCAAATGAAATCAGGGCCATTGTTGGTAAAAATGAATTTGTCCGAAGGATACTTACTGTAAACTTTTAAACTTTTTAGCCGAGTAGATGTAAAAAAAAAATTTTATTGCATTTTTAACAAAGTAGACACAATAATATTCTCAGGTAGTGCATTTAAACATTTTAGAATTTAGATTATATATTTTTACATTCTTATAGATTCTATTTTAGTTTTCTTTTATCTGTTATTTTAGTGGAACATCTGTAAACTAGCTATTCTAAGCTAAGCATGTTTCCCACTTTAAATAAAGTATTGTATTGTATTGTATTGTATTGTATTGTATTGTATTGTATTGTATTGTATTGTATTGTAAAATTCTGGAAATCGTACTTGGACAAACGGACAGAGAGCTTTTACGATCTTTTACGGAGTGGCGGCGGAGTTTCACTGTGATTTAAGATTGAATATTTATTATTAAGTATTTACTAATCCAAGAACTCCAAATACACCGAAGCTTGTTTAAAATGTTTCAAAGTTGTTAAGTTAAACATAAATTAATTGTTTTTCAGATAACAGTTATCTCTAAGATTTAATGACTCCCTAGAGTTTCATAGTGGAAACTGCGTAAAACTTACGCTTTCAGTTTTGTCAATGGTTTTTAACTTTAGAATCTGGTTTAGCTTAACATCGTTAAGTTGGTGTTACGGGATATTATAACTTCTAACAGTGTCATAACTAGTACTGGAAACTTTGTATGCAGCTCATTAATAAAACAGTTGTCCAGTCATTCGTTTGTTTGCGTTTTAGAAATTACAATGCGACTATTGGAACCGTGGTCACTCGGAGGATGAAAACCAATTACATGTTGCCGAGCTGAATAGCCGGAGAATTTCAACTCAATTTTAAGTTGAAACTTTGTATCGCACTATAGCAAATTAACTCAGACAAGCGAAGTTGAAGTTCTCTGTTTGCATTTTGCAAGGTAGTTTAGTTCTCATCCGCTGTAGTAGTCGCACTTTTTAAAGTATGAAATGTTTAGCAAAACTGGCTCGACGAACCCTAATTCAAAGCTACTATTGGCTTCAACCGGCCATATGCTCTTGGTGACATTAAAAAAACGTAACTATAGCGAAAGGCGAGTTTTCAGGGTGCATAAATAAGTGGAGACGGGATAGCACCTTGGAATCCCATATGCAACAACAACAACAACTTTATTCGTACCCAACTTAAAATTAAGTTTGCAAAAACTAGTAGAAATAAAATAAAAATGAGTACATGGCTGCCCGAAATAACCAACGAATCAACCGGAAAGCTTCCTATTTAATTAATTAACTAGAATTTATTCATGCATCGTGCGTTTCCATGCTTACTTCAACAGGACAACTCCATACTCTGGTATATAAACACATACAATCCACAATCCTCCACTCTGCTCCGACGAAAGGGCCAACGCTCGAAACGTCAACTTTTCCAAATTCGCTTCGCGGTTTATTTACCTTTATCAACTTCCAGTTGGATAATCAACCAAGAGTTTCACGCCGACACAGCACAACAGTTTCGTTAGAAACTAATATTTTCGTTCATTTTGGCTTGCACCAATTTCCCTACACCCTGTCGTTACCTGTCGTCGGGTCTACGTCGATGCACAAGCCTAAACATTAGGGCAGCTTTAATAAAAATGTCTTGTTTCTGGCCGGCATGGTCGGCTATAATCTTATCTAAACATGTCATTCATTCCACTTTACTAATTAACACTTGCTTACAACAATCATAGTTAGTTCTTTTAAAAAAGTTAGGCTTCTTAGTTACAAAATTTTTAGTTTTTCTTTAGCAACGACTTACAACCTCGCAGTAATAAAGTTTATATTATCGCTTGTCCAGTTTCCATCATTGTTTTTTGACTCAACATCGTAAAGCTTTTAAACGTAGCGAATTTACTCATAAGTAGAATTTTATCAGAGAAATCGAACGAAAAGAAGCAATGGGTATGAAACAGAAAGCATTTGCAGATCAAGCCAGGACGATAGAAAAGAAGAGAAACGTAGAAAATGATAACTACTCCGAAGAACATCTTGCAAACTTAAAAGAGTCAAAGATATGATAATGCGCTAACTTATATACTGTAAAGGACCACTGACTAAGGAGGAGACGAAGAATATTTTTAAGCTTATACAACAAACATATTAGTACAACAAAGAGGAACATTTCCGCGAACGGTTGGTTTAAGGTATAGATATTTGAAGGCACTAGCTGTCTAGTGACTGTCAACTAAAATTCTAATGACTGAAAAACACTGATACCTGTAATAAGCCGACTAATTATTTTTTGTATAATAATTTCTCGGAGTGTTGTTATTCTCGTGTACATGTCATTCGCATTTATTTCAAAACCCAACCCCAATTTTCGTTATATTTCAAAAGAAACATCGCCATTCTTTTTTTCTCTTATCAGTGAAGTTTATTTAAAGTGAAGGCATGAAATCGTTTTTTTTACTGTTTTAAAATTATGTTCTTGTTCTCAAAAGTTCTTGAAATACAACTACTGTCTACTTACATAAAAAAAATCCTCGAGCCCAAAGCCTTTGTGATTTCTGTATTCAAGCTCAGATAAGCAGACTTATTTTGGAAAAAGTGTACCATGGTCTTAACGAACAAAGACTTTCCAGAAATCACCAGAAGACACTTCACGGTGATCGTTACCATTGTAATAGTAGTCATCGCATTCCCATCTTGAGCCACCTGGAGTCAGCAGCCAGTGATATAAACCTGCTACAAAGGCAGCGTGATCATACAACCTATCTTTCAAACTATTTGGCTGGTAGCTCCATTTACCAATATTATCCACATTATTATTTCTTCCCCACTTGCTACACACTCCAGCTAAAAGAGAGTTGTCATTTTCCATTCTAACAAACGAGCCACAGGCGTCGGGTTGGACATCCGTCTGACCGCTGAAGTACTGGACTACAGCTTCACCAGTGCTGTTAGCGACCGTGGTCACGTGGAACGTACGTCCCTGTTGTTTACTGCAGTGGAATCTCAGTTGAGTGAAATTTAAGTGGGTTCTCAGCTCAGTCATGGCGCTTTTTGCCAAGAACATCTTGTTGGTATGGTAGCTGCTTATTCCCCTGTACGATGTTTCTACTGAGAACTGTGGTTGGGAGGATGAGTGGTCAATCACAACGTTGGAGACAAGAAGCCAGCCTCCTGAAATCAGGTAAACTTCAGTGGTCATATGATCAAACAAAGGCCGCAAAAACGGGTTTTAATACTTATTCTAGTCGCGTCAAAAGGGAAGATCATTACGCAAAAAGCAAAGTAATGAATGAACATAAAACTTGAAAATAAAACCTCTTTAGATAAAATTGGTAATAGTGTGAGTATTTTCTATAACGACCAGTGTTTCAAACATCTGAAAGTGTGCTGTTCTCTTTTCAACGCTTAAATAATGGTTTTTGTTTTTATAATTATCATTTTTATCACTATAACCACAACGTACCTGCGTCGGTTGTCATGTCACAGAAGACCTTGAGAGAAGTTCTACTCTTCTCTGGGTCGATCCAGTACTCCCCGTCTCCTCTGGAGCCTCCTGAGTCCCGGATATGTTTACAGGAATGACCGGGGTGACTGGAATACCAACCAACTGTTTGAAATAGAAACAGGCTTTGATTAGCTAGGGAAGCTAGCCAGGCTTTGATTAACTTGCGTCTTCGCCGTAGCAAAATATATGGAAAAAGGACCCCGATATAACGAAACCTCGTTATAGCGAATATATTTTGCCAGTCTCTCTGCTCTTCGTTATATCGAGGTTCCACTGCTTTACCATCTCTTGGGTAAACTACCTACTTTTTCCAAGAAATAATTTATATTGATTGTTACCAATAATAAAATACGTTCATTTTATAAGCTCTATTTCTGAATAGATCTCAAATACTCCAAAAAATGCAAGCTCTCATGAAAAATAATTATCAAATAAACATATTGTATAGTTACCAGTGCAATTTTTGCCATCTCCATAAAATCCGTCTTTGCACGTGCAGTTATAGGATCCCCGGGTGTTGTTACACACAGCATTAACATCACAGCTGTGTGTTCCATTGACACACTCGTCTAAATCTAAAACAACAAAAGGAATTTGATTGGAATAAGTTCCTTTGAAATGGTCTGGCTACAAAATATTTATCTTAAAGCGCATCTCACTTTTTACCGTTCCGTAGTCAATGTTTGGGCGGAAACAATTAAGCTAATCAGGGGTACGCTACTTCAACTGAATCAAGTAACAAAAACAATTTCTTCAATTTTTATACTTACCTGTGCAGTTTACTCCATCTCCATAGAATCCATCTTTGCACGTGCAGTTATAGGATCCCCGGTTGTTGTTACACACAGCATTAACATCACAGCTGTGTGTTCCATTGGCACACTCGTCTATATCTAAAACAACAACAAAAGGAATTTTATTGAATAAGTTTAATTTGAAATGGCTTGGCTACAAAATATGTTACAGATAGTTACCAGTGCAGTTTACTCCATCACCATAAAATCCATCTTTGCACGTGCAGTTATAGGATCCCAAGCTATTGTTACACACAGCATTAACATCACAGCTGTGCCAGGAATCTGAGTAGAGAAAAGAAAAGGAAAGAATCCGTCGCTTTAGCAGAATCCATATTATTTAAATTACACTTCATAATTAATTCTCTTTTTTTTTACCAGGGGCGTGATTTAGAAAGTAGACTATTGGATGTCGCATTTTTCCTCGGGCTATATCTCAAGAAATAATCTGACATTAGTTTCTTGTTTTTTATCATCGCACACTTTGCACCACGATTTCTGTGCGAAATGATTATGAATCTGAGGTTTATCTCTGGACTAAAATTTAATAATAGATTTGTCGGAAAGAGTGAGTAAATACGAATCGTATCAGAGCGGCAGATTAACCGACTACGCATCTTTTCTAAACAAAGCAATAAACATTAAATAACTAGTTATGGACAAGGTTTATGTGATATGTAAACTATCACCCAATCCGAGCGCGCAACTCGACAAGATAATCCTTGTTGCTGGGCAGATTATCTTTTTGCCATGACCAATTTCCCTGCGTATGTTCTTAGCCAATGAGATGAATAACAATGGTAGCAGTCTTTTAAAAAACCTTTTTCACACTTAAAAAAAACAATGGCTTTAATTGCCAACATACAGTAGAGAATGTCATTTCATTTTTATGTTTCAAGCGTATAGTAGTTCATATATAAAGTAGCTGGCTCGTGTATAGCATGAAGAGTGTTGTAAGTGTTCTGCAAGCAAATAAATAGGTCAAACATGGAATCCATATTAATTCCTACCTCGACCTTTGTCTTTCACTTCATTTATTTGCTCCGCAGTCAAAGCGACGTCATAAATCTGCATGGCGGTAACTCGTCCCTCAAAGTACCGGTCATCGCCGTCTTTTACTCCCATTCTGACGTTATCTTGAGTAGCAAGGATCATGCCGGCTCCAATATTCTGCTGCACCACTTGTTCTCCATCCAGCCATAAACTTGCAATACCAGTGTTGTTGTCATAGGACGCACCAACATAATGCCATTGGTTAAGCTTTAGGGGCTGACTGGTATTCAATCCTGGTGTTGATTGGAAATTTCTTGTCATAACTCGAGCAAACAGCTTTCCTGGTGACACTATCCACATATGAACACCCCAGTTAGAGCCACTTGTTACATAATTAAAGATAGGTCCGTCTGTATCCTGAGGGTACATCCAACATAACATTGTGATGGAGTGTTGTGCGTCTAACCTCCCATTGTTCGGGAACTCGATGTAACTGTCGGCTTTTCCTGAGAATTGGTACGAGCCACCGGGCTTACCATCGGGGCCAGCTGCTAGGCTGACGCCAACCGGAGTACCCTGGAGTTGTCGATTGTTGATTTCCTGTGTTTTATGCTTGCTGTTCAAAGGATAGAGTGCGATGGGATCTGGAACACTGATGGCTAAAAGATGGAACACACAAAAAAAACTTAAAGAGAACTAGCATGAGCTGCGCACTCGCCCCCGACGCTTAAACTGAAAAAAAAAAACCACTAGGCCAAGAATTGTTGAATCGCGAAAAACAAAATGGCGTCCCAAAGCGGGGAAAACGGCCATGGTGGAAAGAGAAACAGCTCCGTTCGGGAAACGATTTCTTCGGCCGATCGCAAATGTCCGAAGGAGTAGTTAAAGCTGCGTAAAAGAATTTATTAATCAAATACGAATCTTGGTTAGAAGCTGAATACTCGGCGGATAACAGCTATTCAAGCGACAGTAATTTCGCAGTACATCTCCTTTAGGTGTTTTCTTCTTTGGAAATTTAATTTTCTTGACTTAATTATTCCAATTGTAAGTAATGGCGGCAAAACGTGACCTTCCGTGACCGAGGGCTACAAACTCGCACATGCTCATTGATGGAACAGAGAGAAAAAAGCACAATAAAATGAAGTTTCACACTCGTTATAGTTACCGGTGCAGTTTTCCCCAAATCCAGGTTTGCACCTGTGGAAGTTGGTAGAACACTCGTCTATGTCTAAACAATAAAATAAGGAATGATTCTTGTCAGGACTTTTCCCGAACTAACACAACCGATAATAGAAAAGTTAATTTGTAATTAATCGAAAATATATTCATAATTTAGCACAGCGCAACACTCTGTTTTGCTTCTGTTTTGTATTGACACCTTGGTTTGGTCTACTTTTTGCAAAATCTGAGCATTTTACTAGACTTTATATAAGAACAATTTTTTAGAGGAATAGCAAAGTTATATAGTTACCAGTGCAATTTTTGCCATTTCCAACAAATCCGTCTTTGCACGTACAGTTATAGGATCCCCGGGTGTTGTTACACACAGCATTAACATCACAGATGTGTGTTCCATTGGCACACTCGTCTATATCTGAAACAACAAAAGGAATTTAATTGGAACAAGGTTTCTTTGGAGTCGTCTGGCTCAGTTATAAAAGTTTATATTCATCCTATAGCGCATCTCGCTTGTTATCTGTCTGTAGTCTATGTTTGGCGGGAATTGTTAGATAAAATGTGTTTAGTAGAAAGTTACTTCAACTGAGACAAGTGACAACATTAACTGCACTAACTTTTTTTTCGTTATCTTCATTAGCAATCACTTCTAAAGATGTATGTTGTAGCGTGAGCCGGAAACGTTCAGTTCTTAAAACCAAAGTTTTTCCGGTATGCGTTGTCTTGTCATGTCTGTCGCCGCAGTGTGTTTTTATTTTCATTAATTTAGCATAATTACCGGTGCACTTTTTTCCATCTCCGTGGAATCCATTTTTGCACTTGCATTCATAAGATCCCGGGGTATTCACACACACAGCATTAACGTCACAGCTGTGGGTCTTCCCAGTGCACTCGTTGACATCTAACACGGCAAAAATTTCAAAAGTTAAAATATGCCCAGTGAGTAACCTTACTTTATAAAATTTTAACCATATACACTCAATTTTGATTTTATTTTATGAACGAAATAGAAAATAATAATAATCTTCATTCTTCTCAAGATAAAATTACTTATTTTAAGTTACATAAAATACATGAAAATATACCACTTACAGGTATTAATATCTACCTAATGCAAACAGGAGAGAAGGTTTGGGGAATCGGGGAATTAGATAGTTTTTATGTAACTCTCGCCTTCGGGTTTGGTTCAAAAACTTATTTTCCTAAACTCTCTTTCTTTTTGCACCAGGCCTTGTGAACAAGCGCCCGCGCCATTTTTTGTGGCTCAAGAGAATAGCTCTATATTAAACCTGAATTGTAAAAGAAAAATGACAACAAAACAATATCATTAAAAGCATGAACAGAAGGAAAACAACAACAAGCACTATAACGACATCAACATCTAATTCGACAAGGACAACTTCGTTAACAGCAGCAAAACTGCAGCATCATCAACAACCACACTAAAGCCTACTAAGTTGTGTAAGTCAATGTCACCTACCGTTTTCACAATGATCGCCCGTAAATCTGATAGTACACAAACATTGATAATCTTTGTCAGTAAAACCAGCCTGGCAGGTCGCTTCGTTTTTGCAAGGTTTCTTCGCACAAGCATTCTCGAAAGTAAAGAAAATAAAAATACCCGTGAATATCCATCCATACGATAGCAGCCTCAGAACATGTACATGTGTCTACAAAATGTTCAGTTAAAGATTTTGTGGAGTTTGAGCTTTAAAGCCTTAACCACACGGAATTACAAGTACAAGGAAGCTGAAAAGGTCTATTTAAATGTGCCGAGTCGTGGCTTGACTGATATTTTATGCTGGCAAATTGCAAGCAGAATTGGCTATTTTCGCCCGTTTCCGGGAGCGAGCACTATGGGATTGGAACAGGAGAAACAGAATTTCAGAGCAGAATTCCAGCAGCAAAAAAATGGAATTTGATTATTTTAAACCAGACAAAAAGAATAAGAAAACGTCTCTTAATAATTGTCATAAATTCGAAATAATAATTTTGATAAATAAGCACGCGAAATCAAAAGAGAATCCAGTTCGAAAGCTTCCAAGGGCAACAAAAAAACGCCATAATCATTATAGTTAGGAAAGTCCATACAGAGTTGTCCCAGATTTGTGATTTGAGTTGATTTACAGTTCGTAAATCCACCCAAAATCAAAAATCCGCAAGTAAAAATTGAAAGTGTTCCACTATAATAGTTACAATCCTTATTCCTTAAGCTTTCAATGTTTACCTCAGCTCCGCGATACACAAAGTGACGGTTTTTCCCGAGGTCGCCTGCGTGTTCGTTATCGTGTTCATAAGTAGCGTTATTCAGATCACACTTGTGTCCTCCATTTGCCTCTTCCTTCTTTTTATAATTATAACTGACACAGTTTGGTTCCAGGTAGCATTGCCATTCGCAAATATCCTCATTGCTGACGCGAATGGTTCGTATCACGTGATTCTTCAGCCAGAAGCCATGGATGTGAGCACTGGTGAATCTTAAATTACGACATTGACCTGGAGAAGCGGAAGATTTTAACAGTACGTTAGTGTCATAGCGGCTTCCACACAGCTATCAGTGTTTCATATCAAAGTTAAGAAGAAGAAAAAGATGACCGTTGGAGTCAAACCCTTTTTCTAGACTTCGACAATCTTGATTTTAACTTAGGCTTTTTCATGTTTGCAACGAATTAAATGTGAGTAGTTCACGCTATGGGTAGCGACGACCCGACGATTTACATCTTGTATGTTTTGAAACATTCCTTAAGTGATTAAATAAAAGGATAACACTGGGTGCCAGTACACAGTGAGTTGGACCGTCGTCGTAAATTGATCGTTATCCATGCAAAGGCTCGCGTTTTCTTAGTTTTTATATATCTTTTATTTTACATGCTTGCATTATAAATGGCTTTGTTAAAATCGTGTAGGATGAAAGTTTTGAACGAATTAATTTTTACGATTGGGCGATTTTTTGTGTTTGGTTGGATCAAGTTTTTTCGATTTGAGATTACTTCAATTTCCTATGGGCAACTTTTTTTGCGGGAGTAAAAACCGCAAAGTGAAAACTGCAAAAATAAACTGAAATTTGTAGACCCGGGGACAGTTATAGCTCCTGTATAATTTTAAGTCCAAAACCTGCAAAGCGGATATCGCTTAAAACGGCGGTATTGAGGTATATACCTCGAGTAGATGACACAGATGGAAAGAAAAAAAAGTTAAACACAAATTAAAATATTCTGGTCGGACGGTTTGAGTTGACCAAGAGTATTGCCTGTTAACAAGACTAGAATGCGTTAAACAATTACCGACCTCAACTTTCTGCCGAATGTGGACAAACAATAAAAATAAAACAGCTGCTTCAGTTATGTTAATTTATTACAAGCTTTCTCTCTGTGGTGCATTTGTCATCTATCTAACTTCGCGCAAACCGTTTTTAAAAACCAAAGAAGATAGACAATGACCAGTATTGGAGACAAATTGAGATTGCTTCCACAGGGTGGCTCTTCGTCTTCCAATAATATCTAAAATTATTGCAACGAGTTTAATTATTTACAATAAAATTATAAACTATAAAAAGCTAAAATGTATCATAACATAACACGAATAACAAAAACACAACTTATCATAAAAATAAATCAAATTGATAAAAAAGAAACATCTCATTTCAAGCGTTTAAAACTCGTGTGATAGTACTGGATAAAAATAATGAAACATAAATATAAATTAATAACATTTAGCGAAGGTGGGATTTTGCCTTGTGAAATAATGTATTTTTAACAGCCTTGATAAATGCAGAACGCAGAAGTGTTTCTAATGTTCTTTGGGAAACATTAAAACTGGTTGCGGCCATATGCTGGAAGGCATCCGCTTCTCTTGGAAATGTTAATTTGAGTGCTTGGGATGACGTTTTTCACATTTTCATTCATAGTTTTTAATATAACTTGATGTTGCTTATTTTCCGTTATATCGTCCTTTCTTAAGCAATTGTTTCTGGTTGATAACCCTAACTTGTTTGAAATTAAATTAAATTTGACATTTTCCAAATATATTATTTCAATTTGAAGCGCGCAAACTTCAAGTAGATTACCAAAACAAGCGCTTTAGATAACAAATAATGTTTACAATTTTTGCTAACAAGGATGAGTGGTGAATTCAGTTAGTTTGTCTTGACAAAACGAGACAGGCTGCACGACAGTTAGCTAACAAATTTGCATGGACAGTGCTAAAACCACCAGCAAAGTGTAGTTAAGTTAAAACTTCCTCTTGACGGTGCATGTTAATGTGCTCAGTCCTGTTCTACATAAGCTGTTAAGCTGACGGTAAATTTTACAAATTTTACCACAGTTTGCCGAGCAAAACTCTGTGAAAAAGAAAAGTTTCAAGAAAATAATTCTAACTAAAATGTTGTTGCTTTAATTCAGTTTTAAGTAGGAATATTCGCAAACATTGATTAATTTTTCATGTAGAGTTATTTGCAAATGGTCAAGGAGTAGGTGTTGCAAATGACAGTTATCGGCTCGGCGAAAATTGTTTTACCGATCCCCTTAATATTTGGGAAAAATGATGTGGTTAATTAACGATCGCTAAACTTTTATCACGCCATAAACCTTTCTTTTTAGAAAACCTTCAAAAAATAGTGGCGTTTTAGTGTTCATTAAAAGCGCATTTACTTTTGATTACTGCTTACCAAGCTCAAAATTATATTTTCGTTTCATCAGAAAAAAAGAACATATTCCAAGCTAGACGTCACATTTTAAAAAACCGTAGATTTTCATGTAGCGGGGTAATTTCGTCTGTTTTAAGTCCATAATTGTTGCAAAATGGCTCATTAGGATAATTTATCGCATACGTGCTGACTATCCCGTTTTCTTTCTGCACATCAGAAAATTTTAGTGAAATCTTAAAAAAAAAGCAGGTGAAACGCACATCATGTGAGTCAAAAATGCGTAATTAACCATTGTGATGTCCAAAAACAAAATTGAAAGACTATAAAGAATTATATTAATAACGACACTAAACAATACTATACATTGGCAAAAATAATCAGCTAATAAAAAGAGGAACCGCAAAAATATTTTCAAACAATGACAGACTAAAGGGAACCTCACCTTGTGCCTGTGGGATCAGAGAAGCCAACAAGACGAAAACAAAGCACAAAAATACAGAAAGCATCTTAACGATGGCCTTACGAAAACTTCACAAAAATTGACCGGTGAACAGTCACATTCCAGCGAGAAGCTTGGGTGGGTGGTTATTCAATGGTGTGAATCATGAACTGAGCTGCAACATCCAAAGTCAATTGTGGCTTATTCTGTATTCAGACATGCCAGCTCCTCAGGTAAATCACCATTTTGCCTCCACTACACATCCGGACACACAAGACATTGATTAAATTGGGTGCGTTGGCCAGCCAAGCCATCGTCCCGTTTATTCCATCTCAACATATAATACAAGGTATGAATAAATGACAAATACTAAGTGCACCAAAGCCGGACACGAAAACCCCTAAAAACCAGCAAGTGGAGAAAACGGGGAACGTGTGGCCCCGACCAAGGCAGTGGCGCAACCCTTGGGGGTTTAGGGTATTATTATCTAACTACTGTAAACAAATACTTTTCCAAATATACGATCTTACAGTGATACAATTCTGATAGCAAACCTAAATATTTAAACAAGACGAAGCGTCATTCGAAATATATGATCTTACAGTGATACAATTATAATAGCAGAACTAAATATTTAAACAAAACGAAGCGTAATCCTGCATCCACTGATGACATAGGAAAAACAAGTATAACCAAACATTGACCAAAACGTGACGAAGGCTGACCGTAGAATGTCTCACCTTTCTAACGGCCACCTATTTAAACTCAAATCCCACTATACACTGCGCACCTCAAACCCGCACCCAGCCCTCTGATCCGTGCCGGCAAAATAGTAATTTATGCTAATTTAAGATCATCACAAATTACATTTTTAGTTACTGGTGGTTGCTACAACTAAAGAGTCCCCCTGCATTGTGGTTGGTGGATAAATATTTTTGCAACGTAATCAATCCTTTATTTTGACAGGCAATTGTCAATACTATAAGATGTTGCTGTGTTAACTTAGTTTGCCATAACTTCATGTTAAAACCCATTTTGGGACATTTTCACAAAACGCTTCAAGCTTGTCATCATTCTTCAACATGCCGACATCACAGAAGAAAAATAATTTTATGACATTCACTGCAAGGAAGTTTATAGCTTATCGTCCTCGTCAACGTTGTTCACACCGCCGCACTAGGAGCCCTACTAGGAGCGCGCAGTTTACCGGCTCGTAATTTTACACTGCTCTTTATAGCGCCTTCTTACATGCACATTTACATCACTTGTTTTGGGTTAATAAACCTAACTTGTTTAAAATTAAATTAAATTGGACCTTTTCCAAATATATGATTTCAATTTGAAGCACGCAAACTTCAAGTAGATTACCAAAAACAAGCGCTTTAGACAAGACGAGATAACAAAAAGTGTTTACAATTTTTGCTAACGAGGATAAGTCGTGAATTTAGTTAGTTTGTCTTGACAAAACGAGACAGGCTGCACGACAGATAGCTTGCAAATTTGCATGGACAGTGCTAAAACCACCTGTTTATAATAAGCTAATTGTCAGTTAAAACTTCCTCTTGACGGTGCATTTTTATGTGCTTATTAGTATTAGAGTCCAATTTTCCTAAACTGTCGAGCTAACGGTATAAAGACTTTTACAAGTTTTACCACAGTTTGTTTAGTCAAACCTTACGAAAAAGAAAAGTTATACAGAAAATAGCACTAAAATGGTTTTGATTCTATTCAGTTAAAAGAAGAAAAATATTCGCGAACATTGATTATTTTTTCATGTTGCGCAAGTTGTAGAGTTATTTGCAAACAGTCAAGGAGTAGGTTTTGGCAGTTATCAGCTCGGCGAAAAATGATTTACCGATCCCCTTAATATTTGGAAAAATATGATCTGGTTAATTAACGGTCACTAACTTTAATCACGCCATGAACCTTCCTTTTTAGAAAAGCGTAGATTTTCATGTTGTGGAGAATTTTTTTCGTTACGTGTGTTTTAAGTCCAAGTTTGTTGCAAAATGGCTCATTAGGATAATTTATCGCATACGTTCTGGCTCTTCCGTTTTCTTTCCGCACATTTCCGAAAATTTTAGTGAATTCTTAAAAAAGCAGGTGAAACGCTCATCGTGTGAGTCAAAAATGCATAATTTACCATTGTGATGTCCAAAAACAAAATTGAAAGACTATAGAGAATTATATTAACAACGGCACTAACAAATACAATACATTTACACAAATAATGGGATAATAAAAAGAGGAACTGCAAAAATATTCTCAAACACAGACTGAAGAGACCTTACCTTGTGTCTCCGGGATCAGAGAAGCCAACAAGCCAAAAACAAAGCAGAAAAATACAGAAAGCATCTTAACGATGGCCTTACGAAAACTTCACAAAATTTGACTGATGATTAGTCACATTCCAGCGAGAGGCTTCGGTGGGTGGTTTAATGGTGTGGACCATGAACTAACTGCAACAACCAAAGTCAATTTTGGCTTATTCTGTATTCAGACACGACAGCTCCTTAGGTAAATCACCTTTTAGTTACTGGTGGTTGCTACAACATAAGAGTTCCCCTGCATTGTGGTTGGTGGATAAATATTTTTGCATCGTAATCAATCCTTCTTTTGTGACAGGCAATTGTCTCTACTATAAGATGTTGCTGTGTTTACGTAGTTTGCCATGGCTTTATGTTAAAACACATTTTGGGACATTTTCACAAAACGCTTCAAGCTTGTCATCATTCTTCAACATGCCGACATCACAGAAGAAAAATAATTTTATGACATTCACTGCAAGGAAGTTTATAGCTTATCGTCCTCGTCAACGTTGTTCACACCGCCGCACTAGGAGCCCTACTAGGGGCGCGCAGTTTACTGGCTCGTAATTTTACACTGCTCTTTATAGCGCCTTCTTACATGCATATCTACATCACTTGTTTTGGGTTAATAAACCTAACTTGTTTAAAATTAAATTAAATTGGACCTTTTCCAAATATATGATTTTAATTTGAAGCACGCAAACTTCAAGTAGATTACCAAAAACAAGCGCTTTAGACAGGACGAGATAAAAAAAAAAGTGTTTACAATTTTTGCTAACGAGGATAAGTCGTGAATTTAGTTAGTTTGTTTTGACAAAACGAGACAGGCCGCACGAAAGATAGCTTGCAAGTTTGCATGGACAGTGCTAAAACCACCTGTTTATAATAAGCTAATTATAAGTTAAATTAAGTTAAAACTTCCTCTCGACGGTGCATTTTAATGTGCTTATTAGTATTAGAGTCCAATTTTCCTTAACTGGCGAGCTAACGGTATAAAAACTTTTACAAGTTTTACCACAGTTTGTTTAGTCAAACCTTACGAAAAAGAAAAGTTATACAGAAAATAGCACTAAAATGTTTTTAAGAAGAAAAATATTCGCGAACATTGATTAATTTTTCGTGTTGCGCAAATTGTAGTGTTTTTTTTGCAAATAGTTAAGGAGTAAGTGTTGGCAGATGTCAGCTCGGCGAAAATTGTTTTACCGATCCCCTTAATATTTGGAAAAAAATGATCTGGTTACTTTAATCACGCCATGAACCTTCCTTTTTAGGAAACCTTCAAAAAATTGTTACTGTTTACCAAGCTCAAAATTTTAATTTCGTTTCATCAGAAAAAAAGAACATATTCCAAGCTAGACGTCACATTTTAAAATATCGTAGATTTTCATGTTGTGGAGAATATTTTTCGTTCCGTGTGTTTTAAGCCCATAATTGTTGCAAAATGGCTCATTAGGATAATTTATCGCATACGTGCTGGCTCTTCCGTTTTCTTTCTGCACATCAGAAAATTTAAGTGAAATCTTTAAAAAAGCAGGTGAAACGCACATCATGTGAGTAATTCACCATTGTGATGTCCAAAAACAAAATTGAAAGACTACAGAGAATTATATAAATACATTGGCAAAAATAATCGGATAATAAAAAAGAGGTACCGCAAAAATATTCTCAAACACTGAATGAATGAAGGGAACCTTACCTTGCACCTCCGGGATCAGAGAAGCCAACAAGCCAAAAACAAAGCAGAAAAATACAGAAAGCATCTTAACGATGGCCTTACGAAAACTTCACAAAATTTGACCGGTGATCACATTCCAGCAAGAAGCTTTGGTGGGTGGTTCAATGGTGTGGACCATGAACTAACTACAACATCCAAAGTCAATTTTGGCTTATTCTGTATTCAGACATGCCAGCTCCTTAGGTTAATCACCTTTTAGTTACTGGTGGTTGCTACAACTAAAGAGTTCCCCTGCATTGTGGTTGGTGGATTATTTTTTTTGCATCGTAATCAATCCTTTATTTTGACAGCAATTCACCAATTGTCTCTACTCTAAGATGTTGCTATGTTTACGTAGTTTGCCATAGCTTCATGTTAAAACACATTTTGGGTCATTTTCACAAAACGCTTCAAACTTGTCATCATTCTTAGACATGCCGACATCACGGAAGAAAAATAATTTTATGACATTCACTGCAAGGAAGTTTATAGCTTATCGTCCTCGTCAACGTTGTTCACACCACCGCACTAGGAGCCCTACTAGGGGCGCGCAGTTTACTGGCTCGTAATTTTACACTGCTCTTTATAGCGCCTTCTTACATGCATGCACATTCACTGCACGGACGTTTATAGCTTACCGTCAATCTCGAGCCCAGAGTCCCCATACATGACGTTCCTACCGGACTCTGGGAAACTGGAATTGATCATATCAATTCCAGGTCGATTTCAGGTCAGAAACTTGGTCTTCCGGTTTTTATTGCGCATGCTCTTAGGTCTAAGCGGAAGTAAATTTCCCAGAACGGAAGTAAATCGAGAAAGCTAAACTATTTCTAACACACTATTGACGGAATTGGTATTTATTGAAGTAACAAATAAAAGTAACAATAATATTCTGCAAGAAAGAAGAATATTGAGTTAACTACAGAGCGTCTGGCGCTTTGATTTTGATTTTTTGAGCATTCTGTTATATTTGTTTGAAATGAAAGCCTTCCAGGATTCCGTCTGCGAAGACTACGTGCGTGTGTCCGTAGTTGTTTTGCAGAGAACGGCTCAGAAATTTACATGATGCACAACGTACGAGGAAGCTATTGTTCTGTTCGTTATAATGTTTGTTGGCGGTATTCGCATATTCAGTTTTTTGCGTCTCTCTCATATTTAAAAGGCTTCTCCCTGACAGTGCATCTTTAATGCAATTTTGCTATAAAAACGGCTTTCCAGAATAGATTTATTATTTATGTAGCGCCATTTCACGAGTTCTAAGGTGTTTTATAAAGAAAATTTGAAATTAAGTTGATACTCCAAACAACTGGCCATCGATAGCAAAAAATGTTTCTTCAGGGGTTTCCGGTTTGGTTAACTTACTGGGATGACTTTTAGACTTCCTGGTGGATTTCTATTGTTCTGTGAATGACCAATAGAAAACAAGAAATACATTTCAGTTTCCCCGAGTGAACTTACCGTCCTCGTCAACGTTGAAAACACCACCGCAGGTCAAACGCACTAAGGGCGCGCAGTTTACTGGCTCGTAATTTTACACTCTCTTCTCTTCAAACTGTTACGACTTTCTCTTACAGAAAACCGGAAGTGGCGTTAGATTTTTACGTTTGACCGTTGTAAGGAGTATTGCTCCCCCTCATTGGGATGTAAGTTTACCAAAGGCGATTGCATTTGTAACAACGTAAGAAGGTTAAGTATAAATGGGCAAAAACGATACAAAAAAGTAAAACCAATACTTCATTATATGAATACTTCATATTCTCTTGGTAAAACAAAATCACATGCATTTTCTTATGAAAACGTTTGGTATATTTACGTGGATGTACACTGGCGGGGGCACAAGCCCCAACCGGCGCTTAACTACAGAGCACTTGTTTATTTCTAGTCGGCTATAATGGTATCTACATGTCAGTGCTTCCACCTCGCTATTTTACACTTGCTTACAATCATAGTCGTTTATAGAATTTATTTCTTTATTTAGAAGGAAAAGCTATTTGTCAACTAATTATTATTATTATTATAATTATTTTTTGCGACTACAAACCTTATAGAGTAATAAAGTTTAATACTATCACTTGTCTTATACTGTTTTTAAAACTGTTGCCAAACAGTGTTCATCGCTGTTTTTGACTATTTACTGAGATGACTGATGCTAGTCTCCGGCCACAAAGACATCAATAAAGGATATTAACACAAAAAGACATCTTACCATCTTTTAAACGTAGTGAAACTACTTGGCAAGTAAAATTTATTACAGCAATCACAAAATTAAACAGAAAGCAAATGCAAATAGATAGAACACGTAGAAAACAAAACATTTTGGTGGAGTTTCCTCTACTGAAAATATTTGATGGCGCTGGTTGTCCAGTCACTGGCAACTGAAATACTGATGACTGTAAAACACTGATACCTGTGATTATGATCACCTGTAAAATAATTTAATGGGGTGTTGTTATTCTCATGCCATTCGTATTTATTTCAAAAACCCATCTTCAAATTTCGTTTTTTTTAGAGAAACTTTGCCATTCTGTTTTTCTCTAAAGCTTTACTGATTTTCGTTTCCAATTAGGAAGATTAAGAAGCTCCGCGATCAAAGCGATAAAAGCTAGCACAAAAAAAAAATAGAAGCAGAGTTGAAAACAAATGAAGAGAAGATCCTCAAAGTTATGAACGCAACTTAAGCAGTTGCGAAAAGAAAGCCTGAAAAAATCAGGCTTGCCGGGACTCGAACCCTGACCTCTGCGATACCGGTGCAGCGCTCTAACTAATTGAGCTAACAAGCCAACTGGGAGCTGTACCTTAAATTGGTTCGTAATATACCCGAGAAAGAAGAAGATGACATAATGAATATATGAAATCACATACTTGAACTGCGGATAAAGAACAAATGAAGAGAAGATCCTCGCAGGTATATATGAACCCAACTTAAGCAGCTGCGTTCATAACTGCGAGGATCTTCTCTTTATTTATTCTTTATCCGCAGTTCAAATATATGATTTCATATATTCTTAATTTCAGAGTTTAAAACATCATGATGATAATTTATTACAGAGAAATCGTTTTACTCTTCAAAAATTGTGTTTATGTAAAAATCTTTGGAAGAGCGAGCGGAGAACGAGGGGTTGATAAGGTCTATTGAAGGGCTCGTGAAGTGTACCATTGTCTTAACGAACAAAGACTTTCCAGAAATCACCAGAAGACACTCCAACTTTAAAGTCGTCGCATTCCCATCTTGAGCCACCTTGCAATGCACCATATAACAACCAGTGATGTTTGCCAGGGACCCAAGCAGCGTGATCGTACAACCTATCTTCATTTTCCTGGTGACCCCATTTGCCAACTTTATACACACCATTTTCTCTTCCCCATTCGTTGCATACTCGAGCTAATTTAGAGTTGTCATTTTCCATTCTAACAAACGAACCACAGGCGTCGGGTTGGACATCCGTCTGACCGCTGAAGTACTGGACTACAGCTTCACCAGTGTTGTTAGCGACCGTGGTCACGTGGAACGTACGTCCCTGTTGCTTACTGCAGTGGAATCTCAGTTGAGTGAAAGGCAAGTGTGTTCTTAGATCATTCATGGCGCCTCTCGTCAGAAACGTCTTGTTGTTGTGATAGTTGCTGATTCCATGGTATGACGTCTCAACTGACAACTGTTGGGATGATGTGTTGTCAATCACAAGATTAGAGATAAGAAGCCAGCCTCCTGAAATCAGGTAAACTTCAATGGTCATATGATCAAACAAAGCCAGCCGGAGACGATAAGGAACTTTTATCATGACAAGAACGAACATCAATACGCAAAAAGCAAAATAAGTCAGCAATAAAAAAATGTAAAACTTGAAAATAAATCCTATTTTGTTAAAAATAGTATTGGCGTGAGTAGTTTCTATAACGGCCAGTATTTCAAACAGCTAAAAGTCTGCTAGGCCTCAACTATCATTTTTATCACTACCCACAACGTACCTGCGTCAGTTGTCATGTCACAGAAGACCGTGAGTGGAGTTTTACTCTTTTCTGGGTCGATCCAGTACTCCCCGTCTCCTCTGGAGCCTCCTGAGTCCCGGATGTGTTTACAGGAATGACCCGGATGACCAGAATACCAACCAACTGTTTAAAAAAGAAACAGGCTTTGATTATCTAGGAAATGGCAAATAGGCCATTTTTGAGAACATTAGAATTTCAGGTTTATTGTGTTTGCAGTTTCATCCTGTCAGAAATCTTAGCTTCCTTTTCTTTATTCGTCAACTCCCTTGAGTTCCGTAGCTTTTTGGGAAAGTTTAACCCCTTTGTGTGGTTATTTATTTCTCTTGTAGGCCGGTCAAGATCCTGTCTTGACGTTATATCTAGAGGTGTAAATTGACGATTTTGGTCTCTTATTAGGGTGTTCAGGACCAAACGCCAATGTTTTTACCCATAAATGCGTTTTTTACATGTTTGAGAGTTGCACGCGAAGAAATAAAAATGGCGCCGTCATATTGTCGAGACGGTTTAAAATCAGTTTAAATCAATCTTGTATGAAATATTTAGAATACTTTGTAGACTAAAGCATTTACAGAATAACATCGTTAATTAAATGACCATACCTCGTATTTGTGTATCAGTTTAAGAATAGTTTCTTTTAGGGGTTATGGTATCTTTTAGGAGTCACGCCCAGATTGGTCTCTTTTAGGGCTTTAATTCAAGTTTTCCAACGAACATCGCTGCCCCTTTTAACTACCGCGGGTCAAAAGTTCTTTTGCCAGTTCGAAGCAGTTGAGCTGACCAACCACTTAATATCCAGGTGTTTGAAGTACCGGACTCTGTTATATTAAGAGAATATCATACTCTTTTGTTGTAAAAAGTGTTAATTAAAAATTCTTGTAGAAATGAAAAGCATCCTTCATTACCTTGTGTACAACCATACAGCTCCACTCTCATTGATATGTTGCCATTCCAAGCCACTGGTACAAAACGAATGTACCGTGCTGTGATTGGTGGGTTTAGATAATGATAAACAACAGTATTCTGGTCTGTGTTGCCATCAAACTCCTAAATGAGAATAAAGACAATTTATATCCATTTCAAGTCTTGTTCCCCTTAATAGCCCCTGGCCGTTATTACTCCAATCAGGGATGGCACAGGGGAATGCCTGCTTGGACGGGAAGGCCTTCCCCTCCTTCTCCTCCCTCTTCTCCATTTTAGTGAATAGTTTCAATTGTACTTCTTATAGTCAATGCAAATCAACTGAGTGCAATTGCAGTAATTCTATCCTATTTTACTGACACTGCTAGTTTCCACCGAGAAACACTGTAGAAGACCTAATGGCTGCCTCGAACTGAAGCCCATTACTCTTGAATTTATTTAACTTGTTTTACAGTAATTTATCATGGCCTATGTCGAACATAACAAATGCTTCTACCTTGATGTAATGAATCCAGTTTGCCGCCTTTTATAAAATGCATAGCAACCATTCGTCATGCCATCTTTCGACATAAAATGTAATACGTAAACACAGCCTATTTTTTGCTATCGTAATCAAAGTTTTGCGATGACGATGGAGGAAATATCAAGACGTCAATTTGTGAAAGGTAAATCGAGTTTTCTGTAAGTCTACGCCTTGGTAACAAAGCGGCCCGATTCTACAGAAGTCTCGGACAAGAGCCTGTCGAGTTAGTTAAAAATTGTTTGAGTTATTACGTAAGTGGAAGCCGTGCAAGGTCAACCGCACTCTCCTTCAGCATTTGCATAATTAGAGGTCAGAAGAATAAGTTTCTTTTTGTCATTTCTTTCGCCACCAGTTCAACTCGATTTTTGTCGCTCTCTTGGGTCCAGTCTTTTTGGGGGAGGAGTGCGGGCTCATTTCCTGAACAGCGGCTGGCAATCGAGCCTGATAAATTGCACAGCAGCACGGCAGTTAGTAATCAGATTTTCCTCTTGATATTTCGATCTCCTCTCTCTAGACGTTTTTGAGGCCCTGCCTGGGTTAATTCCGACAAGCGACACGGTCCAGAAAGTAGCGACAGCGCATACCATAAAATCGCGACAAGCGACAACCCTTTTGGAAAAACTTTAATTCCGATAAGGGTAAGCAATTCTCCTTCAATTTTACTACCGACAGCGACACGAAGTTTGATAAAACAGCGACACGGCGCATTTTTAAATTTAGATATGCCACACGAAAACACGAAATGTTCCCCTCGCCCCGGCAGGGCCTCGTTTTTGGCTTTTCATGAAGTAGTACCGGGCGAAACAAGAAATTTGGTAACTGGTTCACCAGCGTAACAATCGAAAACCTTCTTTCTCGTGATGCCAACGAATTTGTTAATCTCATCTAGAACCACAAAATATACACTTTTCCGTCGGCAAATTAACTTTACCTTGGGTTCGTTTTTTCTTGGTTCCTTGTAGTACTGGAAGCTTTCTGTATCGTTCCTGTATTGCAGTTTGTACTTTGTCACCCACTGGTTAAAGGAATACGCATGTCTTCCTTGTGTTGCTACACGTGTCACTACAGCATACCGACTGCCAAGATCAACCTGCAGCCACTGATCGAGATTATTTCTGCGAGCTAACCAAGCACCCGCTTTAAATATAACTTTAAAGTTTAGTCTTCCCTGTATAGCGGCATGATTGGCGTCAAATTCCGAAGATGCAGTTATCTGTCCGTCAGTGATTGAATGACTTTCCATGCCGAGAGCATCTTGACATTGACCGGCTTTTTCTAGGAAGACAAATAACAATGCGTTTTAAGTACACTAGTCAGACTAGTCAGCCACTAGTAATGGTTTAGTTTTCTTTTCTGTTTTAGTCACGTGAGCTGCCAGATAATATGGCTGTTCCTGAAAAATGCTAAAATGGGAAAATAATTCCTTCGTAAACATTGAACGGTTCACTACAAGAAGCCCTATTTTAGAAAACAGTTGATCAAATTTTATCACTGACAGTTGTAAAAAAGGCACAATGCTGTTTGTTTGTTTATTTGTTTGTTTGTTGTTTACACTTTGGTGGTTGATTGGGGATCGAGAATGCCAGACCCAAGTTGTACGGGATTTAAAGGGACAGTGTCGGATTTTAGCCAAACTTAGGCATAGGAAATGACCATCATCTTAGGCATAGGAAATACCATCAAATTCGTTTAAATATATAAAATAACCTCTTTAAACAGCGAAGGAATATTTAAATAACACACCAAATGCAAAAGAAGGTACGGATGGCCAAAAGTGTCGAAGATTGAAACGGATTGCGATATGGCTTTTTGAAATATGGTCCGGCGGAACAGTTTTTAAAGTTAATCTTGTCTGTTTGTAACTTTAAATTATAACGCCCGGGAGACGCATTTGGCTGCAATAAAGCTATGGTTTTGTCACTTAGAATCAAAGAATTAATTCCTTTGCAAACAATTAGTTTCATAGCGAAAATTTGACAAAATTTAACGACATAAAATTAACTTTGTCGTAACACACAGTCCCTTTAACATCGCTACCACTTACAATGGTCGCAACATTTTGATGTTGCAACTTAAAAGGTGCAAAATGCCGTAAATTGAAGTCATTACCTTGCATACATCCATAGAGCTCAACTCTCATTGATATGTGCTTGTGACAGACCACTGGTACAAAACGAATGTAACGCGCTGTGATTGGTGGGTTTAGATCATGATCAACAACAGTATCCTGGTCTTTGTTTCCAACAAATTCCTAAATAAAGTAAGGCGACAAATTGTTTTCAATCGAAACTTCTTAATCTCCTTCTATTCTATTCTCCTGGCATACAAATGATAACAGTGTGACCAAGTCCAACTTAAAACTTACACTACATGAAACTGAAGAGTTCTTTTTGACAGTTAATGGAAATGTAAATTACACTGCACATAAGTACACTTGTCGGTAAATTTAATATCAACTTTACCTTGTCTTCTTGACCAGGTTCCTTGTAATAATTGAAGCTTGTTGTATTGTTACCGTACTGTAGTTTGTACGTTTTTACCCACTGGTCATGATCATTCCTTCCTTGTGTTGCTACACGTGTCACCATGTACTGACCAATCAGATCAACCTGCAGCCACGGATTAGCATCATTTGTGCGAGCTGACCAAGCACCCGCTTTAAATTTAACTTTAAAGTGTAGTCTGCCCTGTATAGCGGCATGATTGGCGTTCCGTTCCGAAGAGGCAGTTATCTGCCCGTCAGTGATTGCACCGCTTGCCATGCCGAAAGGGCCTTGACATTCTAATTAAAATCAAAAACAAATGCAATATTAGCAATGAAATCAAAGATGAAAACTAAAGCCTGATTTCACTAGCGCCGCAAGCACAAGCGCGATCACGCAAACGGACAAATTTTCACCCTTGTGCTTGTGCTTGCTGCAAGCACAAGAACAAGCATCCAAATGCAATGCGCTTGTGCCTTTGCTTGAGTCGAAGCCTTTTTTACGGAGTTATCCTTGCGCTTGTGCTTGCGTCGCTAGTGAAAACCAGGCTTAATAATCGAAAGTTCCCGTTTGTTGTTGTTGTTGTTGTTTTGGGTTCTTTGCAAAAGTATGTCAATGATAAAGCGTCACATGTTTACATTTTCATCGCAAATGGATACTTTATCATCTGTTTTGACCTTTTGTGCACACATAAACAACAAATGATAACTAGTCAACGTCGATTCAACTCCACCGCGTCAGAGAAATATATCCTTGTGTTTTAAAGAAAACGCGTGGCCGAAGAAGTTTTTTGTCGAAACGTATATCACGCACTTGTATTCAATTGATCGTCTTCTTAAATATGTACCCAAATTCTTTTCAGCACTGAGTTGTCAGTGTTATGACCATTCATTTCGTTGTGGAAAAAATATTACAAGTAGTCATGATCATTTCATAAGCTGTATTGAAGGGCTGAATTGTCGTTCACGGCACAATTTGCTATACATGCAGCTGAATAAAGAAAATTAGAACGAAGAAAAAGCAATTCTGGCAAGTCAACAAGTTTTCTGAGGGCCCTGTTATATGAACAAATGACTAGGCCGCTGTTATATCGAAACATCTCGTTTATGGAGACATATAAGAATAACCACACCTTCTAATGTACCCATATCAATTACACGCTAGCTGAAAAGTGTTGAATGATTCAATTTAAATGACAGAGCATCCTTCATTACCTTGCTTACAACCAAACAGCTCCACTCTCATTGATATGTGGCCATGCCAAGCCACTGGTACAAAGCGAATGTATCGTGCTGTGATTGGTGGGTTAAGATAATGATAAACAATAGTATCTCGGTCCCCGTTTCCAGCAAAAACCTACAAAAGTGAGATGGCAAATTTCACCCATGTTAACGAACTTATATTGCGCAAGTATCAATCAAGGGTTTTCACTTGCGCATTACAATATTTATAAAAATTAAATTACTAAATGACCCTAAAATTAATAAAAATACTAAAATACATGATAAGTGTAAATTACAATTAATGAAAAATAAAAATTAGCTTAAAAACTCCTTCTATTGCTAATGCCTTATAATGAACTCAGCTAGTTCATTAGCTGGAAATTAAGATTTCGGGCGGTAGCTGGCATGGATTAATTGTTAAAAAATTCTTCAATAATAAAATATATCCATCGTTAGTTAAAAGTTATTAGCTCCTAACAGGGGACAATGAAAAATGGAATATTCAATAACGGTGAAATGAATGCCACATAAAGACTACTTTTTTGCCGGATTCTTTTGTTTTTGATGGAAAAGTTGCGACAATTTGTCGAGTTTCCGCATACCGTAGAATTCCGGTTATAAGCCCTGGGCTTATACAACTTCATAAAGGGTTTTGGGTGGGCTTATAAACGGAGGGGCTTATAACCGGGAGGGCTTATAAGCGGAATGAAAAAAACGTTTCAAAACGAGCCACGGGAGTGTTGATCGAAATACGTTTTTAAGTTAAAAACGCGCAAAAAAGCAACATTTAGCCCTGTTCAGTACTGTCATCCGGTAGAGGGGGGCTTATAATCGGATATATTTTTTTGTTTCCAAGTAGATGGGCCTATAACCCGCGGGGGGGCTTATAACCGGAATTCTACGGTATTTGCCTTTTCGCGGATTACGACATTTTCATGGTCTATTGCATAGCCGTAGAAGTTGGATCCAAACGCCCAGAATGTTTTTGTGTGCGTGAAAATGGAGAAAAACAATCAATTTAGTGGTCTATTATCACCAAGGGTCCAAAATCATTCAGTTAAATCCATGCAGAGATATTGCAGCGCCCTACACTAGAATTGTCCAGTTTTACCTGCGTCGTCTATGAAGCGTACCTTATTATAGGAATATAACGAGGCCTTTTAACAACGCGAACAAAATTTACGCGTAATAAAATTAACGCGAATTTAGGAAAAGTTCTGGTCAAATGCTTATAGTAAAAAAGTTAACATACATAAAATTACCGCGAATTTTTGAAATTCGCGTTTATAATAAAGCCTTGACAAGCTGCTGGGGTTTGTTAATTCTGGCAAGCAGTTTTATTTCTTCAAGGTAAATCTGCTTATCCAGAGCTTGGAATTTCTTGCTCCATTTGAACTTTCATCTTTATTAACTTCGCTCTCTCGGAGGCGGACATGGAACTGCCAAGCCCACGCTTCCTAAAGATAATGACAAACAAAATGTAATAAAGATTTTTCTTGTTTTATTCTATTTTACAATACCGGTATGTTGTTTTTAAGAGCTACAACCTTGTGACGTAATAGGATCCAAAGTAGCCTGCATTACAGGTTGTTGTTAGCCGGCGTCAGGCGGGAAATTTAAAATAAAATAAAGGCTTTATCTTTTTCGTATCAGCTTTTCCTTGAGACTTAGTATAGATGCTTTTCTTACTTGTTCCCAAAAATATATTCTAGTATAAGCGAAATTTGTGGCTATAAGTAAACAGACGTTTGTTTCAACAATACAGCTTTCCAAAAAACGGAAAAAGAAATTGTTTCTTAGTACAATCAAATACATCCTGTTTAATAACTGATTACTACTAAAAAGGTTGCAGAAAAAGATTATTAATTAAATGTTGTTACTCCATAATGCCTTACGAGATCATAATCTTTGGCTCTTCTTGGATTAGTTTTACAAAAAATCAATGAAATAACGTATTGAAACAAATGAAAAAATTAACACACCTTTTAAGTTCCTTTTTCTCCTTTCTCTTTTCTTTGTAAAAACTCCAAGCAGTTCCCATTTTCAGTAATTAAGCAAGAAATTTTCTCTCTTTGCAAAAACACGTATGAAGCGAACGAATTCGTTTTGCGACTGAAGTGTTTCCTTTATGTCATAACAAAGGAAGAAAAACGCGCGCGCATAAAGTAGCCAATGAGATTCGTTCTAGTTTTCCATAATCGAAGCGCGCGCGCGCACGTTAAAAACAAAACCTTGTCAAGCAATGAAGTGGGAACCGCCTCTTCAAAACGCCTTTATTAATAACATGTATCGTTAATTTCCTATAATAAGGTAAATGCTAAGGGACTTCGCTACACAGTGAGGTACGTTCAAGTATGCAGGCATACATAAATCAAATGTAATCTGTAAACTTGTGCAATACTGTTGCTATATCAATTTCTATTCATTTCTATTTATTTTCTCGATTAAACGCCGGGTACCGAATAAACGCCGGGTCTCCAAGGCGGAGTTGAAAATAGGCCCCTAAGGTATTTATTTAAGGTATGATAAGTTGTATCTATATCAGCCAGATACATTTTTGTCAAAAACAACGAATAAAAACCGTTTCTAAATGAAAACCAGGCTCGAAAAACTGCGGGAGTCAAATAAACGCCGGGTCCACCAGGTCAAGTTTGTAATAAACGCAGGGGACGTCTAATCGAGAAAATACGGTAGGTAAATAATTGTTTTGGTGAATTAAGCCACTTTTTTACCTTGTCTGTACTTTGTCCTTGTTCCCTGTAATACTGGAAGTTGTTTCCATCGTCACCGTACTGTAGCTTGTACGTTTTTACCCACTGGTAATGATCACGATTCCTTCCTTGTGTTGCTACACGTGTTACTATGTACTGACCAATCAGATCAATCTGCAGCCATTGATTGGTATCATTTGTGTGAGCTGACCAAGCTCCTCGTTTATCTCCAGTTTGTTTAAAGTTTAGTCTTCCCTGTATAGCGGCATGATCATCATCCCATTCCGAAGACGCAGTAATTTGTTCGTCAGAGATCACACCGTTTTCCATACCGAGAGCGGCGCCGTGACATCCTAAAGGTTGTAAAAGACCGGAGAAAATGTAATCTTAATAGAAAAAACGTATCTCTCCTATGTAACTCAAGCACAGTTTTTGCAATCGTTTTTTATCTTTGGTCTGCTCGTTCCTATTGCAAAAAACTGTCAAAATGTCAAATCATGACGTCATATTTGATGACGTCACAAAAACCGTATTATACAAAAAATATGTCATTTGAAAATCATGCTTTCCTTTTTGTATGTAGCCTGCGTAGCTGGCGGTATTTTGGGGTTATAAAGCGCGTACAAGCAAGCGGCGAAGCCGCGACAACGAGCGGCGCAGCCGCGAGTGGCTTGGGGAGAAGGTGTTGACACCTTCTCCCCAAGCCACTCGCGGCTGCGCCGCTCGTTGTCGCGGCTTCGCCGTTTGCTTGTACGCGCTTTATAACCCCAAAATACCGCCAGCTACGCAGGCTATTTTGTATGTTATACTGGAATCATGGCATAGTAGATGCTTTTATGCAGTTTTATCGAAATTTAATTGTTTTGTAGCGGAAATCTCTCTCGTTTTACAGACGCTCAATAGGCCTTATGCTTGACAACGTCATAAGCTCAAAGTTCACCACCAAGCCTCGTTCAGGAAAATTATTCGCAACCTTTCGCCAATTTCATGCAGTTTTCACATGGAAATTCTTTTCATCTTTGCTGCTTTGGGAATTCGTTCATGATAATATTTACAAGTTTGCGCTTTGGAAGCGAGGCTTGGTGGTGAAACAATCTAGGTTGACGTAAACATGCATAAGGGCTATTATTGGATTTTTGAGACACAATCGACTTAACAAACCTTTATATAACAATTCTTCGCCTTAGCAATAGCAAGATACATGGAAAAGAACCCCGATATAAAAAAACCTCGTTATAGCGAACATATTTTGCCAGTCCCTTGGCTCTTCCTTATATCGAGGTTCCACTGCTTTACCATCTCTTGGGTAAATTACCTACTTTTTCCATGAAATAATTCATATTGATTGCTACCAATAATAAAATACGTGCATTTTATAAGCTCTATTTTTGAATAAATCTCAAATATTTCAGAAATGTAAGCTCTCGTGAAAAATAATTATCAAATAAACATATTTTAGAGTTACCAGTGCAATTTTTGCCATCTCCATAGAATCCATCTTTACACGTACAGTTATAGGATCCCCAGGTATTGTTACACACAGCATTAACATCACAGCTGTGTGTTCCATTGGCACACTCGTCTATATCTAAAACAACAAAAGGATTTTATTGGAAAAAGTTTCATTTGAAATGTCCTGGCTACGAAATATGTTCCAGATAGTTACCAGTGCAATTTTTGCCATCTCCATGAAATCCATCTTTACACGTACAGTTATAGGATCCCTGGGTATTGTTACACACAGCATTGATATCACAGCTGTGCCAGGAATCTGAGTAGAGAAAAGGAAAGAATCCGTCACTTTAGCAAAATCCATATTATTAAAATTACACTTCATAATTAATTCTCAATTTTTTTTACCAGGGGCTCTACCGTGATTTAGAAAGTAGACTATTGGATGTTGCATTTCTCCAAGAAAAAATCTGATATTTGTAGTAAATAATAAAGATGGTAGATTTTAAGCTCGGTGATAAATAGTGAAGAAATTATTCTACATGACACGAGCGTGGGACAAAGAAAAAAGATCTGAGTCCCCGACGGGAATCGAACCCATGGCCTCCCAGATACCGGTTGGGCGCTCTAACCAACTGAGCTACGTGAGACTCGCTGTGAGCTAGGCCATTTACTAGGTTGATAAGTGACACGCGTCCTGCATACTGCTAGGATCAGCAATGTCGAAATCATCAAATTTGTAGTAAATAATAAAGATGGTAGATTTAAAGCTCGGTGATAAATAGTGAAGAAATTATTCTACATGACACGAGCGTGGGACAAAGAAAAAATCTGATATTAGTTTCTTGTTTTTTATCATCGCACACTTTGCACCACGATTTGTGTGCGAAATGATTATGAATCTGAGGTTTATCTCTGGACTAAAATTTAATAATAGAATTGCCGGAAAGAGCGAGTAAATATGAATCATATCAGAGCGGCAGATTAACTTACTACGCATCTTTTCTAAACGAAGCAATAAACATTAATAACTAGTAATGGACAAGGTTTATGTGATATGTAAACTATCACCCAATCCGAGCGCGCAACTCGACAAGATAACCCTTGTTGGTAGGCAGATTATCTTTTTGACCAATTACTCTGCTATGTTCTTAGCCAATGAGATAAATAACAATGTTTGTGGTCTTTTAATCAACCTTTTTCACACTTAAAAGCCGGAGAGCAATGGCTTAAATTGCCTACATACAGTAAAGAATGTCATTTCATTTCATGTTTCAATAACAGTTCATATATAAAGTAGCTGCCTCGTGTATAGCGAGCGAAGAGTCTTGTAAGTGTTCTGCAAGCAAATAAATAGGTCAAACATGGAATCCATATTAATTCCTACCTCGACCATTGTATTTCACTTTATTTATTTGCTCCGCAGTTAAAGCGACGTCATAGATCTGCATGGCGGTAACTCGCCCCTCAAAGTACCGGACATCGTCGTCTTTTACTCCCATTCGGACGTTATCTTGAGTAGCAAGGATTATGCCGGCTCCAATATTCTGCTGCACCACTTGTTCTCCATCCAGCCATAAACTTGCAATACCAGTGTTGTGGTCATAGGACGCACCAACATAATGCCATTGGTTAAGCTCTAGGGGCTGACTGGTATTCAATTCTGGTGTTAATTGGTAATTTCTCTTTGTAAAACGAGCAAACAGGTTTCCTAGAGACACTATCCACATATGAACACCCCAGTTAGAGCCACTTGTTACATAATTAAAGATAGGTCCATCTGTATTCTGAAGGTACATCCAACATAACATTGTGATGGAGTGTTGTACGTCTAACCCTCCATTGTTTCCATTGTTTGGGAACTCAATGTAACTGTCGGCTTTTCCTGTGAATTGGTACGAGCCACCGGGCTTACCATCGGGGCCAGCTGCTAGAGCAACACCAATCCCAGGGGTGCCCTTGGTTTGTCGATTGTTGATTTCCTGTGTTTCATACTTGCTGTTCAAGGGATAGAGTGCGATGGGATCTGGAACACTGATGGCTACAAGATAAAACAGAAAAAACACTTAAAGGACAGCTAGCATGAGCTGCGCACGCGCCCCCGACGCTAAAACTGAAAAAAAAATCACTAGGCCAAGATTTTTCAAGTTGAATCGCGAAAACCAAAATGGCGTCCCAAAGCGAGGAATTCGGTCATTGTGGAAAGCGAAACAGATCCTGTCAGAAAACGATTTCTTCGGCCGATCGCGAAGATCTAAAAGAGTGGTTATAGCTGCATAAAAGAATTTATTTATCAAATACGAATCTTGGTTAGAAGCTAAATACTCGGCGGGTAACAGTGATTTCGCAGCACATCTCCTTTAGGTGTTTTCTTCTTTGGAAATTTAATTTCTTGACTTCTACTTATTTCAGTTGTAAGTATTGGCGGCAAAACGTGACTTTTCGTGATCGAGGGCTACAAACTCGCACATGCGTAGCTCATTGATGGAACAGAGAGAAAAAGCACAATAAAATGAAGGTTCACACTCGTTATAGTTACCAGCGCAGTTTTCCCCTAATCCAGCTTCGCACCTGTGGAAGTTGGTAGAACACTCGTCTATGTCTAAACAATAAGATAAGGAATGATTCTTGTCAGAACTTTTCCCGAAATAAAAAAATGTAAATGTTGTTTTTATATAGTGGTCATGTACTTAGCTTCGAGATAGTTAGTTTACAGGCATGCCACTGAAACAGAGGAAACAAATATTTTAAATGAACATAACAAGGTTAAAAATCCCAACTGGCAGGAGGCAGACCAGTTGGCTATATACAAAGCGCGACCGAGGATTTGAACTCGGGACAACCGAGAAACAAATCCAGCTAGTGGCAAGGGCAGGTCTTGAACCGGGGACCTCCAGATTACAACACCAGCGCCCTTAACTACTCGGCCACGCTTGCCTCCTAAAAACAACCGATAATAGAAAAGTTAATTTGTAATTAATCGAAAATATATGCATAATTCAGCACAGCGCAACACTCCCAGAAGGTGCTTCTGTTTTGTATTGGCACCTTGGTTTTGTCTACTTTTTGCAAAATCTGAGCATTTTACTAGACTTTATGTACGAATAATTTTTTAGAGGAATAGCGAAGTTATATAGTTACCAGTGCATTTTTTGCCACCTCCATAAAATCCATCTTTGCACGTGCAGTTATAGGATCCCCGGGTGTTGTTACACACAGCATTAACATCACAGCTGTGTGTTCCATTGGCACACTCGTCTATATCTAAAACAACAAAAGAGATTTAATTGGAACTAGGTCCTTTTGGAGTCGTCTGGCTCAGTTATAAAAGTATATATTCATCCTAAAGCGCATCTCGCTTGTTATCTGTCTGTAATCTATATTTGGCGGGAATTGTTAGCTATAATGTAGTTAGTAGAAAGTTACTTTAATTTAGGCAAGTGACAACATTCATTTCATTAATTCAGCATAATTACCGGCGCACTGTTTGCCATCTCCATGGAATCCATCTTTGCACGTGCATTCATAAGATCCCCAGTTGTTCTTACACTCAGCATTGACATCACAGCTGTGGGTCTTCTTAGTGCACTCGTTGACATCTAACACAGCAAAAATTTCAAAATTATTAATGTCTACCTGATGCAAACAGGGGAGAAGATTTTGGAAATCAGAGACTTAGATAGTTTTTATGTAACTCTCGCCTTCGGGTTTGGTTCAAAAACTTATTTTCCTAAACTCTCTTTCTTTTTGCACCAGGCCTTGTGAACAAGCGCGCGCGCCATTTTTGGGGCTTAAGAGAAAACCTCTATATTAAACCTAAATAGTAAAAGAAAATGTCAACAAAAACAATATCAAAGGCATGAACAGAAGGAAAACAACAACAAGCACTATAACAACATCAACATCTAATTCGACAAGGACAACTTCATCAACAGCAGCAAAACTGCAGCATCATCAACAACCACACTAAAGTCTACTAAGTTGTGTTAGTCAATGTCACCTACCGTTTTCACAGTGATCGCCCGTAAATCTGATAGTACACAAACATTGATAATCTTTGTCAGTAAAACCAGCCTGGCAGGTCGCTTCGTTTTTGCAAGGTTTCTTCGCGCAGGCATTCTCGAAAGTAAAGAAAATAAAAATACCCGTGAATATCCATCCATACGATAGCAGCCTCAGAACATGTACATGTGTCTACGAAATGTCCAATTAAAGATTTTGTGGAGTTTAAGCATTAAAGCCTTAACCACACGCAATTACAAGTACAAGGAAGCTGAAAAAGTCTATTTAAATGTACCGAGTCGTGGCTTGACTGATATTTTATGCTGGCAAATTGCAAGCAGAATTGGCTATTTTCGCCCGTTTCCGGGAGCGAGCACTATGGGATTGGAACAGGAGAAACAGAATTTCAGAGCAGAATTCCAGCAGCAAAAAATTGGAAATTGATTATTTTAAATCAGACAAAAAGATTAAGAAAACGTCTCTTTATCATTGTCATTAATGCGAAATAATAATTTTGATAAATAAACATGGGAAATTATAAGAGAATCAGTCAAGTTCGAAAGCTGCCAAGCGCAACAAAAAACGCCACAGTCATTAAAGTTAAAAAACCATGCAGAGTGGTCTCGGATTTGCGAATTTGCATTGATTTACAGTTCGTAAATCCACCCAAAATCAAAAATCCGCAAGTAAAAAATTGAAAGTGTTCCACTATAATAGTTACAATCCTTAATTAAGCTTTGAATGTTTACCTCAGCTCCGCGATACACAAAGTGACGGTTCTTCCCGAGGTCGCCTGCGTGTTCGTTATCGTGTTCATAAGTAGCGTTATTCAGATCACACTTGTGTCCTCCATTTGCCTCTTCCTTCTTTTTATAATTATAACTGACACAGTTTGGTTCCAGGTAGCATTGCCATTCGCAGATATCCTCACTGATGACGTCAATGGTTCGTATCACGTGATTCTTCAGCCAGAAGCCATGGATGTGAGCGCTGGTGAATCTTAAATTACGACATTGACCTGAAGAAGGAAGATTTTGACAGTACGTTAGTGTCATAGCCTCTTCCACACAGCTATCAGTGTTTCATATCGAAGTAAAGAAGAGGAAAACGACAATTTTAAGAAGATGAAAGGTGGAGTGAAAGCCTTTTTCTAGACTCCGACAATCTTGTTTTTAACTGAGGCTGTTTCATGTTTGCAACGAATTAAATGTGAGTAGTTCACGCTATGGGTATCGATGACTCGCCGATTTACATCTTGTATGTTTTGAAATATGCATAAAGTGAATAAATAAAAGGGTATCACTGCGTGCCAGTACAAAATGAGTTGGACCGCCGTCGCAAATTGATCGTTATCCATGTTAAGGCTCGCGTTTTCTTAGTTTTTATATATATTTTATTTTATATTCTTGCATAATGAATAGCTTTGTTAAAATCGTGTAGGATGAAAGTTTTGAACGAGTTAATTTTAACGATTGGGCGACTTTTTGTGTTTGGTTGGATTAAATTTTTTCGATTTGAGATTACTTCATTTTTCTATGGGCAACTTTTTTTGCGGGAGTAAAAACCGCAAAGTGAAAACCGCAAAAATAAACTGTAATTTGTAGACCCGGGGACAATTAACGCTTCTGTATAATTTTAAGTCCAAAACCTGCAAAGCGGATATCGCTTAGAACGCCAGTATTGAGGTATATACCTCGAGTAGATGACACAGATGGAAAGAAAACAAAAGTTAAACACAAATTAAAATATTGTGGTTGGACGGTTTGAGTTGACCAAGAGTAATGTCCAATTTTCTTTCAACTGTTTCTTTTTTTTGCCGGTAAACAAGACTAGAATGCGTTAAATAATTACTGACCTCAACTCTCTGCCGAATGTGGACAAACAATAAAAATAAAACAGCAGCTTCAGTTATGTTAATTTAGTACAAGCTTTCTCTCTGTGGTGCATTTGTATTGCATTTCAACATCATCTATCTATCTTCGCGCAAACCGTTTTAAAAACAGAAAAGGATAGACAATGACCACTATTGGATAAAAAATCAAAAAATAATAATACTTATAATAATTATAATAATATTTTTTAATAAGTATAATAATAATAATAATAATAATAATATATATATATATATATATTTTTTGATAATCAACAACAACTTTATTTTACATAATATTTAAAAAGGTACACACGTGGATAAAAACATTAACAATTAAAAAGCAGCTGGCATCCTTATATATATATATATATAAATAGACAATAAAATGTCTTTTGGCGAGAAAAGCGTCTTAAAATCACTTCAAATATGTTAAAAATATGCTACAAAAGTATAATATGTTAAATAATAATAATAATAATAATAATAATAATAATAATAATAATAATAATAATAATAATAATAAGGGGGCATGGGGTAGGACAAGCATACGCTTTAGCCTACTTCGGGAAACTGGACGCTCCCGCCCACCAGAGTCTGGGGTGGCACCTTTGCAAAGTGCCAGCAACCCCGCAGCCACCCTGCTCTGGGTTACGAGCACTACAAATATGAAAAGTCGTACTAGAAATAATTCATGCCGCATCGGTGATCAACAAGGACCGCGTCCCCCAGCGGGGAACCAGGCTGGGATCGAAAAGTCAGCTACTGGAACAAACTCCGCTCACGAAGTACTAGAGGACATCCACAACGAGGACAACCCTCACAGAGGCCCTCTAGCTACACCCACCGTAAATCCCTCGAAAGGAACTAGACAGAAATGGACTAGAGAGGAGTATAAACAAGTGATGGAAGCATTTTACAAAGCTACGAATAACCCCTCCGAAACTACTACCACCAAGGCTGCATATAACATCTGGCGGCTACAAAACCCCACAGCAAGACCAAACCTTGATGCAAATAAACTTGCTAATGTTCGTAGGGACATTATCAAGAGTAAAAGACTCACGGAAATGGAACTTGAAACCATACGAGCAAACGTAAGGCAAGCCACCTCCACTCCAGAGGAAATGAACAGTTCAAGACCTGGGATTGAAGACACTGACAAACAAGAAATGGTCGAAGCAAATGTGGACGAAAACACTTCCACATTACCTGAAAGTGCTGGAAGAACACAAAAACCTACAGAAACAAAGTCAGATGAGAGTTTTTAAATAGCAATGAAAAATGATATAATGAGAAAGTGGGAAACAGTCAAATACCAGGAAATGACTGAGAGACCACTACTGCCAAAGATAAAGAAAGATCGCCGTGCCCGTGATGCAATTGACATAGCCAACAAAGCCATTAAAGAAATCAAAGAAGGCATCGATGGACCACTCACTATAACTGACATAAACCAAATTGTATACGCCACTGCCTCGATAATAACAGAGAAAATGGGCCTAAAACCAAGACAACACAGCCGCATAGGAAAAAAAACCAAAAGAGCCTACTTGGAAAGCAAAAATTAAGAAAGAGATCCAAAAGAAGCGAAGAGACCTTTCGATTCTGACAGAAATACAGAACGGTTCAAACATCAGGGACAGAAAAAGAAAAGAGATCGAGAAACGCTACGGCATCAAAAAACCTGGAGATGTACCAACTATCAAAGAAACATTGAAACAACAAATACAAGCTAAAGCGCAAAGGATAAAGAGATTTGAAAAAAGAAACAAACATTTCAGGCAAAATAAGATCTTCAAAGAGGACACCAAAAAGTTCTACCGTGAACTGGGAAAGAAAAAGATTGATGTGGATGAACCACCGCAGCCTGAAGAAGTTGTTGATTTTTGGAGTAACATCTGGGAGAAAGAAAAATCACACAACAAAGATGCTGCATGGATAAAAGGGCAAGAAAACCTGCACAAAGACCTTACGGCCCAAGCATGGACAGCAATAAATGTTGAAGAGACCACCTGTGCTATCAACAAAAGCAGTAACTGGAAATCACCTGGAAAGGATAAAGTCTCCAATTTCTGGCTTAAACATCTTGTCAGCCTACATGAAGACCTAGCAAAAGCTTACACAAAGGTTGTTGTACACCCCGAAGAAACACCAGAATGGCTTACTGAAGGTTTCACATATCTGCTACCAAAAACAGAAGAAACAAAAAACCCAAAGAACTATAGACCAATTACTTGTCTTCCCACGATGTATAAGATTATCCATCATAGCAGAACGAACATACACTTTCTTGAGTGAACACCAGCTCCTACCATCAGAGCAGAAGGGCTGCAAGAGAGGGAGCTACGGATGCAAAGACCAACTCCTGATAAACAAGATGATTCTGGAGGACTGTAAGACCAAGAAAAAGAACCTATCCACAGCCTGGATAGACTATAAGAAAGCTTTTGATAGTGTGCCTCACACGTGGATAATAAAGTGCATGGAAATCTATAAGATCTGCCCTGTGACTGTCAACTTTATCACAGAAAGCATGAAATGTTGGAAGACAACTTTACACCTCAACCACGCTGAAGGGTCAATAACATCAAGGTCTATCAATATCAAAAGTGGAATCTTTCAAGGAGACTCTCTCTCTCCACTCCTATTCTGTCTTGCCCTCGCTCCACTGAGTTCATTAATAAAGGCATCCACTTATGGTTATGAAGTCCAAGGTAAAACAATCAGTCACCTTTTCTACATGGACGACCTAAAAACCTATGCAAAAAGTGACAGCCAGCAAACCGGCCTACTCAATATTGTAAAGACATTCAGCGATGACATCAAGATGGAATTCGGGCTGGACAAATGTGCTAAAGCTGCATTCAAAGGAGGAAAGCTGACAGAAACGTTCGACCTGCAACTTGACACTGACACCTGTATCAAGGAACTAGACCAAGAGAACACATACAAATACCTTGGTGTGGATGAAAGTGATGGTATACAGCATGCCAAGATGAAAGAAAAAGTGAGGAAGGAATACTACCGCAGAGTAAGGATGGTCCTAAAAACGGAGCTCAATGCTGCCAATAGATTTGAGGCAATCAACACCTTAGCCATCCCAGTGGTGACTTACAGTTTTAACATAATCGACTGGAAGATGAGTGAAATCAAAAGGTTAGACACAAAAACAAGAAAACTACTCACCCTATCAAAGATGCATCACACCAAAGCAGATGTAGACAGGCTCTACCTCCCAAGAAATGCTGGTGGTAGGGGTCTTATCCAATTAGAAGCCTCTTACAAAACAACCACGATAGGGCTCGATACATACCTGAAGAACACAGATGATGCCCTAATCAAACTAGTGCAAGAACATGATGGCAGAAAGAAATTGTATTCTATACAAAAGCAAGCAGAGCAATTCAAACAAGAACTAGACCTACAAATCCCAGACAAACAAGCAGATGAAACAACCACCAAATATGCAAAGAGAACCAAACAAATGGCACGAAATAAGACCCAAGAAAAATTAACAAAGCAGTGGGAGGACAAAGCTCTCCATGGGAGATACCCAAAGAGAATAAAGGAAGCAGATGTCGACCACCACAAAACCAACCAGTGGCTGAAAAGCAGTGGACTAAAGGCAGAAACAGAAGGATTCATAATCGCAGCCCAAGACCAAAGCCTAGCTACCAGATCATACCACGCCAGAATTATCAAAGACGGTACTAGCCCCCTATGCAGGATGTGTAACAAATACGACGAAACAATCGACCATATCGTGTCTGGGTGCCCTGAACTTGCGAAAACAGAATATATCCACCGACACGATAAAGCAGCCGCGTATATACACTGGAAAGTCTGTCACAACTATAATATAGAGACATCAGAAAAGTGGTATGACCATGAACCGGAAACAGTTACAGAAAATGAGGATGTCACAATATTATGGGACATGCCCATACACACAGACAGGAAAATAACAGCCAACAGACCAGATATAGTGATTAAAGATCACAAAACGAAAACCTGTAAATTTATTGACATGGCAGTACCATCAGACAGAAACACATCCGTGAAAGTCACTGAAAAACTATCTAAATATAAGGACTTGGAAATCGAAACAGGCCGAATGTGGGGCATGAGAACGGAAACGATACCAGTTATCATTGGAGCACTTGGAGCTATCAAAAAGGGACTAGAGAGTTATATTGGAAGAATCCCCGGCCAAATAAGCATCAGTGAACTACAGAAGATAACCTTGCTGGGTACAGCGCATATTTTGAGGAGGGTGTTGTCAAGCTAAAAACTGACTACCCTTTAGTGCCCCAGAACCATGGTTTGGTCCCGGCGCTAAGGACTTTAAGCAAACATTACGTAAGGAACATAACAATAATAATAATAATAATAATAATAGGAAGTGCTTCCAAAGGGTGGCTAAAATTATTATTCTATCTAAAATTATTGCAACAAGTTGAATTATTTACAATAAAATTATAAACTATAAAAAGCTAAAATTTATCATAACATAACACGAATGACAATAACACAATCTATCATAAAAATAAATCAAATTTATAAAAAAGAAACATCTCATTTCAAGCGTTTAAAAATCCTATGCTAGTACTTGATAAAAATATAATAAAAAAGAAATATAAATTAATAAAATTTAACGAAGGTGAGATTTTGCCTTGTGAAATAATGTATTTTTAACAGCCTTGATAAATGGGCGGTACGCAGAAATGTTTCTAATTTTTTTAGTAAAACGTTAAAACTTGTTGCGGCCATATGCTGGAATGTTTCCGCCTCTCTTGGAAGTGTTAATTTGGGTGCTTCGGATGAAGTTTTTCATATTTTCATTCAGAGTTTTTTAATATGACTTGACGTTGCTTATATCTCGTTGTATCGTCTTTTCTTCAGCAATTGTTTTTGGTTAAAACCTGACTTGTTTAAAATTAAATTAAATTGGACCTTTTCCAAATATATGATTTTAATTTGAAGCACGCAAACTTCAAGTAGATTACTAAAAACAAGCGCTTTAGACAAGACGAGATAATGAAAGATGTTTAAAATTTTTACTAACAAGGATAAGTCGTGAATTTAGTTAGTTTGTCTTGACAAAACGAGACAGGTCGCACGACAGATAGCTTGCAAATTTGCATGGACAGTGCTAAAACCACCTGTTTATAATAAGCTAATTATAAGTTAAGTTAAAACTTCCTCTCGACGGTGCATTTTTATGTGCTTATTAGTATAAGAGTCCAATTTTCCTAAACTGTCGAGCTAACGGTATAAAAACTTTTACAAGTTTTACCACAGTTTGTTTAGTCAAACCTTACGAAAAAGAAAAGTTATACAGAAATAAGCACTAAAATGTTTTTAAGAAGAAAAATATTCGCGAACATTGATTAATTTTTCGTGTTGCGCAAATTGTAGTGTTTTTTGCAAATAGTCAAGGAGTAAGTGTTGGCAGTTATCAGCTCGGCGAAAATTGTTTTACCGATCCCCTTAATATTTGGAAAAAATGATGTAGTTAATTAACACGGTCACTAAACTTTAATAACGCTATGAACCTTCCTTTTTAGAAAACCGTAGATTTTCATGTTGTGGAGAATTTTTTTGTTCCGTGTGTTTTAAGTCCAAATTTGTTGCAAAATGGCTCATTAGGATAATTGATCGAATGCGTGCTGGCTATCCCGTTTTCTTTCTGCACATCAGAAAATTTAAGTGAAATCTTAAAAAAAAAAGCAGGTGAAACGCACATCATGTGAGTCAAAAATGCATAATTAACCATTGTGATGTCTAAAAACAAAATTGAAAGACTATAGAAAATTATATTAACAACGGCACTAACAAAAACTATACATTGGCAAAAACAATCAGCTAATAAAAAGAGGAACCGCAAAAATATTTTCAAACACTGACAGACTAAAGGGAACCTCACCTTGTGCCTCTGGGATCAGAGAATCCAACAAGACGAAAACAAAGCACAAAAATACAGAAAGCATCTTAACGATGGCCTTACGAAAACTTCACAAAAATTGACCGGTGAACAGTCACATTCCAGCGAGAAGCTTGGATGGGTGGTTATTCAATGGTGTGAATCATGAACTGAGCTGCAACATCCAAAGTCAATAGACCATTTGCATTATGACGTAAATGCGCAAAGACTTCTGGTAGTTGTAGTTAAGTTCGCGGGAAATTTTGAATCGTCATCAAGCCCGCTTGCCCAAGAAAATCGTGATGGAGATAAAGAAAATTACCCTCATCGAAGAAGACGTCCCTGTGGCTTCATTTAAAAGGCAAAAAGCAAGCTCTCAGTATAAAACCAAGTCCGTTCAAATGAAAAAAGTAATGCAAGATATCGTTTATTTGCTTGGTTGCGTGTTGTAGTGAAGTTTCAACGAATGTTTCAAGTTCCTCCAGTGGAGTCTCAGTCGCGCGGTTATTTATTTAAGTTCCTAAAACTTTTGCTTGCAAGGTAATATGTATATATTTTTTATTTTCAAATAATTTACGAAGACGCAATATTTTACCATTTCTAAACATGGGGGAGTACATGATGTCTACACTCGTTAAAATCTTTAAGGCTCATCGTTCGAGTCTCACAAGTAATCGCTCATCAACAAAATTATGTAAATAAAATTATATTTGCTCACACGGCGCTCGCTCGTATTGAAACCTAATCGACTGACCTAATCGACGGGTTGACATTTCCAGTACAAAAAACAAGAAAGTTTTTTTGTTAAAGAAAATTGCAATTACAGTTCTAATTTGACGAAAAAAGAAGTGCAATTTAAACAAATAATCTGTATTCACCTGCACAGGGAAGTTTTGATTGATCAGCTTGGAAATCCTTTATCATTGATCCTTCATGATTCATCGATGAAGCTCGATTGAACGAGGAAAATTATTTGACTCATTTCTCTGTCTCACTGTAAAAATAAATTAAACTGACCGTCCCGCCGAGCAATCTTGATATATGGTAAATTTTCTAAGCTTTTCAGTCAAGAATTAATTCACCTGCGATCGATGGAAGCGATCGTTTGTTGAACGACTGAAAATAGATGATGAACAAAGTCAATGGCTTGCCTTGCCTTCATTTGATTCCACACAATTTTTTTCATATCCTAGACTCGTCCTTTCAAGCAATCTGTTTCCAGTGCGCGATTTTTTGAAGCTGTGATTTTAGGCTAAAATTATTTACGAAGAGAAGTTGTCGGCCGCGACATGAATGAAGTTCTACCAAGTCAACTCCGCCACACAACGCACATATTAAACTTACTTATAATAATAATAATAATAATGATCTTTACCCAGGGAGCTCACATCACCAAAGGTGTTATTCAGTGAGGCCCTGCCGAAAATAATAGTTAAAAATTTAAAATTAAAAGATTAAAAAAATAGTTTAAGAATTAAAAAAGTTACATGATAAAAAAAATGTATAGTATTAAAGTTCACAATAAAAGGCATAGGATAAAAAATTTAGCTAAAAACTACATTCTTCAGGGCTTGCTTAAAAAGTAAAATGGACTTAATGTCTTGTATCGATTTGTCTAGCTTATTCCAGTCTGCAAGTCCTTGGTATAAAAGGCGTTGCTTGCCATAATTTCGTCTAATCCTCGGTAAATAAAAATTGGTTTTGCCACGGGTATTATAAGCATGAATGTCATAGTTTCTCTTTGTATCAAAATTAAAATCTATGAGGCCATTTACATATTTGAAAACGAAAACGCAGCGGTGAAATAACCTGCGTTTCACGAGTGTTGGCCAACCAAGTGCATTTAATGCTTCTGTAGACGAGGAAAAACTTGGTAAACTAAGAATGGTCTTGGCAGCCTTGTTTTGAAGTAACTGTAGCTCACCCATTAGGGTAGCATTACCCTTATCGCCCCAGATAGTATCGGCGTAATCGAACAGAGGGCAAACCAGGCTGTTGTACAAAGTAGTCCGCGTTTCAAGAGGCAGCAAGTGTCTAACTCGTTTCAGCAAACCAAGTCTTTGATTAATCTTAGTGGAAATGGCTTCAACATGGTCGCTCCAAGTCATAGTCTTGTTTATGGTTATACCAAGATTTGGTATAACAACATTTGTCAGTCAATTTTCATTCCAAAGCTATCATCCTGTATTCTACATTTTTGACAGGTATAAACTGAAATATGAAAGTATAAGCAAAATTCGAAACGACAAGAGCGAAGAGCGTAAACTTATTATTATAATAAATGTCATAAATGTCCACCTTCGCGCTTGGCTGCCCTTAGCCAATCACAAGCCAGAAATGGTGTTTTCCCGCGAACCTAACTACAACTACCAGAAGTCTTTGCGCTTTTACGTCATAATGCAAATGGTCTATTGTTGCTTATTCTGTATTCAGACATGCCAGCTCCTCAGGTAAATCACCTTTTAGTTACTGGTGGTTGCTACAACTAAAGAGTCCCCCTGCATTGTGGTTGGTGGATAAATATTTTTGCAACGTAATCAATCCTTTATTTTGACAGGCAATTGTCAATACTATAAGATGTTGCTGTGTTAACGTAGTTTGCCATAACTTCATGTTAAAACCCATTTTGGGACATTTTCACAAAACGCTTCAAACTTGTCATCATTCTCAGACATGCCGACATCACAGAAGAAAAATAATTTTATGACATTCACTGCAAGGCAGTTTATAGCTTATCGTCCTCGTCAACGTTGTTCACACCGCCGCACTAGGAGCCCTACTAGGGGCGCGCAGTTTACTGGCACGTAATTTTACACTGCTCTTTATAGCGCCTTCTTACATGCACATCTACATCACTTGTTTTTAGTTAATAAACTTAACTTGTTTAAAATTAAATTAAATTGGACCTTTTCCAAGTATATTATTTCAATTTGAAGCACGCAAACTTCAAGTTGATTATTAAAAAACGAGCGCTTTAGACAAAACGAGATAACAAAACGTGTTTACAATTTTTGCTAACGAGGATAAGTCGTGAATTTAGTTAGTTTGTCTTGACAAAACGAGACAGGCTGCACGACAGATAGCTTGCAAATTTGCATGGACAGTGTTAAAACCACCTGTTTATAATAAGCTAATTATAAGTTAAAACTTCCTCTTGACAGTGCATTTTAATGTGCTTATTAGTATAAGAGTCCAATTTTCTCGAACTAACGGTATAAAGACTTTTAAAAGTTTTACCACAGTTTGTTTAGTCAAACCATACAAAAAAGAAAAGTTATACAGAAAAAAGCACTAAAATGTTTTAAAGAAGAAAAATATTCGCGAACATTGATTAATTTTCGTGTTGCGCAAATTGTAGCGTTTTTGCAAATATTCAAGGAGTATGTGTTGCCAGTTATTAGCTCGGCGAAAATTGTTTTACCGATCCCCTTATATTTGGAAACAAATGATCTGGTTAATTAAGACGGTCACTAAACTTCAATCACGCCATGAACCTTCCTTTTTAGGAAACCTTCCAAAAATTGTTACTGTTTACCAAGCTCAAAATTTTAATTTCGTTTCATCAGGAAAAGAGAACATATTCCAAGCTAGACGTCACATTTTAAAAAACCGTAGATTTTCATGTTGTGAAGAATTTTTTTCGTTCCGTGTGTTTTAAGTCCATAATTGTTGCAAAATGGCTCATTAGGAGAATTTTTCTGGCTCTTCCGTTTTCTTTCTGCACATCAGCATATAAAAAATAAAATAAAAAAATAAATATATGTTTATAGTGGTCATGCACTTAGCTTCATATCTCAACGAGATAGTGAAACGCACATCATGTGAGTAATTCACCATTGTGATGTCTAAAAACAAAATTGAAAGACTATAGAGAATTACAGTGGAACCCCGATATAATGATATGCCAACGGGGCAGTAAAATTATATCGTTATATCGAGGAATCGTTATATCGGGGTTCCGTCCCATACATTTTACTATTGCCGGGACATAAAATATTCATCGTTATATCGGGAATATCGTTACATACATACATACTTTATTTGATGAGTAGGTTGGGTAAAAAGGCAGCCAAAGGGCTGATGTGACCTACTATACTAAAAATTAAGAATTACATTTATAAATTTAAAACTAGCATACTAACTAACACTAAGATAAAAAGAAGAGAAATTTACATACAACATTAAAAATATAATAGATTAAAAAATAATATCAAAGATCGTTATATCGGGGTTCCACTGTATATAAATACATTGGCAAAAATATTCTCAAACACCGAATGAATGAAGGGAACCTTACCTTGCGCCTCCGGGATCAGAGAAGCCAACAAGCCGAAAACAAATACAGAAAGCATCTTAAAGATGGCCTCACGAAAACTTCACAAAATTTGACCGGTGATCAGTCACATTCCAGCGAGAAGCTTCAATGGGTGGTTGAATAGTGTGGATCATGAACTAAGCCGGCTGCAACATCCAAAGTCAATTTTGGCTTATTCTAGATCTGCATTCACACATGACAGCTCCATAGATTAATCACCATTTAATTATTGTTGGTTGCTACAACTAAAGAGTTCCCCTGCATTGTGGTTGGTGGATTTTTTTAATCATAAGCAATTCCTTTATTTTGACAGGTAATTGTCTCTACTATAAGATGTTGCTGTGTTTACGTATTGTAGTTTGCCATGCCTTAAAAACACATTTTGGGGCATTTTCACAAAACGCTTCAAACTTGTCATCATTCTTAGACATGCCGACATTACAAGAATAATCTAAAATAATTTTAAGACATTCACTGCACGGAAGTTTATAGCTCACCGTCCTTAAAATCAACGTTGTTCACACCGCCGCAGGTCAAACGCACTACGGGCGCGCAGTTTACTGACTCGTAATTTTACACTGCTCTCTTTATAGCGCTTTCTTACAGAAGTCATGGACATTTTCTCTTTAAATTCTTACGACTCTCTCTTACATAAAACCGGAAGTGGCGGTAGTGGCCTCAAGTAGTACAGTGGAACCCCGATATAACGATCTTCGATATACTGTAACGATATTCCCGATATAACGATGAATATGTTATGTCCCGGCAATAGTAAAATGTATGGGACGGAACCCCGATACAGTGGAACCCCGATATAACGATATGCCAAGGGGGCAGTAAAATTATATCGTTATATCGAGGAATCGTTATATCGGGGTTTCGTCCCATACATTTTACTATTGCCGGGACATAACATATTCATCGTTATATCGGGAATATCGTTATATCGAAGATCGTTATATCGGGGTTCCACTGTATAACGATTCCTCGATATAACGATATAATTTTACTGCCCCTCTTGGCATATCGTTATATCGGGGTTCCACTGTAGCTATCTTGACCAAATACCCACTACCTTAACCTTTACGGCTGCGATATCACTTTAAACTTGTGTGTAAAAAATTAAAAGATCAGAGATTTACATCAAATCTTAGCAATCAATAGAGTTGGACAATTTTACTCCGAAATATCGAGAAAATCAAACAAATGGTATAATTGCAACTTGCAAATATTGTCGATTTGTTTTGCATTCTTTTCAAGCTAGCGCTAGAATACGATATTTCAAAGGTTCATGCCAAGTTTCAGCCTGTTTCGTTCGTATGGTTTGAAGAATTTCGGACTGAAAGTCAGGTACTTTTGATTTTTAAGTTGCTCGTCACCTTGCAAACCTACATAGCGTATTTAATTGTTCTGTGTTGTTGGACGAGCGTTGTTAATTTCACGATTTTCTGCCGCTTGGAAATGGCTTTGCTTTTGAACGTCCCCCCACCTGAAGAACTTGTTTCTATGTTTTTCAAATGGGCCGATCCACCAGACGCAAACCGTGGTTTCGCTTGTCTTCCTTACATCAAGGGCCTAACTGAGTCACTCACGAGATTTCTCCGTAGCAACGAAAATCGAGTGGTCAGCAAAACCCTTCAAAACTCTCCAACAAGAATTCCCGTCTCCAAACTTTAGACAGCGCATGGATGTCCAAACAAACGAATTCTACAAAATTCCGTGTTCAGGCTGCTCTTGGAACTAGGAGAGACTGGCAGAACATAGGAGAGACTGGCAGATACCATGAAACTCGAAAGAAATAACACAAAAGAAATCTTAAAAACTATGCAAAATGCTCAAATATTGCTAACCACGCTTGGTCAACAACCACCTAATTGACTTTGAAAATGCACGCGTAATTGACAAGGGCAATCATCGTGTTCGTAAGACTTTGGAATCCCGGCATACCGCGAAAACTATCAATGCCGACAATAACTCAAAACCATTGCCTAGGCAATATTCCATTCTTTTATGGCTATTTATCATTTTTATTCACTTTTAGCTTTCACACATTTTTTACTGCATATTTTTACAGTTTTTCGCACATTCATTGCTTATGTAATAGTCTCTAAACAATACATTAATTAATAAATTAATTTAAAAAATTAATCGAACTATAGAAAAAGGAAAATATGAAATAAAGAGACATTCAGTTTCACGGACCAAACTAACTAAGCGAAAAACGAAATGGCGGACAGTACCACGGATTAAGTTACAGTATAGCTTTACTGGTTTTCGTTTCCAGTCAGGACACTTAAGAAGCTCCGCGATAAAAGCAAGGGATGGCACTTTCAACAGTGCGAAATGCAAATATGTACCGTATTAACTCGAATAAGCGCCGCCCCCGAATAAGCGCCGCCCTCGAATAACCGCCGCATTCGGAACAAAAAAGTTAATAAGCGCCGCCCCCGAATAAGCGCCGAAGTCCCGATGCGGCGCTTACTCGAGAAATTCCGTATAACCAAAAATAACACTACAAAGAAACTCTTAAACAGCCTTGGAAATTCCTTTTCATCAAAAGCGATGTTTCGCAGTTCAAAGTTGTTATGTTTTACCGCTCGCCTATTATTTTTTCTATTCTAACAATACGTAGTTCTGTTAACGTTGTGAAGGCCGTGAGCTTTGTCGGCGCAGCAAGCGCAACTACTCTCTTCCGTATGAGACGAATCCTGACAATCTAAACACCCTTCTTATAGTTACTGTAGAAGTTTCGTTTACTAGTTAGATTCTTTGTGACGTCCAATTTTTAAATAAGCGCCGCCCTCAAATAAGCGCCGCCCTCGAATAAGCGCCGCACTTGTGGCGCGAAAAATTAAATAAGCCCGCGGCGCTTATTCGAGTAAATACGGTACTCGAAATCTCATAAAACCAAAATATCAGCACATCAGCAACATAATGGATAAATTTCTAACAGACGATCCCAAAAAGCGAATTTTATCAGTTACGGTCGAAGATTGGGCACAGGTTTCTTGTAAGTTATTTACACTTTGGTGGCTGGATTGACAACTCAGTGTTACAATGGGTAGACCAACAGTCAGGCCACATTTATAGCGGAAGTTCTTGTTTTTTAAGAAAACAACATCGACGAATACGCCTAGACGAGAATAAGTAAAGTCGATATTTTACGATATTTTATGTCATTAGTTTTATGTACAAAATTACTATCAAATTAACGGCAACATATAAAAACCCCAAAGAAGTAAGAATAAACTGAAAAAAAAAAACGAAAGTGTTTACGGTTGAAAAAGATTAAAACGAATTAAAGGACGACAACCTTAAAGAAATTGGTGATTTTTTTTTCAGATGGTCTTTCCGTGACGTGGCTCCTTAAAAAGAGAATTAATTTTCGCTTTTCAACAATTTGAACAGCTCACTTTGTAAGTACCTCGCGTATAAATATTTAAATATTTACAATAATTAAAAAGACCGTTTGTGCAAAGTACTTTATCTCTGAGTAGATTTATTCATTTCTGCTAAAGAAATAGACATCTAAAAGGGTGAAGCGTTTATGTAAAAATCTTCGGAACAGAGTGAGACCTGGTTAAGAGCGATTGAAGGGATTGTGAAGTGTCTTCACAGAAGCTTTGATAAGCGCGAGCATGGAATCTTTCTTTCCGCTGAAATAGAGAATCTAAGATTTAACCTAAAAATGTTCGGGTTGTAGCCAGGCATGCTAAAAATTTTGTAAAAAACGAATGAAAAAAGTTGACACTGGCTAAAAATATTGTTTTTGGACGTTTCGGCCACTACTGTTGCCTTCTTCAGCAAGATAAAAATGCAAATGTTCAACGGCGTCCTGTTAAAATATGTAACGTTCTTCGTGGCTTCAACATCAAGGTCGCCCATAAACCTATACGTACCATCTCGAACAAACTGAAAAAACCAAAAGACAGGATCGAGAAAGAGGATACCAGAGGAATTGTATATAAGATCAAGTGTAACGATTGCGACTGTGTTTATGTTGGTCAGAAATCACGCGCGCTTAAAACACGTATGAATAAAAACTGGATAAAAACTCTTTGTTGGCAAAACACCATATGCTTAACGACCATCAAATAGATTTGGAGAGCGTCGAAATTGTTGACAGGTCAACGGTGTGGAAACAACGACTAATTCTTGAAGCTTGGCATTCTGTGCGAGATAGGAACGCCATAAACGAACACATAGCGCTACCAAACGTTTACAATAGCATTAAGAATTTATAGACTCATTAAGAATGCTCTAGAGTCTTTTGTTGCACTCGGAAAGTTCATTTAGTTTTCACACATTCGTTACATATTTTAACAGGACGCCGTTGAACATTTGCATTTTTATCTTGCTGAAGAAGGCAACAGTAGTGGCCGAAACGTCCAAAAACAATATTTTTAGCCAGTGTCAACTTTTCTCATTCGTTTTTTACAAAATTTTTAAGATTTAACCTGTATATGTTCACGTGGAACGCTGTCTACAAACGTTCTTGGAAATCCAATTACTGCCTAATAAAATGAAAATCCGGCCTTACTACGATCAGAGCAAATTCCCCTGAATTTAAGCTTAGATAAAACCAAGATTTATGTAGGTAATACGTGTACAATGGTCTTAACGAACAAAGACTTTCCAGAAATCACCAGGAGACACTCCAACGTTAAAGTCGTCGCATTCCCATCTTGGGCCACCTGGAGTCAACATCCAGTGATATAAACCCGCTGCAAAAGCAGCGTGATTGTACAACCTCATTTCATTTACGTTCTGGTGGCCCCATTTGCCAACACCAAAGGCATCATTTTCTATTCCCCACTTGTTACACACGCCAGCTAAAAGAGAGTTGTCATTTTCCATTCTAACAAACGAACCACAGGCGTCCGGCAGAACATCTGTCTGACCGCTGAAGTACTGGACTACAGCTTCACCAGTGCTGTTAGCGACCGTGGTCACGTGGAACGTACGTCCCTGTTGTTTACTGCAGTGGAATCTCACTTGGGTGAAATTTAAGTGGGTTCTCAGCTCAGTCATGGCGCTTTTTGTCAAGAACATCTTGTTGGTATGGTAGCTGCTTATTCCCCTGTACGATGTTTCTACTGAGAACTGCAGTAGGGAGGATGAGCTGTCAACCACAACATTGGAGACAAGAAGCCAGCCTCCTGAAATCAGGTAAACTTCAATGGTCTTTTGATCAAACAAAACCAGTCTGGAACAACTAGGATCTTTTACAAGATGCACAAAAAAGGGAAGGATTTATCGGCAATATACAAATATAAGGGAGGCTTCAAAAAACCTTTTTATTGTTGAGAAATAGTACTACTGTGACGAATTTTTTTTTAACGGCCAGTGTTTCAAACAGCTGAAAGTCTGCTGTACTCTTTGCAGCGCTCAAATAATAGTTGTTCTTTTTTCAATTATCATTTTTGTTACTACCCACTACGTACCTGCGTCAGTTGTCATGTCACAGAGGACTTTAAGAGGAGTTCCACTCTTCCCTGGGTCGATCCAGTACTCCCCGTCTCCTCTGGAGCCTCCTGAGTCAAGGATGTGTTTACAGGAACCTATATATAGTTTAAAAAAGAAACAACCTTTGTTCATCTAGGAAATGACAACTAGGACATTATTAAGAACCTTAGAAGTTCAGGTTTATTGTGTCAGCACTTTCAGTCATTCTGTCAGAAATCTAAGCTTCCTTTTTAGTGCAGAAGGCACTTTTGTGATGGCTGCTAAACCACTAAACCACTAAAGCGCTATAGTGTAAACTTTTAATCGCCAACTAATTAATTAATATCAATTAATTAATTACTCCTGTGAAGGGGGTAGGGGGTGGGGAGCATCTGACCGTGTGCCCTTGGTAAAACGGGTAGTTTACCTGCATTGCCTTTTATATGAAGCGCACAAAGGTATATATTTGTTTTAGAAAACACTGTGCTTTCCTTGTGGTAATATTTTTCTGGAACAAAATACTTTGTGCTTAACGCATGCGCAGGTTAGTCTACGTTATATACTGGTACTCTCACAAACATCGCGTGTTTTTTCCTGCGGAAGGATTCCTGTAGACTCCGTGGCGCCAAGTTAAAACCGTAAATTAATTAATTTAGCCTTTTGGATGTCACAGCGGTTCACGTGAAATAATTCTTGATGTGGTAATGCTGTTTTCTTAGAAAAGGTGACCTTATAATCTGAAAACCATTTCTTGAATTAATCGATAATACATGTGTTTTAATCGATGTCGCCCTGTTTGCTGAAAACAAATCTTTCACGCTACAAACGTTTTCGACAAAAACAAAAGTATCATGTTACATATCTTAAACAGAAAAACAAAAGTATCATGTTACATACGTTTGAACAGAAGAGGAAATGTATCTCGTTTTCTATTTCAATGTCTTACTGAAATCCAAACTAACGAAAATTAAAATAACAGGGACTTGTTTGGAAATTTTGCATCAAAGCCAAACGTGGTGTGCTTTTCAATGCGGTTGGATTCTTGTAGAATCCGTAGCTTCGGAAATATTACAAATTAATCCAATTAGACTGTGCTGCGTCACGGCGGTCAAAGAGGAAAACAGAAGTATCATGTTACATACGTTTGCACGAAAAGTAAAAATATCGCGTTGGCTGCTTCAAAAACCTTTTAAAAATTCAATTAGCAAGAGTTAGCAAATGATTGAAAACTTCCTTGAATGAAAATCTGCACTCAAGTGTCGACTGATCGGCCGCGTGTGTAACGTTTCAATAAGGGAAATCCGTCTCCCGGATGTAGGTTGTCACATGATTTAGTCGTTTGCTTCATATCAAAATCGAAATGCATCACGATCGGTCTTTCAACAAGTAAGTTAACATAACAAGTAAACAGAAAACAGCATTTCAAACTGAAAAGCGAACTCATTTGACTCATTCTCAAGCGAAGTTGTTATTGTAATGTCAATTAATTGGCCATATTGCATTCTGTACTACCCTTTGAGTCTCTGAGTCTTTATTCCTCGACTTGCTTGAGTTCTATCGCTAGTTGGCAAAGATAACCCCTCTGTGGGGTTAAGGATTTCTCTAGCAGGGCTGGTGGAAATCCTAATTTTAGCACCCTAAAGCTCCCTGGGGGGGACTTCCATGCAAAAGGGACAAGAATGCTCGTCATCTCGTTTAGGGGTGTAAATTGACGATTTTGGTCTCACTTAGGATGCTTAGGACCAAACGCCAATGTTTTTACCCATAAATGCGTCTTTGAAATGTTTTAGAGTTGTACGCGAAGAAATTAAAAAAGACGCCGTCATGTTTTATTGACGGTTTAATTTCAGTTTAAATCGATCTTGCACGAAATCTTTACATTTCTTTATAAACGAATAACAACATCGTCAAATAAAAAACCACAGCTCGTATTTGTGTGTCCGTTTAAGAATGGTATCTTTTAGGGGTTATGGTATCATTTTAGGAGTCACGCCCAGATGGTGAATCCATCAGCAAATTGAGTAATTTTTTATTTTAGTTAAGGACAAAAATCGAGTAGCAGAATAACTTAAATCCTATTGCGTTATTTTCTACCCTTTTTAAAAGCTTAAGATGTAAGTAATTATCCGTGATAACACCAACAACAATTTCTTATCGGAGCCTGAGAAATCGAATTTCAAAGTTCACAAGAACCATGTAAACTATAGGTAAAATTTCACATGTAGCTATTTTGTAAAATCGTCTTTTAAGCGTTTCAGTGGAATTCAGTGGAACTTCGAAATTTGTTTTCGATGTTTGGTGTTGTTAGAAATGATTTCTTTTGATAAGATATTTGAAATAGTAACACAAAAATTTGCAATGAGATACAAATAATTTTGGTACACATTTTTGTCCAATAAATACTCGTAGTCCTGGCGGATTCCGCCTTAATTCAAATTTTCTGACGAGCATCCCATCCCTGTAACAAGGGAGTCCTACCCGCGGGTCAAATGCTCCCTTGTGTTCACGGCAGTTAAGCTGACCCAGACTCGTACCCAGTCGTTACTCGTTTTTTCGTTTTCGGTACGTTCGAAGAAGTTGATGGGAAGGACATAGAATAAGTTCGTCCTTCCCTTGATGCCTTGCGCGCTGCTCAACAAGCAAGAGAAGCGACTGGGTACGAGTCTGGAGCTGACCAACCACACCCCAGCTCCATGGTTTTCGCGACTTCTAAAACGTTTGTGACTTTTCCGCACAAAATAAGAAACTTTTCTACACTTTTAACTTTACTTTTTATAGTTTTTGTTTTTATTTTTAATGTAAATATTAAGTTGCCTCCTTCACTGGAACGCCTTGAAGTATCACACTCCACTAAATTAAGAGAATATCATATTCTTTTGTCGTAAAAGGTGTTAATTTAAAATTTTGAAAATGTGAAACTCTCCTAGTACCTTGCGTACAACCAAACAGCTCCACTCTCATTGATATGCTGCCATGGCAAGCCACTGGTACAAAGCGAATGTACCGTGCTGTGATTGGTGGGTTTAGATAATGAAAAACAACAGTGTTCTGGTCTGTGTTTCCATCAAACTCCTAAATAAGTAAGATGGCAAACTGTCACTTATTTTAAAAGCCTGATAATGAAAATCGATAGTTGAATAATAAATGTTGAATACTGGCTGAAAACCTGAAAGGAAGTTTATAACCCAGAAGTAAAGCCTGGTTTTCACTAGCGACGCAAACACAAGCGTAAGCACAAACGAAAGCACGCGATCAGGAAAACAATTGACCCTTGTGCTTTTGCTTGACACAAGTTCAAGCATAAGCATCAAAAGTCAATGTGTTTGTGCTTTTGCTTGCGTCGAAGCCGTATTAACCGTGAAATAATAGCTGTTATCCTTATGCTTGTGTTTGCGTCGCTAGTGAAAACCAGGCTTAATGAATAGTCGATTCTGTCAGTGGTTGGATGTTTATGAATAGCGCCGAGTTGGCTATAACTCATCTCACATGCAACAAGCGCGAATTCGTACTTGTTTTGCGCGTTATTTGTATTCCATGAAGCAGAATTGGATAATAAGATTATTTATCAACAGGCCCGTACCGTAGCTTACATATCGTGCATGCTTGAGTAACTGGACAATTTCACAGATGAGTCGAAAAAGTGGTAGACTAGCAGTGTTCGATATCATTTACTCCCGAACGGTGCATATATAATAATAATAATAATAATAATAATAATAATAATAATAATAATAATAATAATAATAATAATATTTTTTTAAATAAATAATAATAATAATTTTATTTCACACAGTCATTAAAAAATACAAGCATCGATAAAAAGATTAAGAATAAAAAACAGCTGGCCGGTATCTTTGTATAAGCGAGAATTACAAATCTTAAAATCAATTCTCATATGTAGTTTTACAGAGTAATCAATAATATATAATAGCGAAATATGAATCTAAAAAATAATCGAAAATAAGAACAACAAAAAAGTATATATATGAAAATTCGATAAAACTAAGTTAGGCGGGCGGTTGCGTTATCTATTGCAATGTCTACATTGTTAGTGTCCTGCGTTCTTCTTATGGATCTTGATCCTCTAAGGCACAGTAAGGCCGAGCGTATTAGAGCTAAGGAGACTCTTGCTCTCACCCATTGCATGGTGTTTGCATAGCTTTCTCCTTTCTTAGTAGATAGCAAGTCAACTAAGTGTTTGTGATAGATCTTACATTCAGTTCCCATTCCGCCTGTACTGCTGAAGATTAATGGTGTAAATGTTCCCTGTTCAACCTCCATGACCCGGACGACGTTTCGGCGTCATCGTGACACCATTCTCATTCCGAAACGTCGGCTTTTAACGTTAATCTTTGCTTGTTTATGCTTTAAGAAATCATTATTGATCAATAATAATAATAATGATAATAATTAAAATATTTATACAGGGTAGCCACGTCAGTTACACAACTGCTATCAATGTGGGCCCTGTTAAAATAATAAATGAGATTATTAAGAACATAAAAATAAAAAATAAAAAAAGACATATAAATAGGCGCGTAGTTGATTAATGCATGAAAAGAAGCGAAAAAAGGGAACGTCGGTTTTATGTCTTTAGTTTTGGCAGAACACATAAAGACCAAAATAACTGTTCTGTCAGTATTCATTACGGTGAAGTCTTCTAAAGGATAGTTAATAACCACGTGCGTTTAACGCACTAAACAAGCAGTTTCGTTCGGATGGAGTTCGATTGGGTGATGAGACTTGGTTACGCGGATCCGGCAAAGAATATCATAGATTAGACACTGAGTAGCGTTTTCCCTGACACTTCTTTAGAATTGAAAAATTACCAGTCAGTTAGTCGCAGATGGTGTTAATATGGTGTTCATTTTCTGTGCTAAACTTGATTCTTTTCAGCCAGCAGAAATCAAGTATAGCTCAGAACAGTCCCCTTTAATCATGTCACATTTTTACAAACCGTGTTCCATTTTGGCTGCGTAGTGTTTTTTTTTTTTTGAGGTTTCATTCATTAAGTTGGTGTGTAACAAAGTCAGCTTAACTAGCGCTACAAATTTCTTTTGGTCTTAACACGAAACTAAAGCATCCTTTACTCAGTTTACGTTCAGTTTACTACAACTGGAATGATTTATAAACCTGAAGGTAAATGAAGTTAACTTTTACCTTGTCTGTAGTTTGTCCGTGTTGCATGTAATACTGGAAGTTATTTCCATCGTTAACGTACTGAAGTTTGTACTTAGTTACCCACTCGTCATGTTTATAACTTCCTTGCGTTGCTACACGTGTTGCTATGTACTGACCAATCAGATCAATCTGCAGCCATGGATTGACATCATTTTCGGCAGCTGACCAAGTTCCATGTCCCTCCGTGTTGTGTAGTCTGCCATGTATAGCTGCATGATCACTTTTTGATTCCGAAGAAGCAGTAATTTGTCCGTCAGTAATTGTACGATTTTCCATGCCGAGAGCGTATTGACATTCTAAGTTTTTTTTAAACCAAACCAAATGTAACATTACTACATACTACATATAAATTTTACACTGTTCCTTTTAAACTATAGTTGACCATTTTCATGTTACTGCCTGGCCAAATTTATATTTTATCTGCTATATACCGTATGTGCTACGTCAAAATATATACAGGACGGACAAGATAAGAAATTAAATATACCTTTCTATGAGAACTCTTAACAAAAGATAATCAATAAAGTATTCTTTATTTTAATCTTGTATTTCCATAGTAACCTCTCGTTACCTTTCTTAGCCACGGTGGAAGCAACATTGTTAAGAGATATTCACAGAGGCGACTTTCACTGGACTTTTGCCGCGCTAGTAGCGGCAAAAGCGCTAGTAGCGCTGTCAAAGTATAAGAGCTGAAAAGTGCTGGAAACTGTTGTGAGCCTCCTTAAACAAGAAACGTATCATATTTTTGGCACAGCTCTGCGGTCCTTTAAAATTTATTAGTCGAACATTCTCTTGTCGTGTTTGCGACCTGGTTCATATGAGGAACGTCTTTATGAGACCCTGCCAGGGGGGTCCCGTGTCGCTGTCATAAAATGCGCCATGTCCGTATCACTTCGTGCGCTGCGAGTGAATGGAATACTTGTCCTTGTCGGAATTAGTTTCAAAGGGTTGTCGTTGTCGCGATTTTATTGTATGTGCTGTCGCATTGGGCCAGTCGCTTGTCGGGATTTACCCTGGCAGGGCCTCCTTTATGTGCACAGCGAAACTTAACAACACTAGATGTTGCTTGCTTAGTCCCTGCTTGCCAGAGCGGGTAATGTTACAAAAACGGCGACTAGGGACGGGTTTCGTTGGTGTTTCGGGATCCAGATAACATCTCTTCAACATACACTTTACGCTATTTGAATAAAATATGTATTGATAGTCATCTGAAACGTTTTCCCCGATTTTTCTTGTCGGTGAATTTGGGGAGATTTAGACGAAAATACGACCAAATTCAATTCATATAAACTTAGGCATAAAATACACTGAAGAAGAATATTTTTTACTCGTAATACTAAAGCACCTTTTATTTTCGCGTAGTCGCTTTTTACGGCTTTGATTTCAGAAAAGCTGTGCCCTTGACTTTGAACCAAGCTTGAATTGGAGTTTGGGAACCGATTTACTTATGGACCGCGGACAGTTTTTGTTTTCAGATATATCCAGACCACAATGATCGCTCTAAATAAGTTTTAAACCTCGTGGCAGTAAGCCAGTAACGAAATTATTGATAAAAATTTAGTCATTGGTTCAAACCATTTACTTGGAAGCGGTTGTAGAAAACCCATGGAAAAAACACAGTTGTTTGTTAATTATTTACGCTTGAGTGGTTGACTGACAGTTTGGAGTAAGGATGGGAGGCTTCAGACTTTTTTTATATACCAATACCTTCCAGTGGGCGCAACGTATCAGTCTTGAGCTGCAAAAATGTTAAAACTGTTGAAAATTATATAACTGACGAATTGAAAAGCATCCTTCATTACCTCGCAGACACCCATACAGCTCCACTCTCATTGATATGTGGCGATGCCAAGCCACTGGTAGAAAACGAATATAACGTGCTGTGATTGGTGGGTTTAGATCATGATGAACAACAGTGTCACGGTCCGTATTTCCATCAAATTCCTAAATAAGTAAGATGGCAAATGCATATGGTTAGCCATCTGCAGGGTGGATCATTACAATCAAGGATTGAATAGATTGAAAATTTGTGGACAGTCGGCTAGGAATATGGGTTGGCGACGGATAAAATATTTAATAATAATAATAATAATAATAATAATAATAAGAAGAAGAAGAAGAAGAAGAAGAAGAAGAAGAAGAAGAAGAAGAAGAAGAAGAAGAAGAAGAAGAAGAAGAAGAAGAAGAAGAAGAAGAAGAAGAAGAAGAAGAAGAAGAAGAAGAAGAAGAAGAAGAAGAAGAAGAAGAAGAAGAAGAAGAAGAAGAAGAAGAAGAAGAAGAAGGAGGAGAAGGAGAAGGAGGATGGAAAAGTTGAAAAGTACCAAGATCTAGCGAGAAAAGTTCGAAAAATGTGGGATGTGAGGACAAAGGTTATTCCGGTGGTAGTGGGAGCATTGGGATCAATACCACTGAGATTGAATGACAATCTGAGAGCCATTGAGGTGGGCATTCCTGTGGACGAAGAGAGTGGAGCGCAAGAATTCAGCAAGGGGCTGGCTCCGGGAAACTGTTACCGGAGCCAAAAAGAAACCAGCCAAATATATAATAATAATAATAAAAAAAAAAAATAATAATAATAATAATAATAATAATAATAATAATAATAATAATAATAATAATAATAATAATAATAATGCTTTATTAGAAGCGCTTCCACTGCATGGCTTCATAATATTTCTAGTATTTGGCTTTGATCCCCGAAGTATAAGTCTCATTCATTCACTAGAGAGCGAGATCTAGAATCAGGAGTAGAATTTGTCAGTGATTGATTAGTTTACTGATGCAAAATTTTCAACAGACCGCGTATCGCGTATCATGCATGCTTGAATAGCTGGACAGTTTAACAGCTTTCAAACGCAAAACTGTAAAAGCACGTAAAGTCCCTTTAGTTACTGCACGGAACTGAAGTGTCCTTTGTTTATCCAACTGGTATGAATTACAACTAAAGGAATAATAAATCGAAAAGTAAATGAAGTTAATTTTCACCTTGTCTGCGTTACTTCGTCCTGGTTCCCTGTAGAACTGGAAGTTGTTTCCATCGTCACCGTACTCTAGTTTGTACGTTTTTACCCACTGGTCCTGATCATTCCTTCCTTGTGTTGCTACACGTGTTACTATGTACTGACCAATCAGATCAATCTGCAGCCATGGATTGGCATCACTTGTTAGAGCTGACCATGATCCTACTTTGCCGGCACCTGCTTGAAAATGAAGTCTTCCCTGCATGGCGGCATAATTGTGACCGAATTCCGAAGAAGCAGTTATCTGCCAATCAGCGATTTCACGATTTTCCATGCCAAGAGTGGCTTGACATCCTAAGTTTTTTAAACCGAAACAAATGTAACATTAAAATGTATATTTCTGGCACAGCATTGCAATCGTTGACATTTTTCCTTGTTGAGAATAATTATATAGTTGAGGGCTCTGAAGGAGGGGGGTATAAAATCCCATCTCCCTGCCAAATTTTGTCCACATCACAGTCCCAGTTCTCTTGTTTATACTCCGGTTTGCGATTCTCAGTCTTAGTGACCCAAATCCCATTTTCCCAGTGAAAAGTTGCCCAAATCCCAGTTCCTCTTTTCCCCTATCAGGCCCCTCTTAGTTGAACATTTTCATGTTTGTGCATAGTCGGATTTATAACGTTTCTGCGTCAAACTATAATTGCAGGACAGACAAAAAAGGTGAAATTCAGCTATACCTTACTCTCATGGTAATTTCCGAACCAAACGTAGCAACCCCTCATTGCCTTGTCTAGTGATTGCTTTTCTGAGCCAAGGTTCTTACTTGCCCAGCATATTTAACGTAGTGACTTATATAATATTCATTATCATGTCCTGAAGAGAACCCTGAAGAGGTTGAAAAATCTAAAAGATATAAATATAAATTTTTCACGCCCCAAAAGGAAAAAAAAAAAAAAAAAAAAAAAAAAAAAGGAAGCAACAGCGATTTTGCATTTTTTGCCGACGGGATTTTCTTTGCGGTTTTTGTCGCCCCCGCGCTGCGACTGAGCTGCAATTTCAGCGCGGTTTTAGCGTCATATCACTAGAATTTCTATAAAACGTGATAAAATGAGCAGAGGTTAGGTATCAGAGCATGTACACGCGTCTTACATGCAAGAATCACTGTGTTCTTTACGTTGTAATTTTAAAACTTCAGGCGGGTTACAACGAAATCAGGACCAAATCGCACTGAAATGTCGGTTGAATTGCGCGATAAACAATGAAGGAGAGGAATCATTTTTACAGAAACATCTTTTTTTTTTACAAAAAAAACGTTGCTTCCAAAAGTGGAAATTAGGTTACATATTTGAAAAATGAAAATACAAATTATGATTTCAAAAATAATGACTTAACAACTTTGCATTCAGTCCACAAGTCATTGCATGTCAGGAACGCTAAAAGCGGTACAAGAAACGGCGTTGCGTCGGGACCATTTTTTTATCACTTTTAAAATAAACTCCCTCCCTTTTTTTTTGCTTTTTTTTTTTTTTTTTTTTTTTAAAAATTTTTTTTTCCTTTTCTCTCTAAATTTTTTAAAAAAATTTTTTTTTTTTTTTTTTTTTTTTTATATTTTTTTTTTTTTTTTCCACCCCCCAAAAAAAAACCCCACATATTTTTTACCTGTACAATTTTTCCCATCTCCATGAAATTGATCTTTGCACATGCAATAATAAGATCCCCGGATGTTGTTACACACAGCATTTATATGACAGCTGTGTGTTACAGTGGCACACTCGTCTATATCTGAAATAACAAAAGAATTTCATTAAAATAAGTTCCTTTGTATTGGTCTGGCTACAAAATATGTTACAGATAGTTACCCGTGCAATTTTTGCCATCTCCATAGAATCCATCTTTGCACGTGCAGTTATAGGATCCCCGGGTATTGTTACACACAGCATTAACATCACAGCTGTGTGTTCCATTGGCACACTCGTCTATATCTAAAACAACAAAGGGATTTTATTGAATAAGTTTCATTTGAAATGGTCTGGCTACAAAGTATGTTACAGATAGTTACCAGTGCAATTTTTTCCATCTTTATAAAATCCATCTTTGCACGTGCAGTTATAGGATCCCCGGGTGTTGTTACACACAGCATTAACATTACAGCTGTGTGTTCCATTGGCACACTCGTCTATATCTAAGACAACAAAAGGAATTTTATTGGAACTAGGTTACTTTGTATTCGTCTGGCTCAGTTATCAATGTTCATATTTATCCTATAACGCTTTTCACCTGTTATCTGTCTGTAGTTATGTTGGCGGGAATTATTAGCTGTAATGTATTTAGTAGAAAGTTACTTCAATTAAGACAAGTGCCAAACATTAATTTCATAGATTTAGCATAATTACCGGTGCACTGATTGCCATCTCCATGAAATCCATCTTTGCACGTGCAGTTATAGGATCCCGGGGTGTTGTTACACACAGCATTAACGTCACAGCTGTGGGTCTTCGTAGTGCACTCGTTGACATCTAACACGGCAAAAGAAAGTCCCACTAAAATACGCTCAGGTTACTTAACATTTTCAGTAAGTTATCTTACATTATAAATTTTAACCATATAATGTTAATTTTATTTTATGAACGAAATAAAAACTTCCGCTTATTGTATGCTTGGTGCAAACAGGATATAGAAGTTTTGGGGAATTGGGAAATTAGATCTATAATTGGTATGTATACTCTCGCCTACGGCTCGGACTCAAAAAACTTATTTTCTTTTTCTTTTTGCACCAGACCTTGAAAACATTTGCGCGCGCCATTTTTTGTGGCTCAAGAGAATTGCTCTATATTAAAATTGAAAAACCAAAACATTAGACAAGAACAACAACAGCAGCAAAATAGCAACAAGCACTACAACAACATTAACATGGACGTCAACAAGCTCAAAGCATGAAAATTGGGAAATTAAAGGTGGTTAAATCTGGTTTAAAGTTGCTTATTCAACTTTACACCATCAATTGTGGTTAAACCAAACTTTACGCTACCATGTACGTGTAATTGTGATTTAAAGTTGGCTTAAAATTTTTACTCTCTTTAGGCAAACTTCAAACTTGAGTGTAATGCTGACATAAAGGTCAGCTTTAAAAAATGTAAAGTCAGCGTATAGCTGAATAAATTCTAAATTTACGCCAGCTTTATTTGAGCTTTACACCACGGTAAAGTTATGTTTTCATGCTGTGAAGCATGAAAAGACAAAAGCAACAACAGCAGAATCAACAACCACAGTAATTACCTACCGTTTTCACAGTGATCGCCCGTAAATCCGAGAATACACAAACATTGATAATCTTTTTCTGTAAAAGCAGCCTGGCAGGTCGCTTTGTTCTTGCAAGGATTCTTCGCACAGGCGTTCTCGAAAGGAAAGAAAATAAAAATACCCGTGAAAACAGTAAAATCCTTTGATTTCTTTTATGATGATGGCTAAATACGATAGCCTCAGCACTTTTCAGCACTACGACATGCCCAGTTAGAAATTTGGTGGAGTTTTAGCTTTAAAGCCTTAACCACAAGGAATTACGAGTATACATCTACCTTGATTTGATAAAGTTCACCGAATTTTGACCAAATTATCTGAGCCAATTCGAGAGACGTGATGAGGAAGTGTTAGCTCGAGGAACGATTCCATTTATGTCTTTCGACAAGAAGACTGCATTTACGGCATTGTTAATATGAATCTACATAAACTTTTTACAAAGAAAAATATCAATGAAAAACCCAAAAGTGTAGAGCGAGAGCTGAACAGCTTCAATCCTGAGTCATGACCACAGCGCCCGACGCCCCAAGGAAGGGAAAAACTAAACAAAGACCAGCGAGACACAATGCCCCACGAACGAAGCCCACACACAACGCGCGACGCAAAGAGCAAGCAACCAAAGAAGAGAATTCACCACATAAGGGTCAGAAATTCCCTCGACCAAGCTGCGCCGCAACCTTCCACATCACATGTCCCCGGAGAAGACGAAAAAGCGAGCAAACCCCGACAAGTCCCAGCGGGAGTCAGCCCAACGCGACCGCCCGCCGAGGACGAACCCAGGAGCACCCGGCGGACGAGCGCAGAGATCCGACCGAGGAGAAAGGGAAGAGAGGGGGAGAGAGACGGAGACGAGGGGGGAGGGGGGGGGGGGGAGACAGGGAGGGAGAAAAAAAGAGAAGAAGGGCGGGCCCGCAAAAAAAAAAAAAGAAACCCCCCCCGCCCGAAGCCACCTTTCAAATCAAGGTAGACATGCAATCTGAAAATGTCTAGTGCGTGGCTTGGATAGCTTATGCTGGCAGAATTTCAAGCAGAATTGGCTATTTTGGCCCATTTCCGGCAGCGAGCACTATGGGAACTGGATAAAGAACTTTAGAGCAGAATTTCAGCAGCAAAAAATTGGAAATCGATTATTTTAAATCAGATAAAAACGTTGATTTACAGTTCGTTAATCCAAAATCCTCAAGTAAAAAATTGAAAGCAAAGTGTTCCACTATAAAAGTGACAATCTTTAAGCTTTGAATATTTACCTCAGCTCCGCGATACACAAAGTTACGGTTCTTCTCAAGGTCGCCTGCGTGCTCGTTATCGTGTTCATAAGTAGCGTTATTCAGATCACACTTGTGTCCTCCATTTGCCTCTTCCTTCTTTTTAAAATTATAACTGACACAGTTTGGTTCCTGGTAGCATTTCATTTCGCAGATATCCTCACTGCTGACGTCAATGGTTCGTATCACGTGATTCTTTAGCCAGTAGCCATGGATGGGAGCACTGGTGAATCTTAAATTGCGACATTGTCCTGGAGAAGGAAGATTTTGACATGACGTTTATAGTGTTACAAGTGCGTCTTCCGTGTTATTTTATATCGAAGTAAAGAAGAAAGAGGCAATTTTAATAAGATGACAGGCCGAGTCGAACCCCAGTAAATCATGAGCATCAAAATCAGGTCACAAAGATTGCGTGCTTCCTCTTCCCCCTCAATGTTACCTCAAATATATTTTTTCTTGCGTGAGCAAGCAACTATCGATGCCGTTTCGACTTTTTCAACTTTGAAGGGGAAATGAGGAAGCACTGTTCCAACAATTATGTCTTAGAATGTAGCTGCCATCCGACCTTAATTTATATTTAGCGTAATCAGTTTCTGGCTAACCAGAGGGCTATATTTCTCGTTCCCAGTTTATTTTGAGTTTGGGCTTCTTTTTCAGATTTCATCTTTCAAAGTAACTGAATAGAATAACGATAAGATAACAACTATTTTAACAAATTTCATCCTTTTCATTCTAGACAACAACAATCGTGTTTGTAACTGAGGCTGTTTCGTGTTTGGAGCGAGTGTAGTTCACACTATGATTCGCGACGACTCAACGATGGAAACAAGACAAACAACGCACCTACATCCTACATGTTTCAAAACAATCCTCATTGTTTGCCAGTAGTAATCAGTTGATAGTTGGACCAGCGTCGTGGATTGCCCAACGATCAATCCCTCGCTAAGTGTATAGGATAAAAATTTTGGGAAGTTTATTTTTACGATTGGGCGACTTTTTGTGTTTGGGGGGATCATTTCTTTGTGGAATGTAGACAAACAATAAAAACAAACCCTAAAAACAGTTGTTTCATTTATGTTAAACTAGTACAAGCTTTCTCTGCAGTGCATTTTTTAATGTGCCCTTACATCAACCGATCTAACATCACGCAAACCGTTTTTAAAAACCGTACAAGAAAGACGACGACCAGTATTGGAGAAAAAATTGAAAAATGTGACAGTTTTTCAGATTTTCATTCAGCTTTTTAACATATCTTGACGTTATTATATTTGTAATTTTTCAAAACGAAACGCTGCACTGCGCCGACTTTACTCAAAGCTTTCTTTACAAGCCAAAGCCTAAATAACATCCGTTTACTAGATACTTTTCATTTAGTTTTGAAGTTGCTAGCCACTACCGTATAAAAACCTTTTAGAATTGTTTTATCGGTGGATAGGTGAAGAATAAGTCAACGGAAGACATTTGAAACATGTCGGTGTACTGCATAGAGTAAACTTAACTTGTCTAAAATTTAAATTTGACCATTCGAAAAAATTAAACAAAGATGATGTTGATCAGGCTAACAATTTCAATTTAAAGCACGCAAACCTCCACTACGTAGCGCTTAAGATAAGACGAATTAATGAAAAATGTTCTCAATTTTTGGTCATATTTGCCAATGAGGATAAGCCATAAATTTAGGAAAGTTTGTTTTGACAAACGAGACTAGCTTTAAACAAACAGATTTGCAAGGACAGTGCCAAAAACACCTGCTTAAGCTAAGCGAAACTGTCGAGCTAACGGTATGCAAACATTTGCAAATTTTACCAGTTTGTTAAGGACAGTTCCAAAAACACCTGCTTAAGCTAAGCGAAACTGTCGAGCTAACGGTATGCAAACATTTGCAAATTTTACCTGTTTGTTAAGGCAAACTGTATGAAAAAGAAAAGTTAAAATTAAACATAAAACTAAAATGTTGTTGCTTCTTTTCAGTTTTTAGAAGAAATATTCGCGAGCATTAATAAATTATTCATGTTGCGCAAATTCTAGAGTTTATTTACAAATAGTCAAGATGTTAGTGTTGCAAATGACAGTTGTCGGCTTTGCAAAAATTGTTTAGCCGATCCCCTTTAATATTTGGCAAAAAAACGATCGGGTTAATTAACACGGTCACTAAACTTTAAACACGCCATGAACCTTCCTTTTTAGAAAATCTTTAAAAAAAATAGTCGCGTTTACATTTGATTACCGATTACCATGCAAGCTCAAAATTATATTTTCGTTTCATCAGAAACCTTAGTTTTTCATGTTGTGGCGCCGATTTTTTTCGTTTAGACTGTTGCGAAATGGCTCATTAGGATGATTTAACCTGCACGTATTTCGTGTTTACTGCACATCAGAAAAAATTTTAGTGAAAGTTTAAAAGAGCAGGTGAAACGCTCATCATGCGAGTCAAAAATGCATTGATTTACCATTGTGATGTCCAGAATCAAAATTGAAAGACTATAGAGAATTAAAAAAAAAACGAAAAAAAAAAAAAATATGTGTTGGTATAGTGGTCATGCACTTAGAGGAACCACAAAAATATTCTCAAACACTGACTGAAGGGAACCTTACCTTGTGCCTGTGGGATCAGGGAAGCCAACAAGACGAAAACAAAGCAGAAAAATACAGAAGACATTTTTACGATGGCCGTACGAAAACTTCACACAAATTGACTGGTGATCAGTCACATTCCAGAGAGAAGCTTCGGGGGTGGTTATTCAATGGTGTTTATCATGAACTAACTGCAACATCCAAAGTCAATTTCGGCTTATTCTGTATTCAAACACGCAAGCCCCTTTGGTTACTCATCTTTTTATTGTTGTTGGTTGCTACAACTAAAGAGTTCCCCTGCATTGTGGTTGGTGGAGTAATTGTTTTGCATCGTAAACAATTACTTTATTTTGACAGGCAATTGTCTCGAATATAGGATGTTGCTGTGTTTACGTAGTTTGCCATAGCTTTCGGCATTTTAAAAACAAATGGTTAGGCATTTTTACAAAACGCTGTCAAACTTGTCACCATTCTTAGACATGCCGACACCACAAGAAAATAATCTAAAATAATTTTATGACATTCACTGCACGGACGTTTATAGCTTACCGTCCTTTCCAACGTTGTTCACAACGCCGCAGGTCAAACGCACTACGGGCGCGCAGTTTACTGGCTCGTTTTCTTACATGCACATTTTCCCTTTAAACTCTCACGACTCTCTCTTACAGGAAACCGGAAGTGGCAGAAGATTTTTGCGTTTGACCGCTGTAAGGAGTATTTGTTACCCCTCGTTGGGAGTTTATGTTGATCCCTGGAGTTTATGTTGATCAAAACATAAACTGGGAGTGTCATATCATGTCATATTGAAAACATTTCTAAGATAGCTTGTGCCATTGGTGCAATCAGAGTTAATAGAGGGAGACTCCCTCTATTAACTCTGGTTAGAAAGGTAGATAGTCCAGTAACTTAATTGACTGATGGAAAAACCGTGAATAAATAAAGTTATCTTAACTAATCTTAAGGGTTATCGCATTTTGCAATAACGTAAGAAGGTTAAGTACAAACAGGCAAAAACGATACAAAAAAGTAAAACAAGATTATATGCATTTTCTTATGATAACGTTGGGTATCACCCTAATAGGTGAGCTACAGTTACTTCAAAACAAGGCTGCCAAGACCATTCTTAGTTTACCAAGTTTTTCCTCGTCTACAGAAGCATTAAATGCACTTGGTTGGCCAACACTCGTGAAACGCAGGTTATTTCACCGCTGCGTTTTCGTTTTCAAATATGTAAATGGCCTCATAGATTTTAATTTTGATACAAAGAGAAACTATGACATTCATGCTTATAATACCCGTGGCAAAACCAATTTTTATTTACCGAGGATTAGACGAAATTATGGCAAGCAACGCCTTTTATACCAAGGACTTGCAGACTGGAATAAGCTAGACAAATCGATACAAGACATTAAGTCCATTTTACTTTTTAAGCAAGCCCTGAAGAATGTAGTTTTTAGCTAAATTTTTTTTATCCTATGCCTTTTATTGTGAACTTTAATACTATACATTTTTTATCATGTAACTTTTTTAATTCTTAAACTATTTTTTAATCTTTTAATTTTAAATTTGAACTATTATTTTGCAGGGCCTCACTGAATAACACCTTTGGTGATGTGAGCTCCCTGGGTAAAGAACATTATTATTATTATTATTATTATTATTATTATTATTATTATTATTATTATTATTATTATTATTATTATTATTATTATTATTATTACGCCGACACCCTGTAATAAATTTTGTTTGCAAGCCCTGTTGATTTAACTTTGTCACTGACAGCTTGGAGGGGGGGGGGGGGGTCTGTAAAACGCTTGGAGAAACTCCAATTGCAAGGTAAAGCCGACCATCTTCAAGTGATAAAACTCGACGTATATTCACTTATGGAAGGTAAAAAATATACCTCGTCTTTTTCTTAACATAGCTTAGCCTGCTTGTAAGTCTCATAGCAGTTAGCATTAAATTAATATGGCCGATAATAGAAGTGCAAGTCTCTTGAATTCCACGGACCATCTTGAATCTCGTGTTCACCAGATTGAGAATGAATCACACTTCGTATTCAAAGGGAAGGCTAGACCTCATAAATCAACATGAGTAATAATTTATTGTTTAACTATCCGATCGTTACATGCTCGAGTACTGGATGTATATGTTATGTTCAATTAGGTACGTAAATCCTAAGGATTTTCAATAGATTACAGTTTACAAATCATCTCTAGTTACATCGTTGTGTGACGCCTTATATGTATCTGCCACTTAGCGGGAAGATATTAGGTAACAGGTGATAACGTTGTGTATTTTCCTTCTGTACAAACGATGTAAAATCCTGACGAGAGAGAGCTTGATAAGCTGCAAGGCTTAATTTTGCATTCAGGTCAAATTCGTGTGCGCTTTTTAAATGACTGCCGTAAAATTAAAACCAAACAGATTCAGTCAATAAAAACAAAAACTTTGAGCTGACGGAAAAGTGGGCTGTCGCGGGACTCGCGTGAAACAAATTAATACTCAATTCACCAAGTTCAGCAAACGTGGAACTAAAGTACGAGCTTTTTTAAAAAAAAATTAAAGGCCGAGTGTTTGTATGTTTTTGTAGTGATTTGAAAAACGCTCAGAAATACCGACCGCAAAAGAAACATCACGCAAAGAAGCTGGTAACTTTTTTGGCGCGCGAGGAAAAATGACTTTTCCCGCCACTTCAGGCAACTATTTTCTCGCCTCAGTAGAAGTCATCAGAGGCGTCTGCAGCCGCGGGTGCGTTTGTATTATTTTTTACAGTTTCTTGACTTCTGTACATTTCGGCAACCTGAAAAATGAGCAAAAGAAAACTCGAATTTAATGGGCATTCCAAAACAATTATCCGGTTTAGCGCTAACACAAAGGTTCTCCCACTTCAAATTGTCACTTGCTGTAGCTAACAGCTTAAACACGAAGCGAGCCTGTAAAAAGTTCGCCTCAGGCATTTTGTTGGAAAAAGTCGTGGTCTTGAATAGACCATATTTGTATTCTCAGTATTGGAATGGAACTAGCCTGCAATAGAGGCTAATGCAAGGGAATATCATTAAAAAGAGCTTCGCGTCATTTGGATTTGAAAAGATTACCCGCATACGCTTCCATTGCAAGCTAGTTCCCGTCCAATACGAATTCAAACAAAAGACGGATACCGATGTTTGGAAAGCAATCTTTATCTGGAGAGTTTGCTCTATCAAACGTGGCATGTTAGTATATTATCGTGAAAGGAGAACAATCCACAAATCCAATTTGAAGCGAAAAATTCAAAACTTCAAGTTGTTTCCTTTTCTGTGGTATGTGGTTTTGCGAACATTCGACATTCAAACTTCCCAGTTTTAACAAGAACCCTTCATGGTCAGATGTCTCGGAACGAAGGAGACCCAGGGGATATTTGTCGAATGATTACCTTATTATAGGAAATTAACGCTTGTGTTAATTAAGGTATTTGAAATTAACGCGACTTAAATTAACGCGAACTGAAGGAGAATTACTATCCAATAAAGGAAATAAACGCGAAAGAGGGCGTACATTTCAAAATGAAGGAAATTAACGCGAAGAACACATAGAAAAAAACCCTGTTGAGACAACAGGAACAAGTTTATATCACCACTAGGTGTATAATCCTTAACGTAGGGGTTAAGGGAAGGAATCTGACCGCCTCGAGCGTTCTTCGTAGTTTCAGTGATACTAGCAGACCTTCACCCTGATGAAACGGCTGGACGTACGAGAAATTGGGGCCAAAATAATAGAAATTAAGGTCATGGAAATTAACGCTCCACTTAATTAATGGCGCGGAATTAACGTTAACAAAAATTAACGCGACTTAAATTAACGCGAATTTTTGAAATTCGCGTTAATTTCCTATAATAAGGTATAGCACACTGCAAAAAGGTGGACATTCAAACAATTGTTCTCACTTGTGAGCTGTCCGTGGCCTGTTCAGGTTTCTTGTCGTCACGGATTCTCAGAAAGCGAGGAAATCGTAGTGAGATTCCTTTGACTGGATCAACCTAACGTTAACAAGAAAGAAAAGTTTCAACTCAAAAACAAGTTGTAATACAGGGATATAAAATTCACTTTTTAAGGGCCACAGCTACCCTTTACGAGTATGAGTAGGGGACGGGGGGGGGGGGGAGGGGTGGCAATACCCCCTGCGCTTCTTCAAGCCAAAAAAAGCGAAATATTTTCGAAATTGTGAGAAAAGGTCTGCTTTGGGGAAAAAGAAACATGAAAATTCAGAAACAAGCTGGAGCTCTGATACTGTCTACTCACCAGGCCGACCCCCGCTTTATGAACTGGAGAGATTGAGAGATCCGCTGCTCTGATTTCCCACACCTAAACAAAACCAAGAGCTGTCAGTATTGGTTTCTTTTACACATGTTCAATGCTTATACTGATCACATTTTTATTTTGATGTTACTTGTCCTCTGAGTTGTTCTCCCCAACCCCCCCACCCCCATCAAAAAAGAAAGAATATAGAACTAACAAATCGCTCTTATCTTTGATAAAGCAACTGCAACTAATACTAACATGCAAAGTCTTGAGCCTAACGCACAGGTAAACAAGTGAAAGCAAAACTGACCTGCACTGCGTCAAACCAGTGATCAGGAGCCAAGCTGTCGTCATAGCGATAATAAGCCTTGGGTTGTGAAATCACGTGATCCTTGAAAAACTGGTGATGCTTGTCAAGCAGTTCGTCTGTAAAACCGGTTCCAATCTGAGAAGAGAGGGAGTGTGGACAAAACACACAGTCAATTTTACTACACCATCTACTACTGGACGTCACTACTCGAGTAAACTCTGTTTGAGCAGGTCCTCCCAAAAGGTCTAAGCGTTTTCACGATTTTTTCAAAACTTAAAAAAACGATGTTCCATTTTTTTTTTTTGCAATGTCCAGTGTCCCGATATATTTGTTCATGTCTCCCAGTGAAGTTTTTTTGAATCTATCGATTCTCGACAAACTTCTCTGTTCTTCCGAAATGTTACCTACCTTACGTATTTACTCTATGCTTTCTAGAAAGAAAAGATTATCAGGTAACAGGCTGTTACTATCAGGGGTGAAAAAACATTAAACAGAAATTACTCAAAGGAAAAGGGAAACATCAGAATATTGATCTTCAATTATCTTAAAATAAAAAAAAACTTCTATCTTAAATTAGTAGTTATGCATATACGTAATTGTTAACTACTTGTTTGTATCTTTAATATTTTCTGTTTCTTTTTCCTTCAATATATTACACGTACAACCTAGTCATAGCCTGGGTTGCAGACGAACTAATCCCTGGTATAGTCTATACCGAGGTTTTGTGAAACATCCGGCTGCGACGAAGGCTACCTAGTCATAGCATTTTAATTTTTGTAACTACAGAGTCAGCCCGTTTAGTTTATTACTATTTTGAGTACTTTTTTGCCTATTAAAGTTGATTTATTTTATGCTCTAAATATTTTCATTTTTCTGGCAAAATAAAATGGTTGTTGTTGTTGTAGGTACCAAGCTTCAGTTACCTACGGTTTGTATGTTACCTTGCAGATGGTTTGGAACTCTTCATTCTCAGGATCATAGCAAGCCAGAAGATATCCGCCATATGAACCAGTTCTTTTGCCTTTACCCAAATAACCGCCAATAACTACAACATCTAAAGTATCTCCTACACCAGCCAGATAGTCTTTCTTTAACTGAAATGAGGAGCAAAAATCACAGGAATTATATACAAACTGGACATCTCTGGCGGGATGCAATTTGATTTGGTCAGTTTTTGGTTTAATTAACTTAGCAAGTTACAGCTACAAGTTTTGGCCAACTGTTTTCGAGAATGACAACAAACAATCACTCTTGAGACATAAAGAACCAATCACATCACGACTAAACGAACCAATCAGATCACTAATATCCGTAAAATATTTTTTGCGCTTTGAGGGGTTCTTGAAACGTCAGTCGCCAACAACGGGTTTATTTTTTACGAATACTTTCACTGCGATGATCACACAAGAAAGTTACTAGACTAAATGAAAGAATGATACTACTGGGTTCAAAAAAGAAGTTCAACTAACCTTCAACCAGTTATGCGAGCGTTTAGCAATTTCATACGTAGCGTCTACTTCAAGAGTTTTCACCATCAAACCTTCACAATTACCTGAGGAAAAAGAACAAACGCAGTTAGAAGCAGTTTATTGAATGTTACATGTAGCTCAAAATTGTAGTAAAATGATGTTCTATCAACTTATGGAATAACAACTTTATGATCTCTCTTTCTATCTTAATATAGAAAGCAATTTTCATGAAACAATAGCGTTTTGGGAGGAATTTATACGTCGTAAGCCTAGCCTCGCGTGTCCAAATTTTTTCACACTTACAATCCATTTCCACCCTTGCCATGGTTAAACATCCTCACTTCCTAATGGTTTCCTGTATTTGTGGAGTACTGTTCTACAACAATAGGATCTATTAAACCATTTTGTTATACCTCCCTCTCGCTTTTTGTTTTTAATTAAAAATATTGTCGGGTTTTCTATGATCACAGTCATTCGAACTTCTGGTAATCACGGCATGTTAATGTTGCAACAGTGGTGCCCAAACCCATGCATGCATATACTTTGGACGGAACCGAGACATTTCCAGTGCATTTAGTTTGTCGTATGCCAGTAATGTGCATGCTGGGAACTGAGAGATTCGTTGCAACAAGTAGATAGAGGTTTATTAAATCTTACCCTTGATGGAGTCGTCTAAGAATTCAGCAATATCATCTGTATTTACTGAATCAGAGCTCTGAGCAAACATGAATTCCTGTCATAGCGAGAAACACAATATTAAAACACTGGCAACAATTCCTTCAATCGCAACAGTAGAGCAAGAAAGGGATAAACAAGGAAACAAAAAGTTAAGTTATGTGAAGCATTTCTTACCCCTTCAACCTCTGTGAAGGATGTTCTTAGTGCTTCTCTACGAGCCTGGAAAGGTTCTTTGATGTATGACTGAAATTAATAAAAAGTTGCATTTCAAAAGATCTCCAGAAAAAAAGTTTGTATATTAATTTATGCTTGGGTTTCTATGGAAAGTACAAAATGAATCCCCCATACCAGCAGGTAATATCTCTTTTTTGAAAGTATTTATTAGTGCAGAATGCACTATTGTGATGGTTTGGTGGGGCTGTTGTCCGCTAAACCCCTAAAGCGCTACAGTGTAAACTTTTAATCACCAATTAATTAATTAATATCAATTAATTAATTATTCCTTGTGGAGGGGGTGGGGGTGGTAGGTAAAACCTGGAGCACATCTACGTTACTCTCATATGAAGATCTCAAACGTATATATTTGTTTCAGAAAACCCTTTGCTCTCCTTGTGGTACTACTCAACGTAATTTACACCAAACGCATGCGCAGATTAGTCTACGTTGTTTTCTGGAACTACTGTATCATGAACATCGCTTGTATTGCGTGTTTGCAGTAGGCTTCCTGCAGACTTCTTGGCGCCAAATAAAACCGCAAATTAATTTAATTAGATTTTGAGACTTTCACAGCGCTTTCGTAATTAGATATGCAAAAACTTGCACCGGGATTTTCGGCGTGAACACCTGATAACCAGGAAACAAATATCCTAGCTGTACTGCGTTTTAAAAAACCTGTCGAAAAATATGTTTTTTGATTAGATTTGTTTCTTTAGTTTTTGAGAATCGTCTTTCGTGCAGTCTTAACCGTAACTTAATTAAATTAAACAAATGTCATCGATGCCGCTGTAAAACAAACAAAAAACAAAAGTTTCATGTTATCGCATTTTCAAGGAAGACAAAAGTATTTTGTTACAAACGAACAAAAGTGTCGTGTTACGTTTGCAAAGATTAGCGTAAGGAACAACTGGGAAAGAATACAAGTAGCCTGTGAACAGTTTTTCCGAAAGTAAAATAAAGCAAATAAACACGAACATATATAAAACATCATACTTTCAATTGTTCCATATTGCATTCTGCACTATCAAATCATCGAGATTTTTTTTAATATGCAAGCTGCACTTACCTGTCCATTAAGATACAACAGATCAAACGCATATACACAGACTTGCACTTTTATCTCAGAGGCATCAGCATCCTAAAGAAAAATAACAAAAAAATTCTGTGATTGAATTCTCTTTGTTTGTTCTTTTTTTTAAAAAGATACATATAAGCTTCTTTCCTTCCATTCTCTAACCCAGACCAATTGTACGATCCACTTTTTCTTTTCTTAAATTTTATTACATACACTGTATCAAGTAAAAGATCATTAACTAATCACCTTTCTTTTTCGTGTGCTGAGAATCTGAAAAGGTAAAATCTGTTTCTTTTCCCTGTCCCAGGCTACAGCTTCAGCATCAATAATGCAGGACTTAACACCATCACCCAAAACCTGATAACAAAAGGAACAAACCTTACATACTAAGCCATTCAAATGCCATGCTCTCAGATATAGTCTTTGATTACTATCCCAGGTCCTGGGGGTACTAAACAAGGTATTATCTGTCAAGAGTATTTTCTGTGGGGGTGTGGGACTGCAAACTGTGTAATAGTATAATCAATCACGACAGAAAGGTGCAGTATGCCAATGAAAATGGCTTAGAAAAGGTTCTTATTATTCACTACAAAAAAATATAGGCATGCAAGGGGCTATTTTAGTCCATGAGTGGATTTAGGAATGGCAAATACTAACCTTTGGCATTCGTTCAATAATGTCAGGATACTTGGATGTATTATTTTCTTGATTTCTGCTGTAAATATGAATTTCTCCATTTTCCAGCACATGGATCTAAAAACAAAAAACTTCAACATCACTTTTAATTACTAACCTTTGAATAAAGTTTTCCCCCTCCCCTTACCCACGCCACTTTCACTGCGAAAACGAGAAAGAAGCTTGCAGGATATTAATCTTAGTATATAATGCATACAAATAGCCCAAATTAAAATGTGTCTCGGGTGCTAAATTGAATCAGTTGTACAGTAACTACTTTCAGTACACTTCAGGAAAACCTACATGTGCAGGCACGGATCCAGGAAAAATGATGACCATATCCTGATAACAAAAGCCTCCAGTTCTGGAAAGAAGCTTCCCAAAAAAAAAACGAAAAAACAACAACACATAAATGGTTTCTCACCTGTGCTCGTTCACCATCATACTTAAATTCACAAGTGAAAGCTGCATTTTCAAATCGTTTAAACACTTCCTCTACTCCCTTGGATGGGTGTGCTAACATAGGCTTCAGAGGTATTCCTAAAAGAGAGACCAATTAAAGTGACTAGAACGAAAGGCATGCAATGCGTGCAGAGGACTTAGTGGTTGTAGGTCTTTGCATGTATTGCGGGGCCTATGATGGTAGTTAATTATTATTGATTTTCCACATTAAATTTAATTTGTTGTTTTAGTGAAATTTTACAATTTTCTTAATTTTTCACATTTTGTGTTACTACAGTCAAAAATAATTAAAATTATATTGTATTAAATTTTTATGATTGCATTCAAAGGTGAATGTAAGTGACTATCATCAGAAATTAACATGCGGTATGTCTGTACCTGGAGTCAGATGACAGTGTTTCGGCAGCACCTCCAATCCATGTTCCAGAATAGATAGAATGAGTTTATTGTAGTTTGGCATTTCACTGTCAAGGCAAAAGTTCTATTTGAGCCACAATACTAACATTGCACAGGATCATATGTAGATGATCAGTGCAATGACAATGTAGCCATACCCTCCACACACATTACATGCTATAAATATAATTTACTTTATTATAATCACCCGATACAAATTTATGTAGGTCAAACAGAAAAGGAAAGCCTCAAGCCAAGTGGCCCATACTCGCCAGACCTTATCCCAGATTCTGTAGCATTAAGCGGCTCGGAATATTTCTACTCCCCCCTGAATGGGATGTTAGTCCATCGCAGGGTACCCCGTCCCCCTAGCATTATGATGCCAGTACCCATTTATACACCTGTTTTGAGAGAGGCACTATAAGAGTAAATTGTCTTGCCCAAGAACACAACACAAGGACGGGGGGCCAAGCCAGGACTTGAACACGGACCGCTCGATCCAGAGTCTGGTGCACTAACCATTAGGCCACTGCACCTTCCAGTAGGGAGAGCAGAACATAAATTCTTTTACCGTATTTACTCGAATAAGCGCCGCCCCCGAATAAGCGCCGCCCTCGAATAAGCGCCGCATTTTGGACAAAAAAGTTAATAAGCGCCGCCCCCGAATAAGCGCCGCAGTCCCGATGCGGCGCTTATTCAAAGAAATCCGTTTAACTAGAAATAGAACTACAAAGCAACTCTCAAACAAACTTGGACATTTCTTTTCATCAAAAGCGATGTTCTGCAGTTCAAAAAAAGCGATGTTCTGCAGTTCAAAGTGCTTGTCTTACTGCTCGCCCATTACTTTTTCTATGGAACATTCTTACAATATGTAGTTCTGTAAATGTTGTGAAGGCTGCGATCTTTGACAAGACAGCTAACGCCACTTTTCTCTTCAGCAAGAGACTAATTTTGGCAATCAAGGGACGTCATTTCAATTAATCTTAAGGATTAGATTCTTTGTGGCATCAAACTTTTTAATAAGCGCCGCCCTCAAATAAGCGCCGCCCTCGAATAAGCGCCGCACTGGAGGCGTAAAACATTTAATAAGCGCCGCGGCGCTTATTCGAGTAAATACGGTAGTTCCATGATCAAAATATAAATTTCCCTAACTGATCATCATGCATTCTGTTATGTTTGTTCTGAGAATTTGATGCTGCATCAAGAATATAACTCCTTTTGATGATTTCCTTTCTTCCCATTACCAGTCTACATGATGTGTTGATAATGTTAGAAGATATTAGATGCTCATCATAGAAACTAACTTACCAGTAGCAGGTCTTGACAATTAAAGCAGCTTCATCTTGTTTCTTCTTCAACTCATCACCAGAAAAAATCTTGCCATTGTCAATTATGGGAGGTGGGAACTCTGGGAAAATAAAGCAACAAAAATTATTTTAAAATAAAGGCTTTGTGATACAAATCTGTGCTGAAATGAGGGAAATAAGTGAGACAGATTATATTGAATATTATATTTTATTTTTACTGGTATGTGGTGCAGAACCTTTGGAATAAAACCAATGATGTAGAAGGTATGGTTGCAAAAAAATGTTTGGAAGATTTTGTACATGAACAGTGGCGGATCTAGGGGAGGGGCCCGGGGGTGGGGGCTGAGAAAAGTTATTTTCAATGGCAGGCCCCCCTCTTATTTCAGGGTCTGGATGAATGGGGCCTCCACTTACCTGAAGGTCTGGATCCACCACTGATGAAAGGGTGTATGGTTTGTTTGGAAGTTGTTCAACATACTCATACAGTACCTTGCACAACTTATGCAAAGTTTTAGTATACTACATGCTACAGGAGGGTAGTCATTACCTTTGCTTGGAGGCGTAAGAAAGGCAGCATGACCCAGTGCAGTTAAAACTGATTGTTCAGCAAGACCAATCCTTAACTTGCCACCTAGAGATCTTTTAAAAAAATTCAAAACTTGAGAATATCATCATATGCTCCACATAGATGAACGAGAGAGCACAAAATCATGTACAGTTACTGTAGTTTTACTGTTCAATAAAAAGGAAAACCAAAAAACATCAGCAACATACTCAGTTGAAGCTACTACACAAACTAACCACTTCACACAGAATTGTATAAAATTACTTACCGAATCAAATATCTGGCTTCTGCATCCCGACAAGCTACAAACATCCCCTTAATTTTTTCTGACTTTCTTGACATAGACTACAACCAAGAAATACAATTAAGACAATGCTCAGTCAGTCCTTGCATGGTTGCCACAAACATCAGTTTTCAAAATTCAATGTTCAAAATATGTGATAAGTAAGGAGAATTAACATATTGATCCTGGGTTGATACTTACACTGTGTCCTGTCATCATGGCAATGTCTTTTAGTTTTGTAAAGACACCCTCAGCAGTTAGCTTGGGTGGGGCAAACATGGTACGCTGTGTGCTGCGGCAAGACTGACAGGAAGTAGAAAAGTAGAGACTATCAGCCGTTTGACAACAAGCCAGTGCTAACAGCTTGATGTCTGTAGCTGCTGAGTATGAATACAGTAAACTACCTAGATGTACAGTTTGAACACAGTTCAACAGCCACTCAAAGGGACAACCAGTGTGTAAACAAAATATTGACAGTGGCTGTGCAAACCAATAAACACCCAGCAGAGAGATGTTGGGACCAAGATGGTTCTGGCAGCTGGGTTTGTGGATCAGGGAATAACTGAAGCAAAAGGTTCAAAATCACGTGCAGTGGAGGGTCGAGTGTGTTGTCATTATAGCCTACTTTCCTGCTTCAGGTGTAGCGATTAAGGAACAAATTAAAAGTGTTCTGATATGAATTGGTTTTGGTCTGAGACAAACAGTTTGCTACTGAAACTACGATTTATTTAGCTCCATTTATGCAGTTTTAGTTTTAATTATGATAATTTATGCAGTAGTTATGGTAGTAAGTTACCTCAGCTACAATCCCCAAATCTCCCTTTTCTCCAACATCAGACTTGATCTGTTGCAGGCTCTGTCCTAAATAAAAATAACGACAATCAGTACAAGTATGTTACCCGACTGTATGTACCATGATAAGACAAAAAGATGCATTCATATGGTGCCCACAATACAAACATCTTTAAATAACAGACAGTCCACCTGATCCCAGAGAAACCAAAGTTCATATAACCTCTACCACTATAATACAGAAACTCAGCTCTACCCCTTAGCTGGACATTTTAATGAGGCTGTACTGTATTATGGCTTTCATTTGTGCCAGACCAAAAACAAATAATCGAGAGTACCTGTTGACTCTGCAACGGCTTTCATCAGAATGTTCTCTCCAATGCCAAGTTCAATTCCTTCATATGCTGGGGCCAACTATGAAACATAAGAAGACAAGTCAGACAAGTGTAAACAAACAAACAAACAAAGCTCACAGCTCCTGAATCAGAATATACTGACTGCCTTCCAGCGGAAACTTTTTGTATACCTCATTCATGCTAATTTTAGTTTTTGCAATTTAATTAAATATAAGTGCTGTACCTTGTTGAGGCAAAGATAAACACAGGGCAGTAGGTCGTCAGGTGAAAGAACAATGACTGAACGGAAAAAGTTGCTAAGGATGGAAGTAATCTTCAGCCTGTTGTGAGTAAAGTACAAAAACATCAATAAATTATACCCGAGGGGGGGGGGGGTACTCCCATAAATTTCGGATAGGGGTGTGCCGCCAAGGTTCTTAAACCCTGACCCTATTTAAGGATAAAGAAAGCGAAAATTGACACCCTTTTTAAGACCGAAAACCGAAAAATGACACCCTATTTGAGGGGAGGAGAAGCATTCCGTGACGACCCAAATAACAGCTAACCGCGCATGGCAAGACACATATCTTTACAAAATCGCTTTTCTAATACGTGAACAGAAAATTCAGTTTTAAGATATCTTTTTTTTTCGTTTAGCTGGGCGTTTATTTTAGCTAATAGAATTTAGGTACCCTATCTAAGGATCACACCGGGAACACATTGCAAAAAGGAGCAAAAATGATACCCTATTTAAGGACCGAGAACCTCAAAAACCATACCCTATCGGGTGGCACATACCTATATAGGCCACATATGGGAGTACCCCCCCCCCCCTGGATTATACCTATACCAATGCTACTGTTGAAAACATTATACATACAAGGCTCAGTTGTCTAATATTTTAGTATAGATTAAAAGCGGGAAGTACATTATAAGGATATTTTAAAGTGCTGGAAAATAACCCAGGAATTTCCTCTGGGTATAAGTTTTCAAAAGGAAATCCACAAGGGACAAAGAGTTATTAATTAACCTTAATGGCATTTATACCCACAACCTCCAGATTCATAAGTAGTAGATAAAATATGAGCAGGAGATCTGTATGGGCGTTTACAATGGCGAGCCAGGGTAAACGCCCATACAGATCGGACGTGAATATTTTATTCTACTTGTGAAATGAAAACAATAAATTGAATGCAAAGTTTTGTTATGCGAATCAGTAGAGATCTGTATCAAAAGTTAATGAATACTTATTAGCTGAGCAGGAGTCTGTATCAAAAGATAATTCTATTTTTTGATTTGTATTGGGGTTTATTGTTCTGTACATGTGATCTGAATACAGTGCTGGGTTTGGTTTGCACCCTCATGAATAGTTAATGAATTTTACAATAGTATACATTACCTTGCAGAGGTGTCTTCTATGGCCTGAAATGTTCTGGCCACAGCTAAGTAGGGTACTCTGAAAGAGAATAGATATTGGATCTTTATTAAGAGTTATTCAACTGAGTAAGTGGGCTGCAAGTAGCAGATCCAGAGGTGAGTAATAGCAGGGGAGGGGGAGGGGGCATGGAAGAGGGAGAAGGGGAGAGGTGTCCTCTATGTATTAGGGGGAGGGACTCCTCTATAGATTCACCACTATATATAGTGGTGAATCTATATGCATGCTATTTGTTGACTGAGTAGCCTTGTAGTAAAACAGCAATCAGGCTACTCTGGATGTCCAGGACTTCACATTTCTAGCACAACAGCGACATGTGTACTATTTCCAGTAGAATGACACAGGGTTACCGAAGTCATAATATCACAAAATCATGACAACTTATTTCACCAAAAAATATAGGAATAATGACCCATCAGCTCACCTCTCTCCGTATTTCCAACAAGCATGTTTAATAGGGTGGTAGTAGTTCTTTTCAGGTGAATATTCTGTGGCCTTGACAGGTCCAGCGCTCTCGTCATCATCATCAGAAGTTTTGTTTGAAGAGCTTAAACAAAGCAGTAATACAAAGTTACAATCATTTCTCTTGACAACTGTATTCATAGACAAGAGTTCCTCAGAGTGCGGAGTGATGGCTTCTGGCGAACAATTGGTAATCAGAAAAAATGCGGAGGAGTAACTTGAGATGGACTCTCATCCCAACTAGGGGGAACAGTAATTTGAGTTTGTGTTTTAGAAAAACAAGTGTTGGCATTAATCGTTGTTACAAGATAAGAATGACTTCCCTAACCTGAACATTGTTTCATATTGTTCTATCTTACCTTGTTTTCTTTGATGACTGATTGCTTTTGTCACTTTTACTCTTCTCTGCAGGTTTTTCATCTTTACTCTCTACCTTTTTGGATCTTTTGGGAGCTGCAAATACAATAAAACAAAATAATTACTGCCAGAGCTTTAAAATTAAAAATTGTTTTGGAGCACAAAATGCAGACCATGGCCAGATTGAATTCAGAGCACTGGCTATTTAGTCTAAAGTACCATCCAACCGTATGCCCACCAAACTAGTGAACCGCACTTGAAAACAAAGGTCATCACCAATTTACTGCTATTACATGTAAGTGTTAATTTGCATATTGAAACATACATCATACTTACAGAAAAAGTCACTGAACCCTCCTTTGGTCTTTTTCTCCTTTTTAACATCTTGATCATTACTTAGTGGATTTATTTTCTTGTCCTTCTCTTTCTTAACTTTTAATTCATCTTTACTACTTTTCTTGCCAGGGCTACATTTTTCTTCTGTCTTATCACTTTTTGTACTTTCAACCCTATTATCTTCTTCATTATCTTTTCCATCTCCCTTGTGACTTTTGCTATCTTTACTTTTCTTGTTTTTCTTTTCATCTTCCTCTGTGGCCATCTCAACATCTCCTGGTGTATCTTGTTTTTCCTCACCATTCGATTCTTCACTTTGATCTTCATCCTTTATTTTCTCTGAACCTCTTACTTCTTGTTTACTTCCATTTTTTGTGCTTTTCTTTGATTTCTTCTTTTCCTTTTGCTTGTTTTTGCTTCCTGATTCTGATTCTTTTTTCCCATTATTTTGATCTTCTGTGTCTCTTGTTTCCATATCAGCCTCAGCTTTGTCTTCATCTTTAATATCACCTTTGTCTGATGTTCTTTCTGTTTCTTCTTTCTTTAATTTACTTTGTAATGGCTTGTCAGCTTCAACAGGACTTTGATTTTCATTTTCTTGGGGAGACTGTTCTGATTTGGCTCTTTTAACTCCCTGGGTCTAAACCAACAGGAATATAACAGGGTTGTCAAAATAAGCCGGCAACTGGCGCATATTTTCACCCGCTATTCCGAATACTGCGCTGGCTACTTGGAATATTAGTGGGTCAGTTGTGAGTGTGTGGTATCAAGTTCTGAGTGTTTCGTAGCCCCCTACTTTTTAGATGGAACCTGCTACTCAAAACCCCACTGACAACCCTGATATAATCATGAGATGTTTAAAACATGCACTCTTTTGCTGATAACTTAGGTCACATTTGTCAGCTAAGAGAGAATTCCTAATTCCTTTAAACAGCAGTTGAAAGTGTCTCTTAATTTGTAACTGCATCCACTTTGTTCCCTTCTAAGTTTTTTTTAATAGAAAAGTACCAGAATTGAGAAAAGGTTTGCATGTAATAAATCCTGCAAAATGTGTTAACCTTATGTTGTGAGCGTGACTAGTACTTCAAGAGGTAAAATTTATTATAACAAATTCCCTACATGTGATGTCTCGCTCTTCCTGGTACAAAAAGAATTACAAGTACAAGTAAATACCTTATTTCCACCAGCAGATTCTTCCTCACTTGATGCTTTTCTCTTATTTGCAGGTTTTCTTGCTGCGGAGAAGACCAGCTGGTATTAGGCCTGTACAGTTTACTAAGTCCCGGGATAACTTAATATATTAATTAATCAATTGATCAGTCAAATAGTTATTAATTAATTAAGATAATTTATTAATAATCAATACTTTCTAAGTAGCTGAGGGGAAATGTCCCCTTAACTAATTGTGCACACCTAACTAACACCTAATTAAACTCATTTGCTTAACTAAGAATTAAAACTATTTGAGGACACTTTATAAAAACCTAATAACAACTATTTACTTAGCTATAAAAATATAGATATTAAAATAATGTATCAAAATCTATAGAATAAAAATTAAAATTATGTATCAAAAGCTAAGTTAAACGCAAAACAATACTGGTCAGCGGCCTTCCCTGTCGTGGACATGTGCAGTAGTTGTGGGTCTGCATCTTTCCAGGCACCTTCCCCAAGCTCATCTATTGTTGAAGAGTTTAATTGTATTTGAAGGCTTTGGAAGCTATCCTTCTACTGAGGTTTTCACAGGATCAAATTTAAGCAGTTCACTTTGATTTCAAATGTAATTTAAAACATGGAATTATACAAAAGTAAAAAGTACTTCTGACAATGACATTAAGAGGAAATCCGCCAGGACTTCGAGTAGTTATTGGACAAAATTATGTACCAAAACTATTTACACCTGATTGCAAGCTTTTGTGTTACTGCTTCAAATATCTTATCGAAAGAAATCTTTTCTAACAACACCACACATCGAAAACACATTTTGAAGTTCCGCTTAATTCCACTGAATCTCTTAAAAGATGTAAGCTTTTGCCCATAGCTTGTGAACTTTAAATATCATTTTCTCAGACTCTGATAAGAAATTGTTGTACCAGAATTATTTCCACCTTATTGCAAACTTTTTTGTTACTGCTTCAAATATCTTATCAAAAGAAATCTTTTCTAACAACACCACACATCGAAAACACATTTTGAAGTTCCGCTGAATTCCACTGAATCGCTTAAGATGAATTTACAAAATGGCTACACGTGAGATTTTGCCCATACCTTGTGAACTTTGAAATTCATTTTCTCAGACTCTAATAAGAAATTGTTGTTGGTGTTATCACGGATAATTACTTACATCTTTACCTTTTATTAAGGGTAGGAAATAACGCAATAGGATTTAAATTATTCTGGAAATTGATTTTTGTCCAACTTTAATAAATATTACTCGACTTCCTAGTGGATTCCGTCTTAAAATCTTTGACCACAAACCTGTCTTTCTTTTAGGGATAAGTGTTGGCTTATTTTCAGGCGATACGACTTCAATAAATTTTCGTGTCTCCTTATCCTCTTCAACTTCACCATTTTCTTCAACAGTGGCACTACCTTGCTCTTTCGTGACCTGTTCCTCGTTCTTCACATGTCCATTTTGATTGGATGATGATTTTTTCTCAGCTTCACCATTATTCTCTTCATCACTGCTATCATCAAGTATCCGGCGAGATTTTTGTTGCCGAGCCTTTTTGACAGGTGGTGAGTCAAGATCGGCAGACTGAGTTTTGAACTTCAGTGGTGTCCTTTCTTTCACATCCACATCTTTACTTCTGACGTTCATGAAAGATTAGCATTACATAAAAGGTTGAGAACATGCCTATATCCAACATTATTATATACTAAAACTTTTCTTGATACTGGTTGATAAAAGTTGAGTATTTGGCCGACTGGATTTCATTCCCCTGGTCATCAGTTAGGATTTGTCTGAAAAGATTACCCACTTGAAAGCTTCAGATAACAATTTTTGATTCACCAGTCTAGATCCAGCTCCCCCCCCCCCCCCCCCCCCCCCGACTAGTTGACTGACTCGGCGCCATATTGGAATCTTTTGCTGCCTCGAAGAAACAACAACGTAAGATTATTTTTAAAGCAAGTTAACATACCTGGACAGTTCCTGCTCATCAACTTCGTCGCTTTTTGGTTTAGGATTATTCTTTGGTTTGGAACTCGGAGAGAAAAACGCACTAGAACGAAAAACATGGAAAAATAATTTACAAACTGTGCTGCTTAAATTTGGCTGCAAATGACGTTTAAACCGAGAGCTGCAATCTTTATAAAACCATAAAATACAAAAATCGAGGTATTATGACTTACGCTATTCCCCTTTGAGCCATCACTGTGGTTTCTGAACTGAATATTTTTCAAATTTCAAGATACAAAATCATCAACCGAACATCTTCCCGCACAAAGAGTTTCTTCCCGCCAATTCTTGTACAAACGGAGAGGAAGCCTGGGTACAAGAGTGATCACCAGTGTCTCTCGGCTTAATAATTGTTCATGGTGTGTGTGGTTCACACTAGCGACATAACGACATAAAGAAAAGTTCAGTTCTTTCCTTATTTCGTTATGCTTATGTCATTATGTTCCAACTATGTCGTTATGTTATGTTGTTCACACTGGTGACATAAAACATCAACGTGAGCTGTTTTTTGCATTTGCGAGACCTTGCCGCGCCGTTATGTCGTCATGCCGCTAGTGTGAACCAGGCCTTATGGATGCGGAAATTGCTTCAAAAACTAAATATACTTTATGCACCTATCAATTGTTTGCTCCAGGATGGGGGGGGGGGGGGGCGGGCAACCCCAGGGGAATTTGAATTTGGAATCCAGAGTTGAATTCCCCACCCCTGGGCACCTAGTGAATGTCAAATTTTACATATCTCCTCTTAAATGTCAGGGGCGGATCCAGGATTTTTCAAAGGGGGGTGGCTGTAAACCCATATTTTTTCGGGGGGGGGGGGGGTTGGGCTTTTAGGCAGTTTTTTTTTTAAAGGGGAAGTTCAAATGAGTTTGGATGTGAGGCCCATATTGAATGGAGCCGAAGGCTCCATCCGCCTAGGGGGGTCTGGGGGCATGCCCCCTCAGAAAATTTTGAAAAGTTGAAGCCTCTTAGACGTGATTTCCGCGATTCTGAGCAGCTTTATACAGCTGTCAATTAAGTTATTAAACCACTGTTTTTCCTTGATAATTTGGCAAAATATTCTTTCTTCAACTTACCTTGAGTTGTATTTCGGAGAAAAAGTCTCGTTGACAGGCCAGGAACTTACAGGAAAGAACAGATATGCGTTTTTTGCTCACCCACATGCGTGAAAATTTTTAGCCCTTGGCAAGTGGCCTGGGGACAACTTTGGCGACTTTGCTTGTTTGTGAAATCGCTTCAATGCGAAAAAACGGTACGGACACTCGCTAAAAAAGATGTAAATGGAGAAGAAAATCATTCCAGCAAGGCTAAAATAACTCTCGAAAGTTAAGAGAATTCTATTTTTTTTTTCAAATTATACACACATGTTTTGTTACATTAAGCCAGAAGTTCGTAAAACAGGCTGTCGAAAATCCCCTATTTTAGAAAAATGGCCTTTCCTAACTTTGAACGGCCGCCTGACTATGAAAGGTTGATGTACATTGTCCTTATTTTCTATTTTAATATGTTCATTTTCATTTTTTCTGGTGGATCAAGGGGGGTGGCTAGCCACCCAATCCACCCCCCCTGGATCCGCCCCTGAATGTCTAACCCAGCAGACCATTTGATATGTCAAAATCCCTACCCTGGGAGAACTTACGATGTCATATTCCCGTGGGTTGCCCGCCCCCCCCCCCCCCCAGCCTGGGGGAAACCATTGATAGGTGCATTATAAAGTAAATCCTTGAAACAAACAAAAAAACCCGGTTATAAGCCCCCCGGATGTAAGCCCACCTCTACTGGAGACAGTACTGAATGTGCTTTGTTATGCGTTTAAACTCAAAAACGTATTTCGATAAACGCTGCCGTGGCTCGTTTCGAAACATTTTTATTCCGCTTATAAGGCCTCTCGGATATAAACCCATCAGTTTATAAGCCCACCCAAAACCTGTCCAGAGCTTTTCCGTGGGGGGGAGGGGGGGGACGGCCGAAGGAGATGAAATTTGTATTTATTTTGCAACTATCTAGGTATTTCGATTTGTGGAGTTTGGGGCGAAAATGGATGTCTTTGCTAATTAATGCGAAGGTATTCTACAATAGACCATTTTTATGCTGTTTTACTTTATAGTTCTTTTATGTTTATGTAAATTGCCTCGGGCGGGGGGGCACTCGAAAAAGTTTTATACGGGGAGGCTCCGCCCCGAGGTCCAACCCCTTACCCTTTTACATATACCATTTTGACAGAAAAAGTACCCCTTTCGTATACCTTTTATTGATAAAAGGTACCCCTTTCGTATACCTTTTATTGAATGAGGTACCCCTTTCATATACCTACACGACACGACATATACTTTTATAACAAATATACCTTTATAATAAATAAAGGACGATACAGCCATAAGTTGCGTCTGTTCGAAATATTACTTTAAAGGTTATTAAAAATCTTAATGCCCGAATTTCCTACCCTTTCATATACTTCAACTTGTGAAATCCCTACCCTTTCATATACCTGAAGCCTCAAAAAGGTACCCCTTTCGGGCGGAGCCTCCCCGTATAGGCCATTATAGGGAGTACCCCCCCCCCCCGGGAAATTGCCCTCCAGACCTCATTTTGTGGTTCAAATTCTTTTGTATTTTGTGCATACTGACGACACTTTTAGCATGGACACAAAAGAATAACAGAATAACAAGTGGCTGAAATCTCCCGAAATTTTGTATCAACCCCAAATAATAGTTGAAAGTTGAAATCCCGTTAGAATTAGCGTTGCGTGACGGACGCGTGACGAAAGACTGGGTGCGGCGAGGCTAGGTTCTCAGCTCAAGGCGGAGTCCTGTGTACGAGAGAGCTTTGGAACTGCCATTGGATTCTCGTACAATTTTGAGTTTTGTGCGAGAGTTTTACCACCGAAAGTCATTTATTTCTTCTCTGAAGACTCCAAGCTCCATTATTAAGGGTTGGTTTGAATTTGAAAGGAGCTCGAAGCCACGATGCAAGCTATAAAATGCGTGGTCGTTGGAGACGGGTATGCAATCAGTTTGATTATTACAAACTTGCCGAACTATGACCCTAGCTTTAGAATTTTTCTCGGCATTACCTTAGAGTTCTATATTTCTGGTTCGTTCTGTTAGTTTACGAGCTTTAAACGCGTTTATTCGTTAACTTTCAATCTTTGGACGCCCCTAATGGTGTTATTTTGGGGTTCAATGCCGCGTATAAATTTCATGAACGACCGGCCGGCCGGCGTACGTGTGTGAAATGTCCAACGTTCCTTCGCTTACAGCATTCTTAGAACGCGTCTCCACTTGTTTGTTAACCGAATTTCGGCGATGTCAATTGCTAGAGGCGTTTCAGCCGAAACTTCGAGTTACTAAGTTGTTAATAATTTGTTCGTCTTCTTGTTTTAGCGCTGTGGGTAAGACATGTTTGTTGATCAGCTATACTACAAATGCTTTTCCGGGGGAGTATATTCCTACAGTGTAAGTATGCAATGCTCAGCTCTTGTTGTTTTAGCGATTTTATTTGCTGCACATTTGACTTTAACCAGTTGCGTACCGTCTATGTCATACCAAACGTGTTAATCAGTTATTTATAACTGTTAATTAAATGGCCGAAGCCAGGCTAATCCAAATCTGCTTTCTGTACACTAGATTTGATAACTATTCAGCAAATGTTATGGTTGATGGCAAGCCTATAAATCTCGGCTTATGGGATACAGCGGGTAAGTTTCTCTTTATTATGCGTCTTCGTTCTTGTGAAGACTTGATAATTGCTTTTAAATGAATTAATGACGGTGTTACTTAGCAAACTTATCATAAATGATACTTTAATGTTGTTCGCCGGCTAAGACATTAAATGTGTAACAAGAATGGGGCTATACGGAAGTCGTAGCCTTGTGCAATCATAACTTTTTAAATGTCAGCGTTATTTAGAGATAAAAATAACTTGTGATTAATTAGCAATTATTATTTACCAATGTTCACTGATCCTGAGAGGAGTAATTGTTTTAGAAAAATTTGCAGTGGTGAATACCAAGAACTATGAAATAGTAAACTAAAACAGAAAACACAAGTACATACAAGTGCTGGCTGGCATACATGTCCACTGAAATTTAATAATTATTGTGAATCAGTTTACACATCAATTTAGTGGAAGCTGCCGGTTTCGCTCCCAATAGATTTCGCACCGTCCGAGTTCGCTCCCACCTTACACCGCGTTCGCACCCAGTGTGACCGAGTTCGCTCCCTAGTATGAAGGAAGTATGACCGAGTTCGCTTCTTATAAAAACCGAGTTCGCACCTATGTAATAACTTTGGTTGAAGTTAATACCAAATCACACTTTGAACATAAACGATAATTTCTAGACGATTTCTATAAGCTTAACTTAAATTCAGTTGAGCGTACGCTAGCATATTGAAATTGTAGTTTGTGATTCTAAGGTTTTACTACCTTATTCTGTGTTTGAAAGATAAAACTTGTAACACTTCTTCCTCTTATACTCTGCTTTAGTTCCTTATACTCCTCTTCGACAAACTGAACTGCATTAAGCTGGCTGTTAGGCTTCTATCGTAAACATGGTCGCCATGTTGAATACGAAACAGTGGAACCCAGGCTTTTATGAGACTGAAAGCTAAAGTATTTTCTTTCAATGAATTAAACTTTCTAGATACCAAAGCGAATGAATTAAGATGAATCAAATTGCCCCCGCGTTAGCATTGAAATTCTCGTAGAAACCAAAAGAACGAAAAAATCCCGCCTTCGCAAACTTGGCTGCTTTCTTGAGCCTAAAAGCTGAAGTTTTCCCTCTGATTTACTAGTAGTAAAACCTTAGCTCGTCTGAAAGCTTATCGCAATGATTCGATTAAGCGCCCTCCTTCCAATAAGCGCCCCCTTCCGAATAAGCGCCCCCCATCGAATGTATTTTTGTTAATAAGCGCCCCTATTCCAATAAGCGCCCCCATTCTTATAAGCGTCTCCATTCTTATACGCGCCCCTATTCTTAAAAGCGCTCCTATTGTGGCTAACTGACCCTACTAAAATCGTCGACGTCGAAAAGATAAACTCATGAACATTCACCGTACCGTACAGGTATATATTTACTGCTAAAATGAAAAATTCTTGTAAAAGTAACTGAACTTTCAACAATTTGTTACTGTCACAGCTTATGTTATTGCTAGTTATTCTAAAATATATTAAAATTTTGTTTTGAACATGTGGTTGTTTCGCAAAAAATTAAATAAGCGCCCTGTCCCGAATAAGCGCCCTGTCTCGAATAAGCGCCCTCCCTGAAGATGCCAAAAGTAAATAAGCGCCCCGGGCGCTAAATCGAATCATTACGGTAATTCTCAAGCTTTGTTATCATAATAGATTCTTAAGCGTTCGCGGACTTTTATTGATGTAAAGTTTTATTTAAAACACCCACTTCTAGGCATTTAGCTCGTTTGAGTTTGTTTACTCAAAACTATAAAATCTCACCTTCGCTTGACACAAAAGCTTTATTCAAAATGCGCTTGCCTTTATTGCGTTGAAGCACCTTTTGACCGCCACGTTAAATTCACACTGACACTTTTTAACCAACATCCCAGAGTGATTTACTCAAAACTCTTAAAAGGTTAGATTGAAATGCGCGTGTCGCGCGTGCCTTAGCAATGAAACACAGAAGCAATATAATGAAAAAAAAAATCTCACCTTCGCTCGACCGACAAAAGCTTTATTCAAAACGCGCTTGCCTTTAAATAGTTGAAGCACATAAAACAGAAGAACGCCTGAATCAGTTAAGAGCTTTTTGAGCGCCACGTTTATTTTCATTCTGACAACTTTGTAAATCAAAATTCTAGAGTGATTTACTCAAAACTCTAAAACTCTATTAACTCTGCTCTAAATAGGTTAGTTTAAAACGCGCGTGCCTTAGTAATGAAACACAGGCAGTATAATGCACTTGCCTTAAAGAGTTGAAGCGCATCAAACAGAAGAACGCCAGAATCAGTGACGAGCTTTTTGACGGCCACGTTTATTTCATTCTGACCACTTTTTTAATCAAAATTCCAGAGTGTTTTAGTCAAAAACCAAAGGTACACGACTTCTGTGTTCTATATCCTTTTAAGTAGATTTAAAATGAGATAATTCGCGAGTAGAAAATCTGCACGGACCACGCACCGAGTAGTCACTCGTGACTTTGTAGCCTTGTGGCTCGGTCACGCAAAAAAACGGCTCCTTTAGGAGCCACCAAATATATAAAAGTCATGATCAACAATTGGTTTGTGTTTTGTAGTCTGTTTTTTGGGCTGGGTACTCTATTAATCTGTCCACAACTGTTTGCAGACAGTATTTCAACAGACCGGAAACAACATCTTACGTTGCTGTTTCTGGTCGCCCCAGATCTCGCGTCCGTGTCTTAAGTTTCAAAATGGGTGCGACTGAAAACGCTTAACTCGGTTAAGAAGGCTCGAAAAAGTTAGATACGAACTCGAAAAGGATGGGTGCGAACTCGGTCATACTAGGGAGCGAACTCGGTCACACTAGGGAGCGAACTCGGTCACACAGGGTGCGAACGCGGTATAAGGTGGGAGCGAACTCGGACGGTGCGAATTCGATTGGGAGCGAAACCGGTAGAATTCAATTTAGTCAGCAAAATGAACCACAAAAAAAACATTTACTGGTACAGTAGAATCCCGATTTCTTGAGCCTCCAGGAGAAATGAAAATTGCTTTGAGAAATCAGGAGTTTTAAGAAACCAAGGGTTCAAGAAATCAGGATTCTTCTGTACCTTTGTCTGATCAAAGCAATACTTATCGTCTTGAAATGAGTAGTATTAGAGGTGAAGAAAATTTCTGCACTTGATCAGAGCTATTTAAAACAAAGAGGTCCAGGATAACTAGACGACCTGCAGTATAATACCAAAGGCTGAAAGATTTTGGTAAAATGAACAGTTGGCCAAGAAGGGAAGCTTCAAGAGCAACTGATACAGTTTTGAACACCATCTTTTAGCCAAGGGTATTATCCTGCAATATACCAACAAGCTAGAAACAGATTTATTTAGTTTATTACCTTCTATTTAATTTCTGCAAATGCACTTTTGCACACATTTGTCCACTGTCACTCAGTGATGGGTCAATATGCTCAATTTAATTACTGTTGAATTCTGTTATTTCCTTGCAGGACAAGAGGATTATGACCGACTGAGGCCACTTTCGTATCCACAAACTGTGAGTCATACTTTCTTTGTCTCTAAATTCTGTTCTACCACACCTGTACAATGCCCATGCTTCACTACACCTTACAATAACACGCGAATACTGCTCAAGTCAACAGTAACGTTTTTTTTTCACTGTTATCTATCATCTAAGCAGAAATCTCAGGAAACAGAAGTTTATTTCAACCGTTTCAAAAGTGGGTCACATCCATGGATTATTATAAGTAGACTTTGATCCATTTTGTTTGTTTCTGTTTTTCAAGGTTCATTGGCTGTTGCCAGCAAAAACGCAATTGTTTTGTTGAGATTTGAACTTCAGATTTCGCGTGTTAGAGACAGGGAAGGTTAATAATCTGTGGTCGGACAGGTTTGCCCCCCCCCCCCCGCCCCCCAAACCCTCCATCAGATATTAAAAAGTCAGTTCATAATGTGATTAGAATAAAGCCGTGTTTACACATGCAATTTTTATGTGACAATTTTTATGACAAATATATTTGATTGTGTAGATGACACAACAATAATAGTATTTGTCAGCATTCTAAACTTTGGTGTGCTAATAATGACCTTGGACAACAGAGATACGCACAAAGCTACACGCGCACAGGGCCCAGTGGGAGTTTGGGAGATTGGGGATCACATATGCTGACGGAATATTTGCCACATTTTATGTGACGAGTCGTCTAGATGAGCAATTTTTGCATGGGACGACTTTTATTTTTCACATAAAAGCTGACATGCCAGCTTCTTAACAAATATATTTGTCACATAAAAATTGGCCATTTTTGCTCACCGACATTAGCAAATAAAAATTGTTACATAAAAATCGCTCGTTTAAATGAGCGTAATTAATTGTGGATGACCAAATCAGTCACTGTAGTTTCAATGTTTTGTTTCTGTTTCAGGATGTCTTTCTAATATGCTTCTCTTTAATAAGTCCAGCTTCTTATGAAAATGTTCGAGCTAAGGTAAGTTGAAATGTACCAGTTAAGTGTTTTTTTGAGTGTCCAAAGTAATTTGTGTTTGCTTTGGTTTTGCATTACTACGCTGTGTGATGGGTTTTCAAAGCTTATGCTACCTCCTCATCCAAACAGAAGTCAATCCAAAACCAATAGCGATTTGTCTGCACAATTTTCCCGGGTATCACACTCATGGTTACATGTATTTCAACATGTATTTCTGCGTGTATTTGATTGTTTCACTGGATTGTCTGCACCACAAAGCGGTGGCCTTATGGTTAACTTTTTAGGTCCTGGATCAAACAGTCCAAGTTTGAGTGCTGGACTTGGCTTTCTAGCAAAGTGTTATTATGCAACATACTTGACTTCTCCAATGTCTTTCTGCACCCTGCATGAAAATGAAATAGGTGCATTTGAACTTTTAGCCAGGGACTGAAAGATGCAATGCAGTGAAACCCTAATGTAGCAAATTGTGCGGGGGTTTGTTTTTATGGGATTTTGCTGTAAGTTACAGCTGAATTCAGTGCAGTGTGTAGACCAAGGTTTTTCAAACCCTCAATTGCCCATTGATCATTTGCCCAAGAGGATCACAAAAGAGGAGATAAATAAACTTTATGCCTGCACAAATGTGATCAAATTTATTTTTATACAGCAAAGGCTTTTTTAAAAGTTTTGGGAGACAGAAACTCAATTTCAAGCCTTCTTCATTTGTCGAGCAGTTGAAACTGAACGTTTTAATTTCATATGAAGGCGAGACAGCGAGACAAGTTACAAGCGTGCCTCATGTTTATGGATGGCTGAACATAAAATTATTGTACCTTTTGTTTTGTGGTGTTTTATACCTATGCAAAATTAGGCTCTTTCTGACAACTTCACTGCATAAGTTCAATCTGCACCAGTTAAAAATACTAATATCGAAGTTGTGGCTGTGAAATGAAATTTATTTATTTCCAGTACTGTTGGGAAAATGATCAACAGGCAAATTATGTTTTGAAAAAACCCCTGATATAAGCAATACGCTGAAATCGTCTGTAACTTGGCTGGGCTGAAGAACATTTCTTTCTTAAACCATGGATTTTGCTATAAAGGGGCACATTCATTGGGGTTCCACTTTTGTCAGAAGCCTTTCTAAGCAAATGTCTCTTCTCAAACAGTTTCATGTTGCATTTTTCATTGTTGGTAAAAGTTGTTTCCCCCTGCGATTGTGGTTGTTGTTAATTTGTAATTGTTTTTTTTTTGTCGTATAGTGGTTTCCAGAAGTAAGCCACCATTGTCCAAGCACACCAATCATCTTAGTTGGCACAAAACTTGACTTACGGGACGACAAGGAAACTATCGAGAAACTGAAAGAAAAGAAGCTTGCACCGATAACATACTCACAAGGCTTGCAGATGGCAAAAGAGATTAGTGCTGTGAAATACCTTGAATGTTCAGCTCTTACACAAAAGGGACTAAAAACAGTTTTCGATGAAGCAATCAGAGCTGTCCTTTGCCCTCAGCAAACAAAAAAGAAGAAAAAAGGAGCATGTCAACTGCTATAAGTTTCAGTTTTTTTGTGTGTGGATAGTTTGTGCTTTGGCCTGAACAGTTTCTGGTGATTGCTTTTGTTTTAGTTAGTTTTACCCTTAAGAGAATTGGAACTAAGTGAGAGAAACCATTAGAGTGAACATTAGAAGTTGCTTACCAACTGGGATGTTCAATCATTTTGTTCCAGAAAATATCCATACCCCTTCCACTGAAGGTTTTTTTTGGTTTGAGAGCCCCCACCTCCTTATACTTTCCTTAACAATTTTGCCTTAGAACCTGAGGGTGGTGAATGGTCCTTCAAAAAAGGCGAGTGTCGCAGAATTTTAGCCAAATTTCAGGGGTCTCATCGTCTCAAGTTTTTCTTTGATGCCGTCTTAGAATCTTGATATCTTTTGCAAGGCTAAAAATGTCTCAGCTCGCAGAAAAGATATTAGTCTCGCCCTCTCGCAAAGTCTTGCATTTACCATTCAACACCCCTAACCTGACCCCCTTGGAATTTTTGGATACTTGCTGGAACTGCACATTCTGTCAGAAAAATTATAACATTGAAATGCACAGCAACACTCTTCATTAAAAGAATGAAGTACATGTATAAAAAAGCAAGGTATTTTGACTTGCATTATTCCCCTTTCATTTGAACCATCCCTTTAGTTTTGGAGTCTTTGCTTAACTTGTGAGGGGAGCCCTGGGAACTATGTTGAATAAGTGATCACCAGTCCCTCTCAGTAAAGTTCATCAATGTTTGAAGATTGAGTGGCATGGTTTGAAAAATATGTTTTATAATAAATTGCACTTTGTGATGTGTTGTCCAACAATATTCAATAAAATGTTATTCTAATTTTCTTAAAAGTGTGTATGAACTTGAACTTTTCCTTCTCCACCCTATTAATGGGTTGAACTTGTTGCCATCCTTTTTACAAGCTATATATATATAGGGTAAGGGCGTGGATGTGAGGGGTGGGGGGGGGGGCGGTAGGGTTACTCCCCGATAAAAATGACAGGGGTACTCATCCTACCTTTTTAGGGGGTAGAACTTGTGGATTGGTACCACTTAGGTGGTCCAAGAACGGAAAACCTTCCTACGAATAAGGTAACAAAGAACGGTTGGGTCACGCAGCGCTATAAATAAAAATTATGCTGAACATAAACTCAAGGGGAATTATTTTCATTTTCAGTGTATTCGATCACTGAACTGCATTACCATCCTCCCAGCCTCCCACACTAGTGCTCTGCCCCCCCCCCCCCCCCCAACACCCTCTGAAGCAGCGCAAGACGCCATTTGTGTTCGTCACGCATTCCTCCCCGAGTCAAAGGGAAGGAAAGATTGCGTGGACGTGCCAAACAAAAAGCACTGCAAACTCAGAGCAGGCAACTGAAAAGCGAGAGGCGAGGATGCGCATATGCATCTTGGATACTTTGACGTCAAATACACATGTCACGTTACCTCTGGCGCTACAAGCCTCAACGCACGCTTTGATCTAAAAGCATTTACTAACTAAACATACTAAAAGAATAAACTACGCGATATTTTTTTCGGATTCTTGACGAATCATAAATGCTGAAAAGAATTTGTGTCGTACACTTAAGTTGTCGGAGAGCTGAATGCCATTATTGTTCAAATATTTAGGAGTTCTTTTTGTTTCTTTTGTTTTGCGGAAATCTTTTACTTAGCTAGCCACTCTTGACTAAAAGGATCTCTTGCAAATCAGTTATAAGCTATGTAAAAGGCTGCTTATAAATGATGAAATATTACAAGTTTTCCTTCGACGTTTAACCACTTCTAAAGCCAACAGATGGTCCCAGATTACCCAGAGATGAACTAATTTGGAGTCAAGTTGAAGTTTTTCTGCTCGCTCAAAATCCCCGTTTCGGGCAGAATGACCCAGGCTACCGATACAAATAAGCTAAAACATAAAATAGGTTTCACATTGTAGATTCCTTGTCGCTTCTTTATTAATCGTGCTATCACAGCAGAAAACACCATCGTACTGCAAGTCAGAACTTTTATACGCTGAAGCCTGCTATTTTCGTTTCAGCCCACTAGAGACAGTAACGTCAGAGCCGTCCCCCTATATAAGGGCTATTTTTGGCCTCTTTGCTGGGGGTGTTATATATAAGGAGGGTGTGGCGAGGCTAGGTTCTAAGCTCATATAAGGCGGTCTCCTTCTAGAGCTTCTGAACTTCCGTTTGGTTCTCGTACGAGTTTGCGAAATAGTGAGAGAGATTTACCGCCGAACGTCGTTTTTTTCTTCGCTGAAGACTCCAAGCTTCACTGTAAAGGGTTGGTTTGAATTTGAAGGGAGCTCGAAGCCACGATGCAAGCTATAAAATGTGTGGTTGTCGGAGACGGGTATGCAATCAGTTTGATTACTAGCTCGCTGTATGACCTTTTGGATTTATTACTCGATATTACCTTGAAGTTCTACATTTCTCGTTTGTCCTGTTGGTCTACGAAGTTTAAATACTTTTAATTGTAAACCTTTAATGTTTGGACGCCCCTAATGGTGTTATTTCGGAGTTCAATGCCTCGTAATTTCACGAACTACCGGCGTGTGTGAGCTGTCCAACGTTCTTTTGGTTGATGTAGCCTTCTTAAAACGTGTCTTCGCTTGTTTGTAAACCTTACTGTCGATAATTTGATTTTTAAACGCATTTCAGCCCAAACTACAGGAAAAGTTGTTAATCGTTTGTTCGTTTTCTCGTTGTAGTGCCGTGGGTAAGACATGTTTGTTGATCAGCTACACCACAAATGCTTTTCCGGGGGAGTATATTCCTACAGTGTAAGTATGCAATGCTCAGCTCTCTGTTCTCTATGTATTGTCCATGCTAAATCAGTTGTTGATGTTGTCAGCAACAACGGTCCCCTTGTTAAGCCATTCTAACCAAAATTTCTGTGATCTCTTTGTATCAGATTTGATAACTATTCAGCAAATGTTATGGTTGATGGAAAGCCTATAAATCTCGGCTTATGGGATACTGCAGGTAATTCATGTAGCTTTTTTAATGTCTTCTTTCTATTGAAACGTTAAATAAGAGATCATAGGACTTGAAAACTGCTTTTAAACGAATTTATTAACTTAACAAACTTATCACAAATGGTACACTAATAAATACAATGAAGTTTCAGTAGGTTTTATTAAAATTTATTTTCTAGCTAAGCAAATTAGCCTGGTATTGTTATCTGGGAGTGAACAGTTTTCCTATTTAACTTTTGTTTCTTAGAGTAAGGAAATGAAGTGTGTGAGGGTTTGTTCTGATTCATTGTAATTCACTATTGTTGCATTCAGAACTTGTCATATTTGAGCATCATGTATCATTTAGATATAGAAATAACCTAAACCATACATCAGCATTTTCTGTGGTTAAATAATAACACATTGATATATACAACGAAATGGAAATTGAAAATGAGATAATCAACTATCACACAGTGAATAATCTTATTAGCTTCAGATATTTTGTATTTCGATTTATAAATATTTTACATGGGAATTGTGCTTATCAAACACAACTGATACATTTTTATTGTAAATCACACACTTTCAATTCAATATTTCATTTCCTGTTTGGCACTTTTGTCATTAGTCATTTTCAGTGCTCATTTAAACAGAGTAAACTTCAGAGGAAAGTAAAGATCATTGAGTCCAAAAAGTGGTGGCTGGCATCAGTCAAATCCAAGAACACTCTCCTCTCACCTCACCTCTCCTCTCCTCTCCCCTCCCCCCTCCAACCTTGGACATACCCAAGGCATTTCATTTGAGGTTAGCTCCGTATAGTGGGGAAGTTGACATGAAACGTGGCACGCTAGGTCAGGTATTTGACTACTGATGAAACTTTCAGTGGTCACAAGCTGAATGGTCATTTATTAAAGCAGGGTTCTGAGTTTGAGAAGTAATGCAGTTTAACTAAGTTAATGACAAAGCACAGCTTTCTGGACTGCAGTCATGTTGTTGGCATTTCAGTGGCAGTGTTCAACATTCAATGGTAAATTTTAAATTTTGTTGTTTCCCGCAGGACAAGAGGATTATGACCGACTGAGGCCACTTTCGTATCCACAAACTGTGAGTCTAACTTTCTTTGTCTTTGGATACTGCTACAAGGCTCCTGTAGATCTGTAGTTCAAGAATGAATCAAAGTCTCTTCGAGATATCGACGTTTTTGCATGAAGTATGAGTCGAAGGTTTATCCTGTGCATTGTTCTTCGAACTCATCATTACAGTTTCTTTGTAGTTTAGTTTAACAATTTCCTATCTTCGCGGAGGAAATGCAGCCATATAATTTTGTCAAAAACGGCTCGTCCGCGCCGGGTATTTATACACATATTCCTTAACATTACACAAATAAACAGTGCAAATTTCACCGAGATCTGACAATTCTATACTTTAAAATTGCAAGGACCTTTCGAGGCAGTCGATTACGGCAGCGAAATTAGCAAATGAAACAGCAAAATATGCGTTCCGCGCTTTGTTTTTGCGACGCCATATTTGAATTGTTATAGGTAGACCGCTGTTCAATGTGTTCAAGGCCGTATCATTACGATTGCTCCACGAAAAAGCACGAAAAAAAATACGGATATTTCCGACTACTGTCGGAGAAAACATTGCGCATATAATTGCGGCGTAAACAAATCGTTACACTCAAGCTGGGTTTTGTCTAGGCTCTGCGAGGGTCGGATATCAAGACCCAGGATTAAACAAAAGCCATATATACAGTGAATGCTTTCGAATTATATTTGAAGATGAAATACGAAAGAATTTTGCTGTCTTTGACTGAAATTCTACTCGAACTGCGTAGATACGATCGCATGTTGTAAAGCCGATTCATGCAACATTGCTGTCAACGCGAAATCTCGTCCCCAACGACCTAGGCTGGTGACGAATTTTTAACCGCTCCTAAGCTAAAAGAAGCCCCTCAAGTCTCTTGCATTTGTTTTAACTTCAATAATATCTTTGAAAAGAGCGAGTTTTTTGGTATGGTTTATTTTTGACATTTGTTATTTTTAAACGATGTAAGTGCTAGTGATTATTTATTCGTGTTTTAGTTACGCAATCCATTGTTTGTGCGACGCTTTTTATAGATCGCCTTTCAGACACACGTGCGTTGAGATAAGAAAGCTGGCATGTCACTTTTAAAATTGTTATATAACGTTTGTAAATGTGACAAGCCACGTTTTTTTCCAGGAGATCGCAAGTGATCACCCACAGCGGAAAGTAATCCCTTGAGAAATTAAAACAGTCCCTTGAGAAATTAAAAAAGTCCCTTGAGAGTTTACAAATATGTGGTTCCAAATTTTGTTCACATAACCCCTATTCTACGTTTTTAGCTTGTAAACAAGCAAAAACGTTGAAAAATGGGAAATAGTAAAAAAAGTAGTTAATGATTAAACAAGTTAATAATTATTGGGGAATGTAGGACAAACCATTCTTGAAGTAACTGTCACTTTCTCCTTCTGGGCAACATGCTAACAATGTTTTCTACTGAAATGCTGTATTCCAAATGAAGGCAAACTCTGAGTTGATGAATCTATTTATTCCTTCAATCTGTCTGTTGGCAATGTATTGACAAGTTAAACTTAACAAGAAAAGATTTTCATTACAGTTGGATATTGCCAAGTGAATAAATGTTATTTGTTTTGTTTCTGTTTCAGGATGTCTTTCTTATATGCTTCTCTTTAATAAGTCCAGCTTCCTTTGAAAATGTCAGAGCAAAGGTATGTTGGGATGCCTACAATTTAGTTGTTAACTGAAGTTATTTAATAATGATTATATAGTATAATCATGCTATATTTCTTCAGAAAGACTCTTATGGTGGTTGAATAATTAAGTGGAACCTCGATATAACAAAGGGCCAAGGGACTGGCAAAATGTGTTCGCTATATTGAGGTTTCGTTATATCGAGGTTCTTTTCCATATATTTTGCTATTACTGGGACGAAAATTATCTTTCGTTATATCAAGGACTTTGTTATATAGAGGTTCGTTAAATCGAGGTTCCACTGTAATTATTAGAATAATTTATCAAAGTGCTGTTCGGTTGTCTGGGACAAGTAGATTTGACTTGCTTAGCAAGTAACTCTTCATGCTCGCTTGCCTGATGGGCAAGGACCCTCACAAAATCCATCAAGTGGTAGGGCAGAGGAATTTGAACCCTGGACCTCTGGATTACAAGTCCAGCGCCCCAACCACTAGGCCATGCCGCCTTCTCACATAACTTGATATAAGGAAGTAGGGGAGTAAACCTACAGTGGGCTGGCATCCCATCCAGGGAGAGAAGCAATACTTATAGTGCTTCTTGCTACAGAAACCTGTTTATATAAGCCCCTGATAGTCGTAGGCTAGAACCTATACCTGAAGGAAGATCTCAGGCATTTTTTTCCTTAGTAACTTGTGTCACCACTACTATCTTTGTCATATTTGTACCAAGCACTGCATTGTTTAACATTTGTTATCGATTGTTGGCCACCTCTCTATTCAGGGCTCAAAATAATTTTTGGATACTGACCAGTCATGTTGACCGGCCAAATCGATTTTTGCTCGGTCATGTCTCGTTTTTGACCGGTCAAAATATTGAGTATTTAACTTTGAAGCAGTAGGCTATTCTACCAAAAATTTCGCCTCATAAGCTAAAACACTCTGTTAAAGAGTAGAAGCTTAAATGTTTTGATCACTAAAAGTGTGATTTTATTATGTTCGCTTTTTAAATTTCCATTTCTTCTGCGTTCTCCTCTACATAAAACCGCTAACAAATCCGCAGAGTGTGACCGTCTCATCTGTATTCTACAAATTTGTGACTGCAAGCTGCTATGATATTTTATAATTTTACTGTAAAATTTCAAGAAATACTGGGAATAAATTTTTTGTGTGTGTTATTTATTTGAAAGCCGTGTACGTGACCGGTCAAAATGACCGCCGAACCAAAATTTTGTCGGGACAAACCGTCATTTTGGCCGGACATTGTCCTTTGACCGGCCGTTATTTTGAGCCCTGCTATTACGGACAATATCTGATCTCCCGACAAAATTCCCATATATTTTCTTCAGAAAAAACCGTAATAATATGGACCCTTTCTAATACAGACAACAGACACTAAATCTCGGCCGAAGGGAGCAAATTCATATAAACCTAACCTCTTAATTACGGACCCTCCGTAATGCAATTTCTTGTTTGTGGTTTTAAAAACAACAATATGACGCTTTATTCATCTTAGACGTTAATATTAAGTTTTTAACCTGCAGGTAGCATTGCATTGCAGAACGTTTCGTTTGATTTGTATACAGTACATGTAGCTAAGATGTACAATAATTATAGTACTCTCCTGATAGACGATCAATGCTGCATATTACAGTTAAAAGAGGAGTGTGGTCCTCAGTTTAGTTACTATCAATGAAGTGAAAATTGACGCCATAGTGGTGACCTCTATAATACAGACACCTCTCTAATATGGACACTTTGCTCTGTCCCTTTAGTGTCTGTATTAGAGAGGTTCAACTGTAATAGGGTTAGAACCAAGTTTGCATCGTAGATAAAAGTAATTTTTCCTGCTGTGATTGTGGTTGTTGTTAATGTGTAATTGTTTTTTTTTTTGTCATACAGTGGTACCCAGAAGTAAGCCACCATTGTCCAAGCACACCAATCATCTTAGTTGGCACAAAACTTGATTTACGGGACGACAAGGAAACTATCGAGAAACTGAAAGAAAAGAAGCTGGCACCCGTAGTGTACACAGATGGCTTGAAAATGTGCAAAGAGATTTCTGCAACAAAATACCTTGAATGTTCAGCTCTTACGCAAAAGGGACTAAAAACAGTTTTTGATGAAGCAATCAGGGCCGTCCTTTGCCCTCAGATAAAGAAACCAAAGAAAAACAAAGGATGTCAACTGCTATAAATTCCAGATTATGGACAAACACCAGACTGCATTTTCTGTGTGGAATGTTTCTGGTTTGATCTGTCAGTATGGTAGTAATTTGCACTGAAGAAATAAGGAAGATAGGTCAAGTTCTTAGAGACCTTAAACTAAGGTTGTGTGTATATGGGTACATAAAGTTATTTTGTTATTAAGCCATACATCAATAGTTCGTGCATACATGTTTGTACCTCTTAAGACTGCTTTGAGAATTTTTCAAAAGAATTTGACAGCTTTCTTGAGCCAAGCTCAGAAATCTAAAGTTCCCTTACTACAGTGGAACCCCAATATAACGACATGCCGGGGGAGTAAATATATCGATATCGAGGAATCGATTCGGGGTTCCGTCCCATACATTACAGCGCAACTTTTCATCGAATCGGGAATATCGTTATATCGAGATGTCGGGGTTCCACTGTACGTTCTTTCCTGGCCCAGTGGTTCAAAGGGTGGATAACACTATCCACTGGATAAATTGCTATCCAGTGGATAAGTGCTGACAAAACATACCACGCTATCCACTGTGTTATCCATGCTTTGAACCACCGGGGACAGCATTATAAATTTTGTGATGCTGCTGTGATTAAATCGATTGACAAAAGGTTTGTTATTGTGCCTTAGTAGTTGTTGTCATAACCTTTGTAATGTTTGGAGAACTATAGCAGATTGCTGCTGTGTCCCTAATATTGCTGTTAAAAGAGTGTTAATCATTCTTTCTCTGTTTTGGACGAATTTTATGTGCCCCTGTACACCAACCTTTGGTATTCTTTTCTTTTTATTATATTTTCCTCTTTCATTGTAATTGAAAATTAATGAATGACTAGCTAGCCTGTATATAGTTTGCAATCTTTTTTACACAAATGCAATCACAAAATCCATGTCTAGTGATATTTACCCATATTCTTGTTGCTACTCTGCTTGATTTAACAAGGACTGCAAACTATAGGGGCTAGTAAAGAAAGTAATGTTTTGGTATTTTATTTGTAGACCTAAGTGAAAGAGCTTCAAATTAGTGTCTACAGTCAAGTCTATCTTAAACGGATACCATCAGGAACAGCTCCAACTGTCTGTATTAGAGAGGTGTCTGTCTTATAGGGAGTTTAGTTACAGTAAAATGACTAAAAAAGGCAGGAACTGGACCAACACCAGGTGTCCGTTCTATAGAGGTGTCGGTTAAGAGAGATTTGACTGTTATTGTATGGAAATTTAATTTTTTGTAAAACAGGTGTTGTGATGTGCTTTTTGTTGTGGTGTTGATAGAAGCATCGTGTTAATAGATTTGATATGTACATGGGGATTGCAAGAGAATTATTATGGCTGGTTCCCATGTACACTCGCAAGCAGCGCTTGCCCTCACTGGTCAAGAGACCCATGTCGTGTCACATTCAACTGATAGCTTTTCAATGCTAGCTAGAAAGTACTTAATCAGTTATGTGTAGTGTTCGACATCACTACACGTAATGATTGCTGTGTTGGGTTTACAGTAAATGCAAACTTCAACAAAGCATATATGAAGAATAATAAATTATTATTTAGATTACACTAGGCTCATTCTTAAAATGAAAGATCTTTGATTTTTTTGATTTTGCCAACTTTAAATGTAGTGTATTTTTTGCTCAAGTAGAACCATTTTAAATTGTCTTTGAAAGCTTTCATATTGAACACATTTCAATTAAAAAATGGTTTTGATTCATATTATAGAAATGTTAACAATTCTAACGAAATTTTTCAATTTGCAACTTTGTAAATAAGTTAGGCTGAAATTAGAAAGATGGCCACTGTATTTGATTACATTATAAGAGAATTTGGCCTACAGGTTTTACATGGGACATCTTTAATGCATTAACTTTTAATTTAGCTGCAAAGGTAATTTTTTCTTCGATGCTTTTTTTCATGTAGCTTACAGCTGTACTTGGTAAACAGAACTCTCTTGTGAAATTCAAGGTATATTTCTACATTATCTTCAAGATTTTAGCCTTAATTATGTAATAAAAAGATCAAGTTATCATAGGTGGTTTTTGAGTGTTTGGTTTGGTTTGAAAGCTGGGGTCATTTTTGCAGGGTCCAACATCTGTACATTCTTATCCACAGTGGGCCCAGGCTTGTTAGTGAGAATACTGGATTTGATCAGTGTATCAGTACAGTCAGCCCAGCACCAGGCTACTGATTCAGGCAAAGAGCTGGCTATCTCTGTATCATATGCTAATCCATACATTGTCCAAACTGAAGTCGGTCTATTTATTGTACAAACTTTATTAAGCCCCTAGGGAGCTTAATTTTTTAAAGACCTTTTGAGAGGGGTAGTGGGGGCTTATTAGTGGAGGTGTTTTAGGTACCGCGGAGCATTTTTTCCAATCGGGGGGGGGGGGGGGGGCTGACTAGTGACTTGAAGTGAGGAGCTTTAGTCTTTATTTTTTTCGGAAATATTTGGGGGCGTCCCCCTCCGGCTCCGCGGTCCCTGTGTTTTTAAAATCTTAATTCAGCTAGCGCATAAAACATGTATATTCTTTTCGGATGGGGCTTGGAAAAAAGGGCTGCTGTCAATTATATGGCAATGTCCGAGTCCTCTAAGCTAGGTCTAGCAATGAAAATGAAGATTCTCTCCGATGTTTTATACATATTCAACTACTTAAGCGTTTCTGTTTTGCTTCAAAGAAACTGAAGGTATTTCCAAAAACTAGGATTCCAAAGAATTTTTTTTTTGAAAATTTCCACCCGGACAAAAAATTGTCATCCTTGGCGCGCCAAGCCCTGGTGTATTGAGTCAGTCTTGGAGCGCCATAGCTAGTGTTTTAAAGGCCGTATTTGGGGGAGGGGTGTGGACGGGAGGGTGAGAGGGAATGAAAAGGGGAAAAGGAGCGAACAGCCGGACAGCTTGCGTACTTCTGGGTGCGAGTTAAAGTCGCGCGCGAGAGAGAAAAAACGCGCGCGAGCGAAAAACGGGAATGAAAAGAATTGAGGTGTTGTCGCCTTCGCCGCGCGCGTCTTCTCGTTCTCGCGCGCCCCTCCGCCCATGATAGGTAGGCTCCAGTTTGTTTATATGGTTTAACCCTTTTGGGACTCCTGCCAAAAGCAATGTGTATGTTGGCCACAAGAAGCAAATAATGTTAAAAATAACCTATTGCATTGTTTGATATAGTGATACGATAGCGGGAAGATGGCTGAGAGCTGACTCCAGTTGAGGCTCTTCAAGAACGGATTTAGTGTAATATATCGCCGGATCGCACAACCACCCCAAACCGCATCGATCCTTTATTTATCAAAGCGTATTTTATACGTAAACAATCCTTCTGTTTAACTATTCCCAAACTGAGAATGGATGAAGGGCCAGGCCAGACAAATTCAAGAGTGTGACAAAAACAGGTCACCTTGAGCTAGTACAAACACAACCTTCCCCAATACTGATTTAGCCTAGTTTCAGCCAGTTTTTTTCTCTCTTGAGTTGACTGATTTCAAACGAAAGAACTTGACCATAAAAAAAATAATAATTTGCTTCAGTGCTTCTTTGCTGAAAAGAAAAAGGCATTTATTCTTTCAGTTTTGTCGAAGTGGAGACATGACATCTTATAGCACTAATCCGAAACGGCCTTTTGTTTTCAAATAGGCTGGCGGCGCGAAAAAAAACCCTGAACATTTCGAAGCAGTTGAAATTGAAGTTTGCTTGCTGAATAAACGCAGCGTCCGGCTCTAATATTAAGGCCAATTTTTTTCAAACTTCTTGTTTTGCTTCCTAAGGCAAAAAGAAATTAAAAGAAAGACAGTCAAAATACGACTGCAGTAATTTAAATTAAATACGGCTGCAGCAATTTAAATTAAATTAAACTGATAAATCATACTATACGGCTGGCTTTGTTTCGATTTGCAACTTCTTTAATTTTATTCGTTTTCTATTTATATACCAGATACTTATCTAAACAGGTGGTCTAATATGCAGCAAAAATATACTTGTGGTGTAAGTTTTGTTTTGATGTTTAGAATTCGAAATTTCAACCGTGGAAAATTAAACTTATTTGTAGCGGGGACCGATATTTCCCAATAGCAAAAGAAAATTGAATGGAAAGAAAGGCAAAAGATTATTGAGCGCTCGTAAAAGTGTCATCATCAGACCATATATAGTGTTTGTTTTGCAATACTGACGTCAAACGGAAGCCAACACAAAACAATAGTGGGATAGTCGGAAGCACCTATCAATGACGTAGAAACATTCAATTTAGTGCGTCTTGAGGGGCTTCCCTTGCTTGAAGCTGATTGGTTGCTGTGATAACATATTGTCTTATCACTTTAACAACTGATTCTCATTGGTCAGCAATGACGTCGTTGTCTATCTTAGAAACCAATCAGCGACAAGATTTGGCAACACGAAGCGATCGGAAGCAAATATACTTGGAAGCGACTTTACCACTTTCGCTTTACGATCTGCTTGTTCTTCAGTAGCATATTTAGTCACATATTTTTCTATATTTTGTAATAAAACCTAGTCAACGAAAGGCCAATGGACCTTGAGGTACAAGTCGCTGTAAACTTCCTCATCGGCTACCTCGTCAACAAACTCCCACGTCGACGAGTACAGATTTTTGGCGAAGAGGTGGTGAAGAAACTGACGAAGAAGTTCGAAGGCCATTGGTACCCCGAAAAACCTTGTAAAGGAAGCGGATACCGATGTCTTCTCATTACTGACAGTTTAGATCCTGTATTGAGTTCTGCTGCGAAAGAGAGTGGACTTAGTTTAAAGGATGTAAAGGCGAATTTGCCAGAGAAACTTTGTTTATGGATTGACCCTCAAGAAGTCTCTTTCAGAATCGGTAAGTGGTGAATATTGAATTTGAGCCTTGAGGTGAAGCGATTAGATATGCCGCGGTTAGTTTTCCTGACGCAAAAGTAGTATTTTCCTTTCGATAATAATATGTGTAAGGGACTTTTTTCTTATTTCCTGTGGGATGAGTTCGAGAACATCATGCAAAAGTCGTTCGAATGTTCGAGTGAAGCGAATCACGTAGGTAACTGCATGCGTAAGCAAATATGAGATACACGTCCGAACTGGATTTGTTTTGTAAAGCTTTACTTCTTCGAATTCGAAAATTTTATTCTGTTTATGACACTGCGAAATTTAATGTTTTGGTTTATGATTCGTATGAAACTCCCACACTTTTCCTGGCGAATTTAAGCGCCCACGACTATTCCAAACCAGATGTCTCAAAGGTTGTGTATGAATAACTAATGTTTTCCTTTTATTTGTTCTCTCTTTTAGGCGAACAAGGGTCCGTAAAGACGATTTACAAAGCAGAAAAGAAAACCGAAGAAATCTGCGACGAAACTGCTCGCTGGGTGAACCTTTTAAATGGCCACAACAGTGGTAATTCAAACAACATCAGTCCTGTTCCATTCCGCAGTCAGAGCCCACCCAGAATAATGGCGGACCGTTCGTCTCCTGTCTTCTCAACAACATCAAGTTCTTCCCCATCGCCTCCCACATACAACTCGCCATTCTTGCCGTACAATAGCTGGAGTGCAGCGGACGAGTCCTCTTTCTACAAATTCCGAGCAAAGAGAGCTTCTCCGACTCCACTGTCCCCAAACGCGAAAGAGTTCAGCTATCGGGCCCCGAAGGACAGCTTTAGTTATGGTGTTCCACAAGGGAAGAGTGGGCTGGATTCCACTCGAGGGGCATTTATCTCTTCTTCACTCCTAGATTGGTTTAACTACAATGAAATTGGAAATTTTAACACTGCTGCCCAGCTACCAATATTGGCTTAAAAAATGTCAAATGTTGGGTTTGCGAAGTTGGACATTTAAATTTAAAAGGTGTCTAAATTTGTATAAATAAATATATAAGAAAAAGATGTTGTGAAAGTTATCACAGAAAAATTGTAAATTTTTACCCAATAAGTTACAGTATTTCTCCAACGCATGTACATTTGTACAAAAAAACGTTTTGTTCATAAATGAAATGTATAGTGTTTCTTAAAAGAGATGTAAGAGGTATTTTGTTCTTGTTTAAAAGAAAATTGTCAAAAAATAGAGCCACAATGGCGTTGAATTTATTATGGATTGTATTTAAGAATTTTTGAAGAAAGAGGAAATAAAGTTTGCATACAATTTACTTTATAAAAGTGCTGTTTTGCTCTGTTACTAGTATCAAGATAGATCCTTGTTTCGACGCAACAAATTGGCAAGTGATATGATATGAGACTGCAGTTTCATTAGTTGATGGTCTTGCCATTTGTGGTGCAAACTGAAAGCATATTTACCCAGCATTGCTAAGAAATTGCATAATGTTTGCATAGAGTGTTGTGTGCAACAATGAGATCAAACAGTTGTGTCTATATTTTTTGCCAGTAAATTTGGCTGGAAGAGCAATATTTTCAGTGACCTTCCCTCTTGTGAGTTTTCAGCTGAACAAATTAAAAACCTTTTAGCCCTGGGAAACTGGGAAAAACATGGCAAAGTAATGTTTTCCCATTTCGTTTTGTGCAGTCAATCAAAAGGCAAATCTAATAGAAAAATTCTATTAACTTGTTCTGAGGCTTTGGGAAGTTAAAAAAAAATGTTAATTTAATTTTATTGCTTCTATTATTTCAGTTCCCAAAATATTTTTATTTAAAGAACTCAGTTGCAGTGCTAAGTTAGAATTTCAATTTTTTCCAAAGCAAGACTAGACTAAATAGAGAATAATACATGGGCATACATTGATATGGAATTTCTCTTGGAGTGTTCAACTTGATATCTTGCGATATCTCCATGTAAGATTGAAAAACAATGGGGATTTTTGATTGATATTTTTGGAGTTTGGAACTAAAATGATTTACCTGTTTATTATTTTTTTCATGAATTGTGTGGATCTAATTAAGATCTAATTCATGATAATCATCTTCATATGAGAGCTGTCAAAAATTTCTCAAAATGCCTCGCTCTAGCCACCCAATCCAGATAGACTAAGAGAACCATGGCTAGGCCAGTCATTTTGTACAGGTACAAACTTGTTTTGCGGGGTAATCATGCACAAATATAACAGGATTAGTAATGGGACCAGTGTTTTTATTGAAAATTATAGCCAGTGACCCAATGATAACTTGATATCAGTGGCATATATAAATTAATTCATTCACACAAAGGCATGGACTGATGTTTAGTTCTCTTGCATGTTCTTGCAGAATGGTTGTACATTCCTTAATTGGTGTGGCCATTTAACCGGTCAATAAAAATTAAAAATTAAATATTAAAATAAATAAAATTAAAAACAGATGCATTAAGAGTGGGCCATAAAAACTTGTTTACATTTCAGTTGTACCATTACAACTGCTATTTATGGCACATTGTCTTTGATCCAACTAGAACTGCCAATCATAAATGAAAGTAAAACTACTGACTTCAGCAAAATAGTATTATGTTACAATTATGTGTCTACTTACTTATCAAAGCATCCAGTGTCACAACAAAACAGCAATTCTTCCCGTCCCTCTCTACCCTGGTCATCAGACCACCCCGCGAGACTGCTAACGCTCTGCACAGCGGCCTTCTATCATGGCACATGCGTATTACTCTCTCTTTTTTGAGAAGGAAAGGCGGTAAATATGGACGAAGGAAGGGAAGGAGAGATTTACGAGGAAATTTAAATATATTTTAAAACGTAGACTATTTTTTGGCTCAACCAGCCTTGCACTCATTTTCAACTATCTCTGAATCATTAAGTAGGATTTATTCTTTGCAAGTACAGTTGCAAGGAAATAGATTAATCTCCAGAATGAAGGACGTGAGGATATTGCTTGTTGGCGATCGTAAGTAGACGTTCAATTGTTGTTGTTTTGGTTTACTTTGGCAATCGCATTTGTTTAATAATAAATCTTGAAGCGTTCAAGTACATTAACATGCTTTAAAACTCTTTAAAATTGCAGCCCAAGTTGGGAAAACGTCTCTGATTCTCTCGCTTGTTAGTGAGGAATTTCCTGAAGAGGTGAGCTGCACGAACTTATCTTTCGACTGTCAATCAAGCTGTTCTTTTGTTTACGATCTATGTTTAGTCTTTACATTTTTCAAATAAGCGTGCTAAAAATAATTTATAAAGCAGCGATGGTATATGACTTTTGCAACCCGCAGTGGCATTCTTTGACCATACAGTACCGTGCATCTTGGATTTTTAAAAACTGCTCATACTCCGTCACAGAAATACCCCAATGACCTTGTGGCAGGTGCATTTCTTTGACCATCCCAAAACAAGTTTGCATTCCATAGCATAAAAGATAGTCCAGTTTCAAGATCGGGGGACTTTTAAGGGGAGTAATTCAGTTAGGTTGGGGCAGGAGGAAAAATGTCTGTGATTTAAGATATATTTGTTACCCTGGATAAATGGGTAAGATTTCCGCACATCCCTTTTTTTTTTTTTTTCTACAGTTAAGTATTTTTTGGGGGGGGGGGGGAAAAATAAATGTTCACCCTTATTAATAAAATATTAATATACTCCTGGGTTCAAACCATTTACTTTGCACCTATCAGTGTAAGTGGAGGCAGGGGGAGGCAGGGCACAGGAGAGGGATTTAATAGCAATTATCTGCCCGTATTGAGGACTTTTGACTCTTTTAGTGGACTTTCTTACAACATTTTATTGAAATTAATGACTCTTTTGACCATCCATAAATGTCCTAAGGTGGGGCATTTTAAACAGAAAATCTCAGCTGAGTTTAAATGCCCCACCTATGCCCCCCTCCCCTCCAGCTTAACATTAATAGGTGCATAATTATATTAAAAATGATCACTCATTACACCTCCCTGTCCCAGATAGTTGCTTGGGACTAAATTATATTAAGAAATACAGTGTTCTGTCTAGAGAACGATGCAGTTTAGGAAACAACTGCAGTTGTTAGCAAATTCTCCCTGAAGGCTTGTACAATGTCCAATTTATATGGCTCAGAGCAAAGTTCTCTTAAGTTGCCGTCATGGGGTACTCGTTGCTTCACAACTTCAATATGAGCTAAATCCAGTCTCCGAAACTGGGTTCACCATCAGCTGTTACACATACTTTTTTTCTGACTGATTATCAAAAATGACCTTGCATCATTAATGCAAGAGAGGGTGGTTAGAAGAAATTTTAACCCTGTCTATAACCCTGTAATGGACAAGCACCCCATCCAGGGGGGAGTGGAAATACTTCTACTCGCTTCCTGTCATGGAAACTGGGATAAGCTCCGGCCTGATGGAATACCAGGCTTGAACACAGACGTTACCTTTTGCTGGCCCTCAGCATGGAAAATTTTGATTTGTATGTATAAAGTCCTCTGTGGAAGACTAAGTTCCTTTTTTACCTCTGTGGAAAGATGGATTAAATGTACTTGGTTATTTCTAGGGTTACTTAAGTGTTAACAAGAACTTCAAGCAGTTTATAACCGTGCGGTTAATGTTTGACCACCTCTTTCAGTTCTTTGGCTAGAAAGGCACAGCACTGCACAGTAAAAATCGTTAGAAAAGCAGTCACTTGAAAAACACACAATTCGTGTTTGCGTGAGTCACGGAGTGTGCGTGACATCAATTTCCTTCACTGCGTCATCTCTTGCTTTAAACCACATGCCTGGTCAATATTTATTTTGTTCCGAATGTTCAATAAAATAAACCCAAACCAGTTCATGAATGGCATAAAAAAAAAGTTCATTTCACGCCAAAATAGAGAGTAGACTAAGGCCATCCCGTTGTATTTCTTCGTTTAGCGTCGTCCGACGAGCTTTTGCAAGTATAAATAAGGGTAAACAAGCAGGTAATTCCCCTGACGTGACGACGTGTTCCCGTGCCTTGACGCATTCTTGATGAGTTTGCAATTTTCTTTTCGATTCCCAAAATAAACTCAAAACAAAAATTGGAATATCCAGAAAACAAGTCGTTGATTTGCAATTTTCAACACGTTCCGGGTAAATTGTACGACCTTGTACTCGCTCCTAGCCAAACGCTTGATTAACACAAAAATAAATATTTCACACAAACAGAGCGCAGAGTATTCGTAAATATTTTTTTAAATAGGTGAATGACTTTTTATAGCTACAGGCGAGCGATTAAATAGCTTGTCCAAGCGGCTTTTGGTTTCGCTTTATGATTATTCTGTTCTCTCTTCTGGTAAAACACTCAAATTAATTAATATACATTTCACTCTAAATAGAGAGCAGATTGTGCATGTTAAACGAGTGATCGCTAGTAAACATCAAATCTTGCGTGTCCGTGACCAAGGAGCCGCGTGGGTCTGGAACGATTTACCGACAAAACAAAGGACAAAAAAACACCGGCCAGATTATGAACCGGCTTCGCATGGTTAATAAACTTTCACAATAATGAGTGTGGCATTTGGTGATGGTTAAAAAGTGTACAGTTAAAGTACCAGTAAATGTAGCAGATGAGAACTTTGTTTAAGAAGTTGAGGACAAATTAATATTACAATAATTTTTGCCAGGTTCCTACCAGGGCTGAGGAAATAACAATTCCAGCTGATGTGACTCCAGAGAAGGTCCCAACGCACATTGTGGATTATTCTGGTTAGCATTAAAATCTTACTTTGGTTCTAAATATATCCACTCTACATTCCTTGAGTCTAGTTTTTTTCTGTATTTTTAATTTTCCAACTTACAAGAGAATTACAATGAAATAAATACATTATTTCTATTTGATCTTTATCTCACTAGCATTGGAGCAGTCTGAAGAAATGCTTATAGATGAGATTGTAAAGGTAATGTTTCTGTATTGTAAAAAACACTGTTAACAAGTAAACAATGTTTAAATAGTAGGCTTGCTAAAGTTGAGGATGGTGGTCAAGTCCAACTTAAAGCCCCTTATTGACAGGTTTTTTTATCACATTGATAGCAGCTATTTTTTCCTGATTGTCAAACATAAGAGATATGCACAGCCATTTGAATACTTAATTTGGGACTTAGGGCTACATTATAGAAATTACTTCGTGATTATAATATACATGTAATAATATCAATAATAAGTTTCTGAATTATTGATTCCACAGGCAAATGTAGTTTGTGTTGTGTATGATGTGACAACAGAAGAATCTCTTGAAAGAGTAAGTGCTAATAACAATTATAGTGATTTTCAATTGTCTGAGTGTCATATAACCAAACCAAAGTTATCACCCTGGCCAATCACAAGGGATACAGACATACTTGTGAACCAATCAAAACTCGAAGCAAATACATGAAGCCAGCACAAAACATGAGAAAACAAGTGTGAGCAAGTCATGATTGGTTTTTGTTTTTCTTCTGATTTGGTTAAAAGTGTCACAAGTTTTTTAAACAAATCACTAAACATAGTTATGCAAAACCAAAGCAGACGTGAATAACTTTTTTAAAAAGTGAAAATCACTTTTTCCTCCAGTTACCTTGGTTGCTGTCCTTGAAAGTAATATTATATTTGATTGTTTGTTTGTTAATGTGAGGTCGTTATAATTACCTGGGTGTATGCCTTCTTGATACAAAACTGCTAAGATTCATGACTATAAATGTAAATCAAGAAATAAAATTAAAGTTAATGTACATGTACATGTACATATACATGTACAATATATCTTGCCTTTATTTCTATTCCTTTCACTTGTTCTCACTAAAGATGTTAAAGTGGATTCATTTGATGGTTTTGTTCTCAACAGATAACTTCCTTCTGGTTACCACTTATAAGACAGGCAGGAGAGGAAGAAACATTGAAACCCGTCATCATTGTTGGTAACAAGGTAACATGAATTTATTGCTCTGATTGTTGGTCAAGAATTTATAAATTTCCTGTTGGTAGAAATATATTTAACTACTGTATCTATGGTAACAATTGATTAATCAAGATGAAAACATTGTTTCTGCATAAAACCGGCTTTAGCTACATTTCACAAATTGTCCTTTTTAGTGCAGAATGCACTTTTGTGATGGTTTGGTGGGCAGTCGTGTGATAAACCCCTAAAGCACTACAGTGTAAACTTTTAATCACCAATTAATTAATTAATATCAATTAATTAATTATTCCTCGTGGAGGGGGTGGGGGTGGGGAGCACCTGACCGTACCCCTAGGTAAAACCTGGAGCACATCTACGTTACTTTCATATGAAGATCTCAAACGTATATATTTGTTTCAGAAAACCCTTTTCTCTCCTTGTGGTACTACTCAACGTAATTTACACCAAACGCATGCGCAGATTAGTCTACGTTGTTTTCTGGAACTATCATGAACATCGCTTGTATTGAGTGTTTGCGGTAGGCTTCCTGCAGACTTCTTGGCGCCAAGTAAAAACCGCAAATTAATTAAATTAGATTTTAAGACTTTCACAGCACTTTCGTAATTAGGTATGCAAAAACTTGCACCGGGATTTTCGGCGTGAACACCTGATAACCAGGAAACAAATATCCTAGCTGTACTGCGTTTTAAAATACCTGTCGAAAAATATGTTTTTTGATTGTAGATTTGTTTCTTTAGTTTTTGAGAATCGTCTTTCGTGCAGTCTAAACCGTAACTTAATTAAATTAAACAAATGTCGTCGATGCCGCCGTAAAACAAACAAAAAACAAAAGTTTCATGTTATCGCATTTTCAAGGAAGACAAAAGTATTTTGTTACAAACGAACAAAAGTGTCGTGTTACGTTTGCAAAGATTAGCGTAAGGAACACCTGGGAAAGAATACAAGTAGCCTGTGAACAGTTTTTCCGAAAGTAAAATAAAGCAAATAAACACGAACATATACCGGTATAAAACATCCTACTTTCAATTGTTCCATATTGCATTCTGCACTTACCAAATCATCGAGATTTTTAATTTACACCACAGACCCAATTGCAAGTAAACAGTAAGTTCTTCATCTGTTGATGTTTTTCTAAATTGTTTTTACAGTCAGACCTCATGGATGGAAGTACAATGGATGTAAGTACACTCAGGGTGTTCATTAGGCATCGGAGATAGGAGAATTCTCCTTCTACTACGTAGAATTCGCTGGCTAAATTTCAAAGGCCTCTACCTATTTTCTTATTAAGTTGTGAAACCTTTAAAAATCAATCTCCGGTTACTTTACACTATTCTCCTGCTATTACAATTCTTAATGAAAACCCTGTACACTGAGAAGTATAATAACTTGTAAAATATTCAGCTGAACATCTTTTAGATACATTCAAAATGGCAGTAAGCTGTACAAAAAAAACATACTCTCAATGCTCATGTCTGGTACCCTGTTCAGCCAGTGGAATTAAACTAATTTTGATGAACTACACTGTAACTACAGACTGTAGATAAGTGAATTTCTACACTGCACTGCAAAAAAAGAAGAGAAAAAAAAAAAATACTACAAATTTAGTATTTGTACTTGTAGTACTAACAATTTAATTTCTATTTTCTAGACTGTCTTACCAATAATGAATGACTATACTGAAGTGGAAACGTGTGTAGAGGTGAGCATCACAATTTCTATACTTTTTAAAAATTGATTTATTTTATTTTTTCTATTTATTGTGCAATACACTGTTGCAGTTCCCCAGGGACTGCTGTAGTTTTACTTGGAGAAAGCTATTAAATTATTCATGTAAAAGAGAAGTTCTGTCAAAAATTTTATGTTTAGAACTTGCATCAATTTAAACGAGGATTTTGTCACTTGTGCTACATGTTTAAGTTTTTACCACCCGTGTTTGATATGCGATGTTCTACCATCTGATTTAAATGTAAATTAATTATTATTTTATCTCTCACACACAAGTCTCTTGACTGTTTTGTGCATTAATAATTGAATGGCTTGATTTATAAAGGATTTGCCAAATCCAGTTGGTAAAATGACAAACACATTGGTTGTCAATGGCTTCCTTTAGGAGTTCATTTAACTCTGTTACAAAATTTTTCACACACCCACTCCAAAGCAGTGCTTAGGTCTGCCATGTTGCCACATTGCAGGGGATTATAGGATCAAAGTCCCATTTCCCATGAATTGGAAGACAAGCTATGATTGGTCAATATATCTGAACAGAAGTGGCAGCTCTGTTGAGCAGACGTATGCGGAGAAGGAGAGATTACATGGCAAGGAAACACAAAGAGCATCGGAGGAGCTAGATAGTGTCTTTTTGCAATAAAAATACTAATAATAAATTATAAATTAAATTAACTTGTATTGTGCAGATATCAATATAAGATTTCAGCTGTGCATTAACAATGTTTGAAAAAGTTATAGCTAAAAAACCCCTAAATATTACTCAAAGTCCTAATTAAAAATACATTTACAGTACAACCAGCAAACTGTGTTTATATAGCTTCCTCCAAGCTAACCAGGTGCAAGCGTTATACAATTAATATAAAACATTTATAATTATTTGGTTTGAATTATTTTGATTGAAGAAATGTAACATTTCTGGTTTTTATATCCTAGTGCTCAGCAAAGGACCTAAAAAATATATCTGAGATGTTTTATTATGCACAGAAGGCAGTCCTCCATCCTACAGCTCCTCTCTTTGCTGCTGAAACCAAAGAGGTTGGTATCAACAGCATCATAAAATTAGTGTGTATTATAAACTTTGTACAGTGAATTTCACTGTTGAAATTCCACAGTGACTTTTAGAAAATGATAGGTGACAAAAATTTCTATTGTCTTTCTACCAGTGTAAGCCTCAGTTGTCCATCACATGTAAATCTTGGTCCTGTTATTGTCATGATAAACAAGTGTCATGGAAGGGGCGGGGCACAATGGTTCGAGCAGTCCCAATGGGTCGAGTGGTCCAGGTTTTAGCCCTGGCCTGGGCACTGCATTATGTTCCTGGGCAAGACACTTTACTCTCATAGTGGCCTTCTTCACCCAGATGTAACCCTGCGACAATTTAACATTCCATCCAGGGGGGAGAAGGAAATACTCCTTGTCACTTTGTGCTATGGACACCGGGATAAGCTCCAGCCTGATGGGCCACTAGGCTCATATGGTGATTTTAACTACCTTTGTTGATTGTCATGAAATATCTTTACAAATGTCAACATTTAATTATTATGATATTATCTGTTTACTTGATTTTTTAGTTGAAGCCATTATGCCGGGCTGCACTTACAAGAATATTTAAGGTATCTTATCACCACATCTACTGAAGTGTGAAATTTTCTTTGGCTTTTCGAATACCAAAGCAAATAATGAAGAAATTCAAATTAAGAGGTTAGGTTTTCTTTTTTTCTTTCAGATATCAGATACAGATAATGATGGCTTATTGAATGATAAAGAACTGAATGAATTTCAAGTGAGTTGAAGTTGCATCACTGTTTATACATTGCTCATTTATAATGTGTAGTTCCATAAATTATCCATACCTCCCCCCTTTTTCCTAAGGACCCCCCTCCCCAACCCTCTTGAAATTCCAATTAAGCTACATACATTTCCTTAAAGTTTTTGGCCTTTGAGCCCCCTCCCACTCTCAGGAATTTCCAATCCTTCTGTGGGGGAGTATGGACATTTTCTGGAACCCCACATTGAGGAATTTATTAAAGGTTGCTGTAATCACTGAATTTGTAGCGTTTTATGGACAATGATTCAGCTGTTGCTGAGCAGAGTAATTTTCTCAGACTTAAACTGTATTGCTGAGGTATGTTAGTATCTGCAAAAATTGAATTTTGGAATTCACCATGTTAACCCATTGACACCTGTGCTGGCCATAACCGTCTGTGATGAGCGTTGGCCTTTGTTCTGCGTCTGACATCATTACCTGTGACCAAAAAAGGCATCACTTGTACACAAGATTTGCAGGAAGAAAAGATCTTTCCAATGACACCAGTGATCACAGTGATTGTGTAAATGTAGCCTGAAATATGCATGAAAATGCCAACCACCCCTTGCTGCTCCATGGTAAAAATTTTGTGCGATGATGATGCTTTCTCCAGAATTCTTGAACTGACAGCAAGCCCACTAGAAGGCCAACAAGTGCAACAAAAAGTTAAGAAAAGTAGCAAAAGAAAAAGCAATAAAGAAAAGCCCTTAGAGCACTTTTGCTCAAAAATGTCATGAAATGTGAAACTAGTGAAAAGTAAGGCATGACTTCATAATTATTGCCATTGGCATTTTGAGTTGGTTGGAGCTTATTTAGCTCATAACTGACAAAAAATGTCAATAATGTCCAAAAAGAGCTTTTTTGAAAATTCCCCTTTGTCAATGGGTTAATTAAAACACATGTACATGTGGAATAGATTCAGTCGCTGAATCCTTTTGTAAAACTTGTATTGGAATCCTGCTGATCATAAAGTCACAGCATTGCCATAATTAAAGGCAGTCCAAACTTAACAAAATGAATGTTGTTGAGTAATAGATATCCTGGCTAGTAACAAGCTCATGAAGCAGTGTTATGAAGTTGTGAAAAAAAGTCCTGATGTGACGTTTCAGCATGCTGACAATAGAAGCTTTAATTTGAAGCTCAGTGTTGGATTATACACACCTGTGTATTGGTCAGTACATGCTGTCTTGTCTTTGTTGATTTAAGTGGTCTTTCTCCTTCAGAACCGATGTTTCAATACTCCTCTACAAGGTCAAGGGTTACAGGATGTTAAGAACGTGGTAAGGAAGAATGTTGAGGGTGGACTGCGAGATGGTGGACTCGCATTAAAAGGTAATGCAACAATGCAAGGATTTGGGGCGCTTTCCATTCAACCAAAATTCTGGTTATTGCATATGTAGTGAATGGAACAGAACCAGTATTTTCTGGTTGTTTGCACCAACAAAGCAAAACAAATGGCGGACTTGTTGCCTCTTTTATTTGCCTTGGAGTTGTTTGACAACTCTGAAGTTAAAACAAAATGATATTTTAAGCGGGGACGATATTTTTTTCAGTACAGCTAGCTGTTTACTTGTAAAGGGATTTAAATAGAGTCCAGGACTACTTTGATATATGATACCAGCAAATATTCCTGGCGAGTTTATGAGTTACTTTCGAAGGACGAGAGAAAAATGCGAGCTGTTTACTTGCCAGCCCCCCCCCCCCCCCCCCCCACAGGAAGGATACCACTTGATAACGGATCTGAATGGGCAATCATTCATGCTCAAGTAAGAGCAGTAAGCATTTGGTGAGAAACAAACATGCCATGCACTGATCGAGAAGCCATCTTCACTGTGTGGACACGTTTGATTACAGCTTGGAGAAGCTGGTCCCAAGCGGGAATGGTCAGATGGAACAGTATTTCCTGGTTGTTCCAATTTTCTGGACTTTTATAACAACCTCGCAAGGTTTTCCTAAAATTCTGGAATTTTTATTGCTGGAAATTTCTGTTCCATTCGCTCCCCAACCCATAATTCCCAGAATTTTTGGTTGAATGGAAAGCGCCCAAGATAACAGTGTATTGTAGGACCCTGTAAGTGAAGATTGTTATGCCCCCCTTCCTGAAGTTGATATATCTAGCATGAGGATCCCTTGCCAGCAAACACCTTCAATGTAGACCTTGGAAACACTTTCTGTTTAACTTTGATTTATTTTTCCAGGTTTCTTGTTTCTACACACGCTGTTTATCCAGAGGGGCAGACACGAGACAACATGGACTGTCCTGAGAAAGTTTGGATATGGTGATGATCTTAAGCTCAGAGCTGAATATTTATGTCCAGCGTAAGTTGACTTGTGCCGGAAAAGCAAAGGGTTCATTTAACACAGGGTGAATTTAAATCTTTGGATAGCTGTTTTATGCATTTGCAAATTCCCAAGGCAAGAAAGTAAAGACTTATTAGTTCAGACATGATTTTTACTTATTCAAAAGAAATAAAGTTTCAGCAAGCTCTGTGGCACTCCATTGTGATACTAAATCAATGTACTGTAAGCAAGTGAACTACATGACTGTATGGTTATGATACACACTTTATAAGCCCTCTCTCCGATGTGGCCCACCCACTGGCCCCAGAAGGCCTTATTAAAAGAAAGAAGTTTACAGGGGCTTAATACCACATTTATGATATATATAAATTATATCTACTTGAAACAGGAGAAAGCACACCTTGGTCTAAAAGTGTCATCTTCACGTTGCTTGTTGCAATCATATTCTGTTTAAAATATACCATCACGTTCTTCACTGTTCCACTTGAATTAGCTAAATTGAAAATGTATCATCTTTTTTTTTTTTTGTTTTCATCTGAAAATGTATCATATTTTATTTAATTTGACTGTAGAATTGATATGGGAACAGACCAGACAGTGGAATTATCAGATGCAGGATATCAGTTCCTTATTGACCTCTTCCACAGGCATGACAAGGTGTGTGAGTCATTTTCAGGGAAAAGTAGCTTTAAAATGATTTCAACCACACCTCCCCTCCCAGCATATTTGATCAGATTGTTTCATGGCAACAAGTCAAGTCAACATTATTTCCCCCCCCTAACAAGTCGCTATTAATGTCCATCTAAGTGGCAAAAACTGTGCTGTGAGAGTAAATTGTCTTGCCCACAAAACACATTACATTGGTTTTAGCCAGCACTTGGACCATAGTCTAGCACATTACCTAGTAGAAATTTGTTCCTTTTATTAAGACATTTGTTTTTAAATACATGTTGCTCCTTTTTGTCTTTTTTTGAAAGGATGAAGACGAAGCACTAAGTCCAGAAGAACTTCAGGTTAGTTATATCCTTAACGTTACTCCTGTTTCCAGTGACAAACATCCCACTAAATGAAAAAGACTAGTGTTTGTTTGTTGATATTTACTTATTTTTAATCACTGTAATTATAGTTACTATATTTACTTATTTTTAATCACTGTAATTATGTTAAGGCGTTGGTGTGATATCCTGAATGGACTTTTACCGACTTAATAAAATGTAGATGTAGATGTAGATGATGACAAATAATCTTTTATCAAGTTACTATTATTTTTTTGTTTCAGGATTTGTTTGCCATTTGTCCCACCATGCCATGGGGTGAAGATGTTCTCAGCTCTGTTGAAACTAACAATAATGGATGGATAACTCTTCAAGGATTTCTAGCTCAGTGGACGTGAGTTTTACATCGGTGTTGGTGTACATGTTCTTTCTGTTTAAGCTCCACCCAGTAGGCTTGGGTGAATGTTCTGCTTGGTAACAGGCTTTTAGCCAGGATTTAAAAAGTGGGAGTCCACAATTTTTATAAGGCCTGACTTTGTCCACATAGGAAGGCCTGAGGGGCATGCAAGGTGTTTTTCTACAGTTATGGGTGCAAAGGTATCTAAAGATTTCCAAGTTTGCTAAAAAAAAAAAACCTCTGTACACAGTTATTCGTATTAATTTTCTCTGAAAAGTGGCTGTCCATAGGACTCCTGGACTCCCACCTGGCTAAAAGCCTGCTTGGTAAAATAGCTATCAAAAAAGGATAGGAGTGGTTGTCTTACTATTATTTTGAAACCATACTCAGATCGAAAACAATCACATCTGGAATGATAGCAAACCCAAATACTGCAAATGTAGCAGTCGACCAAGGAGAACTTGATGTAAAGCCCTTCTATGAGAAAAATATCTTAACCTGAGACAAGTTTCCCTACAAAATACCTATCGCGTACATTCTGAAGGCTTATCCTACAAGAAATCACAAAATTCATCTTAAAGAATTTGTTAAACACTACAATGCAGCTTTTATCCTAACATTTTTAGGTTGACAACGTTCTTGGATTACACAAGGATGTTGGCATATTTAGCATACTTTGGTTACATTCATCAAGAAAATGAAACTGCACTTTCAACTGCGATAACAGGTAAACAAGCATTGTTGTGTTTGTTGTTGATATTTGCTTAGTAATAACAATTAGAAACAATATGGTAGAGAGAGTGGCGAAGGAAGGCGAGGGCACCACCACCGAACAACGAAATGAACTGGAGGAGAGCACGACACCACTGGACTGCGGCGGCCCACACGTGGACCCCTGAGTCATGTGCCGAGACAGTCCAGCATGACGGTCACCGGGGAGGGACGAACATGCCACGAGATGCCACACAGCGAAGCACAGACAAGAAGTGAAAACGCAGAGAGCGGGGGTGGGGAAGAGCGAGCCAGCATGAGAAGAAGCAGGACTATGTAATAATGTGATTAATTGGACACATTCTAGACATACCAAATGTCTAAAATGTTTAATAAAGATGAAATGTTCATCATGTCATGAGCGTGGGACAAAAAAAAAGTACTGAGTCCCCGACAGGAATCGAACCCATGGCCTCCCAGATACCGGTTGGGCGCTCAAACCAACTGGGCTACATGTACGAGAGACCCATGTTGAGCTGGGCCATTTTCTAGGCTCATATGTGACAAGAAACTGTTTTAGAAGTGATTGATTGATTGATTTAGTTAAACCCGGTTTTGAGTTTACCTTTTTTGTAATCGTACTATTCTGTTCAGAAGTTAATATCAAAAGAGATTAGGGATTAAACCTCGATGGCGACGCGGACTAAGAGAAAGTCACTCAGCAGGTTTAAAGGAATAGTGTTCAACAGATTTGTTTATTTCTTAGCTGTCCTCTGCAAAACAGCAATGACCAAATTCTGCGTTTTATAGAGTACTTCAACAGTAGTCGTGAACCAAAGCAGTGGACCTGTGTCCAAAGCCTCCTTCGTGGTTGCTTTTTTACTCCTTACTACGCTTTATTAATAGTAATTAATAAATAACTACTTTGCAGGCTACTCATAAATTTCTACTGACATTGTTATTCCTTTCTTTTTTTCTTGACATTTCTTCTAGTCTGTTCTCCTCTGCCTTTCACCTTGGTTTCATCTGTGTCTCGTCTTATTCAGATGCGTAAAAAGTTCCGTCTTTTACCTTCCTCTTATTCTCGCTGGAGTCCATCAGATACTAAACTCGGTACTTAAACTCGTGCAAAGATTAACTAGCGGTTAACGCTGATATTGGTTTAGAACCAAAAATGTTTTGATGCGAAAGCTATTCAGTAACAAAGCAATAATATAACAGTAAATGTCAGTTTAATCTCTTTTTTTAAGATCGGTCAGTCAATTTAAAAATCGCAGCGTCCATACAAAATATTATTAATACCAAAGTAAATGACGCTCAGATTAAATTTACATAACTGAATTGTTGTTAAATCATTACAAGTAAAATGTACAAACTCGATGCGTTTTTAATCTTTCTTCAGTGACTGCTTAACCGCGTTTTCTTTGTAAATTTATTAATAAGCGTTGCTGAACATAAAACATTAGCACACTTCCTGCTTCTGTTTGACGTTTCTTTACTTTTAGCCTGTTCTGTTCTTTTTGTTTCTTTTCTTTTCTTTTCTTTAGCCTGTTGTTTACAACTTTGTTTTGAGAACATTGTTTTGTTTTTCTACGCTTTTCACAGATTTACTTGTTTATTTAGTCATTTATCTATTTATTTACTTTAACTTGTCATGATTTATTTCAGCATTGCTACAATAGAGCAATTTTCAATTGAGTGTCGTAAAACCATAAACAAAGTAACATCTGTCTGACCAATCACAAGGAACGCAGACATTTCAGTGAGCCAATCAAAACTCTTTGCAAATACAAGTAGCCGGTGCGAAAGGTGGTTTCGGTTTTACGTCTGGTCGGTCGAGAAAGTGTTGCGAGATTTTGAAACCAAGCATAGAAATGCAAAACCAAAGCAAATGCGAATCACTTTCGACACTCAATTGAAGACCACTCTAAAACGCGTCGTTTTGCTATGCTAAATCTTAATTATTTTCCGCATATCTTTGGTTTTCCAAACGTCGCAGCAAATGACAACCTCACGTGCAAGTTTGTAATATGTATTCATTTCGTTCTTATTTGCAGTTACCCGAAGTAAAGCTGTTGATTTGCAGAAGAAACAGACATCACGGTCTGTATTTCAATGTTACGTGTTTGGGCCGCCTGGTGTAGGAAAGGTGCGACACTAATCTGGTTTGGTATTTGTCTCTGAAACATAAGGCAAAGTGCAAACTGACTAAAATGAACACACACAAAGAAAACCGTGAACAAAAGCGTGAAACCACGCCACGCAGTGAAACCAGTGGAAAGCGCGCGCGCGGGGAGAGGGGGGGGGGGGGGGGGGGGGAGGGGACATGAAGCCAAGTGAAAAGTCAGGGCTCGAGACTAACGGTATCCAACTAGCCACAGGCTAGTATAAATGCAGTTTTGGATAGTAGGTTCTGGGCTTTTACTAGCCAAAATGGCTAGTTAGAATTTAAGGAATTTGATTGGAATTAAACCATGCATCCAAATCGACTCCAAGAGGACAGAACTCACAAGTACACTGCCGTCACTTATGATATTATAAAAGACTTTGGACAGAGCCAGTGAAGACGGCAAAGTGCCACTGCCCAAAGGTAAGTTAGCTTGAGAATTGTGGCTAGTAGAAAATTGGTTTTGGCTAGTGAAATCAAAGCTAGCTAGCAAAAAAGTTTGTCTCGAGCCCTGAAAATCGCGTGAATTTAGTTTTGCAACTGATGATCAAGTGGCTTTTTAGTACAGTCGAAGCTCTCTTAACGGACACTCTCGTAAGCGGACGGCTCTACTTACGGCCATCTTGTTTGAAAGCCCGTTTTAACTCCCATACAACTAAGTCTGTTTTTTAACAGTCTCGTAAGCGGACATTCCCGTAGGCGGCCGCGGACACTTTCAGAGATTACGACTTAGACTTTTTCTTTGTTTTTAAGCTCCCTTAAGCGGACATTCCAACTGATCCTATAACAACCTCTCATCTTTGCTTCAAACAACTTCACATCGCCGTTCGTCATAATGATTTTACAGTAATTACAGTACCATACCGGTATTTCAGTGTTTTTTTGTATTTCCAATACGGTACTGTATTTATTGTTGGCTGGGCAAGCTCCCGTAAACGGCCATCTATCCCCCACACCTCTAGTGGCCGCTTACGAGAACCATTCTCGAAAGCGGCCAGCTCCAGTTACGGACACTTTTTTCGCGTCCTGAGGGTGTCCGCTTACGAGAGCTGAGACTGTATTAGCAAAGGACTCTTATCCGCTCACTCCATAAATCACTCCCAATTTTTTTATTTAAAGTAATCTGATTATTGTTCTTTATTTCTCTTGTTACAGACTGCTTTTCTTCAGGCATTTTTAGGACGAACTCTTGAGGTAAAGAGCAGTAAGAATTCCACTTACTATCCTACTAAGCTATTTGAAAGAGGCGCGGTGGTCGCGCGGTGGCCTAATAGTTACCGCGCTGAACTTCGGATCGTGCGTTCCGGGTTCGAGCCCTGTGTTGGGGTCATTGTGTTGTGTTCTTGGACAAGACACTTAATTCATAGCCTCTCTTCACCCAGGTGTATAATTGAGTACCGGCGAATTTAATGCTGCAGGGGTGTGATGGACTAGCATCCCATCCAGGGGGGAGTAGAAACACCCCTAGTCGTTTCATGCTACTGAACACAACGATAAGCTTCTGCCTAATGGGCGGCCCCTGGAAATAGTGCACACAGAAATCTAGTCTTCGAGACTGCCTAACTGAGCTTGAAGTTTTTCCCCGGGATGTTGTTAGATAAATTAACATAGCCCAGTAGCGAGAGTCTCACGTGACAAATTTGGGATGCTTAATGATGGGTTTGTTCCTCAGTGTGACATAATCGCCGAAAAACACTTGCCTTTCTAGCTCGCGTACCGTAACTCCTCCACTACTTATACAAGTGCTGGTCGAAATTAGCGCATATTCCCTAGTGAGCTCTTTTGTAACGCTTTTCCTAGTGTTCTCATTTTGCGTATAACCGTTATTTTTCTGTTTGTAGCCAGGAGACGCGGAAAAGGATCTATCAAGTTATGCCATTAATCTACTAGAAGTGAACAGACAGGAAAAGTACTTAGTGGTGAGTGTTAGATCTGTACTTCATATAAACTGCACAGTTAAGACACCGTATTAGAGAGGAAGCTGTCAATTTCAATATCAACATACAAATTGTTTTTACTTGTATCCGTGTATTTCTGTAAGTACTAGCAGGGAGAATTACGATAAACTTTGTGCGTGCAGTTCGGTCAGTGTCTTGTTTCTTGTTTCAGTTACGTGAAATCGAATGGGAGAATTCAGGGTTCTTGTTGCACGACAGACGATGTGATGTGGCGTGTTTTATTTATGACTCAACGGACGCTGCTTCCTTTACCCAAGTAATACAACTGCGAGAGGTATGACAATCACTACCGAATTATAAAGATCCCCTGGCTCGAACATATGAGGGCAACCGGCTGGTCCCACGCATGACGTTAATAAATTGATTGACTGACTGACTGACTGACTGACTGACTGACTGACTGACTGACTGATTGATTGATTGATTGATTACATTTGCACATTATTGCGGACATATTATTTTTCAATGCGCCAAATTAGTCAGAGCAATCAAGTCTTTTATGAAGCTATGTGACGATACATTTAGTCACATGTTTTGCGATGCGCAAAATGGCCTTTTGAAACCTCAAAATGATAGTTTTCTAAGGTACAAAATATTGAATCTTTTTTGCCTTTATTCCCAGAAACTTCCCAAGACTGTACCATGTATGCTAGTAGCGGGTAAAAGCGAAGGAGTACCAGCAAAACAGGTAAAAGTTTGCTTACAAAGTACAGTGTAACCACCTCTATTTCTGTTTTTGTGTTGATTTTTTTTAATGAAAGTACGACAGCTTTTATTTCGATCTACATTTCTACTTTGCAACATTTTTGCAGACTTCCTTATTTTAGCCTGCGTTGCAGACGAACAAAACTCCGGTATAGCCGGTATTACCGGGGTATTGTTCGTCTGCAGCGCAAGCCACCTTATTTTGGTTCTCGCCAATAAAAAAAAGAAATGTTTACACTCTCCCTCCCCTTCAACATCCACTCCCCTGCCCTCCTCCAGCTTAAGTTGAGTAAGTGGACTTAGCATTTGATTGATAGTACATTAGAATCCTGATTTCACTCGAGCCTCCAGGGAAAACGGAAATTGCTTCGAGAACTGATCGGCAGATTCGAGAACTGATCGGGAGATTCGAGAACTGATCGGCAGATTCGAGAACTGATCGGCAGATTCGAGAACTGATCGGCAGATTCGAGAACTGATCGGGAGATTCGAGAACTGATCGGCAGATTCGAGAACTGATCGGCAGATTCGAGAACTGATCGGGAGATTCGAGAACTGATCGAGAGATTCGAGAACTGATCGGGAGATTCGAGAACTGATCGGCAGATTCGAGAACTGATCGGGAGATTCGAGAACTGATCGGGAGATTCGAGAACTGATCGGAGATTCGAGAACTGATCGGAGATTCGAGAACTGATCGGGAGATTCGAGAACTGATCGGGAGATTCGAGAACTGATCGGAGATTCGAGAACTGATCGGAGATTCGAGAACTGATCGGAGATTCGAGAAACCGAAGGTTCTAGAAATCGGGATTCTACTGTAAATAGGAAGTAACAGGAACGTGTTTTCTTTTTTTTAGGATTTTGAAATGCAACCGTCTTTGTACTGCACGTTAAATAAACTGCCGCCTCCTCAGGTATGCGTATTCATTTTTGAAATCGATTAGAGAATTTGCCAACAACAGCTTTTATTTCCTTCGCCTACTGATACTGTTACTTACATTTGTTTGTACCGTTGTTTTCCTTTTTCAGCCATTTTCATCTCTAAGCAGACCAGACGTATACAGACCTATCTACAACAACCTCGCACAAATGGCAGTTTACCCGTAAGTAAATTTATTATCATGTAGCAATGGTACGTTTTTGCCCAAAAAAGACAAAATAGGACAAAAGTTGGATGGGTGTCTGTTTGCGGGAATATTCCAGTACCGCGAAGTGATAACTGAACTGATTTTAACCAGAGATCAGCTTTCTTTCTTTTTTTACCCTTTCGCCGCGAGAAAAATAACGCCTGATCGCAGGTTAAACTGATTTAACCGTTGTGGTTTTGTTTTCCCCAGACACCTTTGCGGTCCTAATGCAGACAGTGTGACGTCATACTGGATCGTTGCTGGTTTAGCTGCCGCTGCCATAGCAACCGCCGGTGTTTTGGTGTTCAGATACTTGAGAAAAGGAGGTTCGACCACGTGACAGTCACGGAAACCCTTGGAAACACGAATATATACTGCCCGACCTGTGCTGGGAGAAGGCATTTCTTTCGCTATAGTCTGAACCTTTCATTAATAATGTAAAAAGGTTCTGAACTCAATAAGCAGCTATGCGACTGCAGAGCTGAAATGAACGTAATCGTACCGAAGTGGGAATAGTTTATTTTTAATGTTAATATAGTTTCCTTTTAATCGATTACAGCGTTATAAATGAGATTGAAGATGGAGAAATTAATGCTGTTATTATTTTTAAAGTATGCTTCGAATACTGTAACTTAGACAATAGTGTGTTCTATTGTCTTTGTATTCGTGTACTAGCATAATTTAAAGTGCTTGGTCAGGTGTCATGAATTGGAACAAAAATTCCATTCTCCGGCTTTTGGTGTTGAATTCTCCAGTTGGTGGTCTTCAGCTGAGGATGGCTAGGAAGAGGACTATTAAAGGTCTCTTGCATTTGACATTGAAGGATGTTATGTTTGCGAATGGAGCTCTGATGTACATTACTTCCACCTCCCCTCCACCCCAAAATAGGAAAATGCCGATGAATAAAACCACCAAATACCTCGACTTTTTACTTTCTTAAAAATGCCCTTTAAGAGTAGCCTACTACCCAGACGTTCTTTGGGCTCGTCACGCTTTTCTTCCAACGAACGAACCCTAAGAACGTCTGCGTTGGAGGCTACTATGAGACACGATTATACTCGACCTCATCCAAGATGGCGGCCAAACCTTGGATAATCCCCTGCAGAAAATGTTGATTTAAACAGAAAACTCCGGATAATGACCCCCAGAATTCCAAAATTACCTATTTCGGGCATCATTTAAGAAAAAGAAAATAGCGCTCTTGTTTACACAGGTTTCATCAGCCTATGCGACTACAACGCAGCAATTTTTTTCTATTTCATGGAAAACCATGTTATATATGCCCGTATCAAAGTAAAAACTAACTATATACATGTCTTCAAACATATTCATTTTATTTTTATGGCTAAAACAAAAATTGAAAATAAGACACAAAGAGTGAAATATATCCAACAAAAAAAAAACATGAAAAAAGTGGCAGTTGCGTGAGATATTGTGGAGGACTTTATCCGACACTTTTTTTAACTTTTTTTTATTTTTCGTTCGGACATATTTCAGTCTTTGTTCAGTTCTATCAGCAACCTCGTTCCCAGGGCTGTTCCCTTGGTAATTTGGAAGAGGGGAAAGTCCTTGGAACGAGGTTGTTCAATCAGTTTATGTAGCCGATGTGAAAATAATTTATAATATTTCTATTGATTGCTGGTTGTTATGGTCATTCATAAAAATTCCATAAAGGCCTGCTTCGTACTCTTTTTGTCTTAAACTTTCTCCAAATTCCTCTTGCATTTTGGCGTAGTTTTCCAGTATTTGTGCTGAACACGGTTTCCTTTTTATAGCGTCTTCGTAACACTGCCGCCATTTTGTTGTCCTGGGCCATCGGAGATGGTTCACAACCACTTGGTCAAAAATGTTCTTCTCACAATTCCTGTGAATATTGACAGCGCACTGCTCATGCCGCTGTTGCATGGCTTAAAGAAAAGACAAAAATCAGTTGTTACAACTCTTCAATTACCAAATAAAACTCACGGCAAGGCCTAGTTTTACCACAAATAATTAAAAACGAAAATTCAATCTACATTTCTACTTTGCAACATATTTGCAGACTTCCTTATTATTTCCATTTAACAATCAATGAAGTCGAGTCAAATATTTACTACCCACCTTTTTGATATTTGCTTGCCAATTCCTGAGCAATAGCTGAAAATTGAAAAAAAAAAACGTTCCACTTACTTTGGTTACTCCTGATTCATGCTGAAACTTAGGATCCGATTTTCGAACAACTGGCGAATGAACCGTTTTGGTCGAAAATTTCTCAATACCTCCCCCCCCCCCCCCCTACTCCATCTTCCCTCCCCCTAGGAACAAAGTGCAATAGAGGGGTTGGCATAGGGGTCCATAACGCAGGGGCTACACGACTTATGCTGGACCCAGACTTCCCGTTTCCGAATGCTAATGAATAACGAAAAAAAGTACGTTTCAGTCAAAGTAACAAAGAAAGGGAAAAAACTGTACCGAGGCCGGGACCACAGACTCGTACCAAGTCGTTACTCGTTTTTTTCGCTACGTTCTCAAGAGGTTGATGGGAAGGACATAGAAAAGGCATACTAACTATGGAAAAGGCTACTACTAAAAAGTAACGCACCTTTTCTTCGCCCTTCCCTTGATGCCTTGCGCGCGCTCAACAAAGCAAGAGAATCGACTGGGTACGAGTCTGGCCGGGACCCGGTTTACGGTCTCGGGCCGTGCTCAAGACGTCAGACGAAGGAAAATTTTCAATCGCGTGATATTTTCTTGATGAACATTACTTAGAAGGAAGATCTATATTTCAAGGGGAAAACCAACTGACCGGAGTTCTGGATACTCTCCTGTAGTTTCTGGTACTCCAGTGTAGGACACATAAGCGCTTTGTCTATTATTGCAGACTGCAGAAGAAGAAATCTGTCTTTATCCAACAGAGATCCTGAACCTTTGTTTCTCTTATGCTCAAAGCATTCTAAAACTTTCTGTAAAAGAAAAAAAATCATGAATACCTTTTTCTCTCCTGAACAGGGCAGAGAGACAGGTTTCAAGGGTATGAATAGGGTTAAGCTGATAGCTGAGACACGAGACGCGTTTTTAACTGATTAGCTGCGACCTGAGACTGATCTGCAAAATTTACTGATAGCCAAGAAATATGGGTTGTCTTTTTAACAATTATTCCACAAGCGCGCATTGGATATGAGATGGTAAATAGCCAACGAAGCGCGTAGCGCCGAGTTGGCTATAACGATCTCATATCCAACAAGCGCGAGTGGAATAATTGTTTTATTAAAAACGCCCAAAGAGATGCAATATTTGAGCTCCCCAGCTGTTTTCGTTTACGCGTGTCGGTTACAATTTTTGTGGTCAATGGTATATGAGCTCATATACCATTCTCTGTCAACCAATCAAACTCAGGAATTGCAATATACCATTGCTAGTTTTTAATAATACCGGATAGCTGAGAATTTGTCGAACATTTTACTGATAACTGTGATTTCAGTCCCCCATCCAGACCCTCGGTTACACCATGCTTCAATTTACAGGTGGAAAAGAAACAGCTGTATCTAGCTTGACAAATAGAACGCTAGAGTGTCTAAGATTACCTGGGATAAAGAACTGGACAACATCTTTTGTAAAATCAGGCAGTAATAATCTGCCACTCATTTTTGTCTGAAAGGCAATTTCAAGACGCCCTTAAACTGTCCATCCTTCTCTGCTTACATCTTTAACAAAAAAGCCGAGAAATATTGAACTATCATTGTTGCTTCAATTTTAAAATAATATTCTGACCCAAAGTCTTCATTCTGAAGCCATATCTATTAAGGCTACCCTGCCTTCATAACAGGTGATTAAGCTTAGCGGGGCCCAGGGCGATCGCGTTACAAGAGCGCGGAGCGCGAGAAGGGACGCTAGGTAACGCTCTGGTAGTATCGATAATATCCATGTGACCGTGTAATTGCCCAAAATCAAAGCTCAAACAGTAGCCGCAGCCTGCTGGTCACTTTCTTGGTTACATTGTATCATTATCTGCAACATACACTGGTATCTAACTGATAGAAAGAAGGCACCGATCGAAGCAGGAAAAACGGCGGATCGTTTTAAAGTGGAAATCAATTCAGTATTTTGTCCAAATAATCAAGTATTTATAAGAAAGGTTAACGTGCGTACAAACTTGTCATCATAACAGAATCGATCAGAACATCTCTAGCTGATCGCAGTTATTTACCGCGAAACCGAGACCTATCATGTTAAAGATCACTGTTCTTACCTCTTTAACATCGCAAGCAGTTTTAGGGAATGGTGGCTCACCCCAGTCCACCATTAACCGATACTGAATGCCGTTACAATCCTTGATAATATCTTTTTCCCATTTTGGTGTTTCTTCTGCGGATCTGGCTACAGTGAAGAGATTACTAGAAAGTGAAGCTAACAAAAAGATTAAGCGGACGAGATAGTTCTGAGTAGTCATTGCTGTGTTGTTTCTGTGGCAAATTTCTGCCGGGTACGTGTGTTTATGGTATACAGGTTGTCTTGATCAGGAGCTCATGCGTGCCATGACACCTGCGAGAACAATAACGAGTACCAAGAATAATAAACAGTACCGGTAGAATATTATAGAATGTCACCAAAGGTGATATCAGCAGGCCGATCTGCCATCGCTAGCGTGCCCGTTGAGTTTGTTAAGACTTGAACCCAACGCTATCGGGGTAGAAATTGAGCGAGTGGTAAGCTTGTTCCAAGACCCGCGGATTCAACATTTTCAGGAGCCCATTTTTTTTTGCTATTTTTCGGGTTTTTTTTTCCCGACATTTTACAAAAAGAGCCACTAACAATTTTTTTTTGCGGTAGCCTGTGAACAGGCTCCCGGATGCCAGAAGTTTCACCTTCCACAGCCTCGTACCCAGGGCTTACTCCGCTTTCAAGATGGCGGCTTCTCCGCGTGCAGCCGCCATTTTCAAAGGGGAGTTGACCTCCCACACAGCAGGCGTTTCGAAATGTTTTGAAGTTAACCTGCGATCAGGCCTTTTTTTTTATTTTGAAGTAGGCGTCAGCAACTGGAAGAGTAGGAGGCTCTGGCATAGCATAGACAACTAAGCCCACGAAATATTTGGGATCAGTCAAGTGGGTAAGCACACGAGAAAACCACTTCGCACGAGACACGGTGCACGTGGAGCCCTAGACTAACGCTGAGAAAACAGTGGGACTTTTGGTAGTCTAGGATAGCAAGGCTCGCTCCTTGCCATCGCTATCCAGAAACTTGTCAGTCCTAGCTTACACCAGGCTCGATTTCCAGCCGTTCTGGGAGTCGGGCGTGTCATCCTCCTCCCGCGGTGTGGGGCAGGAACACGGGCTCACAAAACGGCTGCAAATCCCTAATCAGGCCTTTTTGGTACGCTTTGGCAGCACATCAGGATCGTTTGGTCTCAAAAGTACTTCTACATAGCCACAGCTCAACCAAACTCACCCGATTTGGTATAATAATAAACATTGGTGGATGCAAATACTTAAGAGATAGAGTTTGAAATATTCAAAGAGGGTCCTGAAGGGGGGGTACAAAATCCCATTTCCCAGCCCAAATTTTGCCCAAATCCCATTTCCCAGCCTATTTTTTGTCCAAATCCCATTCCCAGTAGTAAAATTCCCAGTGTATGGAAAATCGGGCTTAAGCGTAATATATTTGTTGTTTTGATTGTCCTAAATGTAGTCCACTCCCTGAACTCTCCCTTCGGTGAACCCAGGCACAGGCGTTGTTGAGCGAGTCCAGAAATATTGACCTGCATGCGCATTCTCAGAAATCTGTCAGCCACACCCCCTCCCCCCCAAAAAAGAGGGGAAGCTGAAGAAACCAAACCATAATCGACAGCACCTTTGGAAACGCACGCACAGATGTTAAATTCAAAAATTTAGTACTTGTGGGTTTATTACCTATTCATTACGGCTTTAGACAAAGGTTACACTGTGTGACAATTTTTCTTGCAGATGTCGAGCTAATTTGTTGCGTAGTTGAATTTTTCATTTTAACGAACTATTTTTACCCTAGCGCACACGGTGCATGTAAGAAACGCCACACGTCTCTGTGGTTTTTCATTGGTTTGTTTTAAGCATGCACATGCAAGTTATCCTAGACTGTCCCTTCTCGCACCTGGGAGAGAAGAAGGAAAAGTTGAGGGAATGGACTATCCAAAATCATGTTCTGCTTGTTATATTATAACCAATGCTGTTGCATGAGAGCATCACTTTTCATTTGTTCATTTGTCTTGTAGAGAATAATAGAAATTTTCAGTAGTTTTAACTAAAACTATCAAGTTTTTATCCCTTACTTACCACTACCCTGCAAAACTTACTATCACTTATTTTAAATATTCCATTTGTGCCCATGCTCAGTCATAGCAGTTCCGCTGAGTAACTTTTAAAATCACTTACACAGAAATTGATCAACACTTGATGGACACTCGTGCAGTGTAGTGGTTTCGTTTCAGAGTTAATTTTCAGCATCTTAGCTATTCTATGCCGGACTATAGAGCGTAAAATATGCAGGAGTCTGGTTTAGTCATGTACTGACATGCTTCCCATTCCCATTTTTGTTTCTGAATCCCAGTCCCAGTTACCTAAATCCCATTTTCCCAGTGAAAATAAATGCAAATCCCAGTCAAAATAGGCAAATCCCAGTTCCCATTTTACCCCTTCAGGACCCTCTTCAAAAGTAGATAGGTATACCCGGGCCTCGCCAAATATTGGCATTTTTTGGAAATTTTTTCATCTAAGTTTTCCACATTAAACAGTCCTATTTTTAAAAGTATGTGACCATGAAAAAGGTCTCACTAATTCCTTTTCTGGCCGTAGACCACGTTAGTGGGAAGTAGTTCATGTGGTAAAACCCTCTAAGTTACCGGTAAGACCAATTTTTGCAGTTGGTGACTAAATTGGAACCAAAGTTGCCAGCCTGAAGACTAAAATTGAGAAGAAGGATTGAAAGCCTTAGCTTGGCCAAATGGCCACCAAGGAAAAAAATAAACTTGGAGGGTTGGGTCATAAGGGCTCTATCGGATAGCAGTTCCTAAGTTTGTGGCTTCATTTCAAGTAAGTATATAGCAATGAAGTGAAACCCAAGTATACGAACGTCCATGAGAATCAGACAAGACAATACACAGAAACAGTCTGTTTATTTATAATGATCTCGGTTAGTAGAAAAACCCTAGAAGTTTTCCACCAGTGTGCTTTCTTCTGGCTTCTTCATGGTCCATAATGCCACTAGATGTGGAGATGACAAGGTATCTGCAACACAAAAATATTTTTGTTTCAGCAAATGAATGTTGTCATCTGCCAGTTAAGAAACGAAACATGTATTTACTAAACATAGTCAGTATTCCCCATACTAACAAGCTCCATTTTGTATTAAAGTTGGTGCTTACAAGTTAACTCTTCAGTCCTGGACAATATTATCTTTTTTTTTTCTTCAAAAAGCTGGTCCCTGCTTAGCACATTTTTGAAGTTATGGATACATGTGGGAAGTTGGGAGAACACAGCACAGGAAGAGCATAAAAGTTGCTGATGTTTACCAAAGAGCAGCTAATCAGGAGTCCGTAATTCCATAAGTTTCCTACCCTTCTGCATCTACAGACATTCAAAATACAACGCTTGCAGGCCTCCAGAATGAATAAATAACATGTAGCAGTTAAATTACATGTTAACCTATCAAAGCACTACCTTATCCTGCCAATTTAACATCAAGAGAGAATGGCTGCAAAGCAGGCTTTTAGCCAGATTTGAAAAGTGGGCATCTGAAAATTTCTATAAGGCCTGACTTCACCCTCCTAGAAGGGTCTGAGGACAAAATTTTAACATGCAAGGTGCATTTGGCAGCTTTGAGCACAAATTAATTTGAATATTTCCAATTCAAATTAACAGCAATTCATATTAATTTTCACTAAAAAAATGGTCTTCCATAGGAAATCTGGACACCCATCTGGCTTAAGGTGGCTGAACAGTTTTCCGATCTTTGGAGTACGTATCTTATATATTGCTCTCAAGCCCAAACCGTTGCAGTTCACGAGCTCAAATTTGGCAGGTTACAAGATCAGCTAATGCATTTGTAATTTTTGCGTGTTGTGCACATTAAAAATCAACCATAAAAGTTTAGTTCAGCTCGATTTCAGAAAATTCAGTCATTAGATTATTTCATCGTTTGTGTACAACAAACTCGGGAAAATTCTGAGATTTAAACACTGAAGAAGTAAAGTTTAACAGAGGGAATTTTTATTTTTTGCAGCTTTATGTTTTATTGTAATGTCCTAAAATGTTTTAAAACTCCTTTGTTAAATTTCAGATTTTTTGTTATCAACAGTTGCATTACTTTCTAAAGTACAGCCTTGCAAAATTTCTTAAAATTCTAATGAGGGGTTTGTTAGAAATAGTGCCTTTCTGGAAAAACAATAAAACGCGCGGTCACAACTTTTTGATCAACTGCGCACGCACACGGACTTGATTCCAGAGAGCGCACTGAAACTGTGTTTAGCCACCTTAAAGCCTGCTCCAAACTTTGTTACCAATAACAACTTAGAAAGCCTAACATAGTAGTACATGTAGCTACCAAGCATATTTGCCTCAAACAGACAGCAAATCATTGAACTTTTACTTACCCAAACTGTCTTGATGGCAAAAGATTGCTTGCCCACTGTTCAATGTCATGGACTTTCAAGTCATAACGGGGACTGATGACACCACACTACAAAAAACAAACAAATTATGACATTTATTAGAAAGTACAAATTTCCATTTGCCAAATACTGTAGATGAATAACATGCAAGGTTCACATCAGTTCATATCAGTAAACAGTATAGGATACCTAATTTCGAGTAAACCAATCAGAGAATGTAAAAGCCATCCTTTCATGGTTTTGTCTACCGGTATATTACTCTCATGATCATATCAAGATGTTTAACCATAAACTAAATTTAAATTTCTGTATAAAGCCCAAATATCTTCATCCAAAATCATGTTGGATGAAAGACTAAACAATCAGGATATGGAAACTGTTATGTACATGCAACAGGCATATATAACAATGAATCTTTTTTTGGGCAAAGCAAAAGGATCATCATCATTGTTCCTTTTCACCCCCTTGGGAGCATAGGGCGTCCACCAGTTTCCTCCAGCGTACACGGTTCTTTGCTAGTGCTTTGGCTCTTTCCCAGGAGTAGCCTACTCCTTCCAACAAACAGCTGGGCGAGTTTGCTTGCCTGGAAAAGAGTCCTCACATTCCAACAGCCAATCCTTGTTTTGGACTTCAGTTGGAGCAGGTTGATCGGCTTTTGGGTGCCCAGTTGGGTTTGACCCAAAGGCTTCATTCTTGTTCTCGAGGGACGTTCTGCCCCACTTCGATCCACATCTACTAAACTGGTTTCGGTTTCTGTAGCATATGACTTTTTTTTACAGGGTAGGGTTGCTAGCCTACGCCCAACCTCCAACCAGGAGGGCCAGGGGATCACTCTTTGTCAGGCCTCTACCCTTCGACCTGTCCAGCATGGGTGGCCCTACCAGGAGTTTAGAACTCCCGCCGGCATAGCTCTAGGGGTCATAGAGGCACTCAAGCCACCCCACCACTACAAGGTGATGATCCCGTCGGGATGGAGCAAAAGGCAAAAGCAAAAGGATGGATTGGAACAATAGGACTTCTTTTCTTATTTTAAATGTTTTAGAAGCAAGACCTTCTAATATAATTTTCTGTAAGGACAAAATGTCAGAGAAAATGGCCATTATTCATCGTCAAGACAGAGAACTGTAGTCGCCATTTTGGTGACTTAACCAGAAATTTAGTCGCCAAGGATGAAATATTAGTCACATTGGCGACTGTATTGGTTGCAATTTCAAGCCCTGTGCAAGTCAGGTGAAAAGAGGTACATGTATCTCAACAGTGATACATGTTACATGTTCATTCGACATGTTGTGTGAAAATGGTTGATTGCTTGACTGGGGCTTATTAATAAATAAAAACAGTATATACCTTGTTCAGTCGTCCTGTAAGATTCACCACAATTTTTCCTGCCCTGTGGTCATCCACAATCTCAAATTCACCAATATAACCTGAAACAAAAACAGCAACAAAATAGACCGTCATTACTATACATCACAAGAGTAGTCAGAATCTAACTCCTCCTCACAACTTTGAGACGCAGACAGGTGATAAGAAGAAATAGATGCAACTTAGTGATATGGGTTCTTAGCTTCTTTGCACCTTATGGTCACATGGTTTAAAATCTGCCATGCTGAAGGGCAAGCTACATTTTGGGTCATTAAAAACTAAGGAAAGTCAGGCATGACTGGTTGAGCACGCTTTGTTTTGGATGTCAAAGCACGTAGCTTGCTCTCCAGTAAGGTGTCACTAGTACCAGGTGACCATAAGGCTCATTGTCTTGATGAACCATCAAATCCTTGGTGATCTAAGGAGAAGCAATATTTTGAGCCTGGGACTGTCTTCATGGTTGAGGTAGGCTTCCGGACACAGAGTACCATTGCAAATGAATGCAAATGTGTGATCATATGCAATGATTAGAACCTAAACTTATGAACTGTGACCAGAAATGGCTAATGAGGCAAATTCAGGAACAAGAGTCTCATAGTGCATACTTGTCCCACGATGTCTGGTCACAACACCTCATACATGTATAGCAGAAAATGAACACTAAACGCAGCCAAAGATTTTTCAGCAAAGTGTGTAATGTTCTACAATTTACCCTGATATGGGGTTACAGTATGGAACAACTATGCCAAGCTACAAGTACATGTAATAATCAATCCCAACATGAACATGTATGTGAACAAGTCAAATACTTCAAAGTCAACTATTCTCAAGACATCCCAACATAGAAAGGCACGTGTTTTAGATAAAATACACTTTTAGGTTTTTATAATGCTTCAGGAGGCAAAAAACAGACTTTCCTTTCACCTACCGTGTTTCATCATTACGGTCAGAAACTTTATTATAACCTTCGAGGAGGGTCGCAGAAGAACCTGCCTCTTTCCTCGTCTTTCAGCATTGCATATGGAGTTGAGAGCGTCGCTTAAAACATTAATTCTCACCATGTTGCACCCTGGTACATAAAAGACAGCGACGTCAACATCAGCGTCAAAACAAATGCCATGAAAATCGACTTTTAAGCCACAGAGTACAGTATAACTACTCAGAAGTAAAGAACAGTTATTGTTTTATTTATAAAGATAGTAAAATAGTTAAAAACGCTTTTTCTGAAGCGGATGGAGACGGATTTTTCACAGATGCTTTCCCATACCTGGTGGAAAATCGCGATCGCGAGAGAGAGAAAGAAACTCGTTCCTAGACCATAATATATTCCCGGTAGCCTCGCTCTCAAGTCATTTCCAGTTTCCAGGCGCGGTGCTGGGCAGCTAAGCGCGGGTAAACAGAAATCAACAAACCGAATGGCTTGTTTTTACTTCGTTTATAAGTGTAAATATTTGAGCTACTCTTAATCGTAGATGGATACTTGATATGCCATCTATCAGCCATCGATGCTAAGAAGAATAATTCTGATATCTTTCCGAACAAAGAGGCCGTTATAGTTGTCTAAATGCTGACAACTGTGCAAATGAATAGAAGAACAGAGCCTCTTGGGAAAAGAAATTGAAGGGCTTTACGATCTGGTAAGCTTACGTCTTTCCTTGGGAATAGATTCGATCAGTCGCTAAAGGATCACTTTATTATTCTGGAATAAGATGACCGTTGTATTGTTACCAAGCTGTTAATGAGGAATTTTGCACCTTTAGACCTGAGGACGTTTGCAAGTGTTACAATTTGATTACTATTTTAATAGCGTGACTGTGGATTACATCGCTCATCTCAGCTATTTACAATGTTTACAAGAGAGAAAGTTAAAGTGGACCCTGCAAAAACAAATGCCAAGAAAGGACGCAAAGGGAAAAACTCCAAAGCAGCCTGGGAGACGCTTCTTGCTAGTCCAGAAAACGGCACTGCTGGTAACAGCAGGTCACAGTTGGGTTCTGAAAAGAGGAATGGATACCCTGCACATGTACAATGGTCTGATGATGAGGATGATGACGAGGATGAGTATGACAAGTATAACACTTCCATAACTCCAAATGCATCCTTAAACTTTTCCGGCAGCCGCTCCAAAAGCTTTGAAAGTTTATGGAAGGCAGCCGCAGAAGGAAGGTCAAATTCTTCATTGAACAGAAGTTTTGAATCCAGACCTGTGCCTATTGCTGACTATCAGGTACACACTGGCCAACCACCAGTCCCCAAAGAAATTGTTAAACAAATACGAGAAGGGAAATACGTCAACTTTCAGGAACTCCTTCCTGAAAACCTTGACAAAGAAAACATGAAGAACAAGAGATTTGTTGACGAAACTGAGAGAGTAGATGATATCACTAAATGGACAGATTGCATGGCTGCTTACATTGCAGTTTTTACATGTGATCATCCAAACAGAATAAGAGACTTACTAGCATACCAGGGTATAATAACCAGGTTGTACCGTGAATGTCAAGATAAGAGGGCTTGGCAAAGGTATGATGTTGCATTCAGGCGCAAAGCATCACAGAGTGGGCTGAAGGACTGGAGCACAGTGGATGAAAACTTGTGGATTATGGCTTCATCTAGAGATGCTCGCCGGGCTGTGCTTTGTAAAGCTTGTCTGTCTTTAGCACATGACCAGGCATCTTGTCCGTTAAATCCTAAAGAAGAAACCCAAAGAAAGCAGCGCTCTTGGTAATGTATAACAAGATATTAAGTAAAGGAATATTAACTAGGAGTATGGATGGTCAAAAATGGCAAGGTGAAACAGATTAACAAAAATCACCATAAATTTGATTTCTGTTAGTAAGTCAACTGTGAATTATTATTCGATATGACCTAGAAACCTGTTACATACTGGTACATGAGTATCACCTCAGAAATATGTGTCATTGGAATTTACAAAGTTTACAATTTACTTGTGCATGTTTTCCCTATGCATAACATCATGATCTAATACCACTCACTCACCCAACCTCTTCGTCCTGTCGGGGACATAAGGGCCCAATAATACTTCGCCACCCATAAGGGGCCAATAATACTTCGTCACCCATAAGGGCCCAATAATACTTCACCACCCAACCCTGTCCTGAGCTTTGGCTTGCGCGTTGCCCCATGATAGACCCATTTCTTCCAGCTCTTTCATCACAGTCCTTTGCCAAGTGGTTTTTGGCCTGCCTCTTCTCCTTGCAGTTGGAGTCCATCTCATGGCAAATTCCAACAGGCAGCAAGAGAATGAAAGGAAACCAAAGACTAGTTGGCAAATAAATTTCAAAACGGCAACAAAACAACCAAATATAACTATTAGTGTTGGTAACTAGTAGTAGTACACTTAGCTGTGCATTTTTATTGAGATCAATTAAGTTGGCTGAACTGGTAGCTAGGCCGGATCAAATTTATTTAGATGTTTTATTTTTTGATTGGTTTAGCTAATATTTATTAATATTTAACTAATATTCATTATTCATGTTTGTAAAAGGCTTTCTAAGTCTGCCAAAAAGAGTACAGTTGAAGAGGAAGAGAGGCCACGATCAGTCAGTCCAACACGAGGAAAGAAGGGACCCCCTGAAGGACTTGATCTCAAGTTTGCTTTTGGGTAAGCTTGCCCAGGACATTAGTTTTTCAAGAACATTATTATAATAATATTAATTAAAGAAACTGTTGTGCTGTGATACTTCGACAGCAGGTAGGTAGGTAGGTAGGTAAAACTTTATTTATACAGGGTGGCCCATTCAGCACAGTGGCTGGTCTCCAGAGGGGCCCTGCTAAATACAATTTCTAAAAATATAAAATATCTAATTGTTTAAAATAGTTATAAAAATAGAGTTAAAAGCTAATGTTTAGTACTTAAAATAGTTATATAAAAAGAATTAAAAACTAAAACGAATTACAAGCATGAACTAGTATATAAAAAAGATAAATATCGTAAATTAGGTGCTATGAAAAAAAGTGGGCTTTAACAAGATTTTTAAAAGAGGAGAGAGATACAGCTTGTTGGATTTTTAAAGGTAGTGAGTGCAGGCAATTGATTGAGAACACTTGGTTGATTGATGAAGCTGACCTCTGGTATATTCTAATATGGACTGTAGAATGGTCAATCGTCTTCTAAGTGAACATTCAGAATGTTTGAATGAATGTTCTAGAAGTGTTTTTGTGTCCAGGAACTAATTTGATGCCTGCTTAGAGAGTGTGTGTTCTCACTGTTCAGTAAGGTTTCACTTAAAGCGGTTTTACTGTTATCTCGTGCATGAGGTGTTACACCTGTGGAACAGCTTAACACACAGCCTCCCAATAATTTTTGTTTTGCAGGTACCATGGTTACAATGCATGTAACAATTTGTTCTACACCCAATCAAATGAGATAGTGTTCCACGTAGCAGCTCTTGGAATAGTGCACAGTCCAGCCAGCCATCAACAGAGATTCTACAAGGGTCACACTGATGATATTCTTTGTTTGACCATTCATGATGACAAAGACTTTGTAGCTACTGGACAGGTATGTCCTTTTGTACCGGATCAAGTTGGCAAAACTAGTGATGAATCCACAGAAAAATATAATGCTAATTTGTTAGCTAGCTTAAGCATTTATGGATTAATTTTCATGTGGTCCCACAAATCCCACAAAAGATAGTTCATGGCAAAAATATAATAAGACAATCGTATACTTACAGAGCAAATGCCAGCACTTATGAGGCATGGAATTTGCTTTATATAGAACATACTTCATTAGCAATGTAAAGGGGGGAAGCTGAAGAAAAGCTCATAGATCTAGGCGTTGGTATATTATGTGTGTACAGTTCACCCTTTCAAAGGGTCTGGGTCATGAATCTAGACATAACAGCATGATGCAATGCATTATGTAGAATAAAAAATTCTTGCAAGTAGTTTCAGTATAAATGTTTAGCAAGTTCATGAACTATTCCCTGCAGTGCAGTATTTTGTAGTAATGCGGATCAATTATTGACAGATAATTTAATATTACAATGTATGTTTCAAAGTTGTTTGCCAACTGAAGATGCTGCGTATTTTCAAGGTAGCAAACATTTTATTTATTGGTACTATGTACTATGTTATTTGCTGCATACAGGTGGGCAAACTGGCAGAGACTCATGTCTGGGATGCAAGCTCAATGAGAACTGTAGCTGTGCTTAAAGGCTTTCACAGGAGAGGTGTCATATGTGTTGATTTCTCAGGTACAAAACAGTTGAAGCTCAACTTTTGTTCTCCTAGACATTGCTGCTTAACATACTTAATTTTGTCAAATCAATAAAAAAAAGTTGTGGATGATGTAATATAACTTGTTGAATTTGGCCAAGTGGTAGTATATAGGGCACTGGACTTGTAATCCGGAGGCTCCAGGTTCAAATCCACCTCCCTGCCACCCGATGGATTTGTCTTTGGTCGTCCCAAGTTCAACTCCTCCATGCTTTGTAAATAGCCAACTGGTTAGCCTCCTGCCAGTTGGGGTTTTTACAAGTTTATGTTTGATTTGCAATATTTGTTTATTTATTTACAGTGTCCACAACTAGCACAACAGTGCTAAATACATTGGCACTTAAATAAAGTTAAAATAAAAAAAATAAAAATAAATAAAAGTATGAGGCATAGCCAGGATGGATCAATTCGATTAAAGAGTACAAAAAATGTTCATCTGGTTTTGTCTAAACATGTGAGTTATATCTCGTTACAGGTGATGGGAAGAAGCTGGCTGATGTTGGTCTTGATGATGATCATAGCATCTGTGTGTGGGACTGGAAGAAAGAAGAGAAGCTGGCGTCCACTCGTGGTCACAAGGATATGATTTTTGTTATAGAATGGAATCCTTTCAACCCAAACTATCTGGTGTCCGTTGGAGAGAAACACATCAAATTTTGGACACAAAAAGGTAATTGTAACAATTCACTAAATTTAACGAGACTTAGGGTATGTGCCCTGGGTAAAATGGCCTTTTTTGAAAAATAAAACAAAATACTTTAACAGTGGCTGAGTTGCTTTCATTGCTTTTGTGAAGCATAATACATGTAAGAGAACACATATATGACAAAAGATTTTCTATATAGGCTCCCTGTGGAGTGTACTGGTTTAATTATTAAAAGCATTGAAATCACGAATATTCGGTAAAAATGTATTGAATCTACCTCATTTTGCACTGATATAGTTTCAATACCACCCTGAATTGAAATATATCCAGTGAAAATGAATATTTTTAAATTTGGAACAAAACACCCACTGTTTTATTATTATTTTTTTTTTTAAACAAAGAGCAATTCATTCTCTGACTGGTATTGAAACTGTTTGTCTGTCTTCATGTGATTGTTTATTCTGCCAAGTTTTGAAGTATAATGCACAATTATCCTCCCCGAGAATTTCCATTCTCTCCTTCTGATCCTACCAGCTCATTGGTAAAAAGTGTCAAATTCGTGGGTAAAATGGCCTAAAAAACACAAATAGTTCAGTTTCTTCACATTCATGCTTCTTTGTGTTTCAAGCTGCCATATTTTTACGAGTTTCCACTGTTAAAAACGTCACAGACCTCAAGAAAAAATAAGGGAAAACAGAAATCCTTAATTTTGCCAGGGCAAATACCTTAATGTACCTTAAGTTGAAGCTCAACTAAACGTTTACCAAAACCATGATTGATAGTCACAGAGAGCTAGCACAAAATTTGTCAGCAAACTTGCTAATCATGTGTTCTCAAACTGATGTAATGGGGAGGTAAAATATAATAAATAGCTTCACCTTTTTGGAAGAATTTACAGTCAACATGTTTATGGTTTATTGAAATTTTGTGTCCTAGGTTCAAAGCTAGAGAAGCGTCCAGTGACATTTGGTAAGGCTGGTACTGCTGCAACTATGCTGTGTGTCTGTCACAGTCCTACAGATGACCTGTGCTTCACAGGGAGTGACACTGGATTGGTGTACGTGTGGCAGGGGACTACTCTGTACCGTTCAGTACAGGCGCACAAGGGAGCTGTATGTGCCATGTACTCACTATGTCAATCAAAACAACAGGTATGCTGCACAATCAAAATAAATATCCCAGTCTAAAGTATTTATGGTTGTATGTACATGTAATGGGCAAAATATTTTTGGGGTGGAATGTTGTAGCCTACAAAATTGGTCTACAGTGTAGCATCCCGGGATATATATTCTTCCACATGATATAGTTGCTTTATGCAAAAGAAACTGTGGTACATACATACTGTGTGAGCCTATAGGCTTGTAAAATAAACTTTATCTTTAGTTATCTTTTGCTCTTATATCTTTAAATCCTTCATTCTATATCTTGTCTAACTCTGTCTCTGTCTGGTTGAACAAGCACACTCTGCCTCTTGGAAACTCTGCTTCATCAACTGCTGTAAGTGGTTTACTGTATTTGTCAACTAAAATCATTCTACGCAGTAAAATTGCAATAACGTTTTCATCAAGTGTTGTATTGCAGGATACAGACAAAAAGAGGTGGTACATGACCATTACAGTCCTTCTTTACCTTGTGTTACAACACTTATTTTACAGCTGTAACACTAACACTTATACTAGTAACACCCCTTATAGGTTAGGGGCTCAATCATTTGCCTGAACTACATGTAGTCTGGTATAGGTCTTGACTCGACTTTGAGCCCAGATCTGTATGTAATTGGAGGGAGATTGTCCAGGACATACAGTCAAGCACAGAAATGTTTAAAAAGGGGACTAAAAGGTTTGTTTTGACTGATTAAGCATGCCTGCAACCCAAGTGCAACTTGAGGCAAAAACTATTGAATGATAACTTAATGGTTGACTGGATCACTTGTTTATTTCAGGGTTATGTGACTGGTGGTAGAGACGGTGTTGTTACTATGTGGGATCCATTGTTTGAACAGTGTCTCAAAGCATTCAAGGTGGAGGCGGCATCTATGAACCCAGGCTCAGTCCTGCTACAGAATCTGCCTCCTGTCAGGGCTTTACACACTGATGAAGGAAAAATACTCATTGGGACAGGAAATGACGAGGTATATGAAAATAGGTCTGCAATATGTGCACACATTTACCAAATGTTGCGTTTTCTATTGTACAGTTGTAACAGCTGCAGAATAACATTGTTTTCTTTCTTTCCACTTACAAAAAAACGTTTTGAATTCTGAAATTTGCCCCATCAGTCTATGGCACCAGAAGTGTACATCAATTGCTTATGCCCAGTTTAAATGCTGCTTAAGTACCATAATGTGATTAAGTTTGCAAGCAAGCAATCGTGAAGTGAATGCTGATTTAGGTTGGGCAGTTATTTATTAAACAATTCGTGAATTGGTTTCAGCAAATGAATGGAGCAGGATGTAGTTCATGTATTTTAAAGTCATCACAATGATTGTTCTTGTTTTTTTTAGGTCATTGAAATTGAAGAAGATGGAAAGATGACAATTCTAGTACAGGTACACTGTAGTTTGCATTTTTTGGAAGATAATTACTTGAGTATTTTTGTTGGTCACTGTGAGAATTTTTAAGTACAGAGATCAGTATCTTGTCAGTCAGTACAGAGATCAATACCAGAAACCCATAAGGGTTGAAACGCGTAACTTGCGTGCACAGTGTTTGAATATTCATTTTGCTAAGTACCATATTTGGAAACACGAAGAATTTGTACGCAAATGCTTTATACACGTAATGACGCACGCAACATAATTTTTGGTTTTGCGGTAAGTTGCTTGAATTTCGACCTAAACGCCGTAAATGTCTTACAGAGACTAAAGAAATACATTAAGTGTACCGAAGCGAAGTTCTCCAAACTACTACAAGAAGATAAAACAGGAGAATTTAACCATATTTAACTTTATTCAACCAAGCTTGTTCAAAAGCAAGATTACACCATCGAGCGTGAGCTAGCGCGCGCTGTGAATTTAATCCAAATATAGTGATTTTGATCATTGGTTAAATGTTTCTCATGATTTTCCAAATATGGTTCTTAGTGTAAACAAACGTGCAAACGCTTTGTACATTGCGATATAGGGAGTAACGTTTACCTGGAATACACAATGTGGTTAGTAAAAGTTGTTCATTTTTTATCAGGGGCATGGTGAAGGGGAAGTCTGGGGCCTAGACACCCATCCAACAGATGACGAGTGCGTGACAGTTAGTGATGACAAGACGCTGAGAGTCTGGGACCTAACTAAACTGAGACTCAAAAAGGTAATGTGGTTAAAGAACCTTGAACTGTGTTAATAATTAAACATCAAACATGAATGAGCCTTGGGGAGGAATTTGAAACATAGTTTATAGTTTTGTGTGATCGAGGTATCCCTTTGATCTTCACAAATTCCTGCTCCTGTAATAACTGGAACTTAACCTTGACCTTCTTAACAGTGTAATTTGAATGTGTTGCAATGCAGCCATTGACCTTGACATGTTTGTTATTTTACAATGATTAACTGCTTTCCTTCAGGTCAAGAAACTAAAGAAGGGTGGGCGTGCTGTGACATATTCCCCAGACGGCTCCTCGGTGGCTGTGGGTCAGAATGATGGAGGATTCCTCATCTTAGACTCAGAATCACTAGAAAAGATTGTAGGATTCAAAGACAGAAAGGAGGAGATTTCGGATATCAAATTTTCTCCAGGTAAATCCTGCTTTGGTTTTGACTGATTTACCATAATGATTCGATTTAGCGCCCTCCTTCCAATAAGCGCCCCCTTCCGAATAAGCGCCCTCCTTCGAATGTGCTTTTGTCAATAAGCGCCCTTATTCCAATAAGCGCCCCCATTCTACTAATAAGCGTCTCCAAAAGACATTCTTATAAGCACCCCTATTCTAATATGCGCCCCTATTGGGGATAACTGTCCCTACTTAGGTCATTGACGTCGAATAGATAAACTCATGAACATTCACCGTACCGTACATGTATATACCGTAGAATTCCGGTTATAAGCCCCCCCGCTTATAAGCCCCCCCAGTTATAGGCCCATCATCCTGGAAACAAAAAAATACATCCGGTTATAAGCCCCCCCGGATATAAGCCCCCCTCTACCAGATGACAGTACTGAATAGGGCTAAATGTTGCTTTATTATGTGTTTTTAACTTAAAAACGTATTTCCATCAACACTCCCGTGGCTCGTTTTGAAACGTTTTTTTCATTCCGCTTATAAGCCCTCCCGGATATAAGCCCCTCCGCTTATAAGCCCACCCAAAACCCCTTACGAAGTTGTATAAGCCCAGGGCTTATAACCGGAATTCTACGGTATTTACTTCTAAAATGAACTATTTTTTTTTAAAGTAACTGAACTTTGAACAATTTGTTACTGTTACAGTTTCTGTTATTGTTAGTTATTTTAATATTTATTTAAGTTTTGTTTTGAACAGTTGGTTGTTTCTCAAAAAATTAAATAAGCGCCGTGTCCCGAATTAGCGCCCTATCTTGAATAAGCGCCCTCCCTTGAGGTGCGAAAAGTGCCCTGGGCGCTAAATCAAATCATTACAGTAACTTTTACAAGGTAACTTATTCAAAACGTACATACATTAATTCTTATGCAACTCCTTTCCCCGGGAATTGATGACATCAGGTTTTGGAAAGGAAAAATGATCTTTATTTTGTCTTGACAGACGGCAAGTTTTTGGCAGTGGGTTCACACGATAATTTTGTGGATATCTACAGCGTGAGGCGAGGTAAAAGAACTGGTGTTTGTAAAGGAAGCTCTAGCTATATCACACACTTGGACTGGGACACTAAAGGTAAATATAGGATTCTTACTGGCAATTTTAAGCTCTGATTGGCCATTCCGAGGTTGCGCAGGGAACTGGGGCGAGTTTTTAATTTTAAGTAATCGATAATCTGACAGCACCACACGGAAGATCCCGGTGAGATTGGTCATTTGACCAAGTTTGATGCTTTTAGGATGAACAGAGACAAAGTTATGGACCTTGAAACATGGTTCAAAATCCATACAAACGTTTTTTGTTTTGAGACAGTGTCCCCCAAAACCATATAAACTCTTAATTTTTTTTATGATTTCTGTGATACTCTTTAAAATGGTCAAAAATAGTGATTTTCAACTAAGTTTCTTTCAAACAGTGGGTCTTTTGCAGGACTTTACAGCTGTCACAAAACGGATGAAAATTTTTATAATTTATGGTTTGGGGGGATACTGACTCACAATTAGAGACGTTTGTATGGATTTCGAATCATTGTTTCAAGGTCCATAACTTCGTTTCTGTTCATCCTGAAAGCATCAAAGTTGGTCAAATGACTAATCTCGCCGTGATCTTTTATTTGGTGGTGTCAGATTATTGATAACTTAAAATTTGAAACTCGCCCCAGTTCCCTGCGCAACTTAAGGTAAGGTAAGGTAAAGTCTTTGTTTAACGAGGGTAGCACTAAAATAGCATAAAAACACTAACAAACCAGTGGCCCTCAATAATTATTTACAATAAAATATAAAAATACTCAGAACAATACGAATATTAAAACTATGGATAAACTAAAACTATGAAATATTACGAATAAAAATACAAGAAATACGAGATAAAATATTAAAAAGGTAAAAAGAGTAAAAGTGTAACTAAATTACAGAATAAAATGATTTAAAAACTGCTGTTCTTTAAAAATTCTCTTCCAAAGAGAGTTCCTAAAAGCTTTAATTGTTGACAATTTTTGCATAGATAGGGGTAGGCTGTTCCATTCTTTACAAGCAGTCACGGTAAAAGTTCTGCCACCTTCAGTTAATCGTTTTATAACTGGATGAACAATATTAAAATTGGCATATCTTGTATTTCGTGAATGAGTCTCGCTAGTAAGCTTAAGTAAGCTTTTCAGATAGGTGGGTACATGCCCCTGTAAACGCTTGTATATAATGCAGCACTTACTAAGTGCTGCATTACTTCCGAACGGCCAATATATACTTGACAATGCTTTGTGTGTGCTCCATTTGTGTTTTTATTGTGTGATAATAATTTGCTTGATCCTCCAGGTAAACTGATTCAAACGAACTCTGGAGCACGTGAACACTTGTTTTACGAGGCGCCCACTGGTAACCGAAAGACCATCAGTGTCCCGGATGTGGAGCGATTACAGTGGTCCACGTTCACTTGTGTACTGGGTCCAACTGTAAAAGGCGTTTTCCCGCCAGGAAGTGACGTCACGGATGTTAACGCCACCTGCTGTTCTAAAGACGGCATTTTACTGGCCAGCGGTGATGACTTTGGTTTGGTGAAGCTCTTTGAGTACCCAGTGTCGGTAAGTTTTTAAAAAGATTTAAAATAGTTGATAGTGCGCAGTGAAAACCACCAATTGACCTGCTCCTGGATGCTTCATAGCTCAGTGATGGCGCATCTCACCTTTGCTCGAATGAAGCTTGGATTTTTCAGGCTCAAAGGTCATTTTCTTGTCAATAATTCGTTGATTGTATCGTTCTTTCTGCAGCATCGGGGGGCACGTGGCCGACAGTATGGAGGTCACTCCTCGCACGTGACCAATGTTCGGTGGACATGTGACGACCGAGTGCTTGTGTCAACTGGAGGTCTGGACACGGCCGTGCTGATCTGGGACCGACTGGTTGTTTCAGATGTCGATGAGCCAGGTAACAATTTGAGCTTTAGCTTTAGCTAAACAGCTCCACATACCTTGGTCTTCTTACCGACTGCGCTTAACCGATCTAGAAATATTTTAAGGGTGTGAAATGACAGCACGACCTTGCAACCAATATTTTACAACTATTTTTTCAAAGTGGAGCTAAATATCCAACGCTGTTTCCTGAAATTATGGTGAATAATTTGTGTTAGTATTTCAGTTGGAAAGTTCTCTTGAGAATTGAAACGTTCAGTTTTTTCCGAGTTACCGGTATTCAGAAATCAAGGAGTGCGATAAACACCGTTTGGGGTACTATTTTTGAAAAATAAAAAAAAGAGTTCTTTGAATATCTTAAGTGGTTTATTGTAGCTGTCAACCACGTAACTGTTAATCTTGCGGTATAATTTTCAATAGATACACGTTGGATGTTGAATCTTGGATTTTTAACTGACAAATCTAATACGGTAATTGTCACTCTTGTACACAGATAAGGCAACGGAAGATAAAGTTCTTGTTCAACCCAAGTTCATTCCAACTGGACCCTTAAAGAATCCTATCGCCAAAGGAAAACCGCAGTGGGATTAAAACTTAAGCTGGAGACAATGACGAGATAACATTCTAACTCACAGTTAGTTAGCTTGCTAGCGAGCGTAGTTGCCTCGTATCGCTTGCGGCAAATATATCTGAAAGGGTGACTCCTAACGAGAGTCCTTTGGCCGCTCTCAGGGTAATGTTAGTAGATTATGGCAAATTCTTGTTTTGCCTTAGTTTTTCTTTTCGGAAAAGATTTTAGAGAACGTTGAACATAATAATTCATTCATTTCTAGTTCGTACTTTGATTGATAATTTGCACATGCCTGAAACCTATATGAAACCTCATCTATCTATTTATTTAGTCTTATTTATAAAGGGGTATTTAGGAACCAAAATTCGTTCGCTGCTTTTTTAAAAGTAAATGTTGGACGATGCGTAGCAGATTCAACTTTTTTTGTTTTTAGGGCCTAAGTTGGAAACGAAATTGTCTATAATTACTCATAACCATGACAGTCTTTTCAAGTTAGTTGTAAGAATTTAATGATTCATCATAATTTTCTTCATACTACTTAAAAGTACATTGAGATTGTAAGGTACTTTCAGCTTAGTGTAGATTCACTGCGCGTTAAATATTTTATTTTTGCCAAATCAGCATCGCAGTAAAGCGAGGACGTGATTTGAGCTGCTAATAATGTATATGTAACCAAATGGTGTTAGTATATTCACCAGTATTATATTCTTGATTGATTAAAAGTTTTATACTTTGGGAAAACAAGCTCGTTTTATCCCTCGCAATAGACGTCTAAGATTCTTACCGAGAAATTCCATACTGATGACTTATCACTTTAAAGATCTGTGCAGTGTCTCTGATGGGTTTTTGCTCGGTTTTCAGCCGTTTCTTACCAGAGGGATAAATTGGGCTCATGAAAAGAGAACTGAACAACGTCTCTTTAAACATTTGGATCGCCGCGCATCTCCACAAATGGAGAGACCGCCGGTTACATAGTCTAATTGCGCGTCGAACAGCTATAGAGAACGTCGCTCTCAAAGCACAGGTTAAAAAATATATATTTACATGAGCGTTTCGTGTCCTCATTTACACATTATTATAATCCACTTTCTCATAGTTGAGCACCTGGAATACCAAATGTAGTATTTTACGAATAAAAAGAATAAAAAGAGGACTTCCTATATTGCTTGTTGTGCCAATTTCCTGAGGTTCTTATTAATAATAATGAGTAGTTTTGTGGTACTTTTTGTTTAATCCTGCAAAAAGGTAAATGCTCCACGCCTTACGGAGCAAATGTGTATTGAACTATTTAAAGTACTTTGAAGATGTCACCTTAATTGTACATCAATAATTAAACGAATTAATGCTGTTAACAAAAATATTGGTTTTGAGAAAAATTTAAGCGAGTGCTATTTACAATACAGTTATAGTCTGAAATGTCAGCAGACTAAATACAGTTATTGTTTTTCTCCAAATTCTATCGTGACGTCATCACCGATGAGTACAAACGGAGCCCAGTACTTGACAGCACCAAACTTGTCTGACTCTCGGAGGCTTTTCATGGACCGGTTAAGAGCCACACTGGTGCTATGTCCATCTTTGAGATGTGTATAGAAACTCTTCATAAACTCCATCGTAGCCTCGTCATTAATTGCCCAGAGTGCTACCAGGACACTTCTGGCACCAGCACCAAGGAACGCCCGTGCAATACCAACAACACCCTCGGGCGTAACTTTACCTTGGGCACTGTGACAGCAACTAAGCACAACAAGTCTTGCACGCAGTTTCGCCGCTTGCACATCTGACATTTTTAACATAAAATCTTTCACTTTAGGAATCTTGGATGCCCGTTCAGGATTTGGAGCCAGCGCAATTTCACCAGCTTCCATATCGCCATGTGCTGCAATGTGTACTAATGCAACTGAACCGATTCGTTTCAGTACTTCGTTTTTAGTTGCATCTCGTCCAGTGAGAGGTGGGATATCAAGCATTTCCCCTATTAACTCGACTTCCTTTCTGGCATATGGTAAAGACAACCATTTTGGCCTGCCCCGCCTGTTGACAACTTCTTCTACACATGGATCTCCCACGAGCAGTGTTCCACTCGTTCTGTGGAAGTCATAAGCAGAATCTGCGATCAGCTTTAAACTCGTCAGTGAGGGAAAAATGCTTATCTTGAAAGATTCGCTTAAGTACCTTGATTCATCATCCACAAACGCAGCATAAGGAGCTAGGCACAAAGGTCCGTCTGGAACGATGATTAAATCGTCGCCTTGAAGCACATCTGCAATGGGGCCAATGATGCATTCATAGAAGAGGCGTAAAGATTCGTTTTTGCTGTGTAATTCCTTAACTGTGTCTTGAACAGCTTCTTCACGATCAGTGGGAGGCAATTTTTCTATGTGCTCATCCAGTGAACGGTTCTCACATGTAACTTGAACACCACTTTTAATTTCCTTGAACGCATTCTTCCTTAAACGCTCCAAGAAGGCAACAGCTTCTTCTCTTTCGACTTTTTTCTGTCTAAATTCAGTATTCTTCGCTTTGCAGAGAACCCAGAAATTGACTGTTTTACCTTCTATTGCCACGAAAACGGTTTGTTTAGACCTATTGCTTAATATGTCAGAGACCTTTACTTTTGGCTCAAATGATCCAGAATCCAGCAATTCACAGGCATATTGCAACTTCATGAGATCCTCCAAGGCCTGTGCTCGTCCTTGCTCAGCAACACACAAAGCCTCTTCAACCTTTTCAAGCAGTAGTAGAGTTCTCCACAATGCATCGTAAGCATGTTGAAACGCATTACGAAACGTTATTTTCCACGTATCCTCAGACTGAAGAAGACCTCGTACCTCATTGTACAGTTTTACACTGGATCGATAATAATTAAGAGCTTCATGCAAATCACCTGATAATTCCAAAACACAGCCTAGAGAGTAACATGCAGCTCCTTCTCCATCTCTCTGCCCCAGTTCTTTAGCAATGCTAAGATGTTGCTTGTGGTAGTCTATGGCCTGCATGAAATCAACCATACCACAGTAGGCATTGCCAAGATTGCCATAAGCACGTCCTTCTCCAGACCTGTCTCCCAGTTCTTTGGCAATGCTAAGATGTTGCTTGTGGTACTCTATGGCCTGCTTGAAATCACCCAGACTCTGGTAGGCATTGCCAAGATTGCCATAAGCCTCTCCTTCTCCAGACCTGTCTCCCAGTTCCCTAGCAATGCTAAGATGTTGCTTGTGGTACTCTATGGCCTGCTCGAATTCACCCAGACTCTGGTAGGCATTGCCAAGATTGCCATAAGCACGTCCTTCTCCAGACCGGTTTCCCAGTTCCCTAGCAATGCTTAGATGTTGCTTGTGGTACTCTATGGCCTGTTTGAAGTCACCCAGACTCTGGTAGGCATTGCCAAGATTGCCATAAGCACTTCCTTCTCCAGACCGGTCTTCCAGTTCCCTAGCAATGCTAAGATGTTGCTTGTGGTACTCTATGGCCTGCTTGAAATCACCCAGTCTCCTGTAGGCATTGCCAAGATTGCCATAAGCACCTCCTTCTCCAGACCGGTTTCCCAGTTCCCTAGCAATGCTAAGATCTTGCTTGTGGTACTCTATGGCCTGCTTGAAATCACCCAGACACCGGTAGGCAATGCCAAGATTGCCATAAGCACGTCCTTCTTCAGACCGGTCTCCCAGTTCCCTAGCAATGCTAAGATGTTGCTTGTGGTACTCTATGGCCTGCTTGAAATCACCCAGACTGTTATAGGGAATGCCAAGATTGCCATAAGCAACTCCTTCTCCAGACCTGTCTCCCAGTTCCCTAGCAATGCTAAGATGTTGCTTGTGGTACTCTATGACCAGCTTGAAATCACCCAGTCTCTGGTGGGCATTGCCAAGATTGCAATAAGCAACTCCTTCTCCAGACCTGTCTCCCAGTTCCCTAGCAATGCTAAGATGTTGCTTGTGGTACTCTATGGCCAGCTTGAAATCACCCAGACGCCGGTAGGCAATGCCAAGATTGCCATAAGCACGTCCTTCTCCAGACCTGTCTCCCAGTTCCTTAGCAATGCTAAGACATTGCTTGTGTCTCTCTATCTCTCTTTTAATCATTTCTTATATACATATATGATTGCCACAAATTTGCTTTCCTCTTGTCAAATATATACCTAGAAAACACGAAATATAAAAGAAACACAGTCACTTCTGAGTTGATTGGAGTATTTTGGGATTAGGTTTTGTTATGCTTTTAATAGATTTATCTTAGACCCTGAACAATAAGAAAAATAAAAGTTACAGCCTTTCAGAAAAAATCACTTTTTTGAATGCTTTGGGCTTCACGGAAGGCAATAGAGGGGCAACCAGTAAACTACAGAACTTCAGATAAAATTATTAGACGTACAGAAATACGTGCACTTTATTGAGTATCTCCAAAAAGAGCTTCCCAGCATCAATATATCAAAATGTTAATGATAAAACGGCCGCAAAAATTAAGATGTTAGGCCAAACTTAAATCCTCGGGCGTAAACAAAGCTAACCGTAAATAAATCTATTTACTACTTAAACAGTTTTCTAGCTACTATTTTTTATTTTGAAAGCGTCGAAACTCTTGTGTTTAGGAAAGTCTAGTTCTGGACGTTAGTTACATTGTAATTTTGAATACCACTTATTCGGTGATATTAGTATACCGTAATGATTCGATTTAGGGCCCGGGGCACTTATTTACTTTTTGCACTTCAAGGGAGGGCGCTTATTCGAGACAGGGCGCTTATTCGGGACAGGGAGCTTATTTAATTTTTTGACAAACAACCAAAAAAATCAAAATTTTAATAAATTTTAAAATAACTTAAAATAACAGAAACTGTAACCGTGACAAATTGTTAAAAGTTCAGTTACTTTCAAACGAAAATTCATTTTAAAAGTAAATATATACATTAACTGTCCGGTGAATGTTCATGAGTTTATCTCTTCTTCGTCGATGACTACAGTAGGGGCATTTATCCACAATAACGGCGCTTATTATAACAGTGGCGCTTCTTAGAATGGGGGCGCTTATTGGAATAGGGGCGCTTATTGAGAAAAATACATTCGAAGGGGGGCGCTTATTCGGAAGAGGGCGCTTATTGGAAGGAGGGCGCTAAATCGAATCATTACGGTAGGGCATGAGAAAGATATGCAGTCAGTGACGCAAGCTACTCGGAAAATAATTCGAGTCTGAAGTTTTTCCAAGTTGCTTGCATCACTTACTGAATAATATTTCTCTCATGTCTTTCCCCAGCTTAAAATTAGCATCATTCATTTTAAACAAATTGGGCAGTCTGTAAATATAGTGGAACTTCTCCTTACGGACACCTCTATAATACACCCCCACCCCCCCCCCCCCCAATTACAGATGGGACACTGAGGTTCCTGAAGGGGCTGTAAATCCCATTTTCCCAGCCCAAATTGTGCCTAAATCCCGTATCCAACCTATTATTTTCCCAAATTTTCAAAATCCCAGTCTGAGGTCTATTATTTTTGTGATTCCCACTTCTTGAACCCTAATCCCATTTCCCAATGAAAATTTGCCAAATCCTAGTTCCCATTTCACCCCTTCATGCCCCTTTTCACTTCGTCCGAAAGATACCAAAATTCGTATAAACCCTACCTATGTAATACGGACGCTCTTTCCTGTCCCTTTCAACTGTTCAACTTCGTACTTCTCAAATATAGTCACGTGTTTACTGAACTATAAGTATGAGGGTTCAGTTAAACCTCTCCTTATGGACACTTTTCTTTTATGGACAATCTCCGATGTCCTACAAAATTCTTTTATAAAAAAACCCTTTATAATACGGACCCTATCTGGACAACTTCGAACTTCTCAAATATAATAAAAAAGGCGCTTAAAAACGCATTTTACAGCCTAACGGAGTCTCAATGCTTTTACAATTTTAGTTCTATTCCTAATCAAATATAAACGCTGTTAAAAAGAAAAGTTTAAGTCTCGATTTAAAAGAGTCAACTGTGGAGCACTGTTTGACTACAATGGGCAAGTCATTCCATAGCTTTGGTGCAATCACTGAGAAAGATCTGTCACCATAGGTAACCGTTTTAGTCTTAGGAATAAACAGTACGTTTAAGCTACTTCATCGTAGTAAACGATGAGGCGTGTAAATAAAACGCAGCCATTTAAATAGGCTGGTGCAAAGCCATGGAGGACTTAGGACATAGTCTCGCGTTTACTGAACTCTAAGTATGAGGGTACAGTCAAACCTTTCCTTATGGACACTTCTCTTTTATGGACAATCTTCGATGTCCTACAAAACTCTTTTATAAAAAAACCTTTATAATACGGACCCTATCTAATACTGACAACGGACACTAAATCTCGGCCCCAGGGAGCAATTTCATATAATCTTTATCTCTTTATTACGGACACTTCGGTGATCTGGTGATGATAGTTTGTGTATGTATTACAATTTTCTGTTCGTGGTTACAAAAAACAACAACGCTTTCTTCAACTTATACGCTTTCAGAATTGTGTTTTTACGTGCAGCATTGCGTTGTAAATCATTTCGTACACAGTACATGTAGTACTCAACTGATACAGTGTCTTAATGCTGCACATTAATCAATTTACACGCAGTTAAAAGAAGAAGGTGGGCCTTATTTTTGCTACTGAACAATTCAAGCTGTCAGTGGAGTCAAAAGTGACGTCATAGTGGTGACCTCTATAATACGGGTACCTCTCTAATGCAGGCACTTTGCTCTGTCCCTTCGGTGCCCGTATAGAAGATACTTGGGGGAGGAAAGTCGGCACTTTACTTTAACGGCATAGCAGTGCCGGGAAACGATGCAAATCATGTGTCAATCAAGCCGTTGCTAAGAAAGACTAAACCAAAACTTTGTGTTACTCGGAAGTTATTGGTGTTATTAAGGTCTCCGCACACGTGGGGATAAGACGTAGGGACATGTCGCAGCGACATAAAGCAGCGACAAAATTATGTGTTGTTCACACTGAGGGGTCATGTAGCAGGGACAAACTCATAGGTTGTTCACACTGAAGGGACATGAAGCGGGGACGTGTAGCGGGGACATGTACACACGCAAGAAAATGTATCGGGGACATGTTGCAGCAACACGTCCCCAGTGTGAACTAGCCGTACATGTTGGTATGTCACCTAGAACGGGGTTTTCCGTCTTACCAAACAAAAGATTTAATGAACAATAAAATGATAGCTCTGCACGTGCGCCTTACTTATCCTCTGCAAAACAACAACAATTAACGAGAAAAAAAATTAAATTCTGTGAGTTTTTGAGATGGGGAACAATCAGTTTTGTTTTTGTTGTGTCTTTCGAATTTCTATTTGGGGTGCACTCTTCAACTATTCACCTAAAAATCGAACGAACACAGGATAAACACATTGAGTAGATACGGTCATTGTGGGATTCTTAAAAGAATTTCGTAAAAAAATAAAACTTAGTTTACCTAAAATATATATGTATATACTTTTTATTTTAAACTGAACTTTTCTTACTAGATGTTGACTACAGCGTCGCTGTCATTTTGCTACATTCTGCTTCAGGGGCATGTTTCAAAACCGTCAACACGAGGGGACATTAACATCGATTCCTTCGACATTTTGTCCCTGCGACAGTCCAACAAAGTTAAACGAGTAAATAATAAGATGGTAAATTTTAACCAAACGAGTTGAGTTAAACGAGTTGAACCCCGTGCAACATGTCGCAGGAACAAAATCGTAAAATTCGTGTTGCATGAGCCAAAAATTATCAGCACACACGAGGGGACGTGTCGCTGCAAGATGTACCTGGGACATGTCCCTGCTGCATTTTCGTTGGTGTGTATATATTGTGATTTTGTCGCTGCTGCATGTCCCCGCTACACGTCCCTGCTTCATGTCCCCGCAGCAAAAACAACACAAGATTTTGTCGCTGCTAGAGTGCGAACAGAGCCGGATTTTGCACCTGATTTTTTCACGCCGCCGAGATATTTTTTTGCATTTTCAGCCGGATTTCTCACCTGATGTTTCACGTCCCTGAGAAATATCTCGGCGGCGTGGAACATCAAGCAAAAAATTTGTCAGAGTTAACATTCAACAACCGAAAAATGGCAATCATCTCGGAATTATCGCGATTCTTTTAATTAGTATTTTTCGCAAAATCTCTTTTTCTTGGCCGGTAGCCGTTATCACTGTTTTCGCTTCTTCTTTAGCATTGTTAACAGAGAAAAAAAGGTTATGAAGCCCGGAAAACTTCAAAGGAGCAAATGCAAATATGTTGGAATGTTTACGACCGTGCACAATCTTTTGTACATATTATACATAAATTACGTAACAGAGATGTTTCCATTGGTTAGTTGCTTAGACAGAAGTAAACAACTATTGTGTTTTGTGCACGGTCAAGGCCAAAACAAAGAACTTTGTCAAGCTATTCACCAAGCCCTTAGCAACCATTCCATTGCTGCCACGCACACTCGGTTAACCGGGACCGCTATGCCGCACTTCAAAGTCGTTTCACAAAGGGAGTTTCTACCCCCCCCCCCCCCCCACCCGGTTAAAATGAAGCAGCAAGAAAAAAAGATGCTGTCTGAAATGAATCAATAGAAGCCATTACCTTTCAAAAGTCCTTTCTCGTACCTTTTTCCTTATGCTTTCATTGATATCTGGCCAACCTGGCCACCAACAGGCCGCCAAAGTTCGTCTTACAGCAAATGGTTTGAACCCAGGAGCCCACAAATTCAGCTTTTGTTTAAAGGTCAAATGAATCGAAATGTCGATGTTTTTTTAATTTTTTTTGCCCATGTGTTTATTAAGAGCCAACTAAACATATCCCGAAGTTTCAAAGTAATTGGATATTGCATCAAGGAGATATTGCAAGTTGAAAGATGCTTTTTTGGGCCTTCGTAATCGTAGAGTGCTCGGAAAAATAGCACATTTGCACGATATCGTCATTTGACTACAAATACCAGAATTCATTTCGCTTTTCTTTTGTTATTCAAATTTTGAACCCACAGTGGGGTTTGAAAAACAATTGCTCTAATTAGAATGACAAAAAGACAAAGTGGAGGATTCTGGTAGTTGTAGTCAAGTGACGCCATCATGCAAATCGCCTATTGTCGGAAATAAAAACCTGTGACGTCATTATTGCTGTTTTTGAAGACGACCGCAGACCGATTCCGCAGACCGCACCTTAGAATTTGTAAATGTGTTTAGTGACATTTCAAGCAGTTAATTCGTTCTTTTTGGCCGTTTTTCAGTTGATTGTTTGTTGGTACGTTGTTGTTTTTAGTAATATAGCTAGAGCTCAAAAATAGCTCAAGCAAGTACAAGTTTTGTTTGCTGTCGTTTTGCATATCATGTGAGACGTACGTAGTATGCACGCTGGTATGACAACAAATCAGAAATCTCTATTGTTCTTTCTCATTAGCATTTAACGATTCTCGTTAGCATGTAAGGTTTAATGAGCAGAAATAATATTTAATAACTCTATACGTGCGTTTTGAATATCTTGGTACATTTCATAGCCGTTCTCTGCAAAAAAACGTGAAATAACCAAATTAGTTTGGAAAACCTCAGCCACGACGGGGTCTCTGTAAAAAGAGGACCGGATGGCGGCGGATGGCGGATGGCGGATGATAAAAGGCGGATAAGAAAAGGCGGATGACAAAATGCGGATACCAAAAAAAAATAAAAAAAAAATTAAAGAAAGAACTTTTTTAATATATCAATAACTTAATCAATTAATGACCGCGAAACACTTCTTTTAAAATATTCTAATATACTCTATCACCTCTATTTGCATTTAAACTTAAACTCGACCGTTATTTTATTCTTATCTACTTGATAATGAACTCAAGATGAGTTCGAAACGTCGTGGCTTATTTTCGCTTATTTTTATACTTAATTGTATATCGAAATGTTCTCTCATTAATCTATTAAATAATTTAATTGATAAATTAATAAATAAATTGAGAAGTAAATATTAGCACATTCAGTCCAGGAGATGTCTGACAAGACGAAAGAAACAGAGATAAAAACTTTTTTCGAAAAAAAACCTCGACTTTCCTTTATCATCGGACTCCGGGGTGTTACTAAACTGAGGATCATCGCAGTATTGTTTGTGGATGGTTGCTCGACGTTATCACATAAAACTGGACAGACAAACAAACAAACAAACAGTAAATATATCCCAGACAATAAAGGGTTCCTATATATCTCTTCTTAATCCTTCTGTAAATTAACGAAATCCTCACTCGATATCCTATCTTGAAATCCCGGCTCGAGATCGACCTCGAAGGATTAAGAAGAGATATATAGGAACCCTTTATTGTCTCTTTTTTTGGTGGTAATTGATTGGGTAACACGAGAAGCTGTGAGAAATGAAAGAACTGGGATTCAGTGGACCCTTACTGAACAACTCGAGGATTTAGATTTAATTTCAAAACTCCGATTTCGCATTTCTTCATATTCAGTCAAAAGAAAATGACATTTAAAATTTTCAAAGGGTTTTTATATTTGAGAAAATCGGCAAAAGGTTAAAAGGCCGTTTTCGCGTCCCCGCCGCCATAAAATTTTGTCGAATTTTTGTGGGTATTCAAAACACTCGTACGGAAAGAAGGTTGAACGTATGAAATTTATCTTTGGCAGGTATGCGGGGCATCCAATATACTACACAGAAACCTAAAAATATTGCAAAACGATGCAATTAAACAGATCTTTTTTAAAGCCCGAAAATTGGTATTTTGAGCACTTTGGTAAACACTTGAAACAAGGGTAACTTTGGTGGCAAAAATCGTGTCCTGGTACATCGAAATTTGGAATAAAATATAGATCGGCGTCAAGTACTATTATGGTACTGTAACATATAAAAAATCCAGCCCGGGCAATTGAAAAACCACCCGTTGAGAGAAGTAAACGCATAGTAAATATTTCATGTATTGACTACAAAAATTGTCACGGTCACGCAACACTAGTAAACACATTTCGATCTGATTTATTCAATGTGTTTTAGTTTTGCTCACTTTGGCTACAGTTTATGCTCGAAAAAGTCTACCTATCTTATGTATACTTTACTGTTTTGTATTCATATAAAAATTAATTTTAGAGGATGGGATAATTGATCTGACCGCAAAAATACAAAGGTCAAGTTTCGTGTCATATTTACCGACTTTGCCGCTCACACTGTGTAACTCGCACTGTGAAAGAAATAAAACAATTCAAAGCGAAATGTCTTCACAAAGTAGTCTCGAAGCGTGTCATATTTTTATCCTGGTGGTTCTGTTTCATTAAATTACTAACTATTTAACACTGGTAAACGTTATTTTTAGTTCCGGCTGTATCGATTCTGTAAAGTTTTTCGAATACCTCAGTCTGTGTGTCAACAACATGAATTTTGCAAATACAGTATGTGTTCATAAACAAGATGATGATCTTATCGACAAGCGTATCTATAGGAGAACATCGAAAAATGAAGTAGCTGTGTTCAACTGCTTGTATATTTTCCTTTTAAGAGTGCGGGTCCTCGACTTGATATTATACGTCAGAACTGATACATGTACATGTTTACCAAGAACTGCAAGAATTGGAATTAGATGTCTGTCTGAATGTCTGTTGATTTCCTGTTTAACAATAACAATAAAAAAAACACTCTTGGCTATAAAGCAAAAGATACTCTACCACCAACAGCAGCTTACCATACATGTCCAAACATAACAAGTAACGATTCTCGGCTGGTTGAGCAAATACCAAACACATTCGAAAAGGCGATCTCCACAGCCGTTGTTAGCCGTCGTCACGCTCTCCCCTTCGCTCCACTGTTCCGAAGCTGTCTGCCTTTCTCCCGTTTGCAATTTTTACACAGGTTCTCTGACTTTTTACCGCATTCACAACCAATCTCGACTCACTCTTTGTACCTCCAGACTCTTAAAGTCAAATTCCATCCTTTGGATAGCGGGGAAAGGGAAGGTTTTATGCGGGTGTTGGGTGGGGGGGTGGGGGGGGTGGGGGTAGGGGGTCAAGGTTTATTTTGTCATTGATCTTATTGTCCCACAAAGTGACTGACCAGATTACCTGGTGTAATCAGTTACCTTAAGGTTTAAGGTGGTAGTAATTTTAGCGATTTTTTTTAGCAAGATTTAGCGACAATGTAATTTAGCGATTGTCAGATTTTTTTAAAAAACTGAAAACAGCAGGCCCTAGAAAAAAAGATACCCAGTGTAAACCAGTATTTCATAAAGTAAAAGCTAAGATGGAAATAAATGTTCAGTAAAAGAACAGAATCACTAGACGGCATTGTCAGAAAGAACAAAGTTTCGATATCCATTTCTTAAAAGAATTCTTGATGTCGACTATGATTAATTTATTTTCCTTTGGGGAGGGGGGAGGGAGGTACTAAAATTTAACGAGTATTAAATTTGACGAAGACTAATTTTAGCGAGTACTTTTAAATTTAGCGATTTTCGTGCTACTCGCTTAAATCACTAAAATTAGAAGCCGTTAAAAATTGCACCCTTGAGGTATGTTGTACTGACAGCAGCCTGGGAACTAGCTAAGGGTTGGCCCTCAGCCCTCAGATACTGAGGTGGACAGGAATTCAGGAAGAGAGGTTTAACTTAAAAAAAAAAAAAACAACAGCGACAAAAAACCTTGTAGTAGAGAGAAGAAAAGGACCAACCTTGCAGAAAAAAATTGGTCGGAAATCATTTCCTGTCTCCACTTCTCAGTATTTGAAGGTTTGCCCCTTGCCTTATTTTAGGATATGTGGGACGATTAAATGCAGAGGGCCACACAACGTTAGGAAGACTTTGGCACAATTCTTTGTCGGATCTCACGTAGCTTGGAGATGCGTGTACTAGAAGTCACTCGAGGTGTATAAAACAGTAATTTTAAATGCACGGCTAGTACGACGACACTTAGTATTGGACAATTTATTAGGAGCTAGCTTATGTGTACTAATTATAACAGTGGCGGATCCAGACCTTTAGGTAGGTAGGGCCCCCAATCATCCTTACCTGAAATTAGCTCTTGAAGATGATTTTTCTTGGTCCCGTGGGCCTCGGTTTAGCCTAAAAATAATGGGGACCAGGGCCCAATGGCTTCTCCCCTTGATCCGCCACTGTTTTTAATAGTTGCAGACGCAACAGAACACAGAGCATTTTAACTTGGTCCCGCATTCATGCAACTACATTCCTGGACAAGTTCTTGCAACAGGACCACATAAAGAGCCCTTTTCCTCACTTGTGGTACAGGAACAGCTAGTCCAAGTTCATTGCAAAAGAATTGTAGCTGCCACAGATTTTTCTTCGAAAGAGAGTTTGCCTGGACCATTTCCCACACAAGGGCCTGGCCTAAAAAAACAAATTCTGAAATCGCTAAATTAAATAGTCACTAAATCTTGCTCAGAAAAATGGCTTAAATAAGTAGCCCCTAAAAATAGCAACCTTAAGGTAACGATTACTTCTGCAATTCTGGTAATCTGGTCAGTCACTTTGTGGGACAATAAGATCAATGACAAAATAAACCTTGACCCCCTACCCCCCCCCCCCCTACCCCCGCCCAACACCCGTATAAAACCTTCCCTTTCCCCGCTATCCAAAGGATGGAATTTGATTTTAAGAGTCTGGAGGTACAAAGAGGGAGTCGAGATTGGTTGTGAATGCCGCAGTAAAAAGACAGAGAACTGCAAACGGGAGAAAGGCAGACAGCTTGGGAACAGTTGAGCGAAGGGGAGAGCGTGACGACGGCTGACAACGGCTGTGGAGTTCGCCTTTTCGAATGTGTTTGGTATTTGCTCAACCAGCCGAGAATCGTTACTTGTTATGTTTGGACATGTATGGTAAGCTGCTGCTAGTGGTATAGTATCTTTTGCTTTATAGCCAAGAGTGTTTTTTTTATTGTTATTGTTAAACAGGAAATCAACAGACATTCAGACAGACATCTAATTCCAATTCTTGCAGTTCTTGGTAAACATGTACATGTATCAGTTCTGGCGTATAATATCAAGTCGAGGACCCGCACTCTTAAAAGGAAAATATACAAGCAGTTGAACACAGCTACTTCATTTTGCGATGTTCTCCTATAGATACGCTTGTCGATAAGATCATCATCTTGTTTATGAACACATACTGTATTTGCAAAATTCATGTTGTTGACACACAGACTGAGGTATTCGAAAAACTTTACAGAATCGATACAGCCGGAACTAAAAATAACTTTTACCAGTGTTAAATAGTTACTAATTTAATGAAACAGAACCACCAGAATAAAATATGACACGCTTCGAGACTACTTTGTGAAGACATTTCGCTTTGAATTGTTTTATTTCTTTCACAGTGCGAGTTACACAGTGTGAGCGGCAAAGTCGGTAAATATGACACGAAACTTGACCTTTGTATTTTTGCGGTCAGATCAATTATCCCATCCTCTACAATTAATTTTTATATGAATACAAAACAGTAAATTATACATAAGATAGGTAGACTTTTTCGAGCATAAACTGTAGCCAAAGTGAGCAAAACTAAAACACATTGAATAAATCAGATCGAAATGTGTTTACTAGTGTTGCGTGACCGCGACAATTTTTGTAGTCAATACATGAAATGTTCACTATGCGTTTACTTCTCTCAACGGGTGGTTTTTCAATTGCCCGGGCTGGATTTTTTATATGTTACAGTACCATAATAGTACTTGACGCCGATCTATATTTTATTCCAAATTTCGATGTACCAGGACACGATTTTTGCCACCAAAGTTACCCTTGTTTCAAGTGTTTACCAAAGTGCTCAAAATACCAATTTTCGGGCTTTAAAAAAGATCTGTTTAATTGCATCGTTTTGCAATATTTTTAGGTTTCTGTGTAGTATATTGGATGCCCCGCATACCTGCCAAAGATAAATTTCATACGTTCAACCTTCTTTCCGTACGAGTGTTTTGAATACCCACAAAAATTCGACAAGATTTTATGGCGGCGGGGACGCGAAAACGGCCTTTTAACCTTTTGCCGATTTTCTCAAATATAAAAACCCTTTGAAAATTTTAAATGTCATTTTTGTAAATAGTTCACCAAAGGGTTTCTTTTGACTGAATATGAAGAAATGCGAAATCGGAGTTTTGAAATTTTTTTCTCGAAAATTCCAGTCGGTAGCACTTAATATCTGCAACGCACAGCCAAATGCAAAGAAAAACAGAAAAGCTCAGTGTAAAGGCCGGTAAATTAGGAATGAATGTCAACATCCCAAAGACCAAAGTATTAAAGGTTAATGGTAAAGTGAACAGTCCAATCTCGCTCGGAGGTGAAGATATTGAATCAGTAGAGGAGTTTTGTTATCTGGGCAGTGTCATCAGCACAGATGGTGGAACGGATAACGATATTAGTGTTAGGATCGGCAAGGCCAGGTATGCATTTAGGGCCTTACAACCAGTTTGGCTCTCAAGGCAGCTCTCTCTAAACACCAAGCTCAGGATATTTTCCACCAATGTCAAGTCCGTTCTTCTTTATGGTTGTGAGACCTGGCGTTCAACTAAGGCCCTTCACAATAAACTGCAAGTTTTTGTCAACAAATGTCTCAGATGCATCTTGGGAGTCCGGTGGCCGAACGTAATTAGCCATGAAGAGCTGCTAAGAAGGACCAACATGGAATCCATTGTAACATCAGTTAAGCGAAGGGAATGGCGCTGGATTGGCCACACTCTCAGAAGAGAATGTAACAATGTGACAAGACAAGCCTTGCACTACCACCCACAGGGAAAGAGGAAAGTTGGACGACCAAGGAACAATTGGAAGCGATCCATGCTGCAGGAGTTGGAAGGAGTAGGCTACTCCTGGGAAAGAGCCAAAGCACTAGCAAAGAACCGTGTACGCTGGAGGAAACTGGTGGACGCCCTATGCTCCCAAGGGGGTGAAAAGGAACAATGATGATGATGATTGTCTGGGATATATTTACTGTTTGTTTGTTTGTCTGTCCAGTTTTATGTGATAACGTCGAGCAACCATCCACAAACAATACTGCGATGATCCTCAGTTTAGTAACACCCCGGAGTCCGATGATAAAGGAAAGTCGAGGTTTTTTTTCGAAAAAAGTTTTTATCTCTGTTTCTTTCGTCTTGTCAGACATCTCCTGGACTGAATGTGCTAATATTTACTTCTCAATTTATTTATTAATTAATCAATTAAATTATTTAATAGATTAATGAGAGAACATTTCGATATACAATTAAGTATAAAAATAAGCGAAAATAAGCCACGACGTTTCGAACTCATCTTGAGTTCATTATCAAGTAGATAAGATTAAAATAACGGTCGAGTTTAAGTTTAAATGCAAATAGAGGTGGTAGAGTATATTAGAATATTTTAAAAGAAGTGTTTCGCGGTCATTAATTGATTAAGTTATTGATATATTAAAAAAGTTCTTTCTTTATTTTTTTTAAAATTTTTTTTGGGTATCCGCATTTTGTCATCCGCCTTTTCTTATCCGCCTTTTATCATCCGCCATCCGCCATCCGCCGCCATCCGGTCCGCTTTTTACAGAGACCCGCCACGACGGCTAGTTTTTGGTTTTTCTTGTTGGGGTTGAACGCTCTCATTGATTATACTTAGCGCCTGCGGGAGCTATAGTTCTTAAAGCGATAAATAAGCAGTGAATACGTCCGAAAATAGCGAGATTCTCAAGTAAAATATAAATTCATTTTTCACCAGACGTTGTCGTCGACGTTGCCGTCGTTGTTGCTAGGCTCTCTCCCTGGCTCTCTCCTGTCTCGAACTTTGACAACTAGTGCGGTCTGCGGTAGTCTTCAAAAACACCAATTATGACGTCACAAACTCGTTCCATTCCTTCCATTTCAGTGCGCGCTCATTCAAGAAACGTTATCGTGAAGCCTTCGGAAATCTTCGTATTTTTTGCTGTAATTCGCGCTTTAAGGTTCGGAAGCAAAAATTTTCTTTAATTTTACTAAATAATGGTTCTTTACGAGATGGTATTTGCATTAGACTGGTTTATCGCCAGTGTAACCGCTAGGCTCTTACCGATAGTGCTAGCACTTTTTTGGCATTATTTGGCTTCGCGAGCATTTTTTTCTTACATTTTATCCCAAAAAGCACTGCTAGCATTATTTTGGATTTTCGACTGATTATTTGTATAATTTTGTGTTAAAAAGCACAATGTGACTTTATTTATGGCGTCCAAATCCTCCCAGATGCATTTTGCCCTCATTTCAATCTCGAGCCCAGAGTCCGTCGGTCAGCGGTATGGGACGGACTGTGGGAAACTGGAATTGATCAGATCAATTTCAGGTCGATTTCAGGTCAGAAACTTGGTCTTCCGGTTTTTATTGCGCGTGCTCTTAGGTCTAAGCGGAAGTAAATTTCCCAGAACGGAAGTAAATCGAGAAAGTTAAACTATTTCTAACACACTATTGGCCGAATTGGCATTTATCGAAGTAACAAAAGTAACAATAATATTCTGCAAGAAAGAAGAATAATGAGTTAAGGGACGGAGCATTATTTTCTTGGAGGGGGGGGGGGGGGATGAAAAATTTTCCTCTGCAAAATTTTTTTTTAGTTTATGCACCTCTGCAAACATTGTTATACATATCGTGTTTGCAAACAATTTATTTTGTCTTTCCAGGCCCTGCAAACAATTTTTTTCAATATTTTTCATCCCCCCCCTCCAAAAAAATAATGGTCCATCCCTAACTACAGAGCGTCTGGCGCTTTGGTTTTGATTTTTTGAGCATTTTGCTATATTTGTTTGAAATGAAAGCCTTCCAGGATTTCGTCTGCGAAGACTGCGTGCGTGTGTCCGTAGTTGTTTTGCAGAGAAGGGCTTAAATTTACAAGATGCAAAACGCACGAGCAAGCGATTGTTCTGTTCGTTATAATTTTTGTTTGGCGACTTTTGCATATTTTTTTGCGTCTTTCTCATATTTAAAAGGCTCCTTCCTGACAGCGCATCTTTTACGCAATTTTCATAAAAACGGCTTTCCAGAATAGATTGCATGTTTTCAAGCAAGCAATTTTTTCTTGACGAATGTCGGTAATATTAATAAGCACGTTTAAGGCCACAACGGTCAACGCTATTCAATAACTTTAATGAGCAGCTCAGCGACTCTGCACGTGCACGCTCGTGCACGTGCGTTATAATTTTTTGTTCATTTTTTTTCCCGTCGGCAAAACAACAGCGCTATATGCTCAAATTCTGCGTTGCATTGCCGAAAGTTATTACTTGGAATCGAGCAATGTCTTCGATATTAAGTTTTTCAACCGAACGGGGATTTGAATGAAAACAGTAGTTCTAGTGAGATTTGTAAGTCAACTATTAATTGAGTTTTCAATCGATCTTGTCCTTCGTGTCGCCAATCGGTGTCACCGTCATTGTTGCTTTTAAACTCCGTTCAGAAACGCCGTTTAAAAGAAGTCCTTTTTAATTCATCGTATCTTTTGAGTTCAATAAGAAGGGTAGAATTAGAAAGTACTTCATTTGTGTAGCGCCATTCCACGAGTCTTAAGGTGTTTTACAAAGAAAAGCTGAAATTAAGTCGATACTTCAAACTTCTGGCCATCGAAAGCAGAAAAATGTTATTTCAGGGTTTCCGGTTTGGTTAACTTCCGGGGATGATTTTTAGACTTCCTGGTGGATTTCTATCGTTCTGTGAATGACCAATAGTAAAAGAGAAATACATTTCAGTTTCCCAGGGTGTGTCCCGGCGACCCTACCGCTGACCAACTGCCGACGAACCGAGGAGCCGGGTTCACAGCGGTCAAACGCAGCGCGCGTGCGCAGTTCATGTGTAATTGCGCCAAAATTTTCCATACAAAGTCTTCAATTTTCCGTAAACTTTTGCTTTAAAGCCAAAAGTTACCGCCGTCCCTGGAAAGTTAAGGTTTATACGCCGCTTATGGATTGGAAATTTGCTAATTCATCTCCACTGAGTGTCCCAGCTTGAACTGTTCTTTCACCGTACTATTTCTTTAACAATTTCTTGCAAAGTTTGCCCACTTTCGAGTCAAAAGTTCGAGACGGCAAAGACCGGATGTGACGTCAATTTTTGCGTTTGACCGCTGTGAAGGAGCCGGGGGACACTCTGGGCTCGAGATTTGCCCTCATTTTAGTCAAAGGATCCGAGGAGGTCTGGGGAATAGGTTTGATAGGTCAGCGGTTGCCTTCTAGAAACCCATTCCATCACACTCGTTCCAAGATGGCGTCATCCACGTTGTCATCGAGGAACAATGGAAGTCAGCCAGCCAAGGCAGAAAATGAAAAATGTAACTGAAAATCTGAAAAATGTAATATTCTATGTTTAAAAAAATCGGGAAAAAGTGAGCATTTTTATGTAACCCACGAGCACTTTTAAAAAAAATTAGCATTATTTTAGCACTTTTTGGCAAAAAACAAGCACTGCTTTAAGCATTTAATGGTTTTTTTACGAGCACTATCGGTAAGAGTCTAGTAACCGCAAGGTCATGCAATAATATGATATGAAACATGACAACATAGCAGGAGCATACTATAAGCCACAAAAGGATGTGTTGTGTTCATGTTGTTGTGTAATGTTGCTAGTGTGAACTAGGACATATAGTGTTCGAATTATGACAAATCCGTAAATTCTTTGGTTTTCTGTTAAAACTATTGCTAGCCTGCGAATACAGCCGCTTCTTTTCGCTCGTCGGTTCCGAGTTAATCGTTTGCATTATTTCACGGATCACACTCTCTTTTGTCACTGGCTAGCTTTTATAGGGCAGTGCAAACTTACGTTGTAAATACTTGTCGCACTTATGATCAGTTATTTCTCTAATAGCCGTCTGAGACAATTTTGAGATGGAAGTTTTCGTCATTCTTAAAACAATTAAGGGTGGAAGTCGAAATGACTGAATGTAAATAAGGGAATGTTATCGACGAGAAGCCTTCTTGAGTGAACTATCATTGCTTGCAATCTATTTAAATCAGGGACTGAAAAATACTGACTTTATAGACGTCTTTATAGTTGACAGTAGATCAACTTTGAGTTATTCACTTACCTTTAGCCAACAAGGCAACACACACGAGACCAGTAGATTTTGCAAAACGTACGCAATGCAGAATAGTCGGGTAAATAAAGGGTAAATAAAGTTTCAGTTTCAGTCAGTAATTGTCACGAGATCAGTCGTATTTGCATACGGATTATTGCTGCCGATAGGCAGCCTTCATATTCTTGAAAGCATTCGAGAAGTTTCGTTCGTTCGTTCGTTCTATTGGATAGAAATCAGCCTATCAGCAATCCCCTTAAAAATACATTACGAGCCAGCCAATCAGCAGTCCCCTTATAATCGATGAAATTCACATGTGCTCCGTTTTGAAGGAAAGTTTAATGGCGTCTCGAACGGTGAATTCAGGAAGATGTTTATCCCCTCTTGTAAATAAGAAACACATTTTTGGAGTTCAAAATGGAAAGAACTAACCCTAGAGAACACTCGACCGCCTAAAAATAGGACACCAAGGTCTTCTAAGACCTAGACAGAGATGAAGCAGAGCAGCACTATTTGGCCGAAAATTGATCAAGGTTTAAACAATGCAGCTCGTACAAAGTCAAGTTCAAATGGATGGTAAATGTTGATTTGCTTTATAATCGTTTAGCTGATTTTTTGAAACTGGAATCAATAATTTGGAAATTTATGCTTTGTTGCTTTCCGTGAGCATCTGGGAAAACATAATGCATCCGTGTGTTCCGCACGCAACAGTGACCCCCCCCCCAACAGTGATCAAGGAAGTCGAAAGTCGCTTGCTTCTTAAAGCAAATGTACCGTGTTTATTTAAATAAAATTTGGCCGACCTTTTAGTTTTATTTTGTATTTGTAATTCGTAATTTACATTATGGAAGCGTCGTTGTGTAAAACCTTAAAAAATTTTCAATTTGCATAATCGGATTGAAATTTGATACAAACTTATACAAGTTGTTTTCATTCAGGCGCGTGGGAATTTTGATTTTCAAGATTGTGGTATTACTTACCGGTATACTTCATCTGCAACCTTTTGTTATCTTTCCATCAGAAAATATTTATGAACTTATTTTTCTGTACATTCAAATATTTTTGAAGTGTTGCTAACTATAGTTACGGCAGCACTTCACTTCTCATTGAGAACTGCTAGTTCTAGAATCTAAACAGTCACTTGAAATTATGCATTATAATTCCTGACATTCTTTGTAATTAACTCTTGAGTAGAAAGTTCGGTAATTCGGTCACAGTCATTGACAGTACTCTGGACACTTTCTTTCTCGTTGAGGGAATTTTAAAAAGTAAAAAAATTTAAATACCCCCTGTTTGTCAGTGCTGTTCTTCAGTAGCCGTCTTCTCGAATTTCTGGGCTAAACAGACTTGAGGCAAACCGCAAACAGGAAAATTACGATAACAATAGAATAACCAAACAAATTGCGCAAAATTGCTTGTTGAAGCAAACAAGTGGAACCTCATTGAGAATGTGTTCAAGAGAGATCTAATTTGCTCAAACTTTGCACACATCGTTGTTCTATCTTTGCAAAATCTGTAGGACACAACAATTATCAGTAGTATCCCAATGCGAAGAACGTTCGCATTTTAAATTTACGTCACGTGACTAAGAAACGATTGTAAACGGTTTTAAACTTCAGACTAAAATGGGGTAGGGAAATTACACTTGAGTTAAACATTTCAGTGTATAATTCCTGTTGTGTTTAGGTACCGTTTGTTTTGAAGGATAGCACAACAATTTGATATTTGGCGGAGAGATGAAGGACTGGAAGGCATACAAATGCTAAATGCGCGAATACCATTAAGCGCGTGCACGCTCGAACAGCGCGCGCAAATATTCTACAAACGTCACAAAGAAAGAGTACGATTGTTATACGCCAGTTCGACAGTCTAGAGCGTATGCGTTACAGTTTACACGAAGACAAAGAAAGTGATTGCGTGTATGAAAAAAGGTTGAAACTTACAGCGGTTGCACATTAGCAACATTCCCAATATGGTGCGACAAGATTGTTTCCTTTAAAATGGTATTTTTTTGTAAAAAAAGTCATATTTTCTAGCTATTTCATCATTCTGCTCACTGAACTCATCACTAAGCCCTTTTTTAATTTGATTTTTCAGGGGAAATTTGAACGGATCAGAAACATCCGCCAACGAAGAAAGCGGGAACTGCAAATGCGGCCCGGAAAAGTGCAGAGATTTTTTTACTGCTGTTTTGTCTGTAATCACTGCAGGCTGTATACCGAAACAAAGGCGTTTCAACGTTCCCTTCAGCTTTGAAAATCCAGGTGAGAATGTTTTTTATTATCATTTTACAATCTTTAACAAAACGCAAATCAAATACTGTCAGATTGTCAGAGGGCGCTGGGGAAAAGGCCGAGACTTATTTTGATGAAGGTTGCTAAGAAACGTGACGTCACCTTGACGACGGCAGCATGACGTGTTCAGAGTGCTAATATACTTGTTACTGATTGAATAGCGGCAATCTAAAATGCTTCTTTAAATGCATCGATCAAATGCATTATTTTTTTCGCGACTGATTTGATTTATATATATCGCGCATGCTTTTGATAATGAACGCGCGCACGTTTTGCAAGCGAGGGTGATTTCGGGACTGAATCGGAAGTTTGTGTAAACTTGAAACTAGCTGTCCCAGACTCATTCGAGCGTTTCTATGAGTTAATGTGATATTTCTTTAATTTTATAAAATTATCGCTATATTTGCAACGTAACATAAAAACAAAGTCTAGTGCAATACATCTAACATGCAATAAGGGCGCGCGTGATTAATTAGCCTGCGTAGCTGGCGGTATTGCTGGGTTTAGCGCGCACAAGCAAGCGGCGAAGCCGCGAGTGGCTTGGGGCGGAGGAGCTGAGCTATTTCAGCTTCTCCTCCCCAAGCCACTCGCGGCTGCGCCGCTCGCTGTCGCGGCTTCGCCGCTTGCTTGTGCGCGCTAAACCCAACAATACCGCCAGCTACGCAGGCTAGTGATTAATTAAATTTTATTAAAAAAATACACGCATGGATTGTTAATTTAATAAGCGACAATTTTTACACCCCACTGTATATTTGCGTTTTGTGTAGTGTGGACTACGTACTAACTAACGTTTTAATTTCGGTTTCTTTTCTTGTTAGTTTATGGATCACAAACAATTGAGGACATTGTTGGTACAGCAAATTCAAACGCAACTAACAGCACCCAGGACAAACAAGGCGTGGCAAACAGTCAGCGGAGTTACTCCTGTACTCATGTGACTAATCTGCAAAGGGAGCAGAAGAAGCCTGGGGCACAACGGACGGAAAGGAAAACTGAAGACAAACGAAACTTCAACACTGATGTGGAGAAAACCGCCTCACAGCCTGAAGCTCAGACCCATCCTCTTTTAGCCCCTGTTGTTGTTAACGGGTCTTGTAAAGAAAGTTCATGTGTAAGCAATGGAAACGTAGAAACAAGGAAATGTTTTATTGGAAATGACTCGGCCCCCGAGGATGGAGAAACCGTCTCGATGCCAGAATCTGCAGCATCACCAGACATATCTGAAAACAACTGCAGCGGACGAAATTTGGGGGAATCAGACAGGTCAAGGGAAGTTCATAAAGCAAGCTCGGTAAAACTGGAGAAAAAGCCCGGCAGAATTCAGAGATTCCTATCTAATATGTCGTCAGTATTCACTTGTTGTGGTCCAAGTGCTAAACAGTTCCACGTCCCTTTCAGTTTTAAAAATCCAGGTAAGAAACATTTTTCGGCCGACCGCGCCAAAAAAGTATAAACCTTGAAATATGAGCCGCTTTAGGACTTCTTTTTAAACAAATCTGGTAATATCGGACATTGGTTTCACTCGTATCCCCCTTTAGCTATCTTTGGTTGGATTAAGGTCTTCCAACCCTAATTTCAGTCTCCATCTCCCTGTCCTTATCCCCTCCCCCCAAAAAGAATAAATAAATACGACACAAGGTACAGATTTTAGCAGACTCTTTAGTCCAGTCTTCTCCATTTTTTTTCATTTTATTTTGGTACCGAGATTCAAGTTCAAAGGCGAAAAAATTGTGTTTGGAGGCTTCAGTATTTGACTTCAACTCATCAGGAACATAAATTCACTTTAGCAACTTATCATAATTTAATTTTTTTTGTTAGTTCACTAATCCAAATCCATCGAGGACCTGCTTAACTTAGAGGATTGGACAACTCTAAATGATGACAACTGCGAGTATGACGAGGCTAGCCAGAGTGATTCTTACACCGAGCTCAACAGGGGTGATCTGGATAACGCTGACACAGGATCTGACACAAGCTCAAAGGACTATAATAAACTGCGAGGAAATTATAACAAAAACGACACGGAAAAGTCTACAGACCCACAGAATGAAGATGTTGCCGAACATGGACCAACAAGCTCATCCGGTTCAGAACCGGGACGACGAGCTCCTAGCGGACAGAACACAAGCAAACTCAAGCGATCGCTTTCATGGACCCAGCGCATTGATTCGTTCGGGATGGATGTACGAGGTTTAAGAGAGAAGGACTGTTTTCATGCGGACTGTTAAAGACAACTAATCTTGAACTGAGGGAGCAAAGATTGGCCGAACGACAAAAGGAAACGGAAGAGAGAAAAAGAAAGGAAAAGGAAGAGAAATTTGGACCAGCGAAATACGGTTATGACGAAGATACACCCCTCGACGTCTATATCTTCAATGAAAGCCTTAGGCCAGAATGTAAAACCTTTACGGAGGATGACTATGAAAATTATGGGACTTTGATGACACAGGATCAGACAGATATGACTACGCGCGGAAATCTTATGATACAGAGTCGGGCCAAGAAGGCGAATCTGATGGGGAATCATGGGAAGATTATGGTTCAGAATCAGACGAAGAAAAGGAAGACACTTATCAAGATGGCAAACCTATTCCAAAACTGCCGTCCAAAAAGGTTCCGCGCATGATTAATAGATCACCCTCATGGCCCATGCAACTTAACAAAGCAGACACGAAAGTCGACGATGGAATGAAGTCCTGTTGCATTCTCATCTCAACCGAGGGCAAAAAGCGACAGAGAAAACAACCAGGACTGGAAATAGGAAACGACACGTTGGACTATATCGTATGGCGCTTCTATTATGAGGGGAAATCATAGGTAGGTTTTTTGGCCTAACTTTAACCTGGCCATTATTAAGTTGTTCCTTCACGCTTTTATCCTGCGTCGCCCGGGTCATTGGCTTACCCGAGCACGAGAAGTATGAAGAGAGTTCTTCTCCATTCTTCTTGATTTCATCTAGCGGGAAAAAAGTTCTTAAATACCTTGCAACGCGAACTATATCCTTTCCCCGAGACGTGTTTTGTGTTCGTTATTCTCTGCTAATGGCAGTTATTTTAGCAGTGTAAAGGTAACTAATTGTAAAGGATGTAAAACAGTATGTACAGGTAAGTGCAAGTTCGTTGGGCGAAAGGCGGCAAGCGAAAAGGATCTGTCCGATCGATGTGTCGAGTGAAAAACGAAAGAAAAAAGGATACATTGCGGTCTACTCCTTGTTAAGTGATGTTATAAAACTGCGCTACAGGAAAATAATTTGTCAGTTCTTCAGTTTTAAAAATAGCTCTTCATTTTCGGAGACTCAGAGAGTTAAGGCGAGAGTTTGAGAGAGTTTTTCCATTTTCGTGTACCACGTTTTCATCCGTGCCATCTCCGCATCTTGTTTTAAATTCTTTCTCTCGCTGAATCTCCAAGAATGCTGAGGATTGTAAAGAAGTTTAGGACGGGAGCATCTGCACCCTGCATTGCAGGCGTTTTTGCTGGGCGAAAACATTGTGCGTTGTTTATAACCGTCATCTTGGATTCCGTATGGAAAGCGAAAGGTAGGAGCACCACCTATTTATTCACTTCAGGCTTCCCCGATCTTACCAATCCAATATTGCGGCTAAAATTTAAACGCTCGGAAAATTCAGCACTCGCGTGCATGAGCATTAATTCATTGGCTTCTATCAGGTCAAAATACTTTCAATGAAACACTAAGATTTTGAAATAACAAAGCAAAATCTCTAATGTTCATATTTTCTTTAAATTTTCAGTGTTGACGAGTCCTTCAAGATTGTGCAGTGTTATTATTTGTACTGACCAGACTCAGTGTAAAGACGGCAAACTTTTTACATCATTGACATTTATAATGCAATGTGAACGTACTTTATTTTGAGTTGTAAACATCCTTGCGAAAGTTGCCTTCAAAGTTCATAAAATTACTCGCTTACTGAAAGATGAGTTTTGTATTAAACATGAGTTCAAGTGTTATCATGTTAATAAATGTTGTTTCTTTTTACGAACACTTGTAGACTTTATTGAATATACAAAGGGCTATTCAACTTCTAGCATCTTCTAATTTCCTAGACATTTTAACATAAAACTGTTTGGAGGATTTTCGTTTGGAAGCGTTATCGGTCATGTTGGGTTTTAGATCAGATCGGTTTTAGCACTTAGATAAAATCGAAGAAAACAATTCAATTTTCTCGGATAATACTTTTATAAACTTTGCACTGATATACAGATAGCGCGCCTACAGTTTGTTTTTTCTTTTTATTTAAGAGACCCGCGAAGATCTCAGCAACCTCGTTCCCAGGGTCTACTCCGCTTTCAAAATGTTGGCTGGGCGTGGAGAAAAAACCCTGGGGACGAGGTTGAGTTCTCACATGTGTAGGAAATTACAGAAGACACGCACAATGCAAGTTAGCTCTTTAGGGACTGACCATTATTTTTTTGGAGGGGGGGGGGGGGGATGAAAAATATTGAAAAAAATTGTTTGCAGGGCCTGGAAAGACAAAATAAATTGTTTGCAAAAACTATACGTATAATAAAAAATAGTAAGAATTTCGAAAAAAAATGTTTGCAGAGGTGCATAAACTAAAAAAAAAAAGTTTGCAGACGAAAATTTTTCATCCCCCCCTCCCAAGAAAATAATGGTCCTTCCCTTAGGTCACAAGTTAAGGCCTGTCGGGTGGGGTTGGTATAGTTGGATAAGCGACTAATTGGGATTACTCCCTGAAGTAAGAAAGTGAATGAATAAGCGAGTAAGTTTAATTTAACTCGAACTCCCAAAAAATACAAAATTGTCCTAGATTACAGGGGCTCGAATTAATTAAGGGGCGGAAGCCAAGGAAAATAGGCCGGCGGCAGGGCTACGGAGGCGGATGAAGAGAAAGCGGAAAACGGGATTCCAAATACCCGATACAGCGGAAACCGGGAAAATTTGAGAAAAAACTTCCAACATTGCGTAATACATTGCAATAGAAATGCACCTAAATAAGTAATACGCTATAGAATATTATTATAAAATCGCAAAGTTAAAATTAGCAACTGTGACAAAACGGAGCTCTGACTTGTCCACAGTTCGAGAGAGCAGGGTTGTTACCTTAGAATTAGGACAAGGGAAACTCTCCGAGATAGTAGGAAGTTTGAGTTGACGTGTTCGTAATAACGGGTTTATTTTTGCAGCAAATGAAAGAAAACTGGGACCAAATCCAAGGGAAATTTTTGACTTTTTATTTCAGATAACGGGGAGTTTAATTTATAAGATAAGCTAGTTTGAGATGTGGGATCCTATTGTAGTTAAATAGTTAAATAAATATAACGAACGAATTTTTGTCTAACTCTGATGAAGGTGAACAGAAGTCACCGAAAATTTAGGTTTCAAAAACAGATCGGCTTTAAAACAGTTTCATTTTATAAATGTCCTATACCGATTACAATACTGGTTCAAATATAAATTATATAACAATAACCTTAAATTACATCTTAAATTAAGGTGTCGACCATTTTGCAATGTCTTCATGAGCTTTCAATTGTAGCTTAGATAACCTTCCTGGTCTTTTGTCAAACTTAGTTTCAATCCGCGAAATGAATATGAATTAAAGTACAGTCTGTTGTTTGTGAACGTTAACTGACCAGATACTCAACAACTGCTCGGTTTGATGACCGAGCGTGCCGTTAAAATAGCAATTTTCGATACTGATTTAATTTAACGTTAATTCCGAGATTTTGGTAGTTTATCAAGACAATAATTTACTTGTGTCACCTGCGGGCATGGTACAACATTTTGAAGAATAACTTTTGAGATGGAATAAAACGGTTGAAGCCGAGGAAGTAGAATAGGAAATAAATTTAGCTCATTGTAGTTTAAAACACCTTTACTTGTAATAAATCGTAGGATATAATCAAGCAACGCTTTGATATTAAAATTAGGAATAAATTTTGGGATCATCTACGTGAGAAAATACGGAAGCTTGCCATCACTGTTTTACGGTGAAATTTATTATTTCTTAACTAGGGCATCCATGCAGTTCAAAATCGTTGAATATGTTTTTTTATTTAAAGGGGAAAAGAGTAATATATCTATAACAATTATGCCCAGTTGAATTTAACATATCAGAGATAACCACAATTTGGCATCTGGCGTCAGTCACTGTTATCAATATTTGGGTCAATATTGGTATTTCATTTTTCTTTGACAAGTATTCATTAAATTCAGTCAAAATTGCATTAAACTGTCACCTTTGGGAATAGGTAGACGATCGCTTAAAACAGTTTGGCCATTTAATACAGGTTCACTCACCAACTTCGGAAAAAATTGATTCAAAGAAAGGTCTGTACAATAAAGTTTGACTCGGATAATTTATACTTATAGATCAAAGCGAAACATCCAGGCTAAATATAGAGAGTTTCAGTAAGCTGTTAAGCTGATAGGTTAGCTGGAGTGTTTTGACTCGGATAATTTATACTTATAGATCAAAGCGAAACATCCAGGCTAAATATAGAGAGTTTCAGTAAGCTGTTAAGCTGATAGGTTAGCTGGAGTGTTTTCGGTTTCCTTAAAAATTCTCAATCACTTTGTAAAAAGCGACCGCGTTCGCTTAAGAGTACTGTAGTGACCGTTAACTGGTAAAGTGGAGTTTAATTGAGTGGTGAAATTTCCGGGATTGACAACTGACAGCTAAATAAAGGGTGATTGCTTAATACGCTGCCGTCTGAATATAGGTTTGATGACTTTATTCAATTTCTCATGATTGCAAACCATTATTCAGAATTCATTATTGCACAAACAACCAATCAATGTGCACAGGGAAACATCTGTTGGTGAATAAACGAGGACGAACAACACTACACTTTAGACACTAGCTTGCCAAGAATTCAAATTAACTCGGTTCTAGCCCAGCATTAAAAGACTAGGTTATATATACTACGCTTAGAGACATTTTGAGCCAGCTCGTATCCTAAGAAGATCTAAGAGGTTCACTTCAATTAATTAAGGTACTATTTAATATATATTTTATTTAACGCATGGGCAACGGCAATTTATTCCTCTCATGTGAACTGCGATCATTTTCTTAGAGTTTTAATTTGATTACCATTTAAACAAAGTAAATATTCCGGTTTTTTATTCTACAGATTCGATCGGTCAACGACACAGCTTTTGAGCTTTTTGAACAAGAATTCCATAATGGAACACTGCATTCATGTGCTAAGGTTTTCTTTTATAATGATTTCTGAATATCCGAACTTCGGGTTATTTCATTGTGTTGCCAGTTTAATGTCGTCGTTAACAGCAATTTTTGGCAACGCTATCATCATTTACGCCTTCTGGCAAACGTCTTCAATGCCTCTAACCTCAAGGATATTGCTGCTGAGCCTGGCTGCTTCGGATCTCGGCGTGGGTTTGATCGTTTAGCCGCTTACCACAGCCATAATGGCGAGAATGTTAATTCTCATTGACAATCATGGCGATGAAGATTCTTATGCCTTGCATCTGATCTGTCCTCTTGTTAAAACCTGGCAATTTTTCGGAATTTTATTCGCTGGCGCGTCACTGTTAACGATAGGAGCCATTTCCATAGGCAGGTACCTTGCGCTGTCTCTGCATTTAAGATACCAGGAGTTAGTGACTCCAGTTTAAGTCTTTATTGTAGTAACTGCTATCTGGATAACAGCTTTTCTGTCGGCTCTGCTACAAATATTGATCACTTTTAACGACTTGGTTAACGCATCTGGTGAAGTAGTAATAATCGTATTGGCTTCATTCGCTTACATCAAGATTTACAAAATCGCTCACCATAATCAGAATCAGATTCAAGCCCAAGCTCAACTTGAGAATCAAACTAATCAAAGCACGCAACTGGCCCTCGCCAAGAAGTTGGCCATTAACACCTTTTATATTTATGTTTTACTTTTGATCTGCTATGTCCCTTCGCTTTGCATTTCTCCTGTTTTTATGGTGACACCCACACCAGGTCCTTTATTAACATTATGCTATTTCGTGAGTGCTTCTCTAGTTTTTTATAATTCTTCCTTGAACCCGTTGGTGTATTGTTGGAAGATCCGTGAAGTTCGTGAAGCTGTCGTCGACATTTTAAAACGCCTATTTTCAAGATATATTCCTTGCAACCATTCGTAGAACAAATTAACCTGAATTCTGTCAGAAAAACTAATAATGGTATCAATAATAATAATTAGCAATTATTGGATGAGGCTGAGTATGATATGAAGAATTATGCAGATTTTGGAGGGTGTTATCCGCCTCAGCCTTCGGCTTCGGCGGATAACACCCTCCGAGATCTGCATAATTCTTCATATCATACGAAAGGCGAATTCAATAATTGTTTTATTATTCATTCAAAATATTCCCAGAGCTCCAAATGCACAAAATGAATTTAATAGGGTTTTGACAGTAGGCAAAGTACACAAATACACAACAACGTTCGCTTTTAAATTTGATTTAAACTTTAAAACTCGGTTACCTTCATTAAATTTCTTGTCCTTTATAATGTCGATATTTAGCACTTGCTTGAAGTGTCTATTGAAGCTAAATCTGATGACACAAAGCGATGTTTTCGAGTACAGGTTTCCATCGTTCTTGCTTACTTCGACGTAGAATTTTCGTAAAGCCGCTCCAAGTCCTCCGCTGTGGCTGGATCAGGGATCTTTTCCTCTTGAAGATACGCTTTCAAAATCGATCGACTCCCCTTCGTTGCTTTTTCCGTGTTTTGACTTTCCTTGTCTTCTAATAACTTTAAAATTTTACCTCTTCGTAATGCTCAAATCTAGCGGCCATTTTCGCGCTTTCAACCTGCTCGGCAGCAAAGCCTTTCAGTCGCGTGACGTCAGCGGTTCTTGGGAACGAGGTTGCGATCGGATAATCATCCTTGGGAACGAGGTTGCGATCCAATAATTTTTGATATTGGACGATTGACGTCCAATAATTGGAATTTCTTCCAAATTTGGTCGGCGCTAGCCGAATAGCTGGAATAAGCCGGGGATCGAAAGCCAATCAGAAACACAGACATATTTTGAATGAATAATAATAACTTTATTTTTTATTTTTATTTGTGCGGATTATTTTAACGGTCTACCATCTAAGCTTAATCTTGTTTATCCACAATAGGTCATTAAAGAGTGAAAATTTCCGCTTTAAGTGTCGGGAAAGATAATCATTGTAATTTACTTCCACTTAGTTGAATGTTAATGTTTATTAATGACGACATCTTGGCCATATTGTCTGTTTCCAGCCACAGTGAGCAGAACTAGAGGAAAACGCCAGGCCTATTCGGCTTCCAACAACACTAGCAGGCCATGTTTCTTTTTAATATGAATCGTGCGGTGTTGATTTAAACTAGACATTAAGAATGAGTTTAAGAAGGAAAACATTAACATCGGCCAATTCTTTCATCAAACGGTGTGTTTTTAAAATTTTCGCGCTTTTTTGCCGCCGAGATAATTGTGATTCTCTTTTTTCACACTAAATTATAATACGATTTCTATGAAAACGATGAAGGATATACAAAAAATGCGTTGCAAAAATTCCATTGATAATTTTTAAACATTTAAAACATTTTATCAGGGGGGGGGGGGGAAGCAACTTCCCATACATTCTCTTATATGAATTCTGAGCGATGCTCTCACAACTTGCAAAGCAATCATCGGGGCGGTAGTCAGCGGATCTCTTTACGGCGCATGAGCAGCTTCTTTCTTTGTGAACTTGCCAAAACAATAACAACATGGGACCAGTGAGAGAGTTCGATTATTCTTTTTTTATAGTAATGAAAAATAAGGCTTTCTAAGTTTTGTCTTTAAAGCAGCGAAAATTTCTCCGGAAGGGTTCTTGGTGTAAATATGTGGTGTTTGTTATGAAATAAAACCATCACAGAAATGGTAATGAAAACGTGGCGATTGAATATTCCCGCGCCGGTCGGAGCTATTGTTCTTGCTCTATTGTTTCGAGGTTGTTTGTTGACTTGGTCGTTCTTTGTTTTACCTCATTTACAATCCCCATGTGGGCCAGTTGAAAACCGTGGTACAAACATTTGCATTTCAGCACTGAAAAGTAGCACGGTATCACAAAATTCTGCGTTCTTAAAACTACACGACGATGACGAAATTTTCGGATGAAAACACTGCTTTTAGATTTTTAGTTAAGAGAATTGAATCCCTTTATAATAAGTTATTCCACGGCATGGTAGTCGTGATTGCCATAGCTTCCATTTCGCGGGAACAGATTGCCTGTTGCATCGTACAAAAACCGCTGACTACATCGTGAATTGATCGCGTTGCAAGTTGTGAGAGCATCGCTACTCGGTCCCAGACCTCGTTTCTTCCCCCCCCCCCCCCTGCATTTTATACCTGCATCTTATTATTATTTCTTGTTACCAACTGATCAATACATTGTTAAGCGCCCAGGTGGGGAGAATAAAGACTATCATCAACGATGTGTTGTTGTCTTTTTTTCACTCTATTTCCAGAGAGCGCGTAGTGAGTGATCAAAAATTGTAAAGGCGACTGTATTATAAGTCGTCGTGTAGGGTTATATGTTATCACTATGGCCAAACTGGAAAACTACAAATGCTGCTCAGCTGAGTTATTAGCTCGACTTCTGGAAAATCAAGTTCTCTTTCTCTTTATTGTAGAGGGCCCACACTGGACCGTAAAAAATTGCGAACCGACTGTATTTCAAGTCATCTTGCGGGGTATTGGGAAAATCTTCAATGAGCAATAACCGCGCCTCGGATGAGCCTCACTGGCTACGGTGATGCAACTGCGCAAAGCTAAATAGAACATTACAAGCTGTGAATCTTATGCAGGGAGAACTTTTCACAATTGAGGGAGGTAAACAATTTACTTTGACTTGGATCGTTTTTACTTAGATCAAAGCGGAACGTCCCGGCTATATTTAGAGAATTTTATTGAGCTCTAAAGGACAATCGGTTAGCTAAAGTGTTTTCGGTTTCCTAAAACATACTCTAGCATTTTGTAAAAGGCGACCGCGTCCGCTTTAAGGTGGATTTCCACAGTCGCGTATTTTTTTACGTGCGTGAAAAACTTTAGAGACAATGTATGAACGACTTGCGTAGACGTCTTCGCAAGACGTTCATACATTGTCTATAATTTTTTTCACGCACGTAAACACACGTAAAAAGTTACGTGTCAGTAGAAATACACCTTTAGCGAGGTGACCATTAACTAGTAAAGTGAAGCTCTATTGAGTGCTGCGATTTCCGGAATTGACAACCAACCGACAGCTAAATAAAGAATACAGTGCCGCTTGAATACAGGTTTGATGACTTTATTCAATTTCTCGTGATTGCAAACCATTATTCAGTATTCATTATTTCGCATAAAACCAATTAATATGTACAGAGCAACATCTGTTGGTGAATAAACGAGGACTAACAACACTACACTTTAATTTTGACACTTGCCAAGAATTCAAATTAAACTCAGCAGTAAAAGACTAGGTTATATAAACTACACTTAGAGACGTTTCGAACCAGCTCGTACCCTAAAGAGGTTCTCTTCAATTAAGGTACTATTTAATATATTTTTTTATATAATCACTTTTAATGAGTTGGCAATGGCAACTTATTCTTCGAGATTTAGTTTGATAACAAAATAAATATTGCGGTTTTTTATTCCACAGATTCTATCTGTCAACGACTTAGATTCTGAGCTTTTTCTAGACAAACATTTCATAATGGAACACTGCATTCATGTCCTGAAGTTTTCTTTTAAAATGATTTCTGAATATCCAATCTTCGGGTTATTTCATTGTGTTACCAGTTTAATGTCGTCGTTAACGGCAACTTTTGGCAATTCTATCATCATTTACGCCTTCTGGCAAACGTCTTCAATGCCTCTAACCTCAAGAATACTCCTGCTGAGCCTGGCTGCTTCTGATCTCGGTGTGGGTTTGATCGTCCAGCCGATTAACACAGCTACAATGGTGAGAATGTTAATTCTCATTGACAGTGATGGCGATGAAGACAATCCTGCCTTGCATCCTATTTGTCCTCTTGTTAAAACCTGGCAATTTTTCGGAATTTTATTCGCTGGCGCGTCACTGTTAACGATAGGAGCCATTTCCATAGACAGGTACCTTGCGCTGTCTCTGCATTTAAGATACCGGGAGTTAATGACTCCAACTAGAGCCTTTATCGTAGTAACTGTTATCTGGATAACAGCTTTTCTGTCGGCTCTGCTACAAACATTGATAACTTTTAACGACTTGATTAACGCATCTGGCGAAGTAGTAATAATCGTATTGGCTTCATTCGCTTACATCAAGATTTACAAAATCGCTCGCCATCATCAGAATCAGATTCAAGCCCAAGCTCAACTTGAGAATCAAACTGATCAAAGCACGCAACTAGCCCTCGCCAAGAAGTTGGCCATTAACACCTTTTATATTTATGTTATACTTTTGATCTGCTATGTCCCTTCGCTTTGCATTTTACCTATATTTATGATGACACCCACACCGGGTCCTTTATTAACGTTATGCTATTTCGTGAGTGCTTCTCTAGTTTTTTATAATTCTTCCTTGAACCCGTTGGTGTATTGTTGGAAAATCTGCGAAGTTCGTGAAGCTGTCGTGGACATTTTAAAACGCCTTTTTTCAAGATGTATTCCTTGTGACCGTTCGTAGAACAAAGTAACTTAAATTCTGTCAGAACACCTAATAATGGTATCAATAACAGTAACTTTTATTTACGTGTTTGCGTTTCAGGTAGAACCGTCGATCGTCAAATTTGTGTGGATTTTTGTAACTGTCAACCATCATCTGAACTTAATCTCCATTATCACCGTTGTCTATCTTAAGTAAGTCGTTAAAGAGTGAAAATTGCCGCTTAAATTGTCGGGAAAACATTCGTTGTAATTTACTTTCACTTAGTTTAATATTGATGTTATTTAATTAAGCATCTGGGTCTGTTTCCATCCGTAACGAGTGGAATTAGAGGACAACGCCCGTCCTAGACAGTTTTCAACAACACATGCAGGTGATTATTTCTTATCGTGTGGTGTTCATAAGTGGACTTAAAGCCTGAGTTTGATCTTAAGGAAATCAATAACGCCGGTCAATTCTTTCATCAAACGGTACGTTTGTTATCCAAACTTTTGCGCTTTTTTGTCGCCGCCAGTTTCCAAGCGAAAGTATATTACGATTCTATGAAAACTTTGAACGATTATTAAAAAATGCGGTGCATGCAAATTTCTGCATGGCCTTTCTCTCCTTGATAATTATTAGCCTCTACAGTATGTACCAATAAGATATTTCTCCTTTACTGACATCACTACCTTGTTAAGCGCCCTGGTAATGAGAATAAAGAATACATCACGAGGTGCTGTTATCCTGAAAGGTCGTGTATTGCAAGATTTTCATTTTATTTAATTCCAGAGGACTGCAAATGCTGCGGCACTGAGTTATTATCTCGACTTCTGAAATATCAGGCTCTCTTTTCTGTTGTTTTTGTTTGTTTGGGCCCGCAGTGGGCCGTCAAAAATTGCAAAGGCGGCTGTATTTCAAGTCGTCTTACAGGGTATTGGGTAAGAATGGACCGATATTCGATACCAAATATTCGATACACCGATATTTTGACAATTTTGAAAAGTATCGATACTTTCGAAAAATATCGCACTTTCGATACGTTTTCGATACTGCACAAGTGACCTGAGCCTGCGGTCTTCTGGTTAGCACCTGAGGTTTAAAATTTAATTTTGCTCAAACAAATATTCATGTTCTTGTCAACATTTTAATTTTTTATTATTGCCTGCCTTGACGTCCACACGTTCTGATGCAACAGGGAAACAAAAAGACCATAAATCAACATCCATAGCTGCCATTTTTAATGTCAGGACTGTCCTTTGTGACCCCTTACACGGTTAGACAAATCACGTGACATATTAATGACGTCAGGACAGAAATGACGTCATAATATCGATATCGACATGGAGAAAAAGGCAAATATCGTATCGTATCGTTTTGAAAAACCTGTATCGGCCCATCCTTAGTATTGGGAAAAGTTTTAAATCAGCCAAAACCGCGCCTCGGATGAACCTCACTGGCTACGGTAATGCCACTGCGTAAAGCTAAATGAAAACAAAACAAGCTGTGAATCTTATGCAGGGAGAGCTTTTCACAATTGTGGGAGGTAATCAAGTAAAACTTTGTCGAAAAATTTTAAAAACAAAGAGGAAGTACGGCTTTACAAACAAAACGTCTGAAGGGGTCATGCAAATGCTTGTGCGCACATCAGCCTGTAAAAGAAGAAAAAGTTATGATTTTGAGTTACGTTCAACGCATGCGCAAATCGCGATCTTCGGTAAATACACAGTTTATTTCTTTCTTCTCCAATGCCAGCTTCTGCTTATTGTTAACGGAATACAGCTGTCATCCGTTGAGAGCATCCCCACATTTGACGTGTTTTTGTGGGGGCAAAGCCCGCACATTGGCGTCGACTGAGGGATTTATTTATTTATTTGTGTGTGGGTTTGCTTGTGTCACGTGGTCTTCTGCGAAAGAGCCTGAGGCCGGAGCCTGGGGATGAGTGCGTGTCGAGTAGAAATCGGCCATATTGGATTTTGGCGTGTCGTTTCGTGTGGTTTCTTTTTGTACTGTTTTGATTTCAGCTGTTCCTGTAGTTGCTCGTCATAACAGCAGCTCACGAAGTCATACTAGCCAACAATTCGTTTGGCTGGAAGTCTGTGCAGGTTGCACATCAATTCAAGAGGAGCTTTTACGCTTACGCAAGCCAAAAAAGCGAAAGCGATGTAATGATCGATCTCTTTCGTATCTGTCGAGCTAGCGTCGTACATGTAGGAATATTCGAAAACTAAATCGGGTTTCAAATAAGCTTCATTAACGATGGATCTATCTAGAAACCAGAGCGTTGGCTAAAATCGAGTGCGTGGCTGCTTGTTCGGAACAAAAGAAAGAGCTTTTCAGATGAAACAGCACAATTTAATACATTTTTACTTGAATCAGTCTATATGGCTATATGTTCTGATATATGTAAATTATTCTGCAATGCATACCTACGGAGCGATATAATAAACAAACCATTTTAGTGCTACTGGTTAAAAAAGAAAAAAATTGTCTCCTCTGGGATTCGAACTCGGGACCTCCCGCACAGTAGTCGGACGTTCTACCATAGAGTCCTAAAGTGATGACGTCATAAATACTTTTTTTTTCGATTTAACAACATTTGACCCCTGATTTGGAAAGAGCAATATGAAAGGACTTTACAGGCCAAATTTGAGGTGTATACGATAAATAGCAGTCGAGATATGGCCACCAGAATACATAATTAACTTTCATCTGTTTTCTCGTGTTTGGAAATCGTGATGAAACACTCGCACTCGTTTTTGAAATAGTATTTCAAGTTGTTACCAACAATTTAACCACTCCTTTTATACACGATGATTTTGGTATTAAATGTATACCTTAAGGCTACTATTTATTGCGATTCTTAAATTTTGTGATATCGGAAACTGCGTATTTTGCGAGTGTTTTGATTTTGCGATTATTCAAAGATTTTGCTTGAGAAAAAATAATCCCGAAAATGAAAAAGAGTGAGGAACAGGGCAAGAAATAATTATTTGAATTTATTTATGTTAAGGAAAGATAAGGTAAGTTATTCTTGGTAGGGAAACACAAAAAGTAACGTACTAATCTCAACAAAAACACTTTGTCAAAACAAAAAACGTCAAAAAGCGTCCTTTTTTTTATCTTGCTTAAACTGCAAAACAGGGTAAATTTCGCGATCGAGTAGGAATTACTGCGGCTACTTAATTTGGCGACTTGCAAAAAATCGCAAAGATTATTTGCCGCATTAAATAGCAGCCTTAAGGCAATTGAATGTACTAAATGAATTCACCAAAAAGAAGAATCAAATTTGAAATTATCAAGCTCCCACACGTACGCATTGCGGACCTATTTTTTTCACGTGTCTTTATATCGGAGGTTCGGTCGACCAACTGGGTGAGAACCACAAGCAAGTTCCACAGCTTGTGATATCTTTATTTAGCTTTGCGCGGTGCAATTACCATAGCCAAGTTCCCCAAACATCAGTTGCCCTTTAACAGATGTGAACAGTTTGACTAATTTTAAAGCTGCTATTAAGAGTCGCGCTTGGAAGTATTTTTTAGATTCATACAACCCTTTTATACGTAAACCTTTTATAATGGTTAGGATGAATTTCTGATTAAGCAAGAGGACGGGAACGTCAGTTGACGACCGCGCGCGCATCAAAACTACCCATATATGTGTAGCGCGCGCACAATCTCGTTCCCAGAACGAGGAACGGGGAACGTGGACTCTGGGAACGAGATTGGCGCGCGCATAAAAACACCCAAATACGGGCATTTTTAATGCGCGCGCCGTCGTCAACTGACGTTCCCGTTCTCTTGCTAAATCAAGTGTCTATGTCCGAGCCAACGTGATTAACATGGGTTCGATGTCTTCAACACTTGCGCGCTTTCACACATCTTCATTGCTTACAAAATGGTCTCATTTGATATTCAAAATGAGGCATAGCTCTGTATGAAGTTAGATTGAATATTAAAAAATAAGCATTGGATCGGAAGTGTGTTTAAGTTTGTTCCTTGGCCGCCACGTCATTACAATTTGAATCTCTCGGGATTGATTGCAAATCATCAATACCCAAATTTTCGAGATTTCTGCACTAATCATTCTGCTTGATTTTGCATTCGAAATTTCCGAAGTGTCCGGAATTTTTACTCTCTGCTTTTTCTGGCTAGTAATTAATGTCAAGTAAACAATATGTGCCATTTCCAAAGCTTGTATGATGGCTGGTATGCGAGCTTTATCTCGACATTGTTGAGCTTACATCAATTGCACAAAAATGTTAAACATTTCGAAAAAGATATTAATGGTGCATTGTTTTGTGAAAACCATATTTGTCGTGGCATATTTGAATGAATATTAATTGCATATAAGAGTTTAAGTGTCAAGACACTCCCATAATTTTAGTGTTGGTCATCGTTGTTGTGTGAAGCAAACGGCGAACATCTTCGATCCTCCATGTGCTTCGTTCAGATAAGTCCACATTTTCTGTCTTCTTTTTAAATGTTATTTCTTTAGTTGTTGTGCAGCTTTAGAATTATGCTAACCTTTAAGTTTTGCCTTTTAAACGGTCTAATTTAACCAAGCAGTGAAGTTTAGTTCGAGTTACTCATCGGCCACGGCGCGGAAATCGTTTTAAATACGTTTTTCCCTTGAGTAGTTATTGCATTATACTGTTAAACCAAGCACGGATAGTTTCTTACGCCTCTAAATTTTCGCTCGCAATTTGTACCGAATAGAATGTGAGGTTTGTTTTTAGTTTTCTATACTTGTCACTCAGTAAGCTGGCGTCAAACCAAACTCCTTTGACGCCTCCTTCCCGTACCAGACGGTAAATAATTTTTTTTGCATGGTTAAGAATACAAATACCTTAATCCTTTACTGCGTTTTTCGTCAAGTTTAGCAGCAGCAGAGCAGTAGAAGTGCTTCCAAAAGAATTTACAAACAGAGCGGCCATGTTCAGTGTTGGCGCCAAAAAATTGGGAATTAGCAGCAAGCAAGTGGGGAGTTGTTATTCCATCCTCGCCGGCCTCTTCGTTTTACAAACAATTACAGTTTCAGGTAGGGTGATCGTTCGATGATTGCTGAACAGTTAATTTGTCATTTTCAAGATCCTGTCTCAATTTTAAGTCTGTCTGTAAGCCTACATTCTGTACCGAGGCAGAACGGATGTGATCTGCTTTTATTAACAAGACTGCCCTGTATGGTGATCAAATTTTAAATTGGCTTAACTGCTTTACTTTGAAGTGGTGGTAAATTTGGTAAAGCGAGCTCAAGAATAGCCTTGATTATTTTTTAACACGCGTTTTTCACTATGATATTTGATTTAAAATGCCGTGCAACCATTTTGGAACTCGATTATTACAGTAGCTCTGATTTTTTAATGGCAACTCCATTCCAAATAGATACGTTTCTATTATCCAACCATGCTTGCTTTTACACTGTGATTTGTATTCGGCACACTTGTATTTTAATTTTAACGTGAACAAAAATAGAGATAACCAGTGCTTTCAGAACAACTTCGGATTGATAAAACAATGCCGTAACATAAACTGAATATTTAACACTTATCACTGGTCTCGAGGAAAAAACATTAGCGGGCAACAGTTCAGAAATTTGCAATGTTGCCCGCTCAGAAATTTTGGCGGGAAACAGTTTTATTGTTAGATCTCATGAGATTCGTTTTTGTTCAAGTCACTAAGAACTAATGTTTTCTCTATTTTCTTCAGCTGGTTCATGAACAGAGATCAATGTTAAAGAATGTGCATCAAGTGCAGCTATTGTTTTGATCAAAGTCTGGTAGCTCTCCGTCTCTGGAAACTTCCTATTTCAGATAAGTATTTTTTTGTTGTTCTTCCGGTTATTTCAAGTTTTCGGTACAAAAACGTTTCTTTTATTATATATGCTCTTGTCCTGACCAAGAGGAATTAATAAAATTTAGTAAAAAGAACGCAAGACTGCAGTTGATCATTAAGTTAAGTATCCTTTCTGGTTCGTACAAGAAGCAGTAACGGTGTACAAATCTCTTAACGGTCTTGTACCTACTTATTTGCAATCTACCTTTACTGATAGGAGTAATATAACTCAATACGCACTGAGAGAACAACAAGCAGAACAAGCCATGGTATGACAATACTTGTCGACAATTAAAGAAGCAATTACAAAATCTTGCTAAGAAAATTAGTCCGACAACCCAAAGACAATTGCGACAAGAGTATTTTGTTCTCAAAAAGAAATATAAAAAACAAGTTAAATTGGCGCATAAAGAGTACAAAAATCAACTTATGAATGAAATAACTGCATTGGATTCTAGACACAGTCAGGACGTCTGGAAACAAATCAACAAACTTAGGAAAAATAATACGGTTGAGGAAAAACCCCTCATCTCCCCAGAAGACTGGATACGGCATTTCCAGGAGTTACTATGTCATAACCATGAATCTGGCGCCAATAATTATCCAACCGATGACGAAGAATCTCGCGAAGATAATAACCACACGAATAACATGGATGATACAGAAGTTCTGTCAGCTGATGACATTTTAGGAATACCTATCACATCGAAGGAAATACATGAACATATTTCCAAACTTAAAACAAAAAAAGCAAGTGGCGTGGATTCTATCTTAAATGAAATGATTAAACATGGAAGATATTATTTATTGCCTTCATTAGAAAAAATTTTCAACGATATACTTAACACCGGTAAATTTCCTACCGATTGGAATATAGGGGTGATAAGACCCATTTACAAAAAGAAGGGCGATAAACGCTCGCCAGCCAACTACAGGGGAATTACTCTAACAAGTTGTCTAGGAAAATTATTCACATCAATTTTACAATCAAGATTAAATAAATTTATCGAAACTCACAACATTCTCAACCCAGAACAATTTGGATTTAGACCAAATGCGAGAACAACAGATAGTCTTTTTATTTTGCAACAACTCATTCATAAGTACACTAAACAACATAAGAAGCTTTATGTTGGTTTTATTGATTATGAGAAAGCTTTTGATAGCGTATGGCAGTCTGGGTTGATTTATAAGTTGCAACGTTATGGTATCAAAGGCAAATTCCTAAATGTCATTAAGTCCATGTATTCTTCGATTAAGAGTTGTGTTCGCATAAATAAAAACACAACAACGGATCTGTTTTCATGCAATAAAGGCATAAGGCAAGGTGATGGATTAAGTCCAGTTCTGTTTTCTTTGTTTATGAATGATTTACCAGATTACTTTAGAGTCAACAAATGCAAAGGGGTAGTATTAAACAATCAACTACTTAATTGCCTAATGTACGCAGATGATCTATTAGTATTAAGCGATTCTCCAGAAGGATTGCAACAATCACTTGACGTTATTCATAAGCACGCTCAAGAATGGAAGCTAAAAGTAAACACCAAAAAATCAAACATCATTGTATTTAGTGGTAACGGTCAGAACAAACACAAAAAAGATTTTAAATACGACAATGAAACTTTAAATATTGTCGACAAACAAACATATCTAGGCATAGAAATGACATCTTCTGGTCGTTACACCTATGCAAGAGAAATAATTAGCAAAAAGGCTACCAAAGTTATTTCCATCATTAAACGATTTCTATCCAACATTGATTCATCAACAATTGTGATACGAAATAAACTTTTTGATGCTTGAGTTAAACCCATACTTTTGTATGGTTGTGAAATATGGGGACCCGAACTTTTATCATACAAAACACATTTCGATAAAAGTACAATTGAACAAGTTCACATCCGGTTTTGCAAACAAGCTTTAAATGTACCATGGTATGCAGAAAACGTAGCATGTAGAGCAGAACTAGGTCGATACCCTTTAGCAATAGACATTAAAGCATCTATCTTATGCTATTTTCAAAGATTAGAACATAAGATAACCAATCCCATATTAAATGATGCATTCCTTTACGCCAAAAAACATACTAAATCTGTTAGTTTATTAAATGATGATGAAGCATTAGGAATTCTCGCCGATAATGACACATCAGCCCCACAACTTTCAACGAATTCTTGCTCTAAAATTAAACATAGGTTAAGAAAAAATTATTTCCAAAATTGGTCAAAGGTCCGAAATTGCGCGTCAGTTAGCTCTAGAGAAAAATTCACTCACAAAGAAGTTAAAAAAGATTACCAATTAGAAGAGTATCTCACTACAGTTAAAAATCCAGCGCATCGAATAAAAATAACTAAACTAAGATTAGGGGTACATTCCCTACGCATACAGACTGGAAAATATGAAAATGCAGGAGCATCCATACCAGTTGAAGAAAGGAAGTGCTTGGTATGTAAGGAAAACCACATAGAGGACGAACAGCATTTTTTAATGTATTGCAAAGGGTATAATGATATTAGAAAAGAGCTTCATTCAATCGTGTCACAAACTGATCCTCGCTTTGTAGATTTAACTGATCATGAAAAAATAAAGTACCTTCTTAAACTAGATAATTATGCTACCTCTAGAATCATAGCTAAATATATCTTCCTAATGTTTCAAAAAAGAAAAGAAATTTTAAATTGAAAGTTATATCAATAAATAGTTGTATAATTAATAGTCCAATAATTACCGTAAACGTTTGCATTGTAATTTCATTGTTTGTTATTGAGTAATTTGTTAGCACAGTTGCTATAACACCTTTATTGTAACTAGACCAATACCTCCCTTTGGAGTGTAAGGCACAATAAAGATTTACTGTTACTGTTACTGTTACTCACTCACTCACTCACTCACTCACTCACTCACTCACTCACTCACTCACTCACTCACTCACTCACTCACTCACTCACTCACTCACTCACTCACTCACTGCCCATTGTGCCCACTGGCACGTAGGGCAGCAACAAAGGTCCTCCACTGCTGTCTGTCTTTGGCCAGCTGTTGGATGGTGTTCCAGCTTTGGTTTAAGCTGAGAGACACCGTGGGCAAACTCGCTGTTTCTTTGCCCCGCACAAACTATCTAAAAACCAGTTTTAGTTACCAAGGTGCGGTGCTTTGGAACAGCTTACCACCTGATTTGCGGCAAGCACAAACTCTCAATGGTTTTCGAATTGGTTGCCGACATCATTTTTCTTAGTCACTAACTAGCGTTTTACTTTTTATAGCACATGGCATTCATGTAAAGCAGAGTTATGTTAGTATAGATTAGTATTGTTTTGTTTTTAGTATTGTATTTATTACCATTGGTATTTTATAATTGTATTTTTGATGAAGTTACGATGTTTAAATAAAGTTACTATCCTATAACGCAATGATGAGCAAACCAAATCGAACTTGTTCGAAATAGTCATAGGAGTACGGGCACCTTCGGTCCAGGAGGGGGGAGGGGGGGGGAACCTTTCTGCCCGAAAAAAATGGCATGGGTTGAAAGCCGAATAAAGAGGCATGTTAAATGAAAAAACAAAACATGCATTGAAATAGTTGTGTAGAAACTTCGCCTTAAGTTCCTAATGAATTTCCTGGCGTTATCCGAAGGTGTCAATGCACTGAATCCTTTTTCGGATATCTTTTATTATTTCACTCTACTTCAGAAAAAATTATATTAATTTTGGGGAGGCAATTTACATTGTTTTCCCCCATTTGAAAGTAATACAAAAGCGTGTAAAACATGCAGGGATGAATGGGTTTTAAAAAATTTCGTTGAAAGTTTTAAGCTAGTCCTGAGAACTCAACATTTGAGTCGAAGGCATGAGCTTCATAACATTTCTAACAGCTTAAAGGTCTTGCACTAAATCCACCGTGCGCAAACGCTCAAGCTATGGAAAAGCTGATCGCAACTGATTAAAACTGAAGAGTCAGCCACGCAAGAATTTGCGAAAAAAATTGAACATGATTATAGCAATATGCGAGAGGAAACAAACGCAGATGAATGAGAAATTTGGACTTTTGAACAACAAAGTTAGGTATATTTCCAATACTTTTCCCGTTGATGTAATTCGTTTTAAACGTAATGTTGACTATATAGACTTTTCGGCTTATTTTCTATTTTTTCTTTAGGCTTGTTGCCCGAATTCTAAGCATTTTGCCCGAAAAATTTTGGCACTGGGGGGAGGGGGGCTGCAGCCCCTCTCGCCCCCCCCCCCCCGCCTCGTACGCCTATGGAAATAGTAACGAGAAATGTGTTCTCAACTGTTAAAACAGTGATACACCAGACTATATAGCTACTGTTTTAGACATCTTGCTATGCAATGGAAAGTACCTTGAGTAGATTCATATCAAATTATCTTGGTCGTTTCCTAAGTACTTGGGCAATGAAAAAAAATCATCATCTGAAGGAAAGCACTTCTAAAAGAGCATTCAGACTGACACAGTAAGCATGTCTTTAAGATCAAAAAGTTCGTTCTGAATTGAGAGAATTGACATCTAGTACCGCGTTCTTCCAAAACCTATTATCTTTGCTCAGCCGAATAGAAAACATATCTATTGTAAGTAAAGACGCAAACAATACAACAAATTGTGGAGGGAGCCGCCTAGCGATCGAGTTTATATGTACATCAGTTTAAAACAAAGATGCTAAAACTGAAATGTTGCAGTGTACGTTCTGACGTAACCAAAATAGAAGCTACAACATCAACAGTAAAGAAAAATCTGAGTAAAAATTACAAGGAATTTTAACGTAACAGGCATAAAATTCCATCAATTACAAGCTACAGCGAAAAAAAAGAGCTTAGTTAAATAAAATTCACACTATTTTATACAAAATAAGAAAAAAATCACTTCGATTGACCTGGTTGGAGTTAAAAAGTGTGATATTCACAAGGAGTGGTTCATAAACGGGTTGAAAACACCATGGATTAAATAACTTGCCATTCATGCTTATTAACAACTAAAAGAAATACGTTTTTATTTTTTCTCGCATAAAAATGTTTTTACACTGTTTATGTTTGACATCAGTCAAAGCAAAACTGAACCAAACCATAGTAAAATGTTACATGGACGTGTTATTCAGTCACAATACCCTATGTTTAACACTATTCTTGTTTCAAAAATTCGTTCAAAATTACACTTTACTCTCGTTGTGAGTAATATTTGTTGGGAGGTTGAGATATTGCATACTAGCCTTCCACGCATGCAGTCGTTTTTTGTGGAGATCGTGTTTCACTCCTTTACTCCTCCTAGTGATTGTTAATAAAAATTAACCATTATTTTTAGGTTTCCTACGACACAAATATATATTGGGCTGTTCAAAAAACTGTTAAAATTCATGACAAAGTTATATTGATGTTTCTTTGTTTCTCCAGGTGGAGCAGATATATAAAAAAGAGAATGCAAGGACTCTGGAGTGCAACAATTATGGGTCAAAGCGACGATGGTGTGGCTGTTGGATTCTGAAGTAAGTTGACTGTTGGCAAATTCGTTTTTCGACAATAAGTCCATAAAATGTAAATTTTGAAATGGCTTAGATCCAGTTCATAATTTTCGACGGTCAACATGAAACTGTTGAATATTATGTTCACCTTTCTTTGCATAATTTTATTGTTAGTCGAATGAAATATTGATCGATAAATGAACACGAAAAAAAATGTTCAACACTTTTATTAAGGGAATTCAAACAAAAACTCATGTAAACCCATTCCTTGCAGCTCAAAATGCATAAAGTTAAACTGAAACAGTACTTGAAACAGGCCTTAACTCGTCACTTAAAAGATTTCAATGCTAAAATTTGTTTAACAACAACTATGAAATATTACAGACACCTCCATACTTTGACTTATCAAGAATGTTAGAAAGTTATCATTATGGTCGTTCGCTTTTAGAAGGATAAAGTTCAAAACCAAAAGATAGAGAATTGAAAAGAAAAGTATCGTTGTTTCTCATATCTTGTACAAAGAGTGTCGTTATTAATAATGTATCTTCAGTTAATTTTTCTATCAAATATGATAAGGTGATAAACACTATTAGGATATTGTCTTGTTGAACTACCAAGATATCACAAATTACATTGAAATAAATGTATAACAATTAGTTAAGTTAGGAAAACAGATGTTTTGATCTAGTATTTGAAAGGGTTAACATTCAGTTTTCTAAAACTCCACGTTTAGGGTCATCCGTGTGGCGTTTCTGTAGTACGAACCAAACCAAGAAAAAAACAACAAAACTAACTTGTTCGAAAACTTCTTAGGAAAGTATTCGAAAAGTGTTTGCAAAACAAGGATTTGCGATTGCTCTGAATTGAAGAATACAGTAAGAGGAAACATGCAGCCTAAAACATACTAACGTTTCTTTGTAAACGATATAATTGGTAGCTATCATGTAAGACGATCGGCAACTTTCTTATACGACGATTTGCGTATGAAAATACGCAAATATTTTGTATATTTTTCAAATATTTCGTTCTCAGAAATTTTAGCTTGTCAATTTTTAGCTTGTCAAGCTACTCTACGAGCTTAAAAAAGTTTATGATGATGATGATGATGATGATATGAAATTTGTTTCCAAAGGCGTGTTTTTAAGCTAGTTCCTACTTTAATATTATTAAATAGAATTTGTACCGGAGATGTATTTTATAACTTAATATTTTTATAAACCGGACGGGACGTTTATCCCTTTCAGATATTTGGAAATGTGAATAAACTCGTTTTTGTTTAGCAATAAAGTAATTATCAATAAAATTACATTACTTTAACTGAACTTTATAATCTATTTTCCGCTTTTAATTCTGTAGTTTCAAGCCGTCTGTCGTTGCTTATTTAACACTTCTTTAAGTAAAAAAATGTTGAACAAAAATTATTTGGACAAATGACTACCAATAATAAAACACTTTGAGCAACTAGGCCCAGTTAGAATAAAAATTCATACATCCAAGAAGGCCGAGAACACAATATCTAAACACAAGATTGTTGTTTTGTATATCCTGTTTATGGAATGGAAGTTGACATTGGAAAATACTGGAAATCACGGTAGACATACTTTGTAGGTTCCACAAAACATATTTGGAAGAAAAAATGAAAGGGAGTTTATTTTCGAGGAACAGCACTGTATTGTCCGTCTGAAATTTTTTTAAATTGTTATCATTAGTTGAAAAGCAGTTGTAATAGTCCTACAGTTATTCTCTTTAAAATGACATGTTTTGGCACAAAAATTTAAAAACGTTGAGTAATACGTTTTTGTAACTCGACTAAACAAATTATTTTTGCTCGTCGCGAATGTTTTGCTTATTTTCTTTCTAGTGACCCTGAGAACGATTTTGATTCTTTAGCTCACTTGTATTAGAATTAACAACTAATATTATTTTATGCGCCATTGTTAAAATCTCGTAAATGTCTCGATAGATGTTTTCACCACGAAAGTTTAATAGTTGACATTTATACGCCTAAGTTCTTTTTTAAAGTCAATTGCAAAAGTTAGGTACAGTTCCCAAAACACTCTTTCGAGATACCTCAAAATTAGATTTCCACCACACATGCAAAGATCGATTATACGTGCGCAGTCCAGTTAATTTAATTTATACAGGTTATTAGATTGTTTAGCAGTATTTTGAATGGAAATAAGAGTTATGTGGGGGTAGAAACAGCACATACTTAAAACATTTGTAAACTTAAACTTTTTAAAAACAAGGAACAACCAACAACCAAATTTTGTCAGTTTTGCAGATCCAGTTTTCCATTTATCAGTTTTAATCAGGAGCCATAAGGCTCCTGGTTTTAATATGACATTTTTTAAAACATCTTGAACACGCCTTCTAATATATTGATATTCTTCTCAATATAGGAACGCAGAGATAAGAAGGATTTTGCAAGAAAATCAATTGTGAAGCATCACAAACTTGTACAATGGAACATAAAGAATGTGTCAAGAGTAAACTTTCAAGATTCTTGAAATAAAGTATTGACTGTTATTTGTCATCTTTCGTTAAATAATTCTGCTTATTTACCAAGTACTTCAAATGGCGGCATCTACGGAAGCCAAAAACTATCAAAGCAAAAGAATTGTTTTCAGTTGGGTAATGCGAAAAAAGACTTAAAGTAACATTCGTAATTTAACTGGTGTAAAGAAAGTGTAAAGAGCAAATTAAAGGAAGACCCACGAAACGCTCTTAAACACTTTCTACTAAAAAAATCTCGTAATTAAACATAGAATAAAATGAAAAGAAGTTGAGCATTCTAAAAGAAACGCTCCATCAACACATGTGTTCTTGTGTCTTACTTTACTTTATTTAAAGTTAGTTCTTTTAAGAATGTCGTAATGTCTTTTACAATGTCGTTGTAATTTAAAAATTACAACGACATTTGAGGACCTCAAAAAAGGAGATGGAGGAAGGAAGAACGACTCCCACACACCCTTCTCCCACTCCCCTCCGGAGAAGGAGAGAGTGGAGGGGAGGTACTCCCACACACCCTTCTCCCACTCCCCTCCGGAGAAGGAGAGAGTGGAGGGGAGGTACTCCCACACACCCTTCTCCCACTCCCCTCCGGAGAAGGAGAGAGTGGAGGGGAGGTACTCCCACACACCCTTCTCCCACTCCCCTCCGGAGAAGGAGAGAGTGGAGGGGGAGGTACTCCCACACACCCTTCTCCCACTCCCCTCCGGAGAAGGAGAGAGTGGAGGGGAGGTACTCCCACACACCCTTCCTGGGTTAATTTATTCAGCGATGTCTCTGTAGTGTTTGCTTTTTCATCTTTGTTTCTTTTACATTTAAATACTATTTACTCCCTATAGCAACTCCTCTCTTTCTAAGAAGATTTAGCAACTTAAGATATATACTTTCTTTGTGGGAGGGTTGTTTATTCCATCTAAAATTTTCAAGATTAGTAGGGAGAGTTTTCTCCTTTCCACAATCGTCCACTATCCCAGATGAGAAAAGAGTTGGTGAAGTTTTAATTTCAATCAGTCCTTCTTTCTCTTAGAAGAAAAGATTGGGAAGTGAGTATTATTCCAATCCAACACCATTTACTGTCTCAGAGGTGAACATGTTGGGAGGGATTCTACTCCTATCTACAATCCTACTCTCTCACATTGAGAAGAGTTTAGATTGTGGACAGAAGTTACACTTTTTCCACTGTCTTTTTCATCTGGGAGAGTTGAGGATTGTGGATGGGGGTAAAAGGTCCTCCCACAATCTTCTCTAGACCAATGAAGATTGCTGATGGATGTTAAACCTCTCCTACAGTCTTCCCTTCTGGGAAAGTAGGGATTGTGGACGAGAGTAAAACTTCCCCATAATCCTCACTTTTAGATAACGTAGAGGATTGCGGGTGGAATCCACCGTTCAAGCGTCTCCTCCACGAGATTGGAGGATTATGGATCAGAGTTAAATTCCCTTTGATATTTTTCTCGAAGTAAAGTGGAGAATTTACGGCCTCATGCGCTTACTGGCGCGACGAGAATTGACGATGATGATGAAAGTGGAGAATTTTAGATGGGAGTGAGACTTTCTCCCACAGTTTGCGTATATATCCCTTCTGGTATTATCTTCTTTGGACAAGAGGGAATTGCTCATCGGAGTAAACTAAATTTAAATGTAAAAGTAATGGACAGCGACACAAGTTTCACCGCAATCACTTTTCAAGTGATGTGGCATATTTTATATCCTTATTTTTTGGGACTTAGTAAGGTTACATCAGGGCAGGGTTTTAAGAGCATTCGGGTCAAGCCTTTAATCTGCTCTTAGTTTCTTTTTTACAGTCGTGAAGTTGACTTTATTTATATTGACTCATTTATTGTGTGGTGTAATTACTGATAAGAATAAGGATTAAGGAGAACTCAGTGTACAATAAAACCATTTTCCCGTAAAGTTTACAAAGCCATATTTATTAGTTGCCTACAAGGTAATGGGGCCGGCGCTGTATGACAGTTTTCTACCACTCTTAACTGCGAAAATTAAGATCTTAAAAAAAAAACAAGAGAAAGACGTTTTTTCGCTCGTTTGCAAGTTATAAAAATACATAAGAAGTAAACATTTTCTTTCAGGCACATGTCAAAACTTTTAAACGATCCTTTATTTACACTCAGTGTTTGTATCATTATTAATTGTTGCAGTTACAAAAAGTCCCTCCATGAATAAAAAACGTTTCCAAATGTTTTTCTACTTCTCGTTACTGTTCACTCGGGCGCTGTTTTGTTGTTTATTTTCTCGGTTGCTCGCTCTGTTACTTTCCTGTTGAAAGAATCAAACATCGACAACATATTAGAAAGAGGAAAATAATAATTTCTATCTAACCCCCATGAATTCTCAAGTTAGATGATCACAATCTAATTTCTCCTTTTTAAGAGGCAAGAAACAAAATTAAGATGATATAAACAGCTGGCGGAATATTACTAGAAATTGTTTAACCTTAAAAAAACAAACAAACAATCTATAAGCAGAATTTACAACATTACACACGCATAAGTTGCAAGCGATGAACAAGAGTATAGAGTTTCAATTTAAACGTATTGAGTTATTCCACTTACTCTACGCCTTGCAATTCAATCAAACAAATTTTAACAAACAGACTAAACTAAGCGTGGTTGCGTTCCCTTTAGTACAAATCTTACTTGTGAATAGCAGTTTTCCAAACTTATGTATTCGCCATATTTTTCAAATTTTTTTTAAATGTAATGAATTGAATCCTACATGAAGACAATATTTCCCAGTTAACAACTTATGTACAGGATTGAACGCAAGCATTGTTCAGTTTGTACCTCATATTTCACTGCGTTATTTACAATTTTCATATTTCTTCATATTTGACAAAATTTATTATTTTCTCGTAACCTGTTTTTAAGTACTGTATATTGACACTGCGTGTAACGGAAAAAAAAACTTTGCATCTCTTCTTTATATTAGGTTTATCGAAAGTCGAGCATTTTAAAGGCGCTGTCATTATTGACATGCCACTGAAATCATCTTAAATGTTCCTAAAAGTCGGTGAATAATTTTTATAAGTTACTAGCACATTGGCAGAAAATATAGTTGAGAAAAGCGGAAAGTTTTTTTGCCGTTATTTAAAGATTGTATTTCTTGCACTTTCGGTCAGCATTTTTGCATAATTAGTAAACTGTAACATTTTTTTTTTGAATATTCTCCGATTCAACTCAATTGTAACAATGATCATCTTCCGTCAAGTTCAACTTCCTTTAATGCAAATAATTGGTTTCAGATATAAAGCATTAGCATGTTTACTTTTTGCTCACGAATTGAAAATTTTTCCAAACGAATGACTGATATTTTGTAGAACAAGTGCGTGAAACGTCCATTTAATATGAAAAGTGGAGGGAGGGGGCGGGTGGGATAGGAATGAAGACTTTGAGGGGGGATAACCATGTATATGGGGGGGGGGGGGACTGTGAAAAAATATGTGGTCACAATGTGGTGCAGAACTTTTTTTCTTTTTATATTCACCCATTAGTATTTATGCTTTTTTCTCCTACAATCATAACTTTAAAATGTCCATTCCATAATCTAAACACAAAATAAATTTAAAAGTGGGGGCTTTGACGTTTTATTGAATCATTTCCAACAGAAGTTGCAATGTCATTTACATCACTGGCATCACCACTGTCATTTTCAGTTGTCTGACTCTTGATCAGTGACATCGTCTGATTTGTCTTTTTGTGCCATTTTCCACGGTTTCTTTGCCCATAGCAGGTCTGAGTATTCTGTGGTTTGTTCCACGTCGTCCATCACGTCTGCTTCGATGAGATTTTTAAGGGCCTTGATGTAAAACCTTGGGTGGCGCTTGATCCTTGTCAACTTGGATTTTTACCGCACAACTTCTGGTAAGGGTGTCCTGACAAGACTGCATTTGCGAGGACTTCACCATAGATATGTAATTTATAAATGCTTGCTTTTCCCATATCTTTCTGCCGTCCGCCGTTTTTCTTTTCTGCTCATTCTTTTTTCTCTTCATTCTTCTCCTTTCTTTAGCAGCAACTGTATTCCAGCCAGAAGACTGCCTAGTATTTTGTATTTATAACTAATGCAGCGGTATAAAGAACTGATTTAACAATTTCATAGTTCATAACTCGCCCAGTTTTAAGGTGTAAATGTTAGCTATATTTGGGTATATGTCAAAGTATTGATCTCAGTTGGAAAACATGTTTCGAGGTGCTTGATGTGTTTCCCCAGTTTAATTTTAAATGTCATGGACAGTGTTTTGGACTGTGGGTATTGTGATTGTTAGGGCCTTTGTGTACTGTTAGGGAATGGGAGCCCTCAGATTTCTGTTGCGAAAGGGGGCCTTGGATTTTTTTTTTTGGTGGGGGGGGGGGTGGGTTGATGATGTCCCGCCCCTCTCCTCCTCTTCCATATTTCATATTAAATGAATTTTCTCTTTGCCTACTTTTGACGACCAGGTTTGGTTCTATTGATCAAATACGTAATACAAATAGGACTCTAATTTCGCATTAAAAAATAAATTAAATGCTAACCGTCCAAAATGTTCATTTAACTCGCTATATTTCTTTTAACGTTGCTGGTACATCAAGACAATCTTTCCTAGTTAACGATTTTTTAGAATATACTTGACAATGTATCGATATGGTTAAGAGAATTTAGATTTGATCACTTTTATATTTACCCTTTATTGTTTTAAATGAAATGTTTTCGTTTACATTTCAATTTGGTCGAATTGCGTTCATCTTTCTACTCTTTGCCATGCAATCAAACTTTTTTCAAATTAAATTAACGCGATTGGTTCGCTTTCAGTAATGATCTTAAAAATAAATTATCCACACAAATTTAAATTTCCATATTGTCCGATAATTTAATTAGGCCTGAGAATTTACAGCTACATGAAGACAATTTTTCCAGTGAACATTTTTTCTCAACACTTTTTTGAAATAATGTAGAAATATTTGAAATAGAAAATCGATTTTTCGTCTTATCTCGAAAAACAAACATGCTATAGGCACGGTTATTATTGACATGTCAGTGATTTGTACTGAATTTTCACATTTTTCTGCAAATTTATAAATCAGTAACAAACTGTTAAAAAAAAAATCCAGTCACACCTTGAACCTGATTTGTTTTGCGGCCTCTTATAAAGATTGTATAAATATAGTAAACTGGAATTGGTTGTGATCTTAACTTGATTTTTGTAACAAATTGCTTTCACGGTTACACGACCACTATGTCCTTCGTTGTAAACTTCTATGTACTTCTTTTCAATACCAGCACTATTTTAAGAGGTTATTTTATATATTCGAACAAATTTGATGGTCATTTCCTATGCCTACGTTTGGCTAAAATCCGTTGCACGGTTCCTTTAAGCGTTAGCATATTTATGTGATCTGTTAGATAAGAATACTTCCATTTTTCTTTTGACCATTTTCTTTGTAACATTTCTTGTTTAGCAGAATTTTTACGAACAATTTTGATTCTGGTCTTCTAATAAATACGTTATACGAACAGTATTCCAATTTTGAACTGTTTTTGTTTTAGAAAAAATTAACTTACTCGAAATAATCTGATTGCAACCTCACTGATTACTTTGTATCTTTTTTTGTTGCTGTTAGTACATCGACAGCAACAAATTTTCTTCTTAAGATACTTGACAATGGATCAATGTGGTAAGGTGATATTATGTTTTGATCAATCTTGGACGAAAATTTCTATGATAAACGACAGAAAAAGGCAAGATATTTATGATAAACTTATCTTTAATAAGATTTTCCCATGTCATCGTAGGCCAGTGTCCAAGAGCTAATCACTGCAAAGTAAATTGGCGGCACGTTCTTTCAAAATATTTCCCTTTAACCTGGAGAAAAAAGAAAACATTGTTAACTTTAGCTATTTTCTTTTGTTTAGTCAAAACTTTAGAAACGATTTTAATTCCCGTTGAGTGATCAATACGACAAATGAATAGCACTCTAATATTTTACTGATTATGCAAATAATATTTGCCAGCTTCAAATTAATTAACGAGCTCGAACGAAATATCAATTCTCGGACCTACAATTCGCTTGCTCCCAAAGTATCATGGCTTCATAATTCATGTGGCAGATGTGGTAAAGCAACGCACCGATGTCGCGTTAATTAGTCAAGGGTCCGAATCCCTTTGTTTCTTTTTATTATAAACGACAGAACAAAAAAAAAGAGTATACGATGAACTTATCATAAGATGAACTTATCTTACATTCGTCATCTTGCGCCAAAGCGCAAAAAAAAAAACCAGACTGATACGATGAACTTATCTTACATGCGTCATATTGCGCCAAAGCCCAAAGTTTATGAATCACTGCAATCCAAATGGCTGCACATTCTCCAGAAATATCTGCGTTCAACCTGGAGAAAAAAGAAAACATTATTAACTTTATAGGCTATTTTTTTGGTTTCGACGAACGTTAAGGAACGATTTTAGTTTCTGTTTACTGATCAATACAACATACGAATAGCATTCTAATATTTTACCGATTATGCGTATAATATTGTCAGTTTCATATTGACCAACTTAACATATCAATTCTTGAATCTAGCTCAGTTGGTAGAGCAATGGTATTGCGGAGGTCATGGGTTCGAGTTTCGATGTAGCCTTGATTTTTTTTCAGACCAAACAAAGCACTTGTTTAAAATTGCTTGCTCACTACCAAGATCATTTCATTCATACCACAATGCTTACTTGCTAGTATATCAAGATAATATTTCCCAGTTAACGGTGTTTTTACAAGATTTGACAATATATCGATATGGTAAGGAGATACGAGATTTGATCACTCTTGGACTGAAACATTTTATGGTAAATGAATAACAAAAAAGACAAGATATGATGAACTTCTTACATAAGATGTTTCCAGTGTCAGCTTCCACAAGAATCATAGAGCTAACCACTGCAATCCAAAGTGGCGGCACTTTCTTTCACAATGTCCTGAGAAAAAAACAACATTAACTTAGGCAATTTTTCTTTGTTTACTCGAGCGTTTAGGATTGTATTAATCCCGTTTATGGGTTAATACACAATACAAGTGTTAAGGCTAATAAAGGCTACTCCATACCTTCGCGATAAATTTTACATAAATCTGTCGAATCTACTTACTGTTAAATCCCGGTTATACGACACAGTAACCACCCCCCCCCCCCCCCAAAAAAAAAAAAAAAAAAAAAAAAAACATTGCAAATTAAAGAATAGAAACTGCGGTTACTGTATAACCTTCCCCATCACGTTTCCCTTGTTTTACTTACAGATCTTACAATTTGCAACAGACAAGGTGTAAATTATAATAATAATAATAATAATAATAATAATAATAATAATAATAATAATAATTTTTTTAATAAATAATAACAATAACTATATTTCTCTTTTTCTAAAATATTTACAATGGCTTAAAATAAAATCTGACTTACATTTGAGCATACATTACAAATACGACTTATTTTTGGTTGTCTATTTACAGAGTAATTAATGATATATAATAGCGAAATATGAATCTAGAAAATAATCGAAAATAAAAACAAAAAAGAAAAAATAAATAAAAATATGAAAATTCGATAAAACTAGGTTAGGCGGGCGGTTGCGTTATCTATTGCAATGTCTACATTGTTAGTGTCCTGTGTTCTTCTTATGGATCTTGATCCTCTAAGGCACAGTAAGGCCGAGCGTATTTGAGCAAATAATAATAATACGAGTTCGCTTTTTATTCACTTCCATTCACACTCAAAGGTGTTGTCGGGTCAAATTTATTTCAGCTTATAAGCACTGCCTTTCTCCGTCTATATTCCCAGCCAAAATCTCTTTGGAAATACTTTACGTTACCCAATCAAAGAACTCGACAATTGTTGTTGTTGTTTTTTAGTAAAGATTACATCTTTACTAGTGTATTGAAAGGGGTAATATATTCATAATAGTTAAATGATTTTTGTTGTATTAGCAGGAGTACATTATTTTGTTGTTACATTGCAAAGATTTCATCTTATTTGGTGTATAAAAAGGAGTTAGTTATTGTAAAGATCTCTTCTTAACGGGTGTATTATAAGGGGTCAATTATATTAAAACATGTCAAATGTTATCATTTAGTAGTATGGAAAAGATTTCTTCTTTACTAGTTTAATAAAAGGCTCCACCACTACCCTTGTCTAAAATGATCATAATTAAATTATATTTTAAACGTTAATTTTTAGGAACCTAAGATTGGAACCTAATGAGTCTTAAAACTGTACAAAATACATAATACAAATAAATCTGTTGTGTTTGACTTCCGACGGAAAAATAACATTATATCATGTAGATAACAGTGTCAGTGTCAGTTCTTGGCTTTTCCTTTGCCATTAAACTATTAATAATGCTTGGTTCTGTCTTTTGCTTTATCTTCCTTAGATTGACCATACATTTTAGCAGACATGGATGATGAAGACAGCTTGTTTTTCCTTTGGACGCTAGTAATCAAGGAAAGTGGTTCTGCATATTTTTTTAAAAAGGCTTTAAAGGACATAAAGTTGGACTCTTCAATGTTATTTACACAAGTTTGAATTTTCTAAAATTAGAATTTTTAATGATTTTCCTATTACATTACACGATATTTGAAAAAACAATTATAACATTACTGTAGCATGAAATAGCCAGCACCAAGGAAAAATCCCAACGGCACAAAAAATTTATTCCTAATATAACAAAGAAGTATATTTTTGTTTACAAACAGATATTTTCTCTACAGCTTTTAAAAGATTCTAGTAAATATACAGAAATTCTATTCTTGTTTATATGCAAGTAGGAAAGTACAGTTTTGTTAACATACAGAAATTTTCCATACAGCTTCGATGTTACAAATTCGATGTTAAAATGGCCAAAAGGCACCAAATGGGCAAAAGGCACCAAATGGGTTTAAATAGAAATGACAATTTATGCACTACTTACAAAGGGAGAGTGCAAATCTGAATAAAATTACAATTTTTGTAACAGCCTGATCTCTTTGTCCAATTGTTGGGTTTCAGCTGCTAACAATTTTGATAGCCGCATACATCTGGCCCTTATTCTTTTTATTTTTATAACTCTTGCCAGTTTTTCCTGATCCTTTTCTTCGGTCAATTGTTGTTTTCGACATCTTTTTGCTCAATCGGTAGATTTTACAGTGTGGCTCAGAGCTACGTCATTTTTCATAAATTTAAGGTGGCTCTGAACCCACCTACAGTTTGTTAAAATGGCTGTAGAAATCGTTCACAGCGTATATTAGTTATGTTAGTAACCTAAAACGCCAAAAATGGGGTATCTTTGACCCATTTTTGACGTTGCCATGGCAACACATTTTGACGTCATTTTGACTGATAAATAGTTTACTTGTTTTCAGTAAACGATTTTCAGTGGCATCATTGGGCTAGCCATAGAATATATAAACTACACCCATAAGTGATCTTAACTCGGCCTAAAGTATTGTGAGCCAACAAGCTGGGGTTTCATGAAACATTTTATTGTTGTCCATGGTTGTAAGGCACAATAATAATAATAAGGCGTTAATTATCGTTTGCCTCATGATGTAGTCACTTGGGATGGAGATCGCAAAGTCATGATTGCTTATAATTGCTAGTATTCATCAGGCGATAAGGGTTTACTAATGAGGCGTCACCATATTTAGCACAAGGGTCGGCTGTGATCGGCTGCTTTCGATCCTCACTGTTTTTTCATTGTAAGATACTTGACCGTAAATTGAAAAACAACAACAACAACAAAAACAGAAGAAACGAAAAACCTATCTGAAATGATATATTTCCAGTTGTGACCAATAGTCAACTTGCACCAGAGTCCAAGAGCTACAGACTGCAACATGCCAAAAATGGCTTCGTTCAACCTGGAGGAAAAAGGGGAAACATCCATAAATTAAGCTAATTTCTGTGAATGGTTCTATTCTACTGATAAATACACCACCGAAATAGGAATGCAATTCTTAAAATTAGAAACAACAATGTTCGGCAGTTTACGTTCACTCCCAAAATAGTAATTGTGATTGTCATACATTTATCTGATGCCAGTTCTGATTAAATTTATTAACTTTATTGGTCTCATAAGTATAATATTACAATATTCTATGAGGCATAAGCCTTGATCACTCTGACATTGAACTGAAACCGTTCATAACATAGACTAATTACGAAATAAACCATTACGTACTCAGTTATCTCAAATCAACTGCCGTTAGCCACACTGCGATCCAAAATGGCTGCACTTTCTTCCAAAATATTTGAGTTCAAGAAAGAAATCGAGAATATTTTCCTTTAAAAAGACAGTCAAAAATATATCAGATTTTGATGACTCTTGGACTGAAACCGAACCGTTGACGGGTAAACGACAGAAGAAATAACAAAACAATGATGTTGGCACTTATCTGGATAAAAATGCTTTCAAAAGTGAACTGTCCCTGGAGCTCCACACTGCAATCCAAAATGGCTGTACTGTACCATGATTTAACGTCTGTATTAAATTTGGAAGAAATTAATGCCGCAGCATCAATAAAACACTTTTTTAGCCATTTATTTTCTCTTTGCTAGTTTTCTTTCATTCACCAAATTCTCAGTCATGTGAATTTCATAATTTTGCCAGTAAACAAGTATAGAGGCGTCTTGTAGTGGCTTCATAAAGCAATAGTTTTGACTATTATTCACTGATAGACATGTTAGTTCTAAGAAATTGGACAGTTCGCTGAACCATCAAGATATAAGCTTTTCCGGCTTAGTTTTTTGAGAAACCGTAATTAACGTAACTAACTTAAATATTAACCTCAAAACGGTGGAAACCGTGCATATTACAGAATTTCAAAGAAAACGACTTCCAAAGTACCATTTTTTTTTTCAAAAAAATTATTCTAGATAAATGAATGGTAAACAATTTTTCTTTTACCTAAAATTCGACGAAACAAGATGTTGTAGGTACTTGTAAAAGCAAATTTATCAGCATGAACTCGGACAAAGGAATGCGTCGTGAAGGCACGCCTACTTCAGTCAATTGCAGAACCTTCAACCCTGCTCGGTGTCACAAAGTATCATTCAGCCTGCAAAAAAAGATGTTTAAGTTATGGGAATGACCGCATTATGTTAACAAATTCTCTTTCCAACACAGAATTTGAAACCGACTGTTTCGCGGGTGAGATATGTGCACGGCAGCACTTCAAACCAACTGAACTACGAACGAAAATACATTAAGTGTAGTAGCAGTGTAAACATTCTAACCAACAGCCGTTCGTAAAAAACACTCCTGAACCAATGGAATGCACACGAAGAAAAGCTTTATCTTTGATTCTATGAGTATTTCAACAACTTAACTAGCTGGTTGAACAACGATTTCTTTATAGCGTCACCGACAAGCACGCCGAAAATTTCACAGCAGAATGGTTTACAGTTTAACCGTTAAAGCGCCAAAATTAAACAGAAAGCTAAACAAAACGAAAAGCTACAAAAGCCATAAAAACTAGACGAATAAACATCTCTGAAAAGGAAAATAAAAAAAGAAACGTTGGCTTACCAGAAGCGGGAGCACATAGAAGAAGATGAAGGACTCAGCTTCACAGCACACAACGGTGAACAACACCAAAATGATCGGCGTGTCCTTTGAGACTTCTTTATATACGCGATTTAAATTCATTGCAGCTTCGATAAATGTGCTTTGTTCAATCAGAATATTTCGTTAGACGTTTTTTGCGTTGAATAAGTGAGAACTCGACAAATGTCGCGAGAAAAGCATGCACTTGAATTATCAATGACGAATATTATTTGAATTTTTGGCAGAAGGCACAAGAATGTGTCGCTGAATGGTAATAAATATTGGCAGGGTTTTAAATGGAATAATGAGAGGTGGATTTCCATTGTTGCGCAGTTTTATTACGTGCGTAAAAAATGAGATAAAGGATACTGGAAGATGGCGCAAATTTCAAAACGTTATATCTTTTGAGTGGATATTCATATTTCAAAAGTGTCGGAGAAAATATTCATTGTTATTCACTTCCACTTATAGTTGAATGTTAATTAATATTAAGTCGCGTTTATACAAGCAATTTTCATGTGACAATATATATATATATATATTTGATCGTGTAGATGACACAACGATTACTTATCGGCAGTTCACAGTTTAGGGCGCCATTAATGACCTTGGACAGCAGAGATACGCATAGAAATACGCGTGCGCAGATTGGGAGATTGGGGACCACATTGCTTTGGTGACAAGTCGTCTATAGGAGCTATTTTTCGTATGTGGCAATTTGTATTTGTCCTCTTTGTCACATAAAAGCTGACACGCCAGCTTCTCAACAAATATATTTGTGATGACGGTTTGTCATAACATGAAAATTGGTCATTTTTTTCTCATATACACAAGCAAAAACAAATGTCACATAAAAATTGTCGCATAAAAGTTGCTAGTGTAAACGAGCATTTAATTTATTTAATGTCAACATCTGAGCCGTATTGTCTTTTCCCAGCCGCAACGAATGGAAAAAGGAAAACGCCCGTCCTTTTCGGTTTCAACAACACAGGCGATGTTCTTTTTAGTTCAAATCGTGTGGTGTTGAGAATTGGACTTTAAGACTGAGTTTAAGGAAACCAATAACGAAATCTAAGTTTTTTGTCAGACGGTTTATCATCCAATTTTTTACGCTTTTTTCTGCCGCCGAGATAATTTACATTCAGTTTCCAACCAAAAATATGTTATGATTTCTATGAAAACGGTGAATGATATACAAAAATGCTAAGCTTGCAAATATCTGCGTGGCATTTCTCATCTTGATAATTCAGATAATTCAAAAGTCTGTACCAACATGTAATTTCTCCTTACCAACATCAATACATTGTCCAGCGCCCAGGTAATGAGAATAAAGAATACATCAACGAGGTGCTGTGATCCTGCCACACGTACACTGGCTTGGTGTACGTCTGTCAGGGGACTACTCTGTACCGTTCAGTACAGGCGCACAAGGGAGCTGTATGTGCCATGAAAAATACTTACTTACTTACTTACTTACTGCCCATCATGCCTGTGTGGCACATAGGGCAGCAACGAAGTTTCTCCAACCCTGCCTATCTCTAGCCAGTTTTTCAATGGTGCTCCAGCTGTAATGGAGCTCCCTTAACTCTGTTTCTACCGTTCTGCGCCATGTTGTTTTTGGGCGCCCTCTTCTGCGTTTGCCTTCAGGTGTCCAGCGCATTGCAGTCTTAGCTATGTTGTTGTCATCCTTTCGAAGCACATGTCCAATCCATCTCCATCTTCTCCTGGTAACAATCGTGCGAATATCCTCCTGCTTGGTTTGCTTCAGGAGCTGGTCGTTGGAGATTTTCTGTGGCCGTGGTAGAGTACAATAATAATAAAGTGCCATGAAAAATACTTTATTATTATTGTACTCTACCACGATGATTAACGACAACATTTTTTACGATATCTACCATATCGTTTTCAATTGTACAGTTGTAAACAGCTACAGAATGATATTCTTTCTTTCCACTTAAAAAATAACGTTTTGATTTCGGAAATTTGTCCCATCAGTCTATGGCACCAGAAGTGTACATCAATTGCTTAGGCCCAGTTCAAATGCTGCTGAAGTACCATAATGTGATTAAGTTTGACTTAAGAGCAATCTTGAAGTGACTACTGATTCACCTAGTGCAGTTATTTATTAAACCAATCGTCAATTGGTTTTGGTACATGTCGATTGAATGGAGCAGGACGTAACATGTATTTTTAAGTCATGGCAACCATGATTGTTTTTTGTTTTTGTTTTGTTTTTTAGGTCATTGAAATTGAAGAAGATGGAAAGATGACAATTCTTGTGCAGGTAGTTGGAATTTTTTTTTATCTAAAAGATCATTTCTTGAGTATTTTTGTTGGTCACTGTAAGAATGTTTTAGAATGAAAAGAAAAATATTGTGTGAAATCTGTTTTACAGGTAAGTTGTTTTTTGTTTATATCAGGGTCACAGTGAAGGGGAAGTCTGGGGCCTAGACACCCATCCTACATATGACGAGTGCATGACAGTAAGTGATGACAAGACGTTGAGAGTCTGGGACCTAGCTAAACTGAGACTCAAAAGGGTAATGTGGTTCAGGAAACTTGTACTGTGTACTGTAATCAAACATGTATGAGCCTTGGGGAAGAATTTGAAACATAGTTTATAGTTACGTGTGATCGAGGTATCCTTTTGAACTTCACAAATTCGTGCTCCTGTAATAACTTCTTAAAGGAACTACGTCATGGACAACACATCTTGAAAAAACTGGCAAGTTTTTTCAAGTTCATTGTTCGTAATCTGTCTTATTTTTCGTCAGTCGAAACCAGCCTTGGTTATTTTCGCATTTTTACTACTCCTCTGTTGTTTTTCTACATTACAAAACTATTATTTTAAGGTTTTCTTCAATTTGGATGTAATGAGAAAAATGACTTAAAATGTCGTGACATTGCTCCTTCAACAGTGTACTTTGAATGCGTTGCATTATGCAGCCATTGACTTTGACGTCTTTGTTATTTTACAATGATTAACTGCTTTCCTTAAGGTGAAGAAAATAAAGAAGGGTAGGCGTGCTGTGGCATATTCCCCAGACGGCTCCACAGTGGCTGTGGGTCAGAATGATGGCGGATTCCTCATCTTAGACTTAGAATCACTAGAAAAGATTGTAGGATTCAAAGACAGAAAAGAGGAGATTTCGGATATCAAATTTTCTCCAGGTAAATCCTGCTTTGGTTTTGACTGCTTTACAAGGTGACTCTTATTCAAAAGATACACAGATTGAGTACCTTCTAAATATAACTCCCTTCCCCGGGATTGACGAGCACGTAGTTTTCCATCAGAGATGTTGCTTAACAGCATGATGACGCCAGCTTTTTCAAGATACAAATTCTCTTAATTTTGTCTCGACAGACGGCAAGTTTTTGGCGGGTGGTTCACACGATCTTCTTTGAAAGTAGAAAAATACTGAAACAGTGTAATTGGTATTTTTCTCGTTGACAGTAATTTCTCTTTTTTATCCTTTTTCACTTTAATACCTACATGGTGCATTTTTTTTTTCTCATGGTTATTTGCCTAAACTTTTCCTCTTAAAAATTCTTTTTATTTTGTCTTGACAGACGGTAAGTTTTTGGCGGTTGGTTCACACGATAATTTTGTGGATATCTACAGCGTAAGGCGAGGTAAAAGAACTGGCGTTTGTAAAGGAAGCTTTAGCTATATCACACACTTGGACTGGGACACAAAAGGTAAATATAGGATTCTTACTAGCAATGTTAAGCTTTGATATATACTTGATAATGCTTTGTATGTGCTCCATTTGTGTTTTTATTGTTTTATAATGGTTTGTTTGATCCTATAGGTAAACTGATTCAAACGAACTCTGGAGCACGCGAACACTTGTTTTACGAGGCGCCCACTGGTAACCGAAAGACCATCAGTGTCCCAGATGTTGAGAGGTTACAATGGTCCACGTTCACTTGTGTACTGGGTCCAACTGTAAAAGGCGTTTTCCCGCCGGGAAGTGACGTCACGGATGTTAACGCCACCTGTTGTTCTAAGGACGGCATTTTACTGGCCAGCGGTGATGACTTTGGTTTGGTGAAGCTCTTTGAGTACCCAGTGTCGGTAAGTTTTTTAAAAAGATTTAAAATAGTTGATAGTGCGCAGTGAAAATAACCTATTGACCTGCTCCTGGATGCTTCATAGCTCAGTGATGGCGCACCTCACCTGTGCTCGAATGAAGCTTGGATTTTTCAGGCTCAAAGATAATTTTCTTGTCAATAATTTGTTGATTGTATCATTTTTTTTCTGCAGCATCGCGGGGCACGGGGCCGACAGTATGGAGGTCGCTCCTCGCACGTGACCAATGTTCGGTGGACATGTGAGGACCGAGTGCTTGTGTCAACTGGGGGTCTGGACACGGCCGTGCTGATCTGGGACCGACTGGTTGTTTCAGAGGTTGATGAGCCAGGTAAGAATTTTAGCTTCAGCTAAACAGCTCCGCATACCTTGGTCTTCTCACCTACTGCGCTTGAACGATCTAGAAATATTTTAAGGGTGGGAAATGACAGCATGACCTTGCAACCAATATTTTACAACTATTTTTTCGAAGTGGAGCTAAATATCCAACGCTGTTTCTCGAAATTATGGTGAGTGATTTGTGTTTTAAATAGTATTTCTGTTGGAAAGTTCTCTTGAGAATTGAGAAGTTTAGGTTTTTCCGAGTTATTCTGAAATCAAGGAGTGCGATAAACACTAATCATCCATTTGGGGTTACTATTTTTAGAAAAATAAAAAAGATTTATTTGAATATCAACCACGTAACTGTTAATCTTGCGGTATAATTTTCAATAGAAGCTAGAATGTTGGAGCAGTACACGTTGGATGTTGAATCTTGGAGTTTAAACTGACTAATCTAATACGGTAATTGTCACTCTTGTACACAGATAAGGCAACGGAAGATAAAGTTCTTGTTCAACCCAAGTTCATTCCAACTGGACCCTTAAAGAATCCTATCGCCAAAGGAAAACCGCAGTGGGATTAAACCTTAAGCTGGAGACAATCACGAGATAGCATTCTAACTCATAGTTAGTTAGCTTATCAGCGAGCGCAGTTGATCGTATCGCTTGCGGCAAATATATTTGAAAAGGTGACTCCTAAAGAGAGTCCTTTGCCACTGCCAGGGTAATGTTAGTAGATTATGGCAGATTCTTGTTTTGCCTACGTTTTACCTTTCGAAAAAGATTTTAGAGAACGTCGAACATAATAATTCATTCATTACTTATTCATACTTTCATGATTTGCACATACCTCATACCTTCAATGGGCGCCAAAAGTGTTGAAACAGTCGGCACTTTTTGAGTACCTTGGACAAATTTTACCCCTTACCCCTTCAATATAACCCCCTCCCCCCGAAACAATGTTGTATTTGCTATCTGTAAGACTTGCCTCGTTTGAGCACAACATTGAAATGGGGGGAGTGGTTCAGAAGCGGCAGCAGATTAAAGGGGAAAAACGGGAATTTTAAATTAGTATCAATTTTATCCAACTGTCTCAAGAACTTTTGACGCCCATTGTATATATTTATTTAGTCATATTTATAAAGAGGTATTTAGGAACCAAAATTCAATCTCTTAGCTTTTTGAAAGTAAATGTTGTACGATGCGTAGCAGATCAAACATTTTTAATTAGTCCAATCTAGATCTGGATACGAGATTATATTTTAGTCCTAAGTTCGAAATCAAATTCTCTTTACTCATTGCCATACAATTCTTTTAATGTCAGTTGTAAGAATTTACATGTAATGGTACATCATAAATGTCTTTAGACTACTATTGAAAGGAAGGCTTGGATTTGACTTCCTTTGGGTTAAATGTAAATTCACTGGGACGCTAAATATTTTATTTCTGCCATGTCAGCATTGCAGTAAAGCGAGAAAGCGATTTGAGCTGTAAATAATTTTATATGTAACCAAAATGGTGTTAGTATATTCATCATTATTATATTCTTGATTAATTAATTTTTTTCTTTGGAAAAAGAAACTCATTTTATCCCTCGCGAAAGACGTCTAAGATTCTAACCGAGAAATTCCATACTGATGACGTAGCACTACAAAGATCCGTGCAGTGTCTCTGATTGGTTGTTGCTCGGTTTTCGGCCGTTTCTTACCAGAGGGATAAAATCAAATCATGAAAAGAGAACTGAACAACGTCTCTTTAAACGTTTGGATCGCCGCGCATCTCCACAAATGGAGAGACCGTTACATAGTCTAATTGCTCGACGAACAGCTATAGAGAACGTCGCTCTCAAAGCACAGGTTTAAAAATATATATTTACATGAGCATTTCATGTCCTCATTTACACATTATTATAATCCAATTTCTCATAGTCGAGCACCTGGAATACCAAATGTAGTATTTTACGAAAAAAAGGAATAAAAAAAGGACTTCCTTTATTGCTTGTGGTGCCAATTTCCTGAGGTTCTAATTAATAATAATGAGTAGCTTTAAGTAGTTTTGTGGTACTTTTTGTTTAATCCTGCAAAAAGCTAAATACTCCACGCCTTACGGAGCAAATGTGTATTGAACTATTTAAAGTACTTTGAAGATGTCACCTTAATTGTACATCAATAATTAAACGAATTAATGCTGTTAACAAAAATATTGGTTTTGAGAAAAATTTAAGCGAGTGCTATTTACAATACAGTTATAGTCTGAAATGTCAGCAGACTAAATACAGTTATTGTTTTTCTCCAAATTCTATCGTGACGTCATCACCGATGAGTACAAACGGAGCCCAGTACTTGACAGCACCAAACTTGTCCGACTCTCGGAGGCTTTTCATGGACCGGTTAAGAGCCACACTGGTGCTATGTCCATCTTTGAGATGTGTATAGAAACTCTTCATAAACTCCAACGTAGCCACGTCATTAATTGCCCAGAGTGCTACCAGAACACTTCTAACGCCAGCACCAAGGAACGCCCGTGCAATACCAACAACACCCTCAGGCGTAACTTTACCTTGGGCACTGTGGCAGCAACTAAGCACAACAAGCCTTGCACGCAGTTTCGCCGCTTGCACATCTGACATTTTTAACATAAAATCTTTCTCTTTAGGAATCTTGGATGCCCGTTCAGGATTTGGAGCCAGCGCAATTTCACCAGCTTCCATATTGCCATGTGCTGCAATGTGTACCAAGGCAACTGAACCGATTCGTTTTAGTACTTCGTTTTTAGTTGCATCTCGTCCAGTGAGAGGTGGGATATCCAGCATTTCCCCTATTAACTCGACTTCCTTTCTGGCATATGGTAAAGACAACCATTTAGGCCTGCCCCGCCTGTTGACAACTTCTTCTACACATGGATCTCCCACGAGCAGTGTTCCACTCGTTCTGTGGAAGTCGTTAGCAGAATCTGCGATCAGCTTTAAACTCGTCAGTGAGGGAAAAATGCTTATCTTGAAAGATTCGCTTAAGTACCTTGATTCATCATCCACAAACGCAGCATAAGGAGCTAGGCACAAAGGACCGTCTGGAACGATGATTAAATCGTCGCCTTGAAGCACATCTGCAATGGGGCCAATGATGCATTCATAGAAGAGGCGTAAAGATTCGTTTTTGCTGTGTAATTCCTTAACTGTTTCTTGAACAGCTTCTTCACGATCAGTGGGAGGCAATTTGTCTATGTGCTCATCCAGTGAACGGTTCTCACATGTAACTTGAACACCACTTTGAATTTCCATGAACGCATTCTTCCTTACACGCTCCAAGAAGGCAACAGCTTCTTCTCTTTCTACTATTTTCTGTCTAAATTCAACATTCCTCCCTTTGCAGAGAACCCAGAAATTGACTGTTTTACCTTGTATTGCCATGAAAACGGTTTGTTTAGACCTATTGCTTAATATGTCAGAGATCGTTACTTTTGGCTCAATTGAACCAGAATCCAGCAATTCACAGGCATATTGCAATTTCATGAGATCCTCCAAGGCCTGTGCTCGTCCTTGCTCAGCAACACACAAAGCCTCTTCAACCTTTCCAAGCAGTAGTAGAGTTCTCCACAATGCATCGTAAGCATGTTGACACGCATTACGAAACGTTATTTTCCACGTATCCTCAGACTGAAGAAGACCTCGTACCTCATTGTACAGTTTTACACTGGATCGATAATAATTAAGAGCTTCATGCAAAGCACCTGATAATTCCAAATCCCAGCCCAGAGAGTAACATGCAGCTCCTTCTCCATCTCTCTGCCCCAGTTCTTTAGCAATGCTAAGATGTTGCTTGTGGTAGTCTATGGCCTGCATGAAATCACCCATACCACAGTAGGCATATCCAAGACTGCCATAAGCACTTCCTTCTCCAGATCTGTCTCCCAGTTCCTTAGCAATGCTAAGATATTCCTTGTGGTACTCTATGGCCTGCTTGAAATCACCCAGACTTTGGTAGACATTGCCAAGATTGCCATAAGCAAGTCCTTCTTCAGACCTGTCCCCCAGTTCTTTAGCAATGCTAAGATGTTGCTTGTGGTAATCTATGGCCTGCTCGAAATCACCCAGTTTCTGGTAGGCAATGCCAAGATTGCCATAAGCACGTCCTTCTCCAGACCTGTCTCCTAGTTCCTTAGCAATGCTAAGACGTTGCTTGTGGTACTCTATGGCCTGCTTGAAATCACCCAGACTCTGGTAGGCATTGCCAAGATTGCCATAAGCACGTCCTTCTCCAGACCTGTCTCCCAGTTCCCTAGCAATGCTAAGACGTTGCTTGTGGTACTCTATGGCCAGCTTGAAATCACCCAGACACTGGTAGGCATTGCCAAGATTGCCATAAGCACGTCCTTCTCCAGACCTGTCTCCCAGTTCTTTGGCAATGCTAAGACGTTGCTTGTGGTACTCTTTGGCCTGCTTGAAATCACCCAGACACTGGTACGCATTGCCAAGATTGCCATAAGCACGTCCTTCTCCAGACCTGTCTCCCAGTTCCCTAGCAATGCTAAGATCTTGCTTGTGGTACTCTATGGCCAGCTTGAAATCCCCCAGTCTCTGGTAGGCAATGCCAAGATTGCCATAAGCACCTCCTTCTCCAGACCTGTCTCCCAGTTCCCTAGCAATGCTAAGATCTTGCTTGTGGTACTCTATGGCCTGCTTGAAATCACCCAGACTGTCATAGGCAATACCAAGATTGCCATAAGCACTTCCTTCTCCAGACCTGTCTCCCAGTTCTTTGGCAATGCTAAGATGTTGCTTGTGGTACTCTATGGCCAGCTTGAAATCACCCAGACTCTGGTAGGCAATGCCAAGATTGCCATAAGCACGTCCTTCTCCAGACCTGTCTCCCAGTTCTTTGGCAATGCTAAGACATTGCTTGTGTCTCTCTATCCCTCTTTTTATCATTTCTTATATACATATATTATTGCCACCACTTTGCTTTCCTCTTGTCAAGTGTGTACCTAGAAAACATAAAATATAAAAGAAACACTAGTGAGTTGATTGAGGTATTTTGGGTTTAGGTTTTGTTATCGTAGTCCCTGAAAATTCAGAAAATAATAGTTACAACTTTTCAGAAACAAAATCACTTTTTTGAATGCTTTGGGCTTCACGGAAGGCAATAGAGGGGCAACCAGTAAACTACAGAACTTCAGACAAAATTATTAGACGTACAGAAATAAGTACGCTTTATTGAGTATCTCGAAAAAAAGCTTTTCAGCATCAATATCAAAATGTTTATAATAAAACGGCCGCAAAAATTAAGATGTTAGGCCAAACTTAAATCCTCGGGCGTAAACAAAGTTAACCGTAAATAAATCTATTTACTACTTAAACAGTTTTCTAGCCACGATTTTTTGTTTTGAAAGCGTCGAAACTCTTGTGTTTAGGAAAGTCCAGTTCTGGACGTTAGTTACATTGTAATTTCTGATTTTGAATACCACTTATTCGGTGATATTAGTATACCGTAATGATTCGATTTAGGGCCCGGGGCACTTATTTACTTTTTGCACCTTAAGGGAGGGCGCTTATTCGAGACAGGGCGCTTATTCGGGACAGAGCGCTTATTTCATTTTTTGACAAACAACCAAATGTTCAAATCAAAATTTTAATAAATATTAAAATAACTTAAAATAACAGAAACTTTAACCCTGACAAATTGTTAAAAGTTCAGTTCCTTTTAAAAGAAAATTCATTTTAAAAGTAAATATATACATGAACTGTCCGGTGAATGTTAGCCTGCGTAGCAGGCGCCGTACTTTCGAGCGCGCGTATGGGAAACGCGAAAGGCGCGAGGGGGCCACGCGAGGAAAAAATCGATTTTTTCCTCGCGCGGCCTTCTCGCGATCGCGCACCAATGAAAATTTGCCAAATCCCAGTTTCCATTTCACCCCTTCATGCCCCTTTTCACTTCGTCCGAAAGAGACCAAAATTCGTATAAACCCTACCTATGTAATACAGACGCTCTCTCCTGTCCCTTTGATGTCAGTATTAAAGAGGTTCAACTGTACAACTTCGAACTTCTCAAATATAGTCACGTGTTTACTGAACTCTAAGTATGAGGGTTCATTCAAACCTCTCCTTATGGACACCTTATGGACACCTCTCTTTTATGGACAATCTCCGATGTCCCTACAAAATTCTTTTATAAAAAAAACTTTATAAAAAAACCTTTATAATACGGACCCTATCTGTACAACTTCGAACTTCTCAAATATAGTCACGTGTTTACTGAACTCTAAGTATGAGGGTTCATTCAAACCTCTCCTTATGGACACCTCTCTTTTATGGACAATCTCCGATGTCCCTACAAAATTCTTTTATAAAAAAAACTTTATAAAAAAACCTTTATAATACGGACCCTATCTGTACAACTTCGAACTTCTCAAATATAGTCACGTGTTTACTGAACTCTAAGTATGAGGGTTCATTCAAACCTCTCCTTATGGACACCTCTCTTTTATGGACAATCTCCGATGTCCCTACAAAATTCTTTTATAAAAAAAACCTTTATAATACGGACTCTAATACTGACAACGGACACTAAATCTCGGCCCCAGGGGGCAATTTCATACAATCCTAATCTCTTTATTACGGACACTTCGGTAATCTGGTGATGATAGATTGTGCTTGTATTACAATTTTCTGTTTGTGGTTACAAAAAACAACAACGCTTTCTTCAACTTATACGCTTTCAGAATTGTGTTTTTACGTCCAGCCTTGCGTTGTAAATCATTTCGTACACAGTACATGTAGTACTCAACTGATACAGTGTCTTAATGCTGCACATTAATCAATTTACACGCAGTTAAAAGAAGAAGGTGGGCCTTATTTTTGCTACTGAACAATTCAAGCTGTCAGTGGAGTCAAAAGTGACGTCATAGTGTTGACCTCTATAATACGGGTACCTCTCTAATGCAGGCACTTTGCTCTGTCCCTTCGGTGCCCGTATAGAAGATACTCGGGGGAGGAAAGTCGGCACTTTACTTCAACGGCATAGCGGTGCCGGGAAACGATGCAAATCATGTGTCAATCAAGCGGTTGCTAAGAAAGACTTAACCCAAAACTTTGTGTTACTCGGATGTTATTGGTGTTATTAAGGTCTCCGCACACGTGGGGATAAGACGCAGTGACATGTCGCAGCGACATAAAGCAGCGACAAAATTATGTGTTGTTCACACTGAGGGGACATGTAGCAGGGACAAATTCATAGGTTGTTCACACTGAAGGGACATGAAGCGGGGACGTGAAGCGGGGACATGTACACACGCAAGAAAATGTATCGGGGACATGTTGCAGCAACACGTCCCCAGTGTGAACTAGCCGTACATGTTGGTATGTCACCTAGAACGAGTTTTCCGTCTCACCAAACAAAAGGTTTAATGAACAATAAAATAGCTCTGCACGTGCGCCTTAGTTTTCCTCTGCAAAACAACAACAATTAACGTGAAAAAAAATTCTGTGAGTTTTTGAGATGGTGAACAATCAGTTTTGTTTTTGTTGTGTCTTTCGAATTTCTATTTGGGGTGCACTCTTCAACTATTTACCTGAAAGTCAAACGAACACCAGATAAACACATTGAGTAGATACGGTCATTGTGGGATTCTTAAAAGAATTTCGTAAAAAAATAAAAAGCTTAGCGTGAGGCTGCACGTGAAAGGCAAGGCTAATTAAAAATGCGTCCACTCTATCGGAGGCAAGGTGTTGGAGAAAGCCAAAAGTGTACAAACCTTGTTTATTTTTTCCGTATTCTTAAATCAAGGACAGAGGCAGCCGGATCAAAAATTTACCGTAAGGAAAGTATGGTCTTCGAACTATATCCATACGAAGTTTTGGAGTGAGCGGATGAAATTAAAGGCAATTTTTGGCTTGTTTTTGTCGAGCAGTGGTGTTGATCGAGCGTCGGAAGTGTTCACCCTTGCATACATTTAGGTAAGAGTGAACTAAATAGCGTTTAAATGCTTTAGAACACTCAAGAAACAACACATAAACAACATATGATGCAAAATGTGAGCTTTACTAGCTGTTTGTTATATTTTCTTTCGATATGAATTTTTGCTATAAAGTTTCATACAAATCCTTATAATTTTGATGCCTCCATTTTGGCCGAGTTGTCAAAGCGTGAGCCTGGGCGCCCTGTGGTAATTCGCTCTTTAAGGTTCGGAAGCAAAATTTTTCTTTAATTTTACTAAATAATGGTTAGTTTTAGTGTTTGGTTGGTTAAAATGGTTCATTTGACCTTTAAGCCCACGTTAATCGAGCCTAACGTAATTTTGAAGGGTGGCTTTCCCTAACAACATTAGCATAAGCTTTGAAACAAAACTGTGCAGAAGATTTATAAAGATTATTGTTGACATCGGAAAAATGTCGTTTGGAAGTAATTGTTACACGATGGTATTTGCATTAGACTGGTTTATCGCCAGTGTAACCGCAAGCCACGCAAAAATATGAAACATGGCAACATAGCAGGAGCATATTATTAGCCACAAAAGGATGTGTTGTGTCCATGTTGTTGTGTAATGTCGCTAGTGTGAATCCGTAAATTCTTTGGTTTTCTGTTAAAACTATTGCTAGCCTACTAATGTACAGCCGCCTCTTTTCGCTCGTCGGAACGGAGTTAATCGTTTGCATTATTTCACGGATCGTACTCTCTCTTGTCACTGGCTAGCTTTCAGTATAGGGCAGTGCAAACTTAAGTTGTAAATACTTGTCGCACATATGATCAGTTATTTCTCTAATAGCCGTCTGAGACAATTTTGAGATGGAAGTTTTCGTCATTCTTCAAACAATTAAGGGTGGAAGTCGGAATGACTGAATGTAAATAAAGGAATGTTAACCGCGAGAAGCCTCTTGAGTGAACTATTGCTTGCAATCTATTTAAATCAAGGACTGAAAACTATTGACTTTATAGACGTCTTTATAGTTGACAGTAGATCAACTTTGAGTTATTCACTTACCTTTAGCTAACAAAGCAGCACATACGAGACCAGTAGATTTTACCAAACGTACGCAATGAACAAGTTACGATAGCATGAGCAGAATAGTCGGTCAGGAATTGTCACGAGATCAGTCGTATTTGCATACGTATTGTCCTAGGAATCTAAACAGTCAGTTGAAATTATCCATTATAATTCTGACCCCGGATCTGACATTCTTTTTAATTTACTCTTCAGTAGAAAGTTCGGTAATTCGGTCACAGTTTTTAACACTTACTCTGGATACTTTGTTTGCCGTTGACGTACTCTTAAAAGTAAAAACTTTAAGTTTTTAAATAGCCGTCTTCTCGAGTTTCCTAGCTCAACAGACTTGAGGCAATCAGTAAACAGGAAAATTACGATAACAATAGAAAGCGAACTGCGCATAAATGCTTGTTGAAGCCAATCAGTTGAAATTCATTCAGAGTGTGTCCAAGAGAGAACAAATTTGCTCATGTTCTATCTTTTCCGAAATTTGTAGAACACAATCTTATCAGGAGCTACCGTTATAAAACCGTTTGCCCCTGTTGGGGCCCCTTTTTTTTTTTTTTAGTATCCACAATGCGAAGAACGTTAGCATTCTAAATTTACGTCACGTGACTAACAAACGATTGTTATTCAGACTGAAAATGGGGTACGGAAATTAAAATTCAGTTAAACATTTCAGCGTATAATTCCTGTTGTGTTTGGTTACCCGTTTGTTTTGAGGGATGACACCATTGAAATATTTGGTGGTGAGCCGAAGGACTGGAAGGCATACCAATGCTAAATGCGCGAATACCATTAAGCGCATGCACCGCTCGAACAGCGCGCGCAAATATTCTACAAACGTCACAAAGAAAGAGTACGATTGTTTTACGCCAGTTCATCAGTCTAGAACGGATGCGTTACAGTTAATACGAAGACAAAGACAGTGAATGCGTGTGTGAAAAGAAGTTAAAACTTACTACGGTTGCGCACTAGCAACTTTCCCAAATATGGTGCGTTAAGATTGTTTGCGTTTAAAATGGTATTTTTTGTGAAAAAAGTCATATTTAGTAGGTACTTCATTATCCTGCTCGCTGAACTCATCATCATGCTCCTTTTTCATTTTCTTTTCAGGGGAAATTTGAACGGATTAGAAATATCCGGCAAAGAAGAAAGCGGGAACTGCAAATTCGGCCAGGCAGGGTGCAGAGATTTTTTACTGCTGTTTTGTCTGTCATCACCGCAGGCTGTATACCAAAACAAAGGCGTTTCAACGTCCCATTCAGTTTTGAAAATCCAGGTGAGAATGTTTTTTTATTATTATCATTTTTTAATCTTCAACAAAACGGAAATCAAATACTGTCAGAGCAATGAAATTAATTACAAAATAAGATGAGTGCAACGAGTGGGCGCTGGGGAGCAGCCGAGACTTGAAAGGCCGTCTTGAAAGAAAAAAACATTATTTTGATGAAGGTTGCTAAGAAACGTGACGTCACCTTGACGACGGCAGCATGACGTGTTTGGAGTGCTCATACATGTAACTGATTGAATAGCAGCTATCCGGATAACTTCTGTAATTTTGCGAACCCGATTAAATATAGCATTGTTGTTCGCGAATGGCTTTTTAATTTTTATTTTATTTAAATATTGCGTATTCTTTTGTCAAGAAACGCACGCGCGTTTTAGCATTGCGTGAAGCAATTGCAACGAGAGTGTAATGTCGGGACTGACTCGGAATTTTGTGTGAACTGAAACCAGTTGTATCCAACTGTCCCAAACCGGGGTCACTCAAACGTTTGCATTAGTTCATGTACTTTAGTTCTTTAATTTTATAAAATTATCGCTATATTTGCAACGTGACATAAAAAGACAAAGTCTAGTGCAACACATCTAACATGCAATAAGGGCGCGCGTGATTAATTAGCCTGCGTAGCTGGCGGTATTGTTGGGTGCGCGCACAAGGGGGAAGCGCGACAGCCAGCGGCGAGGCGGAGTTGCGGTGCGCGCACGAGTGGCGAAGCCGCGAGTGGGGGGCGGAGGAGGGCACAGCCGCGAGCGGTGGTGGGGCGGAGGAGCGAGCATTTCAGCCCCCCCCGCCCGGGTGCGCCGCTGCTTGTGCGCGCTAAACCCAACAATACCGCCAGCACGCAGGCTAGTGATTAATTAAATGTTATTAAAAAAAATACACGCATGGATTGTTAATTTAATAAGCGACAATTTTTACACCCCACTGTATATTTGCGTTTTGTGTGGTGTGGACTACGTACTAACTAACGTTTTCGGTTTCTTTTATTGTTAGTATATGGATCACAAAAAATTGAGGACATTGTTGGTTCAGCAAATTCAAATGCAACTAACAGCACCCAGGAGAAACAAGGCGTAGCAAACAGTCAGCGGAGTTACTCCTGTAGTCATGTGGCTAATCTGCAAAGGGAGCAGAAGAAGCCTGGGGCACAATGGACAGAAAAGATAACTAAAGACAAACAGAACTTCAGCACTGATGTGGAGAAAACTGCCTCAGAGCCTGAAACTCAGGCCCATCCTCTTTTAGCCCCTGTTGTAGATAACGGGTCTTGCAAAGGGAACTCAAGTGAAGTCAATGGAGATGGAAATACAAGGAAATTCTTTACTGGAAATGACTCGGCGTCAGTCTCGATGCCAGAATCTGCAGCATCACCAGAAACATCTGGCAACAACTGCAGCGGACGAAATTTGGGGGAATCAGAGAGCGCAAGGGAAGTTCATGAAGCTGGCTCGGTAAAACAGGAGAAAAAGCCCGGCAGAATTCAGAGATTCCTATCTAATATGTCGTCTGCACTCAGTTGTTGTGTTCCAAGTGCTAAACAGTTGGACGTCCCTTTCAGTTTTGAAAATCCGGGTAAGAGTTTTGAAAGAAGATGCACACAAATATTAAAACATTTTTCGGCCGACCGCACCAAAAAATTATAGACATTAAAATATGAAGCGCCTTAGGACTTCTTTAAAAATTAATCTGGTAATATCGGACATTGGTTTCACTCGTATCCCCCTTTAGCTATCTTTGGTTGGATTATAAGGTCTTCCAACCCTAACTTCAGTCTCCGTCTCCCTGTCCTTATCCCCTCTCCCCCTAAAAGAATAAATAAATACGATACAAGGTACAGATTTCAGCAGACTCTTTAGTCCAGTCTTTTCCGTTTTCTTAATTTTATTTTGGTACCGAGATTCAAGTTCAAAGGCGAAAAAATGCTGTTTGGAGGCTACAGTACTTGCCTTCAACTCATCAGGAACATACATTCAATTTAGTTACTTATCATAATTTATTTTTTTTGCTAGTTCACGAATCCAAAACCATGGAGGACCTGCTTAACTTAGAGGGATGGACAACTCTAAATGATGACAACTGCGAGTATGACGAGGCTAGCCAGAGGGATTCTTACACCGAGCTAAACAGGGGTGATCTGGTTAACGCTGACCCAGGATCTGACAGAGGCTCAAAGGACTGTGATAAACTGCCAGGAAATTATAATGGAAATGACACGGACAAGTCTACAGACCCACAGAATGAAGATGTTGCGGAACATGGACCAACAAGCTCATCCAATTCAGAACCGCGACGACGAGAATCGGGCGGAAAGAATACAAGCAAACTCAAGCGATCGCTTTCATGGACCCAGGGTATTGACTCATTTTGGGATGGATGTACGAGGTTTAAGAGAGAAGGACTGTTTTCATGCGGACTGTTAAGGACAACTAATCTTGAACTGCGGGAACAAAGATTGGCCGAACAACAAAAGGAAAAGGAAGAGCGAAAAAGAAAGGAAAAGGAAGAGAAATTTGGACCAGCGAAATACGGTTATGACGAAGATACACCTTTGGACGTCTATATCTTCAATGAAAGCCTTTGGCCAGAATGTAAAAACTTTACGGAGGATGACTACGATAAAATATGGGACTTTGATAACAGATATGACTACACGCGGAAATCTTGTGATACAGAGACGGACCAAGAAGACGAATCTGATGGGGAATCATGGGGAGATTATGATTCAGAATCAAACGAAGAGGAGGAAGACACTGACAAACGTGTTCCAAAAATGCCGCCCAAAAAGGTTCCGCGCATGATCAATAGATCACTCTCATGGCCCATGCAACTTAACAAATCAGACATGAAGGTCGACGATGGAATGAAGTCCTGTGGCACTCTCATCTCAACCGAAGGCGAAAAGCGGCAGAGAAAACAACCGGGTCTGAAAATACGAAACGACACATTGGACTATATCGTATGGCGCTTCTATTATGAAGGGCAATCATAGGTAGGTGTTTTGGTTTTTTGTAAGATGGCCATTATCAAGTTGTTCTATCAGTTTTCTAGCCTGCGTTGGTCTTTTTAGGATATCCGAGCCTCAAGTACTATGGAGAGAGCCCTTTCCATTCTTGTTGCAGCCCGGGTTGCGTCTAGCGTGAAATAAAGTTGATACCTGCTGGCCACGCAAGGTTTTCCTTTTCTCGAGGCATGTGTTTTGTGATCGTAATCCTTTGCTAATGGCAGTTATTTTAGTAATCTAACGGTCACTATGTGTGTAGTTTGTAAAACATTTGGTAAAAGTTTGCGCAAGTTCGATAGGCGAAACGCGGCTATCAAAAAAGGATCTGTCCGAAAAAATCGATATTTTGTGGTCTACCCCTTGTTATGTGGTAATTTGATAAACTGTGCCCGATTAAGTGGCCCTTTGTGGCCCGTTGGCCGGGGGGGGGGGGGTGGGATTCTGATGCACCCATCGTTGCACCCCCCTGCCTGTCTACCCCTTGTTATGTGGTAATTTGATAAACTGTGCCCGATTAAGTGTCCCTTGTGGCCCGTTGGCCGGGGGGGGGGATCGATGCACCCATCGTTGCACCCCCCTGCCTGTCTACCCCTTGTTAGTGATAATACTGCCCGATTAAGTGGCCTTTGTGGCCCGTTGGCCGGGGGGTGATTCTGATGCACCCATCGTTGCACCCCCCTGCCTGCGTATTATACACCTGCTATGCAGGCTAGAGCATCTGAAACTGAACAGCTAGGAACAAAACCTGTTGTGCATTAGCATGAATTCATTGGCTTCTATCAGTGGAATACTAAATGTCGATTTTGAAATAACGAAGCGAAATCCCTAATGTTTATATTTTCTTTAAATTTTCAGTGTTGACGAGTCCTTCAAGATTGTGCAGTGTAAATATTTGTACTGACCAGACTCAGTGCAAAGACGGCAAACTTTTTACATCATTGACATTTATGATGCAATGTGAACGTACTTTATTTTGAGTTGTAAATATCCCTGCGAGACATGATTTCAAGTGAACTGTAAACCTATTTTTACATGTCCGAAAGTTGCCTTCAAATAAAGTTCATAAAATTACTCGCTTACTGAAAGATGAGTTTTGTATTAAACATGAGTTCAAGTGTTATAATGTTAATAAATGTTGTTTCTTTTTACGAACACTGGTGGACTTAATTGAATATACAAAGGACTAGACATTTTAAAATAAAACTGTTTGGAGGATTTTTGTTTGAAAGGGTTAACGATCATGTTGGGTTTTAGAGCAGATCGTTTCTCTAGCGCTTAGATAAAATCGAAGAGAACAATTAAATTTTGTCGGATAGCACTTTTACAGTGGGACCCCGATATAACGATATGCTAAGGGAGCAGTAAAATAATATCGTTATATGGAAACTCGCGATATAACAATATGGTCGTAAAATAACCGAAAATATCGTTATATTCGGGTAAACTTAACAAGTACTTTTTACTGCATATTAGAGGATGATAAAGAAAATAATTTTGATAAGAAGGCTTAGAACACAGTATCATTTTCGTATATCATCGTACAAAGTTGTTTTTAGAAACGTTAAAGATGACTCGATTACTGTAATGTTATTGCATTAAATTCGATGTTTTGCAAATAAAATGTGACAGTGTACTGATAATATCGTTATACCGGGAGGATTTTACGTTCGGTTCGCTAAATTTTCATCGTTATATCGGGAGTATGGTTATATCGAAGATCATTATTCGGGGTTCTGTCCCATACATTTTATGTTTTTTTGGGGAATAGATTTTTTTTTGGGGTTATATCGAAGATCGTTATATCGGGGTTCCGTCCCATGCATTTTACTGTAACTTTTGCCGGGACATAGAATATTCATCGTTATGTCGGGAATATCGTTATATCGAGGATCGTTATATCGGGATTCCACTGTATAAACTTTGCACTGATATAGAGATAGCGCGCTTACAGTTTGTTTTTTCTTTTTATTCAAGAGACCCGCGAAGATCTCACATGTGTAGGAAATTACAGAAGACGAGCCCAAGTTAGCTCTTTAGGTCACATACGTTAAGGCCTGTCAGGCGGGGCTGGTATAGCTGGATAAGCAACTAATTGGGATTACCCCCTGAAGTTAGCAAGTAAATGAATTAACGAGTGAGTTTAATTTTATCTGAACGGAAATACAAAATTGTTCTTGATTGCGGGGGCTCGAATTAATTGAACGGGGACAAGGGGGCGGAAGCCAAGGAGAATAGGCCGGTCACTTGTTACGGAGGCAGATGAAGAGAGAGCGGAAAACGGGATTCCAAATGCCCAATGCAGCGGAAACCGGGGAAAATGGAGAAAAAACTTCCAACATTGCGTAATACATTTCAATAGAAATGCACCTAAATAAGTAATACGCTATAGAATATTACTATACAATCGCAAAGTTAAAATCAGCAACTGTGACAAAACGGAGCTGACGTAAAGGCTATTGTACAGAGTAAAAGTGGATTCCCACTGACGCGTAATTTTTTATCTGCGTGAAAAAATTAGAGGCAATGTTTGAACGACTTACGTACTCGTTTACGCAAGTCGTTCATACATTGGCTCTTATTTTTTCACGCACGTTAACGCACGTAAAATTTACGCGTAAGTGGAAATCCAACTTAACTGTGCTCCTGACTAGTCCACAGTTCGAGAGAGCAGGGTTAAATTACCTTAAAATTAGGACAAGGGAAACAGAAAACCCTCCGAGATAGCGGGGAGTTCGAGTTGACGTGTTCGTGATAACGGGTTTATTTTTGTAGTAAATGATAGAAAACTGGGACCAAATCCAAGGGAAATTTTTGGCTTTTTGTTTCAGATAACGGGGAGTTCAAGATAAGCTAGTTCGAGATGTGGGATCCTATTGTAGTTAAATAGTTAAATAAATATAACGAACGAACTTTTGTCTTATTCTGATGAAAGTGAACAGTAGACACCGAAAATTTAGGTTTCAAAAACAGATCGGCTTTGAAACCGTTTCATTTTATAAATGTCCTATACCGATTACAATACTGGTTCAAATATAAATTATATAACAATTACCTTAAATTACATCTTAAATTAAGGTGTCGACCATTTTGCAATGTCTTCAAGAGCTTTTCAATCGTAGCTTAGATAACCTCCCTAGTCTTTTGTCAAAGTTAGTTTGAATCCGCGAAATGAATATTAATTAAAGTACAGTCTGTTGTTTGTGAACGTTAACTGACCAGATACTCAACAACTGCTCGGTTTGATGACCGAGCGTGCCGTTAAAATAGCAATTTTCCATACTGATTTAATTTAACGTTAATTCCGAGATTTTGGTAGTTTATCAAGACAATAATTTACTTGTGTCACCTGCGGGCATGGTACAACGTTTTGAAGAATAACTTTTGAGATTGAATAAAACGGTTGAAGCCGAGGAAGTAGAATAGGAAATAAATTTAGCTCATTGTAGTTTAAAACACCCTTACTTGTAATAAATCGTAGGATATGATCAAGCAACGCTTTGATATTAAAATTTGGAATAAATGTTGGGATCATCTACGTGAGAAAATACGGAAGCTTGTCATCACCGTTTTACGGTGAAATTTATTATTTCTTAACTAGGGCATCCATGCAGTTTAAAATCGTTGAATATGTTTTTTTATTTTAAGGGAAAAGAGTAATGTATCTATAACAATCCTGCCCAGTTGAATTTAACAAATCTGAGAAAACCATATTTTGGCATCTGGCATCAGTCACTGTTATCAATATTTGGGCCAATATTAGTATTTAATTTTTCTTTGACAAGTATTCATTAAATACAGTTAAAACTGCATTTAACTGCACCTTTGGGGAATAGGTAGACGATCACTTAAAACAGTTTGGCCATTTTTAAATACAGGTTCACTCGCCAACTTTGGAAAAAATTGATTCACAGAAAGGTCTAGAGCAGTTTTCAATTGAGTGTCGTAAAACCAAAACCAAAGTAATCACTCTGGCCAATCACAAAGAACACAGACAATCCAGTGAACCAATCAAAACTCGAAGCAAATACATGTAGCCGGCACAAAGCGCGGGAAAACGTGCACGAGCGAGTCACGATTGGTTTTGGTTTTAGTTCTGATTGGCTGAGAAAGTGGCGCGAGATTTTTAAGCCAATCACTAAGCGTAGTAATGCAAAACCAAAGCAAACGAAATTAACTTTCGACACTCAAGTGAAAACCGCTCTATACAATAAAGTTTGACTCGGATAATTTATACTTATAGATCAAAGCGGAACATCCAGGCTAAATATAGACAGTTTCAGTGAGCTGTTAAGCTGATAGTCGGTTAGCTAGAGTGTTTTCGGTTTCCTTAAAAATTCTCAATCACTTTGTAAAAGTGAAGATTAATTGAGTGGTGACATTTCCGGGACTGACAACTGACAGCTAAATAAAGGGTGATTACTTAATACGCTGCCGTCTGAATACAAGTTTGATGACTTAATTCAATTTCTCATGATTGCAAACCATTATTCAGAATTCATTATTGCACAAACAACCAATCAATGTGCACAGGGAAACATCTGTTGGTGAATAAACGAGGACGAACAACATTACACTTTTGACACTTGCCAAGAATTCAAATTAACTCGGTTCTAGCCCAGCATTAAAAGACAAGGTTATATAAACTACACTTAGAGACATTTCGAGCCAGCTTGTACCCTAAGAGGTTCTCTTCAATTAAGGTACTATTTAATATATATTTAATCACTTTTAACGCATCATGTCAACTGCGATCATTTTCTTAGAGTTTTAGATAGATTAACATTTAAACAAAATAAATATTCCGGTTTTATATTCCACAGATTCTATCGATAAACGACATAGATTCTGAGCTTTTTAGACAAGAATTCCGTAATGGAACACTGCATTCATGTGCTAAGGTTTTCTTTTATAATGATTTCTGAATATTCGAACTTCGGGTTATTTCATTGTGTTGCCAGTTTAATGTCGTCGTTAACAGCAAGTTTTGGTAATTCTATCATCATTTACGCCTTCTGGCAAACATCTTCAATGCCTCTAACCTCAAGAATACTCCTGCTGAGCCTGGCTGCTTCTGATCTCGGTGTGGGTTTGATCGTCCAGCCGATTAACACAGCCATAATGGTGAGAATGTTGGCTATCATGGACAATCATGGCGATGAAGATACTCATGGCTTGCATCTGATCTGTCCTCTTGTTAAAACCTGGCAATTTTTCGGAGTTTTCTTCGCTGGTGCGTCGCTGTTAACAATTGGAGCCATTTCCATTGACAGGTACCTTGCGCTGTCTCTGCATTTAAGATACCAGGAATTAGTGACTCCAACTAGAACCTTTATCGTTGTTACTGCTATCTGGATAACAGCTTTTCTGTCGGCTCTGCTGCAAATATTGATAACTTTTAACGACTTGATTAACGCATCTGGTGAAGTACTTATAATCGTACTGGCTTCATTCGCTTATATCAAGATTTACAAAATCGCTCGCTACCATCAGAATCAAATTCAAGCCCAAGCTCAACTTGAGAATCAAACTAATCTTACCACGCAACTGGCCCGCGCCAAGAAGCTGGCTATTAACACCTTTTATATTTACGTTATACTTTTGATCTGCTATGTCCCTTCGCTTTGCATTTCTTCTGTTTTTATGATGACACCCACACCTGGTCCTTTATTAACGTTATTCTATTTCGTGAGTGCTTCTCTAGTTTTTTATAATTCGTCCTTAAACCCGTTGGTGTATTGTTGGAAGATCCGTGAAGTTCGTGAAGCTGTCGTCGACATTTTAAAACGCCTATTTTCAAGATGTATTCCTTGTAACCGTTCGTAGGACAAACTAACCTGAATTCTTTCAGAACACCTAATAATACTATCAATAATAACTTTATCTAGGTGTTTGCGTTGCAGGTAAAACCGATAAAATCGATCGTTAAATTTGTGCGGATTTTTTTAACTGTCAACCATCAACTGAGTTTTTTTTCCATCATCACCGTTATTAATCTAAAGTCGATCGTTAAAGAGTGAAAATTGCCGCTTTAAGTGTCGGGAAAATATTTGTTGTAAATGCACTTTCACTTAGTTCAATGTTGATAAGCGATTTAATTACGCATCTGGGTCTGTTTCCAGCCATAACAAGTGGAATTAAAGGACAACGCCCGTCCTCGTCGGTTTTTAACAGCACGGGTGATTATTTCTAATCGTTTGGTGTTAATGTCTGAGTTTCATTTTAACGAAACAGTACGTTTGTTATCCAAATTTTTTTTACTTTTCTGCCGCCGTCACTTTCCAAGCAAAGATATATTTAATACGATTTTTACGAAAACTGTGAACGATATACAAAATACAGTTCATGGAAATTTCTGCATGGTCTTTTTCTCCTTGATAATTTCCATCCTTTTTCAGACAATATTCTAACCAACATCAATACATTGTTAAGCGCCCTGTAGTGAAAATAAAGAGTACATCAAGGAGGTGCTGTTATCCTGACAAGTTGTGTATTGCAGGATTTTCATTTTATTTAATTCCAAGGACTGCAAATACCGCGGAACTTAGTTATTATCTCGACGTCTAAAATATCGGTCTCTCTTTTCTCTTTATTTTTGTAGGGCCCGCAGTAGGCCGTCAAAAATTGCAAAGCCGACTGCATTTCAAGTCGTCTTGCGGGGTATTGGGAAAAGTTTTCAATCAGCAATAACCGCGCCTCGGATGAACCTCACTGGCTACGGTAATTTTTTTTTTTTTTTTTTTTTTGGATGCAGGTGATAGCGTAGTGCAATGCTATCACGTAATGCCACTGCGAAAAGCTAAATAAGAAACTAACAAGCTGTGAATCTTATGCAGGGAGAGCTTTTCACAATTGTGGGAGGTAAACAATTAAAACGTTTAATTTGTCCAGAAATTCTAAATACAAAGAGGAAGTAAGGCCTCATAAACAAAACGTTTCAAGGGGTGGCCAGTGCTTGTGTGTAAACCCGTAAAAGAAAAAAAAGTTATGATTTTAAGTTACGTTCAACGCATGCGCAAATCGCGATCTTTGGTAAATACACAGTTTATTTCTTTCCTCTGCGGTGTGCCCTTTACCTTTCACTGAACTCTCTTTTTGGTAAAACTACCACAGACAGACTCGATCAGGCAATGCCACTTCTGCTTGTTGTTGACGGAAGACTGCAATCCGTTGAGAACATCCCCACATTTGAGCGCGTTTTTACTCGTGTCTTTATAAGGAAGCTTTGGTCGACCAACTGGTTGAGAACCACAAGCCAGTTCCCCATATATCAGTTGTTTGGATGTTTAAGTGTCCGGCAATATGTCGGAGCCAACATAGACGGCTTCTGATTAACATGGGTTCGATGTCTGCAACACTTGAGCGCTTTAACAAATCTTCATACTTACAAAATGGTCACATTTGACATTCAAAATGAGGCGTAGATTTGCGTAAAGTTAGATTGAATATTAAAAAATAAGCATTGGTTCAAAAGTGAGTTTAAGTTTTTTCGTGGCCGCCACTTCATTCCAATTTGAATCGCTCGGGATTGGTTGCAAATCATCAATACCCAAATTTTCGAAATTTCTGCACTAACCATTCTGTTTGATTTTGCATTTAAAATTTCCGAAGTGTTGGGTTTTCTGGAAGCTATCCCAGGCAAATTCCGAACCTTTCACTCGCGTGTCGAGTTTTCCGGAAATTTTTTCTCGAATATAGAAAGCGCCCTCTATGACTGGTTTTATTTTTCCTTGTTAAAAGAATGGATATGAGAGAAAATAATAATCGTACAGAATTTTCCGACGGTTCGTACAAACTATGTGCTTCGTTCAGATAAGTCCACATTTTCTCTCTTCTTTTTAAATGTTATTTCTTTAGTTGTTATGTAGCTTTAGAATTATGCTTGCCTTTTAAAAGTTTTGCCTTTGAAACGGTCTAATATAACCAAGCAGTGAAGTTTAGTTCGAGTTACTCATCGATCACGCCGCGGAAATCGTTTTTGAAATATGTTTTTCCCGTGAGTAGTTATTGCATTATACTGTTAAACCAAGCATGGACGGTTTCTTACGCCTCTAACTTTTCGTTCGGAATTTGTTTCGTATATAATGAGAGGTTTGTTTTCCGTTCAGGATACAAATAACTTAATCTTTTACGGCGTTTTTCGTCAAGTATAGCAGCTGCAAGCAGTAAAAGTGCTTCCAAAAGAGCAGAAACAGAACGGCCATATTCAGTGTTGGCGCCAAAAAATGGGAATCAGCAGCAAGCAAGTAGGGAGTTGTTATTCTATCCTAGCCGGCCTCTTCCTGTTACAAACTAAAACTTCAGGTAAGGTGATCGTTCGAGCTGAACAGTTAATTTGCCATTTACAAGGTCCTGTCTTAATTTTAAGTCTGCCTGTAAGCCTAGATAGCGTACCGGGGCAGCACTGATGCCCGGTGGGAGAACTCCCATATATATATGAAAGGGACGGGGATGCTCGTCGTCTCGCTTAGGGGTATGTATAAATGTTAGACTTTGGGTCTCGCTTAGGGTGTTCTGGGCAAAATGGCAATATTTTTAGCCATCCTGGTCTCGTTTAAGGTTACACACGAAGAAATATACAAATATAAGTTCTTTTTTCAGAATTTTGGTATCTTTTAGGGGTCTAAAATAGCTTGAGTCACGCCCATATTGGTCTCTTTTAGGGGTTATTTTCAAAATTTCCGACGAGCATTCCCGTCCATTTAATATTGGAGTCCCCTCCGGGCACTGATGTGATCTTCTTTCATATCAAGACTTGCCTGAATGGTGATAAATTTTAAATTGCACTCTCTGACGTCAAAAGTTTTGCAGTTTTGCCCGCTTAGAGATTTTTGGCGGGAAACAGTTTTATTGTTGAATGTCATGTGTAGTTAGGCAATGAGAGCGCGCAATAAGAACTTACCAGTAAAATAGGCACTATTGACAAAATGTTTGTCTGAAAAGAGAAATTTGTAGTCAAGGCAAAGAGTAAAGCAAAGTCAAAATACAGTCTTTAAAAAGAGAAAAGTTCATTACTGGCCGTACTTGAAAACTGACTTGAATCTTTAGTCAACACCATTGTTCTGACATCAAAAGAAAGGGCGAACATCATTTTCAAAATTAAGAACTTGATATAAAAATCATTTGAGACACTAGGTAGAGTTTTACGCTTAAAAAGTCTGCGCCCTCCCCTAAATTCAGCTTACAAAGTTACAAAGTAATGGCTGGCCCTCCCCAAACTGGCGCTCAAAAAATAGTGACCCTCCCCCCAAATAAAGTGGCCCTCCCCCCCAATAAATAATAAAAGGTCCCAGGGCACCCATGCAGTTTAAAGTCGTTGAATATCAGAGTAATGTATCTAGCTAACAATAATGCCCAGTTGAATTTAACATATTTTAGATAACCACAATTTGGCAGCTGGCATCACTCGCTGTTATCAATATTTGGGTCGATCTTTGTTATTCATTTTTACTGTGACAAGTATTCATTTAATTCAGTCAAAACTGCATTAAACTGTCACCTTTGGGGGATAGGTAGACGATCGCTAAAAACAGGTTGGCCATTTAGTACAGGTTCACTCACCAACAACAATAGACTTGACCGTTGGATCATTTGTACTTAGATCAAAGCAGAACGTCCCGGCTATATTTAGAGAATTTTATTGAGCTCTAAAGGACAGTCGGTTAGCTAAAGTGTTTTGGGTTCCCTCAAACACACTCAAGCACTTCGTAAAAGGCGACCGCGTCCGCTTTAAGGTGGATTTCTAGCATAGAGTGGTTAATCCATGACCATGATCTTATTCTGATTGTTAGTCATCATGTTGTTTTCCATTGTATATTTTTAAAATCAAGTTGACTACTGACTGAAGCAAGTAGTAGCTCCTATTTTTTTAAAAAAAATATAATAATAAAAAACAATACATAGAACACATACTTTATTGCACCTCCCAAATGGTGCTTTTCAGGAACAATAATAATTAAAAATAAGAATAATCACAATTAAAGTAATCAAAAATGTATTTTCCTTCTTAATTTGGCAGCTACTTTCAATGTACAATTACTTCAGAATTGAATCAGCCAGGGCTACAGTGAACAACATTTTTTTTATCAAACGATGTCATTATTGCATAATTGGGCAAAGTTTTGAAGAAAAAAATATGAAGACCTTTTTTGCATTGAGATCAATGCTGGCAATTCTCACTTTTTGCTTAGCCTGACATCCAAAATTAGTATAATTTAGTTAATTGTGTGTTACGTAAAAAGTTACGTGTCAGTAGAAATACACCTTTAGCGAGGTGACCATTAACTAGTAAAGTGAAGCTTAATTAAGTGCTGCGATTTCCGGGATTGACAACCAACCGACAGCTAAATAGAGAATGACTGGTTAATACGGTGCCGCTTGAATACAAGTTTGATGACTTTATTCAATTTCTCATGATTGCAAACCGTTATTCAGTATTCATTATTTCGCATACAACCAATCAATGTGCACAGAGCAACATCTGTTGGTGAATAAACGAGGACGAACAGCACTACACTATTGACACTTGCTAAGAATTCAAATTAAACTCAGCAGTAAAAGACAAGGTTATATAAATTACACTTAGAGACATTTCGAGCCAGCTCGTACCCTAAAGAGGTTCTCTTCAATTAAGGTACTATTTAATATATTTTTTTATATAATCACTTTTAACGAATTGGCAATGACAATTTTTTTCTCTCATGCGAACTGCGATCGTTTTCTTAGAGATTTAATTTGATTACTATTAAACAAAATAAATATTCCGGTTTTTATTCTACAGATTCTATCGGTCAACGACATAGCTTCTGAGCTTTTTAGACAAGAATTCTATAATGGAACATTGCATTCATATACTGAAATTTTCTTTTATAATGATTTCTGAATATCCAATCTTCGGGTTATTTTATTGTGCTGCCAGTTTAACGTCGTCGTTAACAGCAATTTTTGGCAATGCTATCATCATTTACGCCTTCTGGAAAGCGTCTTCAATGCCTCTAACCTCAAGGATATTCCTGCTGAGCCTGGCTGCTTCGGATCTTGGCGTGGGTTTGATCGTCCAGCCGATTAACACAGCCATAATGGCGAGAATGTTGGCTCTCATGGACAATCATGGCAATGAAGATACTCATACCTTGCATCTGATCTGTCCTCTTGTTAAAACCTGGCAATTTTTCGGAATTTTGTTCGCTGGTGCGTCGCTGTTAACGATAGGAGCCATTTCCATAGACAGGTACCTTGCGCTGTCTCTGCATTTAAGATACCAAGAGTTAATGAGTCCAACTAGAGCCTTTATCGTAGTAACTGCTATCTGGATAACAGTTTTTCTGTCGGCTCTGCTACAAACATTGATAACTTTTAATGACTTAATTAACGCACCTGCTGAAGTACTTATAATCGTACTGGCTTCATTCGCTTACATCAAGATTTACAAAATCGCTCGCTACCATCAGAATCAGATTCAAGCCCAAGCTCAACTTGAGAATCAAACTAATCTTACCAGGCAACTGGCCCGCGCCAAGAAGCTGGCTATTAACACCTTTTATATTTATGTTATACTTTTGATCTGCTATGTTCCTTTCCTTTGCAGTTCTTCTATTTTTATGATGACACCCACACCTGGTCCTTTATTAACGTTATGCTATTTTGTAAGTGCTTCTCTAGTTTTTTATAATTCTTCCTTAAACCCGTTGGTGTATTGTTGGAAAATCCGTGAAGTTCGCGAAGCTGTCGTCGACATTTTAAAACGCCTTTTTTCAAGATGTATTCCTTGTAACCGTTCGTAGGACAAATTAACCTGAATTCTTTCAGGAACACCTAATAATACTATCAATAATAACTTTATCTAGGTGTTTGCGTTGCAGGTAAAACCGTCGATCGTTAAATTTGTGCGGATTTTTTTAACTGTCAACCATCAACTGAGTTTAATTTTCCATCATCACCGTTGTTTATCTAAAGTCGATCGTTAAAGAGTGAAAATTGCCGCTGAAAGTGTCGGGAAAATATTTTTTTGTAATGCACTTTCACTTAGTTCAATGTTGATGAGATTTAATTACGCATCTAGGTCTGTTTCCAGGCGTACGAGTGGAATTAGAGAACAACGCCCGTCCTAGTCAGTTTTCAACAGCACAGGTGATTATTTCTAATCGTTTGGTGTTAATAACTGGAATTTAAGTCTGAGTTTTATTTTAACGAAACGGTACGTTTGTTATCCAAATTTTTGTACTTTTCTGCCGCCGTCACTTTCCAAGCAAAGATATATTTAATACGATTTTTACGAAAACTGTGAACGATATACAAAATGCAATTCATGGAAATTTCTGCATGGTCTTTCTCTCCTTGATAATTTCCATCCTTTTTTCGACAATATTCTAACCAACATCAATACATTGTTAAGCGCCCTGTAGTGAAAATAAAGAGTACATCAACGAGGTCCTGCTATCCTGATAAGTTGTGTATTTCAATTTTTTTTTCATTTTATTTAATTCCAGGGACTGCAAATACCGCAGAACTGAGTTATTATCTCGACGTCTGAAATACCGGGCTTGCTTTTTCTTTATTTTTGTTGGGCCCGCAGTGGGCCGTCAAAAATTGCAAAGCCGACTGTATTTCAAGTCGTCTTGCGGGGTATTGGGAAAAGTTTTCAATCAGCAATAACCGCGCCTCGGATGAACCTCACTGGCTACGGTAACGCCACTGCGCAAAGCTGACTGAGAACATTACAAGCTGCGAATTTATGCAGGGAGGGCTTTTCACAATTGTGGGAGGTGAACAAATGAAACTTTTGTTCAAAATTTTTTAATACAAAGAGGATGTACGGCCTCACAAACAAAACGCCTCAAGGGGTGATGCAAGTGCTTGTGCGTAAGGCTGTAAAAGAAGAAAAAGTTATGAATTTTAGTTACGTTTAACGCATGCGCAAATCGCGATCTTCGGTAAATGCACAGCTTATTTCTTTCCTCTTCGGTGTGCCCATTTTCTTTCACAATCCCGAACTCTCTTTTTGGTAAAACTACCACAGACACACTCGATCAGGCAATGCCAGCTTCTGCCTATTGTTAACGGAAGACAGCTGCCATCCATTGAGAACATCTCCACATTTGATGCGCGTTTTTTTACGTGTTTTTATTCGGTCGACCAACTGGGCGAGAACCACAAGCAAGTTCCACACCTTGTGATATCGTTATTTAGCTTTGCGCAGTGGCATTACCGTAGCCAAGTTCCCTATACATCAGTTGCTTAACAGATGTGAGCAGTTTGACTAATTTAAAGGCTGCTATTAAAAGTCGCGCATGAAAGTGTTTTTTAGACTCATACAACCCTTTTATAAGTAGACCTTTTAAAATAGTTAGGATGAATTTATTTTACTGTACATATTAAAAACGTTTTATTGTAATTTTACACTGGAAAAACCATTTTATTGGAGTGGCAAATAAAGTCTTACTCAGGTGCTTGTTTGGGTGCTCTAGTGTCCGGCAAAATTGTCCCAGCCAACGTAGACGGCTTCTGATTAACATGGATTCGTTATCTTCAACACCTGCGCGCGCGCTTTCACACATCTTCATTGCTTACAAAATGGTCCCATTTGATATTCAAAATGAGGCGTTGTTCTGTATGAAGTTAGATTAAAAAAAATAATAAGCATTGGATCAGACGGTGTGTTTAAGTTTTTTTCATGGCCGCCACGTCATTGCTATTTGAATCGCTCGAGATTGGCTGCAAATCATCAATACCCAAATTTTCGAAATTTCTTCACTGACCATTGTTTGATTTTGCTTTTGGAATTTTTGAAGTGTTGGGTTGAATGGTTTGCATTTCGGAAATTCAACATGTTTTGGATTTTCTGGAAGCTATCCCAGTCAAATTCCGAACCTTTCACTCCCGTGTCGAGATTTTCGGAACTTTTTTCTCGAATAGAAAGCGCTCTCCATGACTGGTTTCTACCTTCCCTTGACGAAAGAATGGATATGAGAAAAATACAATAACTGTACGGTTTGTACAAAGTAAGATAAAAACACCTGACTTCAAAATGTTATTCGCAAATTTTAAACTGGACTTTCCAGAAAATTACTGTTCCAATTTCTTTACAACCGAAATGTCCGAAATTGTTACTATCTGTTTTTTTTCTGGCTTGTAATTAATGTCGGGATTTTAATTGTTTACGTTAACAATATGTGCCATTTCCAAAGCTGACATTAATGAGCGCATATTGCAACAAATGAAAAAAATACCTCGGTGATGGCTGGTATGCGAGCTTTCTCCCGACATTGTTGAGCTAACATCAAATGCACAAAAATGTTAAACATTTCGAAAAAGCTATTAATGGTGCATTGTTTTGTGAAAACCATATTTGTCGTGGCATATTTGAATGAATATTAATTGCATATAAAAGTTTTTAAGTGTCAAGACACTCCCATAATTTTAGTGTTGGTCATCGTTGTTCTCAAACGGCGAACATCTTCGATCCTCCATGTGCTTCGTTCAGATAAGTCCACATTTTCTCTCTTCTTTTTAAATGTTAATTCTTTAGTTGCTGTGCAGCTTTAGAATTATGCTAACCAATAAGTTTTGCCTATTAAACGGTCTAATTTAACCAAGCAGTGAAGTTTAGTTCGAGTTACTCATCGGCCACGGCACGGAAATCGTTTTAATTACGTTTTTCCCTTGAGTAGTTATTGCATTATACTGTAAGACCAAGCACGGATAGTTTCCTACGCCTCTAAATTTTCGCTCGCAATTTGTATCGAATAGAATGTGAGGTTTGATTTTAGTTTTCTATACTTGTCACTCAGTAAGCTGGCGTCAAACTAAACTCCTTCGACGCCTCCTTCCCGTACCAGACGGTAAATAAATTTTTTTGCATGGTTAAGAATACAAATACCTTAATTCTTTACTGCGTTTTTTCGTCAAGTTTAGCAGCAGCAGAGCAGTAGAAGTGCTTCCAAAAGAATTTACAAACAGAGCGGCCATGTTCAGTGTTGGCGCCAAAAAATTGGGAATTAGCAGCAAGCAAGTGGGGCGTTGTTATTCCATCCTCGCCGCCTCTTCGTGTTACAAACAATTACAGTTTCAGGTAGGGTGATCGTTCGATGATTGTTGAACAGTTAATTTGTCATTTTCAAGATCCTGTCTCAATTTTAAGTCTGTCTGTAAAGCCTACATTCTGTACCGAGGCAGCACGGATGTGATCTGCTTTTATAACAAGACTGCCCTGTATGGTGATCAAATTTTAAATTGGCTTAACTGCTTTACTTTGAAGTGGTGGTAAATTTGGTGAAGCGAGCTCAAGAATAGCCTTGATTATTTTAAAACACGCGTTTTTCACTATGATATTTGATTTAAAATGCCGTGCAACCATTTTGGAACTCGATTATTACAGTAGCTCTGATTTTTTAATGGCTACTCCATTCCAAATAGATACGTTTCTATTATCCAACTTGCTTTTACACTGTGATTTGTATTCGGCATACTTGTATTTTAATTTTAACGTGAACAAAAATAGAGATAACCAGTGCTTTCAGAACAACTTCGGATTGATAAAACAATGCCGTAACATAAACGGAATATTTAACACTTATCACTGGTCTCGAGGAAGAAACAGTTGCGGACAACAGTTCATTGTTAGCCTCTGACGTCAAAGAAATTTGCAATATTCCCCGCTCAGAAATTTTGGCGGGAAACAGTTTTATTGTTAGATCTCATGAGATTCGTTTTTGTTCAAGTCACTAAGAACTAATGTTTTCTATATTTTCTTCAGCTGGTTCATGAACAGAGATCAATGTTGAAGAATGTGCATCAAGTGCAGCTATTGTTTTGATCAAAGTCTGGTAGCTCTCCGTCTCTGGAAACTTCCTATTTCAGATAAGTATTTTTTGTTGTTCTTCTGGTTATTTCACATTTTCGGTACAAAAACGTTTTCTTTTATTATATATGCTCTTGTCCTGACCAAGAGGAATTAATAAAATTTAGTAAAAAGAACGCAAGACTGCAGTTGATCATTAAGTTAAGTGTCCTTCCTGCTTCGTATAAGAAGCAGTAATGGTGTACAAATCTCTTAACGGTCTTGTACCTACTTATTTGCAATCTACCTTTACTTATAGGAGTAGTATAGATAGATAGATAAACTTTATTAATGTGTCAGGGCCACATAGCCTGGGAAAATCCCATACTAATTTGGGTATACAATTAATAGGTATTAAAAAATATGTAAAAAGGGAATTTAAAATACTTAGAGCTATGTCTCTCAGTTCAATACGAACTGAGAGACACCGTGGGCAAACTCGCTGTTCCTTTGCCTCGCACAAACTATCTAAAAACCAGTTTTAGTTACCAAGGTGCGGTGCTTTGGAACAGCTTACCACCTGATTTGCGGCAAGCACAAACTCTCAATGGTTTTCGAATTGGTTGCATCCTCGAAGACCCAGGGGCAGTTAGTGGGGCGAGGGAAACGCGAAAATGCGGGTAGAAAATAGCGCGAAACTGCGAGGGAAAAAATCAGCATATAAAAGTTGTATTGACTGAAAGTGCCCCTGGGGAAAGAGTCTTACCAGACCAGTTCAAAAAGCTCTCTGAATACTGCCTCCTGATTGGGCAGAAAAATATTCCCTTTGTATTATTTTGCCCAATCGGAGACCAGCCTGACTACAGTCCTTTTGGTGTGTTCTCATATGAAATATGTACACAAAGCCAGTTCGCTGGCCATACCTGTCTTGCTTGTTCGCCAAGAACTTGCTCGGGAAGGAACATATTTCGTGTGAGAACACACCAAAAGGACTGTAGTCAGGCTGGTCGCCGATTGGGCAAAATAATACAAAGGGAATACAAAAGATTTTTCTGCCCAATCAGGAGGCAGTATTCAGAGAGCTTTTTGAACTGGTCTGGTAAGACTCTTTCCCCAGGGGCACTTTCAGTCAATACAACTTTTATATGCTGATTTTTTCCCTCGCAGTTTCGCGCTATTTTCTACCCGCATTTTCGCGTTTCCCTCGCCCCACTAACTGCCCCTGGGTCTCCGAGGATGGAATTGGTTGCTAAGTTACTATCCTATAACGCAATGATGAGCAAACCAAATCGAACTTGTTCGAAATAGTCATAGGCGTACGGGCACCTTCGGTCCAGGAGAGGGGAGGGGGAAACCTTTCTGCCCGAAAAAAATGGCATGGGTTGAAAGCCGAATAAAGAGGCATGTTAAATGAAAAGACAAAACATGCATTGAAATAGTTGTGTACAAACTTCGCCTTAAGTTCCTAAATTAATTTCCTGGCGTTATCCGAAGGTGTCAATGCGTATCTTTAATTTATTTACTCTACTTCAGAAAAAATTATATTAATTTTTGGGAGGCAATTTACATTGTTTTCCCCCATTTGAAAGTAATACAAAAGCGTGTAAAACATGCAGGGATGAATGGGTTTTAAAACATTACGGTGAAAGTTTCAAGCTAGTCCTGAGAACTCATTATTTGAGTCGAAAGCATGAGCTTCATAACATTTCTAACAGCTTAAAGGTCTTGCACTAAATCCACCGTGCGCAAACGCTCAAGCTATGGAAAACTGATCGCAACTGATTAAAACTGAAGAGTCAGTCACGCAGAATTTGCGAAAAAAATTGAACATGATTATAGCAATTTGCGAGAAGAAACAAACACAGATGAATGAGAAATTTGGACTTTTGAACAACAAAGTTAGGTATATTTCCAATACTTTTCCCGTTGATGTAATTCGTTTTAAACGTAATGTTGACTATATAAATTTTTCGGCTTATTTTCTCTTTTTTCTTTAGGCTTGTTGCCCGAATTCTAAGCATTTTGCCCGAAAAATTTTGGCACTGGGGGGGAGGGGGTGGTGGTGCTGCAGCCCCCCTCGCCCCCCCCCCCCCCGCCTCGTACGCCTATGGAAATAGTAACGAGAAATGTGTTCTCAACTGTTAAAACAGTGATACACCAGACTACATAGCTACTGTTCTAGACATCTTGCTATTCAATGGAAAGTACCTTGAGTAGATTCATATCAAATTATCTTGGTCGTTTCCTAAGTACTTGGGCAATGAAAAAAAATCATCATCTGAAGGATAGCACTTCTAAAAGAGCATTCAGACTGACACAGAGTAAGCATGTCTTTAAGATTTTTAGAATAACTGTCATAGTTCAAACATTTGTAGATATTGATTAAAAAGTTCGTTCTGAATTAAGAGAATTAACATCTAGTGCCGCGTTCTTCCAAGACCTATTATCTTTGCTCAGCCGAATAGAAAACATATCTATTGTAAGTAAAGACGCAAACAATACAACAAATTGTGGAGGGAGCCACCTAGCGATCGAGTTTATATGTACATCAGTTACAAAGATGCTAAAACTGAAATGTTACAGTGTACGTTCTGACGTAACCAAAATAGAAGCTACAACATTAACAGTAAAGAAAAATCTGAGTAAAAATTACAAGGAAATTTAACGTAACAGGCATAAAATTCCATCAATTACAAGCTACAGCGAAAAAAAGAGCTTAGTTAAATAAAATTCACACTATTTTATACAAAATAAGAAAAAATCACTTCGATTGACCTGGTTGGAGTTAAAAAGTGTGATACAGTAAAAACCCGCGTATAAGAACCTAGGTTTTTTCAAGTTAGCCTAAACAGGTTCATATATATAAATGGTATTTAGTGTAAAATTAGGCTTACTGCGTTCTTAACTTTTGTTCAAGAAATAAAGTAGAATTTGTAAATGATCTGCTCTTTAATGTCCAATAACAGTATTCTTGAAAGCTTCGGTAAGCAAAATACTATACTATTTTAATCTGATTCCGTTAAAATCAAAACTATACTGTAACCCTCACTATAATTCCCAATAAATCTTGTAACTATGCTGTAACTTTAGTGTGTACAGACTGTGTTATAAATATATTTTTGAGAAGATTTTTTAATTCTATATTTTTGAGAAGATTATTTTTTCTTTTTTGAAAATAAGAACCTGTTTTAGAATTTTAGCCTAAAATGGTTCTTATGTGAAGGGTGCTTAAAAATGAAATTTTAGCCTAACAGTTTCTTAAATGTTAGGTTCTTATACGTGGGTTTTTACTGTATTCACAAGGAGTGGTTCATAAACGGGTTGAAAACACCGTGGAAATAATTTGCCATTCATGCGGCTTTTTAAAAACTGAAAGAAATACGTTTTTATTTTTCCTCGCATAAAAATGTTTTTACACCTGTTTGACATCAATCGAAGCAAAACTGAACCAAACCACAGTAAAATGTTACATGGACGTGTTATTCAGTCACGATACCCTATGTTTAACACTATTCTATATATTGTTTCAAAAATTCGTCCAAAATTACACTTTACTCTCGTTGTGAGTAATATTTGTTTGGAGATTGAGATTGCATAGTAGCCTTCCACGCATGCAGTCGTTTTTTGGGGCGATCGTGTTTCACTCCTTCACTCCTCCTAGCGATTGTTAATAAAAATGAACCATTATTTTTAGGTTTTCTACGACACAAATATATATTGGACTGTTCAAAAATCTGTTAAAATTCATGACAAAGTTATATTGATGTTTCTTTGTTTCTCCAGGTGGAACAGATATATAAAAAAAGAGAATGTAAGGGCTCAGGAGTGCAACAATTATGGGTCAAAGTGACAATGGTGTAGCTGTTGGATTCTGAAGTAAGTTGACTGTTGGCAAATTCGTTTTTCGACAATAAGTGCATAAAATGTAAATTTTGAAATGGCTTAGATCCAGTTCATAATTTTCGACGGTCGGTCAAACTGTTGAATATTATGTTCACCTTTCTTTGCATAATTTTATTGTTAGTCGAATGAAATATTGATCGCGGTAAATGAACACGAAAAAAATTGTTCAACACTTTTATTAAGGGAATTCAAACAAAAACTCATGTAAACCCATTCTTTTCAGCTCAAAATGCATAAAGTTAAACTGAAACAGTACTTGAAACAGGCCTTAACTCATCACTTAAAAATTCAATGCTAAAATTTGTTTAACAACAACTATGAAATATTACAGACACCCCCATACTTTGACTTATCAAGAATGTTAGAAAATTATCATTATGGTCGTTCGCTTTTAGAAGGATTTAGTTCAAAACCAAAAGATAGAGAATTGAAAAGAAAAGTATCGTTGTTTCTCATATCTTGTACAAAGAGTGTCGTTATTAATAATGTATCTTCAGTTAATTTTTCTATCAAATATGGTGAGGTGATAAACGCTATCAGGATATTGTCTTGTTGAACTACCAAGATATCACAAATTACATTGAAATAAATGTATAACAATTAGTTAAGTTAGGAGAACAGATGTTTTGATCTAGTATTTGAAAGGGTTAACATTCAGTTTTCTAAAACTCTGCGTTTAGGGTCATCCGTGTGGCGTTTCTGTAGTACGATCCAAACCAAGAAAAAAAAACTAACTTGTTCGAAAACTTCTTAGGAAAGTATTCGAAAAGTGTTTGCAAAACAAGAATTTGCGATTGCTCTGAATTGAAGAATACAGTCAGAGGAAACATGCAGCCAAAAACATACTAACGTTTCTTTGTAAACGATACAATTGGTAGCTATCACGTAAGACGATCGGCAACTTTCTTATACGACGATTTGCGTGTGAAAATACGCAAATATTTTGTATTTTTTTCGAATATTTCGTTCTCAGAAATTTTAGCTTGTCAAGCTACTCTAAAATTCGAGCTTAAAAAAAGTTTATAATGATGATGATGATGATGATATGAAATTTGTTTCCAAAGGCGTGTTTTTGAGTTAATTCCTACTTTAATATTATTAAATAGAATTTGTACCGGAGATGTATTTTATAACTTAATATTTTTATAAACCGGACGGGACGTTTATCACTTTCAGATATTTGGAAATGTGAATAAACTCGTTTTTGTTAAGCAATAAAGTAATTATCAATAAAATTACATTACTTTGACTGAACTTTATAATCTATTTTCCGCTTTTAATTCTGTCGTTTCAAGCCGTCTGTCGCTGCTTATTTAACACTTCTTTAAGTAAAAAAAATGTTGAACAACAATTATTTGGACAAATGATTACTAATAATAAAACACTTTGAGCAACTAGGCCCAGTTAGGATAAAAATTCATACATCCAATAAGGCCGAGAACACAATAATATCTAAACACAAGATTGTTGTTTTGTATATCCTGTTTATGGAATGGAAGTTGACATTAGAAAATTCTGGAAATTACGGTAGTCATACTATGTAGGTTCCACAAAACATATTTGGAAGAAAAAATGAAAGGGAGTTTATTTTCGAGGAACAGCACTGTATTGTCCGTCTGAAATTTTTTAAATTGTTATCATTAGTTGAAAAGCATTTGTAAAAGTCCTACAGTTATTTTCTTAAAAATGACATTTTTTTGGCACAAAAATTTAAAAACGTTGAGTAATACGTTTTTGTAACTTTATAAACTATGACATTACCTCGACTATTAACAAACTATTTTTGCTCGTCGCGAATGTTTCGCTTATTTTCTTTTTGGACCCTGCGAACGATTTTCATTCTTTAGCTCACTTGTATTAGAATTAACAACTAATATTATTTTTATACGCCATTGTTAAAATCTCGTAAATGTCTCGATAGATTTTTTCACCACGAAAGTTTAATAGTTGACATTTATACGCCTAACTTCAATTGCAAAAGTTAGGTACATTTCCCAAAACACTCTTTCGAGGTACCTCAAAATTAGATTTCCACCACACATGTAAAGATCGATTATACGTGCGCAGTCCAGTTAATTTAATTTATTAGATTGTTTAGCAGTATTTTGGAATGGAAATAAGAGTTTTGTGGGGGTAAAAACAGCATATACTTAAAACATTTGTAAACTTAAACTTTTTGAAAACAAGGAACAACCACCACCCAAATTTGGTCAGTTTTGCAGATCCAGTTTTTCATTATCAGTTTTAATCAGGAGCCATAGGGCTCCTGGTTTTAATGTGACATTTTTTAAAACATCTTGAACACGCCTTCTAATATACTGATATTCTTCTCAATATAGGAACGCAGAGATAAGAGGGATTTTGCAAGGAAATCAATTGTGAAGCATCACATACTTGTACAATGGAGCATAAAGAATGTGTCGAAAAAAACTTTCAAGATTCTTGAAATAAAGTATTGACTTGTCATCTTTCGTTAAATAATTCTGCTTATTTACCAAGTACTTCAAATGGCGGCATCTACGGAAGCCAACAAATATCAAAGCAAAAGAATTGTTTTCAGTTGGGTAATGCGATAAAAGACCTATAGTAACATTCGTAATTTTATTGGTGTAAAGAAAGTGTAAAGAGCAAATTAAAGGAAGACCGATGAAACGCTCTTAAACACTTTCTACTAAAACACACTCGTAATTAAACATAGAATAAGATGAAAAGAAGTTGAGCATTCTAAAAGGAACGCTCCATCAACACATGTGTTCTTGTGTTTTACTTTATTTTATTTAAAATTAGTTCTTAAATTACAACGACATTTGAGGACCTCAAAAAAGGAGATGTAGGAAGAAAGGACGACTCCCACTCACCCTTCTCCCACTCCACTCGGAGTAGTAGAGAGCGAGGGGGAGGTACTCCCACTCACCCTTCTCCCACTCCACTCGGAGTAGTAGAGAGCGAGGGGGAGGTACTCCCACTCACCCTTCTCCCACTCCACTCGGAGTAGTAGAGAGCGAGGGGGAGGTACTCCCACTCACCCTTCTCCCACTCCACTCGGAGTAGTAGAGAGCGAGGGGGAGGTACTCCCACTCACCCTTCTCCCACTCCACTCGGAGTAGTAGAGAGCGAGGGGGAGGTACTCCCACTCACCCTTCTCCCACTCCACTCGGAGTAGTAGAGAGCGAGGGGGAGGTACTCCCACTCACCCTTCTCCCACTCCACTCGGAGTAGTAGAGAGCGAGGGGGAGGTACTCCCACTCACCCTTCTCCCACTCCACTCGGAGTAGTAGAGAGCGAGGGGGAGGTACTCCCACTCACCCTTCTCCCACTCCACTCGGAGTAGTAGAGAGCGAGGGGGAGGTACTCCCACTCACCCTTCTCCCACTCCACTCGGAGTAGTAGAGAGCGAGGGGGAGGTACTCCCACTCACCCTTCTCCCACTCCACTCGGAGTAGTAGAGAGCGAGGGGGAGGTACTCCCACTCACCCTTCTCCCACTCCACTCGGAGTAGTAGAGAGCGAGGGGGAGGTACTCCCACTCACCCTTCTCCCACTCCACTCGGAGTAGTAGAGAGCGAGGGGGAGGTACTCCCACTCACCCTTCTCCCACTCCACTCGGAGTAGTAGAGAGCGAGGGGGAGGTACTCCCACTCACCCTTCTCCCACTCCACTCGGAGTAGTAGAGAGCGAGGGGGAGGTACTCCCACTCACCCTTCTCCCACTCCACTCGGAGTAGTAGAGAGCGAGGGGGAGGTACTCCCACTCACCCTTCTCCCACTCCACTCGGAGTAGTAGAGAGCGAGGGGGAGGTACTCCCACTCACCCTTCTCCCACTCCACTCGGAGTAGTAGAGAGCGAGGGGGAGGTACTCCCACTCACCCTTCTCCCACTCCACTCGGAGTAGTAGAGAGCGAGGGGGAGGTACTCCCACTCACCCTTCTCCCACTCCACTCGGAGTAGTAGAGAGCGAGGGGGAGGTACTCCCACTCACCCTTCTCCCACTCCACTCGGAGTAGTAGAGAGCGAGGGGGAGGTACTCCCACTCACCCTTCTCCCACTCCACTCGGAGTAGTAGAGAGCGAGGGGGAGGTACTCCCACTCACCCTTCCAGAGTTAATTTATTCATATATTTCGGAGAACATAACTGCGATACAAGGGCGTTTTCAGTATTGTTGTCTTTTTTTCTTTTACATTTAAATTTTTTTTACTCCCTTTTGCAATTTGTCTCTTTCATAAAAGATTTTACAACTAAAGTACAATACTTTCTATGTGAGAGGGCCACAAGCTCCCAAGAGAGATGACTGTTACTTTGTTTCAACTCCTTACACAGACATCCACCATTCTGGGAGTGATGATTAGTAGAGAGTTTTTCTCCTATCCACAAACGCCACTATCTCAGGTGAGAAAAGAGTTGGCTGAAGTTCAAATTTCATCCAAAGTCCTCCATACTCTTAAAAAAAAGAATGGGGAGTGAGCTCTATTCCAACCCAACGTCCTTCACCGTCGCAGATGTGAACACGAGGGATTGTACTCCTATCCATAATCCTCCTCTCTTACATTGTGAAGAGTTGAGATTGTGGATGAACGTTACACTTCTTCCCTTTGGTTTTTCTTCTGGGAGAGTGGAGGATTATGGACGGGAATCCGTATTGTGTTTTTACATTGATTAGAATTTTTTTTTTTGCCCGTCTGCAAGTTATAAAAATACATGTGAAGTAAACATTTTCTTTTAGGCACATGTGAAAACTTTGAAACGATCCTTTATTTACACTCAGTGTTTGTATCATTATTAATTGTTGTAATTACAAAAGAGTCCCTCCATGAATAAAAAACGTTTTCAAATGTTCTTCTACTTCTCGTTACTGCTCACTCGGGCGCTGTTTTGTTTATTCACTCGGTTGTTCGCTCTGTTGCTTTCCTGCTGAAGGAATCAAACATTGACAATATATTAGGAAAAGGAAAATAATACGTTCTATCTAACCCCCATGAATTCCCAAGTTAGATGATCACAATTTAATTTCTCCTTTTTGAGTGGCAAGAAACAAAATTTACATAATATAAACAGCTGGCGGAATATTACTAGAAATTGTTTAACTTTAAAGACAAACAAACAAACAAACAAACAAACAGACAATTAACAACATTGCACAAGCATAAGTTGCAAGAGATGAACAAGACTATAGAGTTTCAATTTAAACGTATCGAGTTATTCTACTTATTCTAAACCTTGCCATTCAATCAAACAAATTTTAACAACAAACCAAACTTAGCGTGGTTGCGTTCTTTTCAGTACAAATCTTACTTGTGAATAGAAATTTTCCAAACTAATGTATTCACCATTTTTACCAAAATATTACCAAATGAAATGAATTTAATCCTACATTAAGGTCGCGCGGGACCCTTGCTCATTAATAAATTCATTAGACAAATTTCTTGACGGAGTGCTATCTTGTAAAGCTTTAATTCGCTTCATTTTGAACATCGATTCCTCTAAAATGTAACAAGGATATTCGGGGATGATGGAATTACACCATGGTTGTCCTTTTACTGAGAGACGACCTTTGTCTGTGATGTTACAAGCCCTTAAACGTTTAACTGCAGATAATGCGATTTTGTGTCCAAGTTTTCGGGTTGGACAGCGCACCAAATTAAATGATTATATAGCCTAGTGATAAATCTTAACCTCTTTTGTGCTACCACTAGAACGAAATTTTCGATTTCAAAAACTGCTACAAGTTAATCGCTTCTAAGAGAGCAAAAATGTGAAATCTAAACTTTGAAACGTGCTATCTTCATTTTGAGAAGGAAATTTAAAAATTCGCTCTAGTCATAGCACAATAGAGTACACCAAGTTTATGTTCCTCGCGAATCAACTCTTGAAATTCTATATCGGCGGAGAAAACTTGGACACAAAATTGCAGGTTTTGAGGCTTCCGAATACCTTCCGAGTCAATGTTTACAACAACGTGTGATATATTCAAAGCTGTGAATCTAATTATGATAATTCCCTATGTTCCAACGCACGTGGCACAAAGCTGAGAACAATTACTAGTAATTACTTGTACAAAAGAGTTTAAAAACAAATATTCTCATGAATATTTCGTTTGTTGTCGGCTTCAGTCGTCCGGTCGGCAGTTCGTGCATACTCTTTAAAAAAATACATACTAGTGATTGCAAGGGTCCTGCGCGACCTTAAGACAATATTTCCCAGCTAATCACTTATATACAGGATTGAACGCAAGTATTGTTCAGTTACTACTTCATATTTTACTGCGCTTTTTGCAATTTTCATATTTCTTCACATTTGACAGAATTGATTATTTTCTCATAAACCTGTTTTTGGGTACTGTTTATTGACAGTGTAACGGAATAATAGACTTTGCATCTCCCCTTATACTATGTTTATCGAAAAGCGAGCATGTTAAAGGCGCTGTTATTATTGAAATGACACTGAAATCACTACAAATGTTCTTAAAAGTCGGTGAGTACTTTGTATGCATTTTACTATAAATATTATTTACTAGCACATTGTAATCAGAAAATCTAGTTGAGAAAAGCGGAAAGTTTTTTGCCGTTATTTAAAGATTGTATTTTTTGCACTTTCGGTCAGCATTTTTGCATAATTAGTGAACTGTAACATTATTTTTTCTCAATATTTTCGATGCAAATCGTTTGTAACTATGTTCATCTTTCGTCAAGTTCAACTTCTCTTAATGCAAACAATTGGTTTCACAAATGAAGCATTTGCAAGTTTATTTTTTTGGCTACAAACTGAAAACTTCTCGAAACGAATGACTACTATTTTGTAAAAAAAAAAGTGTATCAAACGTTCATTTAATATGAAAAGTGGAGAGAGGGACAGGGTGGGACTGGGGTTATGAAGACGTTAAGGGAAAAAATATGTGGTCACTAGGTGGGGTAGAACTTTTCTCTTTTGATATTTACACATTGGTTTTTATGCTTTTTTCTCCCACAATCATAACTTACAAATGTCCATTCCAAAATCTGAACACAAGAAATATATATAAAGGTGGGGGACTTAGGCGTTTTATTTAATCATTTCCAACAGAAGTTTCAATGTCATTTACATCATTGGCATCACCACTGTCATTTTCAGGGATCTGACTCTTGATCAGTGACGTCGTCTGATTTCTTTTGTTGCCATTTAACACGATTTTCTTGCCCATAACAGGTCTGAGTTTACTGTGGTTTGCTCCACGTCGCCTATCACATCTGTTTCGATGAGATATTCCAGGGCCTTGATGTGAAACCTTGGGTGGAGCTTCCTTGCCAACTTTGCTTTTTACCGAACAATTTCCGGTAAGGGTGTCCCTGTAAGACTGCGATGATTTGCGAGGACTTCACCATAGATTTATAATATACATGCTTGCTTTTTCCATCTTTCTGCCGTCCACCGTTTTCCTTTTCTGCTCATTCTGTTTTTCTTCATTCTTTTCCTTTCTTCAGCAGCAACTGTATCCCAACCAGAAGACTGCCTACTATTTTGTATTTTTAACTAATACAGTAGTGTAAAGAACTGATTTTCCCATTAAGTTCGTTACTCGCCCAGTTTTAACCCTATTCAGACCGGGCTTTTTTGGACCTTCTCAGACCGGGGGGGGGGGGGCTTCGGAAGCCCCCCCTATGTAACTTCCAGAATATTAAAGCAATCACCATGAAACTTATAGGATGTATTGTACAACCTAACCTCTTTCGTTTGGTATACGTCACGTGGGATGGTGACGTCACATCACGTGACAATTACATCATGATGTCAAAACAGCCGCCATCTTGGATCCGCCATCTTGGATTTCAAAATTTTTCCAAAATGCCAGAAAACCACCCAAAACCACTGCAAAGTACTCAAAATGAATAAAAATGTGCTTTAAACCCGTAAAAATGTAAAAATAATCCCATTTAAGTTGATTTTTATTAACAGAAACACGCAAAATTACAAATTTTGGAAAACATGCCTGTCAAAATGCCGTTGGCATGGTGATGTCAAGTTCCTGACACATCATCCAACCATACCAAATTGTTGCCAGATAAATTTTAGGAAAACTCAGAAAGTTTGGCAGCGTTTAGTTGAATCTTAAAAAAGATATAAAAGTTCAAAGTCAGCGCGGGCCTCAAAAGTCCCCCCCCCCGGTCTGAATAGGGTTAAGGTGTAAATGTTAGCTATATATGGATATATGTCAAGGTATTGGTCTCAGTTTTAAGGTACTTGAGTTTGTTTCGTGGCTAACATTTTTGTTTAATTTTAATTTTTAGTGTTTTGGATTGTGGAAATTGTGATTGTGGGAATGGGAGCCCTGAAATTTCGGTTACGAAGGGGGGCCTTGGATTCGGGTTAATGATGCCGCATCTTAATGTCCCGCCCCTCTCCTCCTCTTCCCCATTTCATATTAAATGAATTTTCTCTTAGCTTACTTTTGACAAACAGGTTTGGTTTACTGATCAAATACGTAATACGAATAGTACTCTAATTTCGCATAAAAATTAAATTAAATGCTAACCGCCCGAAATGCTCCTTTTTTAACGTTGCTGGTACATCAAGACATCTTTCTTACTTAATGATTTTTTTCGATATGGTTAAGAGATTTCAGATTTGATTACTTTTATACCTAGTCCTTATCGTTTTAATTGGAATGTTTCCGTTTACATTTATTTTGAACTGCTTTGCTTCATGTTGTAGGCCTATGTCAGTGAACTTGTTCTAATTGTTTTCTTAAAAAAAATTGCAAGCGACAAAGAATACTAAAGAGTTTCAACTTGGTCCAATTGGGTTCATATTCCTACTCTTTGCCATGCAATAAAACTTTTTTTCAAATGTAGTCACATAACAGATTAAATTAACGATTGGTTCGCTTTCAGTAATGATCTAAAAAGTAAATTCTCCACACAAATGTAAATTGCCATATTGTGCCGATAAGTTAGTCCTGAGAATTCACAGCTAAACGAAGACAATTTCCCCAGTGAACAATTTTTTTCTCGTGTTTTTTTTTTTGAAATAATGTAGAAATATTTTAAAGAGAAAATCGACTTTTCGTCTTATCGCGATAGCTGGTTACCGGAAACTGAACATGCTATAGGAGCGGTTATTATTGGCATGTCAGTGATTAAAAAAGAAATGGTTTGTGCTGAATTTTTACATTTTACTGAAAATTTATAAAGCTTCTCAGTAACAAACAGTAATAAAAAAAATCGAGTCACATCTTGAAAATGATTTGTTTTGCAGCCTCTTACAAGGATTTATAAAGATAGTTAACTAGAATTGGTTGTCACCTTAAACTTAATTTTTGTCACAAATTGCTTTTACGACTTCACGATCACTACGTCCTTCGTTGTAAACTTAAAAGTACTTCTTTTCAATGTCAGAAATCACAAGGTTGTTTCGCGTTAGCATATGTTTGTGATCTTTACGATAATAATAGTTCCATCGTTTTCTGTTGACCATTTTTTGGTAACATTTCTTGTTTAGTCGAATTTTTACGAAAAATTTCGATTCTGGTATTCAAATCAATTCAATCAAATCAAATCAAATTTTGGGTATTTTATGGTATTTTTGGTATTCTAATAATAAAATACGTTATACGAACAGTATTCCAAAAATGAACTAGTTTTAGAAAAATTAACTTTCTGGAAATAATCATTCTGCTTCCTCACTGATTACTTTGTATCTTTTTTCTGTTGCTGGTTCATCGACAGCAACAATGTGGATCAATGTGGTAAAGGTGATATTATGTTTTGATCACTCTTGGACTGAAACTTTTTATGATAAACGACAGAACAAAAAGACAAGATATTGATGATAAACTTATCTTAAATAAGATGTTTCCAATGTCATCTTAAATCAGTGTCCAAGAGCTTCATTCCAAAGTTCATTGGCGGCACGTTCTTTCAAAATATTTGCTTCAGCCTGGAGAAAAAAAGAAACATTGTTAACTTTGGCTATTTTCCTTTGTTTAGTTAGAAACGATTTTAATTTCCGTTGACTGATTATGTGAATAATATTTGTCAGCTTCAAATTAACCAGCTCGAACAGAATATTAATTCTCGAACCTACAATTGGCTTGCTCCCAAAGTACCAAGGCTTCATAGCTCATGTGGTAGAGCAACGCACCGACGAGGGTTCAAATCTCGTTTTTTATTTTTATTGTAAACGACAGAACAAAAACACATGATACAATGAATTTATCTTACATAGCATGTTTCCAATGTCATCTTGCGCCAGCGTCCGAGAGGTAATCAGAATCACTGCAATCCAAAATATCTCCCGAAATATCCGCGTTCAACCTGGAGAAAAAAGAAAACATTATTAACTTTATACTATTTTTTTGTTTCGACGAACGTTTAGGAACGATTTCAGTTCTGTTTACTGATCAATACGGCATACGAATAGCACTCATATATTTTACTGATCATGCGTATAATATTGTCAGTTTCAAATTAACCAACTCGAAATATCAATTCTTGAACCTTGATTATTTTTCAGACCAAACAAAGCACTTGTTTAAATTTGCTTGTTTACTACCAAGATTATTTTATTCATATCACAATCCTTACTGATTATACTTTATAACTCTTTTGCTGAGTATATTAAGGCAAAATTTCCTAGTTGACAGTTTTTTTTACAAGATTTAACAATATCTCGACATGGTAAGGAGATGCGAGATTGGATCACTCTTGAACTGAAACATTTTTTGGTAAATGAAATAACAAAAAAAAGACAAGATATGATGAACTTCTTACATAAGATGTTTCCAGTGTCAGCTTGCGCCAGAGTCCAAGAGCTAACCACTGCAATCCAAAGTGGCTGCACTTTCTTCCAAAATGTCTGCGTTCAACCTGAAGAAAAAGAAAACAACATTAACTTGGGCAATTTTTCTTTGTTAACTCGAACGTTTAGAAGTGTATTAATCCCGTTTTAGCATCAATCCACAATACAATTGTCAGTTTCGCAATGACTCCCGACAATAACGAACATTATGTAAAGGTTACTCCAAACCTTCGCGATAAATTTCACATAAATCTGTCGAATCTGTCGTCTCAAATTGAAAAGAACTGAAGAAAACGAGAGAAACGCGAAAATACTGTCTTGGGCTTCCTGTGTTATGCAAACCGGAAGCGCGAGAAACAAATTTCTCGCGCTTCCGGTTCACATAACACAGGAAGCCCGAGCCCATTATTTTCGCGTTTCTCTCGTTTTCTTCGCTTCTTTTCAATTTGAGACGCCTGCGGAGGAGGCTATGTCGAATCTACATAATGTAAAATCCCGGTTGCAAGAAACAATAACCCCCCCCCCCCAAAAAAAAAAAACAACAACAAAAAACAACAACAAAAAAAACAAAACAACAACAACAACTGCGGTTATGAGCTTCCCTCCCCCACCACGTTTCCCTTGTTTTCCTAACAGATCGTTGAACAATTTACAACAAACAATGTGTAAATAATAATAATAAAACAAGAACACCCCTTGCACGTTTTTTATCCACTTCCATTCACCATCAAAGGTGTTATCGGATCGAATTAATTTTAGCTTATAAGCACTGCGGATATCACTGAGCTTTCGTCCGTCTCTAATCCCAGCCAAAATTTCTCTTGAAATATCTTACGTTACCCAATCAAAGAACTCGAGAACTACTAGGTCAATTGTTGTTTTCGACATATTTTTGTTCAATCGGTAGAGAAGACCTTTTTACAGTGTGGCTCAGAGCAACAATATTTTTCATACATTTAAGGTGGCTCTGAACCCACCACAGTTTGTTAAAATGGCTGTAAATTATATATTTATTTTGTTTTTTAACTTTGTAGAAAACAAAATCGTTCACAGCGTATATTAGTTATGTTAGTAACCTAAAACGCCAAAAATGGGGTATCTTTGACCCATTTTTGACGTTGCCATGGCAACATATTTTGACGTCATTTGGATTTGACTGATAAATAGTTTACTTGTGTACAGTAAACGATTTTCAGTGGCATCATTGAGCTAGCCATAGAATACAAAGACTACACACATAAAGTAATCTTAACTCGGCCTAAAGTATTGTGAGCCAACAAGTAGAGTTTCTTGAAAATTTTTTATTGTTGTTCATGGTTGTAACGCACAATATTAATAAGGCGTTAACGATTGCTTATAATTGTTAGTGTTCATCAGGCGATAATGGTGGACTGATTAAGCGTCACCATATTTAGCACAATGGTCGGCTGTGATTTGCTGATTTTGATCCTCACTGTCCTGGCAAGAGGTTTTCCCTACAGCGGTCTACTCCCATATTGGTGGGCGTTGATGCTTTTGGATCTCAATTCCACTATGCCTGTTGATGGTGTTTGGGCGCAGTCTAATGAAAATGTGTACAAATATACCAGTGTACCAGTGGAAATCTTGAGCGCTGAAACGAGGTAGGATTGCGGTCGTGCTCCTAGATTTCTTTCTACATCCATTCCTCAATCTTGCCAGTGTAAACCCGAAAGAAAATTTCATACGTTAAAAGCCGAATAAAGAAGCATATAAAATGGACAACAAAACGTGCATTAAAATAGTAGTGTTCAAACCTTGCCTGCTTGTTAAAAGGAAACGATAGTTCTTTAATTAATGTCGTGGCGTTGCCCGAAGATGTCAATTCACTAAATCCTTTTTCTTCGCATTCATTCACTCTAGCTAGTTCAGCAAAATTAAAGTATTTTGGGCGATCCAATTTACATTGTTTTTCCAACTTAAAAGTTGCACAAGAGCGTGTGAAACATTCAGGGGTAAATGGGTTAAAACCAGAAGTACATGATTATGTAGTTCTGTTAAAACATATTGTTGAAAGTTTTGGGCTAGACCTGAGAACTTAACATTTGCGTCAAAACCATCCACCGCTCACAAACGCTCAAGCTATGAAAAAACCTAACGTCTGGTCGCCCTTGCCAATTTTCTACTCACTTCAAAATAATTGCAACTGAATTAAACTGAGGGGCCACGCAGAATTGGCGAGAAAAATCGAACATGATTATAGCAATTTGCGAGAGGAAACGAAAGCAGATAAATGAGGGTAATGTTGAGATTTGTTTTGAAGGTTACGTTGAGATTTGTCGGCTAGCATGCATATGTTCTATTTTTTTCTCTAGGCTTGTTGTCCGAATTCTAGGTATTTTGGCCGAACAATGTCGACACTGGGGGGCTGCAGCCCCCCTCGCTTCCACCCCCCACCTCGTACGCCTATGCAACTGCCGTAAGAGTTCAAGAGCCACACACTGCGATCTACAATGCTGCACTTTTTTGCAAAACATCTGTGTTCAAAAGAGAAATCGGGGACGCTTTCCTTAAAAGACAGTCAAAAATGTATTAGATTTTGATCACTCTTGGACTGAAACCGAACCGTTAACGGGTAAACGACAGAAGGAAAAACAAAACAATGATGTTGGTACTTATCTGGATAAAAAAGTTTTCAGTTGTGAACTGTCCTTGTGTACCAAAGTCCAAGAGCTCTACAATGCAACCAAAATTGCCTTGATGCAACGTGTTTGTTAAATCTGGAAAGAAATAATTACAGCCACAGCATCAATAAAACACTGTTTTAGCTATTTATTTTCTCTTAGCTAGTTTTCTTTCATTCACCAAAATCTCAGTCATGTAAATTTCATAATTTTGCCAGAAAACAATTATAGAGGCGTCTTGTATTGATTTCATAAAGCAACATTTTTGAATATTATTCACTGACAGACATGTTACATGTTGTTCTAAGAAATTGGACAGTTCCCTTGAACATCAAGATATAATAACCTTTTTTGGCTTAGTTTTTTTAAAAACTGCAGTAATTAACGTAACTAACTTTAATATTAACCTCAAAACGGTTGAAACCGTGCATATTACAGAATTTCAATGCATAGAAACCGACTTCCAAAGTACCATTTATTAAAAAAATGTATTCTAGATAAAGGAATGGTAAACAATTTTTCTTTTACCTAAAATCGATGAAACAAGATGTTGTAGGTACTTGTAAGCAAATTTACCAGCGTGAACTCGGACAAAGGAATGCGTCTTGAAGGCACGCCTATTTCAGTCAATTGCAGAACCTTAAACCTTGCTCGCTGTCAGATAGTTTCATTCAGCCTGCAAAAAAAATGTTCAAGTTATGGGAATGACTGCCGTTATGTTGAAAAATTCTCTTTCCAACACATGCACAGAATGTGAAACAAAATTAACGTTTCACGGAGGAGAAATGTGCACGGCAGCACTCCAAACCAACTGAAATCACGAACGAAAAAGTGTCATTTGTATTAGCAGTGCAAACATTCTAATCAATAGCCATTCGTAAGAAAAACTATAACCATTGGATTGCTCACGAAGAAAATTTATATTTCTGATTCAATGAGTATTTCAACAACTAAACTAGCTGATTGAACAACGATTTCTTTATAGCGTCACCGACAAGCACGCCGAAAATTTCACAGCAGAATGGTTAACAGTTTAACCGTTAAAGCGCCAAAATTGAACAGAAAGCTTGCAAAACGAAAAGCTACAAAAGCCATAAAAACTAGACAAATAAACAACTCTGAAAAAGAAAATAGAAAGAGGAAACGTTGGCTTACCAGAAGCGGGAGAACATGGAAAAAGATGAAGGACTCAGCTTCACAGCACACAACGGTGAACAACACCAAAATGATCGGCGTGTCCTTTGAGACTTCTTTATATACACGATTAAAATTCATTGCAGCTTCGCTATATGTGCTTTGTTCAGTCAGAATAATTTGTTAAAGACGTTGGTGCATTAAATAAGTGAGAATTCGGCAAATGTCGCGAGAAAAGCGTGCACTTGAGTAAATTGAATAAATTAAAATGAGGAATATTATTTGATTTTTTGGCAGAAGTCACAAAAGTATTTCGCTGAATTGTAATGAATCTTGGCGGAGTTTTAATGAAATAATGAGAGATGGATTTCCACTGTTGCGCAATTTTATTACGTGCTTAAAATATGCGATAAAGGGTACGGGAAGCTGGCGCAAATTTCAAAACGTTATATCTTTGGGGGGTATATTTCAAAAGTGTCGGAGAAAATATTCATTGTAATTCACTTCCACTTAGTTAAATGTTAATGTTAAGGCGCGTTTACACAGGCAATTTTTATGTGACAATTTTTATGAGACAAATGTATTTGATCGTGTAGATGACACATCGATTGTTTTTCGGCAGTTCAAAGATTAGTGCGCCATTAATGACCTTGGACAGCACAGATACACATAGAGATACGCGCGCACAGATTGGGAGATTGGGGACCAGATATGCAGACGCAATATTTAATTGCCATATTTTTTGTGACGAGTCGTCAACACGAGCAATTTTTCGTATGTGAACATTTGTATTTGTCACATAAAAGCGTACAAGTGCCAGCTTCTCAACAGATAATTAGTCACGTAAAAATGGCCATTCTTTCTCATAAACACGAGAAAAAAATGCCAGATAAAAATTGCCGCATAAAAGTTGCTGGTGTAAACGAGCCATTAATTTATTTAATGACAACATCTGAGCCGTATTGTAATTTTCCAGCCGTAACGAATGGAAAAAAGAAAACACCCGGCCTTTTCGGTATCTACAACACAGGCGAGATGCTATTTTTATTTCAAATCGTGTGGTGTTGAAAACTGAAAGCAAAGTTTTCTGTCAAACGGTTTGGCATTCAATTTTTTAAGCTTTTTTCTGCCGCCGAGATAATTTACATTCAGTTTCCAAGCAAAAATATACTATGATTTCTATGAAAACGGTGAATGATATACAAAAATGCGATGCTTACAAATTTCTGCGTGGCCTTTCTCTCTTTGATAGCGGAGCTCCACAGCGGAGCCCCATAATCATAAAAATTCCACAGAAATAGGAAAACCATGAAATTGAGTTTTCATGGCTCGCGGGCGCGTAGGTCCGACCGTACGTACGTACGTACGTACGCCCACTTCAGCAATAGATTAACCCTAACCTCTTTGATACTGGGCATCCACGTTATGGTCAATTGACAGCTGTCAATACAAGGTGTCCGCTGACCAGTTCACGTGACCATATCGCGGGCTCAGGTGTATAACTCATGGAGGTCATGTGTAAATTAGTTAATTAATTTAAGCTACCCGAGACAGAGGGGTACGTATGCAGGTGGACTATACTATAAATCAATATATGGCAAAAGTTTTTCCCATTTCTGAAAATGTTTTGTCAGCTTGTTCCGCTTTGCGGCTATCTTTTTTCTACTTGGAAGACCTCCCGGGTCTTGGAAACTCGTAAGGAGGGATTCACAGAATTCAATTTACACTTATAGACATAAAATTTAGCTATTAGTATCAGATGGTTTAAAATAATAAAGTCTTCTTCCGTATTGAACACTCCATAAAAGATGTTTGTTATTGTAAATGGTTGAGACTTAATCTTACATTCACCAAGCCAAGAAAAGAAAGCTTCCCAGAAAGTCTTTGTCACTACGCAATAGAAAAATAAATGTTCGAAGGATTCAATCTCTCGTTTACAAAAGGTACATAAAGGCGAATCCTTTTTAAAGTTGACCGCTGACTGTTTTTCAAGTGCTATTTCTACATGGTCTATGGTAAGTGAATTCAAGGGGTTTCCCTTTGAAGAGGAAAGTAAACTACCGTGGAGCTCCGCTTTTAGGCTTGGCTAAATCTATTTAATACTTTTAATTCTTTTTCGACAGTCTGTACCAACATGTAATTTCTCCTTCCCAACATCAATACATTGTCCAGCGCTTAGGTAATGAGAATAAAGAATACATCAACGAAGTGCTGTTATCCCGATAGATTGTGTGGGTCAGCAAAAATTGCAAAGCTGACTGTATTAAGAGTTGTCCAGTGGGGTAATATGTTGTCACTACTGTGACCAAGAAAACTGTAAATACTGCTGAACTGGGTTATTTTAAACTAGACATCTAGAATATTAAAGCTCTCTTTCTCTTTATATTTTTGTAGGGCCCGCAGTGGGCCGTTTAAAATTGCAAAGCCAACTGTATTATATTTGTCAGTGGGTATATGTGTCAACTGTGATCAAGAAAACTGTAAATACTGTGACTGTAACAGACCTCAACTCAAATATTCATCAAGTTAAAACAAAGAAAATTATAACCGTGACGTGGACCCGACTTACTTAGCATAGATTTTTACGATTTTATTTCTCCGTTTACTCCGATGTCGATGAGAATAATCAAACACCAGACAGTGTTCACGCATCCACACCGAATTCGTCAAATACTTCGCTGCGCGTCGTATTTTCAACTCTCTTCTCGGTGTTTGGATATCCCGATGAAACACTGTCTCTCGTGTTTGATATATTACATCTAGAATATTAAAGCTCTCTTTCTCTTTATATTTTTGTAGGGCCCGCAGTGGGCCGTCAAAAATTGCAAAGCCGACTGTATTTCAAGTCGTCTTGCGGGGTATTGGGAAAAGTTTTCAATCAGCAATAACCGCGCCTCGGATGGACCTCACTGGCTACGGTAATGCCACTGCGCAAAGCTAACTGAGCACATATCCGGCTGTAAGGCCTATACAGAGCGAGCTCTCCTCAAATGTGGGAGGCGGTTGAGTGACACTTTTTTATATTTACTTTTTCCCTGGAATTTCAAAAAGGGGTATAGCTTTAAAAGATACTAGAATTTAGCATGTGAAGTAGTGCTGTGGTCATGTTAAAAAATTGCACGCTACTGCCAGATGTCTGAAAGTTGTTTGCACGTCGATTTCAAGTCTACGCATGCGCAAACGACGATAATTTATTTTCATATGCAACTGTTTCCTTTAATTTTCGTAACTACACAGAATCAATAAAAACAAAAGCACAAACTCATAACTGGTGTTGTAATGTGCAAACCGTCTTTCTTCTAAGGAAGAAGAACCGCTGTAACGGTTCCCAGCTTGGGAACAGGCCAGACACACCTGAGTCTAATTTAACAGTTTACATTTATTTTGCGTTATTTTCCTTATTGTTTTGTCTTGTCTGATACTTTCTCACATCGTGGGTGGCTCCTGCTAATATGTTCTGCAATTGGTATAGGATTTAATGTCGCCGAAACCAATTGTGAACTGAACTGAAATGAAATGAAATGAAATGAAAGACTTAATTAAAATGTCAATGTTATTTCGCTTAAAAAAACCCTGTTGGGGACACTAATGGAATTGTACGCATTTCAGGCATCCTACTGATGAACGGTTATGGCAATTAGATATTTTCAGGAGCGATATTATCTTAATGTCTGTCCCCTTAAAATATATTTTGCGAATCTGAATGTTGATGTTCATGTTGTAAACCGCAGGCAGGCGAGGATTTACATTTTTTTTCAAATTATTCCATTGCGTCACTCTATGTAAACAAGAAGCCATTTTCTATTTCTTTTGTAAAATCATAGTTAATAGAGGGAAGTGGTTAGGAAGCCCGGCAAAGTTCTTTGTTGTATGTTTTTGTTCGCTATTTTGGGGGTTGACCCTGCACAAAACCTGAGAAAATACAATAGGTGGTTACGTGTGTTCATGTAACTAACCAATAGAATCATAGCGATTACGTAATTCATGCATAGTGTATGAGCGCAAAAAAAAGATGTGCAGGGTCGTGGACCCTCCAACATAAATCTTGGCCTCTTTGTTTGCTCCTTTGATGTTTGCCGGGCTTTCTAACCATTTTCCTATATTAACTATGTAAAATAAAGCCAACAAAATGCAGTGATCGATCAGGTGTGTTTACGTAACCTCGTGTCACTCAAGAGACTACACAACCAATCACAGCATACGTCAAGTTCCTGTTCACGTAATCAACAACAAAGACCGAAAATCTTACTAATCCAGCCACCTCTGACAGGAATGTAAGACTGCCATTATGTAGGAGAACTATTAATTTGCAAAGATGACATTATGATGAAGGCAAAATAAATAAATGATAACCTGGGAATAAAATTAATTTCAATATTTGAAGAAGCTTAGCATCATGGAAAAATAAAGTTAATTAGGATGCAACTCCAATTTCACATCAAATTGAAATTTAGATATATATTCGATTTTGCGGAGGGAAGCAAAACTGGAGAATTGGGAGTGAAAAACCCTTGCTACATGGCGAAAAAATAACAATAAAGCTAACTCACTATGATGCAGGGGTCTAGTAAACCAAACTGAGCCACAGTATTGGAGTCCAGGGCTCTCCTGTTGTGCAATTTTAACAATAAGTGAATTTCGTGGGATTTTGAGATCACAGTAATCCTTTGTTAGTTCTCTTGTGTCGGACTTCTTAAAGATAGCGCTTGCACTGAATTAAATCAGTTGATATGATGAAAGCGATTACAGTGCTGTAAGATTCATGCATCTAACATAATTTAATAATAAAGAAATAGACTTGTGAAATTTTGCTAGATGTCTTGCTATCATGATGGTCCGTAAAACAAATCTTTAACTGAATCTGCACCTCATCACCAGGGATGGCAAATGTCTATTTTGCACGCAAAATTTTGTCATTAAAATTTTGTTCCAACAATCAAATATTATCTCCCAATATCTTTCAAACAGCAGGTGCTCTCTTAATTGCTTTTTCCCGAAAGTACAATGCGCAATTCTTATTGCTTACATCTTCGTTAATTTTGATTACTTGTAATTTTGTATTTGCCTAAACATAAAAGACCTGACAGTGCATAATTGTAATTTTACATGCACCACTTGCGAGGGGGGACAGTTTGCGTTCAAATTTTGACGGCAAGCAGACATATCTCTGTTACGGTTCTTTATTATGACTACCTTCATTCTCAAAGAAAAGATGTTAGTACTTTTTTAAAACGGAAGTAATTTAAAAATTTCATTGATTTAAAAAGGTAGGTGTTCACGGTAAATTTAAGTTAGTGTAGAAATTAAAATATTTTTCACTAGTATTTTAATTTTAATGATTTTTCTCAGCTAGAGTAGATTTTTAATCTTTGGAATCATGGATTAATTTTCAGGAGATGAATATTTCTCATCGAGTTTATAAATTGTGTTCAAAATAAACGTTAAAAGCTTTACAGCTATGAGATAAATCGATTTTAAAATGTATTGTTTTTTGAGGCTGAATAGGTTCGTTTGTGGTTTTTAAAATACGTACTTTAATTTTGAAGTGACTTTTGCTTTAGTCTACAATTATCATTAATTACAGCTCAGCAAAACAAAACAACTTTTCCAGTTGATCACAGAGACATTTTGTTCACATGTAATTTGCTTGTGTAGTACATTGATTTTTATAAAACATGTAATACCTGCTGGAAATGTTATTCAGGATTATTTCAGGGCGAGGTTTTAGCGCTTGTTTATATTGATTCCACCGGAGGTGAAGTGATCAAAAACAAGATGTAATCAGCTACTGAAGGCCTAAATCACGGAATCAGAATTTCTCATAGATGCAATTTTTTTCTTTGTTGACTGAGAATGGATCGCAGCACAACCGTCCTTCTTCGTGACTTGGAAGGCGATCAGAAACCACGCGTAGCAATTCAAGAACTGCCGTTGTCGATTTTTCGACAATTTTCAAGCAAGAGAAATGGAAATCGTCCGCGTTCCTCGACAAGTATTCTTCGACGAAGCATTTCAGATTCAGTTGAGAGAAATCTCTGCCACAGGGTTGGATTACATCAGGTATTTCTTACAATAACAACGATTTCATACGAGGAAACTTTTTTACACGATAAACAAAACACTTAAAATGAGCAAGATTGCCAGGGCAAGCGATCACGGCGATTAACAAAACTTTCGTTTGCAGACTTTTTCTTTGATTTTTTATTTATTGATTCTCATTTAAAGTTAAATTGTTGCTAGTTAATAATGATTTCAGCTGAAAGTTAACAGTCACACCACGTATTACAATAAAGGTTTTTTTTAAGTGTTAATTGTCCATCCATTCATAGTTCACGTAAATCATTTTCAAAAAGTTCATTAAGGCTCAATTTGTATGTCGCATTTTACATACATACATACATACATACTTTATTTAACGTGGAAAAAAGTACACACTTAGCTGTTAGCTAGTTTACAGGTGCTCCACGATTAAAAGTTTAGTATTTACAAAAGTATTTACATCAAAACAAAGGGTATAAAAGTATTACATCAGACTATTTTAAAATGGTTAAAAAAAAAAAAAAAAAAAAAAAAAAAAAAAGAAACAAACAAGTAGAATTAATTCAAGTCCCAGAAAAATCGCAACTTCCACACAAATAGCAAATTTGAACACTTTTCTTCAATAGTGTAATGTTACCCAGTCCGGTGAAGCGTAAATACCAATAAGCTCGAGATTTCTGTGGCGTGGATGTCATTATTTAACGCGACTCTTAAGTATTATATTAGGCGAAAGAAGATTCAGTTTCATCAACAGAACGCAAAACTCTCTGTGGCTTTTTTTAATAATTTTGATTAATACCGCTAAGGTGGAAGGAGAATAAAATCCTCTATTAGCAATAATTGTATATGTTGTAAAGAAATAAGTACGAGAAAGGAAAAAAAAAAAGTACGAGAAAAGTTATTAAAAAGTTATTTGGAAACATTTTGGAGTTCTCCCAACACGGAGGATTCGAACACATGACCTTCAACAATGGATATTGGAAATTTTTTTTTATTTCTTTCTAGATATGCTACCTTATACACTTTTTTGGTATCTTTCTTGATTATTTTGTTTTCTTTCACAGGCCTGTCGTGAAGGAATTGTTGATATAGTTCGTACTTTGCTACAAGGGCGTGCACCTACTATCAACACTTTAGACGAGGAAGGGTTCGTTCCACTCCACTACGCGGCTCGTTATGACCGCGCGAAGATTGTGGAGCTGCTCATAAATGCAGGCGCGGGTAAGCTGTAACAGATCAATCCTGTTATTCCTTCTTTTATGCACACTTGTGTTTCTACGAGACAACCGTAGGTAGAGGTTTCTTTTAGCAAGCTCAACTCAGCTGAATTAAGTACTGATTTCGTAGCTCCACGGAGATCCGTGCATTGTCTTTGCTTTCGCCGCGGTCAAACGTCGCAGGCAACTTTTCTTTCTATTTTGGCAAATTTCGTTTATATTGAAGTGTTAGTAAGCAAGGATAGACAAGATAGCTCCTGAGTGTAAACATATTACCATTGCCTTAGGTAAACGAGTGTTTTTACTTTTTGATTGTTCCGCATCTGAACCAAAGTGTTTTGACAAATGGCGCCGACAAGTCCGCTTAGGTCAATTTTCAAACAAGTTCCAAAAAACTTAGTAAATCCTCTGGATACTCGTTATGTATCTAACTTTGAACTGCGAAAATTAAAACCTAATCTTGAAGTACTTTTCTTGTTTTTTGCATATTTCTGTCGTTTGACCGCGGTTGAGTCTTTGCTTGGCTGTTACTTACGCGCGAAAATTCAAAATTGAGTAACGAAAGACTCGAAGGTCATCTGCTATAACCCCAAACTTGCTCGATTGTCCAATCACAATTAAAAATTTGGTAAATAGGCCTTGTATTAGCAGAAAACTTCTTAAAGCCCAGGAACTAAATTATTTTCTCGTTTGTAACATCAGCATCTTTTTTTTCAGATCTTAACATTTGTTCTGATGGTGATAATAAGTTCACTACACCGCTTCAAATTGCGGCAAGATTCAACAGTCCTGCCACAGCTCGCTTGCTGATATTAAATGGAGCAGATGTAGCAAAGCAGTCGAACTATGGTCAGCAGGCTCTACACTACGCTGCAAGAAGAGGAAACTTGAAAGTTGTTGAGGTGAGTCCCTACTCTGCGAGGAAGCTCTCTTTTAGAGGTAGGGGTGTTGGGGTGTGGGGGTGGGAGAAAGAGTGATTCCATACCCTGCGAGCAAGCTCTCTTTTAGAGGTAGGGGTGTTGGGGTGTGGAGGTGTGGGGGTGGGAGAAAGAGTGATTCCATACCCTGCGAGGAAGCTCTCTTTTAGAGGTAGGGGTGTTGGGGTGTGGGGGTGGGAGAAAGAGTGATTCCATACCCTGCGAGGAAGCTCTCTTTTAGAGGTAGGGGTGTTGGGGTGTGGGGGTGTGCGGGTGGGAGAAAGAGTGATTCCATACCCTGCGAGCAAGCTCTCTTAGAGGCAGAGATGTGGGGCTGTGGGTGTGTGAGAAAGGTTGAGTCCCTACTCTGCGAGTAAGCTCCCTTAGAGGTAGGAGTGGGTGGTACCAAACTCGACAAAAAAAAAAAAAAAAAAAAAAAAAAGGTCAGCTTCGAGCCAAAGTGGCGTATATTGCCGGAGCTTATCCCGGTTTCCTTAGCATTAAGCAGCTAGGAGTATTTCTACTCCCCCCTGGATGGGATGCTAGTCCATCGCAGGGAACCCCCCAGCATTATTTCGCCGGTACCCATTTATACACCTGGGTGGAGAGAGGCACTATGAGAGTAAAGTGTTTTGCCCAAGAACACAACACAGTGACCCCGGCCAGGGCTCGAACCCGGAACGCTCGCTCTGGAGTCCGGCGCGCTAACCATTAGGCCACTGCGCCAATGTATTATTATGATATTAAACCGACTATAAGTAATGTTTCTTGTTCGCTATTTAGTGGTCGCACAATGTTAAAACTGATACAAGCCATTTCGAAATACATTCGTGATTCCCTCATCAGGCATTAACGCATTCACCGTTTAGCGTCAGCATGCAAAATATTTTTAAAAAACTGTTCATCAGTGTTTTATTACCATGATTTTTTTCATATCCTATTGTCACTTTGGATTGTTTTATTTCAGGTTTTGCTAAAAGAAGGAAATGCAAAGGCTAATGCAACAGACAATGAGAATTCCACTCCGCTGCATGCTGCCTCTCAAGAAGGAAAGCTGAATGTAGTCGAGATTCTGGTGAGAATAGAAAAAGATATGACACAAATTCCAACTTATTGCTGTGCTTTAACTTGAACAAATAAATGCCCAAACGAATTGTTTTTCAATTTTTTATTCCGAACTAAATAGTAATGATTTAATTATGTTGTTTTTAGTTACAGTATGGTGCAGACCCCAGTATGAGTGATAATGATGGATACACCGCAGTACACCTGGCAGCTAAAGATGGACATGATGACGTGCTAGAGAAATTACTTTCCACAGGTGAACCGTGTTATTGTGTGACGTCACTGGGAAGCGTAAAATTGTTTCCTCATTCTGTACCAGTCTCTCTACGCTTGACTAGATGATTGAATCGCTTGTAGGTCCAAGTAAGCTAATACGAGGTTGAAATTAAAGTGTTGAGTCCAAATAAATCAGGAATAAATACTTTGCTCGAAAAAATCGCTTCGTCGAGTTCGACAGAAGCTTTCATTTACTATTTTGAATGATAAAAATTTCTGAAGATTGTCCTTTCCATTTTTTTCAGCCAGTCACGTCGGTGCGTCATGCTCCGCTCTTTTGAATAAGATGGACAACGATGCTAATTCGTGTCTTCATTTGGCAGTTAAACATGGCCACATTAAGGTTAAGTCTTTTTTTTTTATTAATAACACACAACAATACAATTACTTACAATACTACGCAGATTTAAACACAAACTACAAATTACCCTACTTTTCTTAACTACTCTATGTACAGTTACTTAGTTACTTAGTCAGCTACGGTGACAATCTTCTTCCTCTTTTTTGTTACTTACAATATAACTCCTTACACGTTAAGGAGAGATGAGATATTTTACCCTCTATTGGTTTCTGAGTTATCAACGGTGTTTTCAATTAGTTCTCTTTGTTGTGCAGCATTCACAAAGTCATGGAGGACAATAGGCTTATTATTTAATTTACAATTATAGATATAATAGCGCATAAGTAGTGTAAAGTAATTGAATTTGTTGGTCATACTTTTCTCATATAAGTTAGAGGTAATTCCAAATAAAAGTTGCTCTATTGTTGGAGAGATCTGTAAATTAAACGTTGTATTAAACCACAGAATGACTTTTTGTATGAATGATTTCGTAAAAGAGCAGTAAATAAAAGTGTGGTTGATTGAGTCCTTTTCCCCACAAAAGCAGCATCTATCGTCTGTTTTAATACCGTATTTGAATAGTTCTTTCTTTGTCACAACGATTCTATGAATCAATTTAAATTGAAATTCTTTTAGTTTCGTTTCCATGCAAAGTTTTCGTGTTAATTTAAATATCTTTGCCCAATGTTCATCATTTAAAGAAAGTGTTTCACTCCATCTTTTGGGACCGGTCGGACCTCCGGTGTGAATTTTATCAATGAAGAGATTGTAGAAATCTCTTGATTTGGCTTTATCAAGGTTGAAAGTGAAATTACTGTTAAAATGGAAGAGATGGTCGTTACTTGTGAAGAACTGTTTATTAAACGACTCTAGTTGTCTCGCTTTCAACCGTAACCGGTCAGGTATGGCACTGATAACCTGAAAATATTGAAGAAAGTTTGTGTTGCATGAAAATTTTTCTTTAAATTCTTGGAATGAAAGGTATCTACCATCCTCCTTCAACAAGTCTTTTATAGAAACAATTCCTTCCTCCATCCAGTTGCTGAGAAAGATTGTTTTCTGATCTACTTGAATTTCTTTATTATTGTATAATACTAAATCACTTGCTTGGTCGTAACCATAAAGCGTTTTTAATTCTTGAAAGAAATTGAGAATGTTCTTGTAAAAGGCTGGCAATTGAGGAAAGTGCTTTGTGTCATAGTTGCATTTTAAAAGAAAGTATAAGCCCCCTTGTTTTCTGAAATAGTGGTTTGGCACAGAACACCAGTTTGTATTTCCAGCGTTCAAGAGTCTGGGGATCCATGCTAGTCTCAAGGCTTTAAACATAAGATCTACATCTGTCATACGTAGCCCACCTTTCTCTAAATTTTGGTAGAGGACGGTTCGTTTTATTTTATCCTTCTTTTTTCTCCATATAAAATTGAACAATTTCTTTTTTTAGCGTCCCTGCAACTGTATCTGGGACTTCAATACTTGACGCGGAATAAATGATCTGTGAGATACCCAGCGTTTTGGTTTTTAATACTCTCCCAATTAGCGTGAGACTTCTAGCACTCCACATATCCAGTTTTGTTTGTAGCTTTCTTAATTTCAAGCTAAAGTTAAGGTCATCATTGCCTTTCTTGTAATGCGAGAAATGAATTCCTAGAATCTTCACAGGAGTATGCATCCACTTCATGTCCAAAAAAAAAAAGAAGAAGAAAAAAAAAAAGGTTAAGTCTGCTACTTGTTCACAAAGGCATGTGTAAGTGTTCACTGTTTAACTTACGAATTCGTCTCTTTTAGGCAGCCGAGGTTTGCATAAAATATGGCGCAGATACTTGTGCTTTACAGGTAAATCGATATTTGAAAATTTCCATGCTATAACATAACAAAAAAATCATATTTAAGAGTATATTGTTAGAGTACGTAGTTGAGTTATGCATGCACCTGAAGATATTGTAGTTCTGTTACTGAGCCATATACAGCCTTGCATGGTTCGAATCAATTCTGAAGTAGGCGTATGAAACGCATCACTCGTACCCCAAAAAATTACCGCTGCACTTGTGGATCCACTGTCGTTGGCTTTGGGCACTCCCGGCTTATATGTCAAAATTAATCTGCAGAATTTTTTTTCCATTTTTAGAATTTATCGACATGAAGTCTGGTAAAGATTAAATTTGGATAAACATTTCAGAATGAAAATGAGCGACAGAAATACACAAAAACGAAAACGTTGTGTGTTTCTGTCGCTCATTTTTATTCTGAAGTCTGGATAATAGTAAAAAATGCGGGAATTATGCCTAGGCAAAAGGCAGCTCAAGATTAGTCCTTGCATGTATGTGTGAATCACACTCAGCAATTCTTTCTTATTTCTTACCTGCACAGGATGACTTGTGTTCCCCTCTTCATGTTGCTTGTGTGAACAGTCATTATGACATGACCAAACTTCTTGTGTTGAATGGAGCTTGTGTTCACGATGAAGACGCTGATGGAATGACGCCAATCTTAAGGTTATTGATCCTATGAAACTCCTCGTTGTATAAACAAAGGTCTCAAGGCTTTGCAAGCCTTTGTTGGGGCGGGAGGAAGGTGCGGAGCGGCATCGACTGTTTGGCAATGTGTAAACATTTTTCTCATTTCTCAGTTGAACTTTCATCCATTTGTATTTACGCTTGACGAAAACCAAAAATAGATTAATGTAATGAAAATAATGCTTATATTTCTGATTAACGATTATGGCGGAGACATTTTAATTTTTGTTCTAATGCTTCACAGGGCTTCTTTGGCAGGAAATGTTGAGATAATTGAACTACTTCTATCACAGGTTAGTGATAAAACCATTTGTTTCTTTTATAATCAAAAGATCTTTCTATGAATATGACGTCATCTTATGGCGACAAGCTCACGCGAGAACTGTTAGAGTGTTTGTCGGCTAGCATCCTCGGAGACCCAGGGGCAGTTAGTGGGGGCGACGGGCAGCTTATCGGGACAACGGGATTTCGGGCGAAAGTTTACAACATAGAGCGTAACAGCCCCTGGGCACTTTGTCTTACCGAACCAGTTCCAGAAGCGTTTGAACTCCTTCCTCTTGATTGGCCACAAAAATATTTTTGTGGCCAATCAGCGAGGTTGACCAGAAGAACGACTCTGACGTCTTCTTACACGAAGTTGTTTTCCTCATAGACTCGACGTGGTTGTTAAGCCCGTCCATCGGATGATACTACGTGGGTCTCAGATAAAAAAGCAAAACAATATGTTATGGGAATATGTTAAATGTAGCATAGCGCAAGGAAACCAAAAGTTTTTAAAGCTATACGCGAGCACCTCTTGTTTATAAGTTTTGTTTTTGTTATTTAAATATCCAACAAATTAAACAAAAACCCTTTGTTTTAACTGTCAAGCTGGCAACAAAATAACAATAGGTGACGACAGCGATATCTTCGCTAACGCGTGGCCCGTGCAGTGAAGTACCCACACCGTGGCAAGTTCCAGAAGTCGGGCAACGACCGAGAAAAATAATAAGAATTGTTGTTTACTCGAATAACTATTAAAAAGCGCGCAACTAACAGTGTAGAACTGGCAGTCGTCTAAGGCTTATTTTTTTCTGAGACTCTCCATGTAATAGCATCCGATTGATGGGCAGAGCATCCACGACGAGTCTATGAGGAAAACAACTTCGTGTAAGAAGACATCAGAGTCTCCTGGCCGGTCCTCGTCGCTGATTGGCCACAAAAATATTTTTGTGGCCAATCAGGAGGAAGGAGTTCAAACGCTTCTGGAACTGGTTCGGTAAGACAAAGTGCCCAGGGGCTGTTACGCTCTATGTTGTAAACTTTCGCCCGAAAATCCCGTTGTCCCGATAAGCTGCACGTCGCCCCCACTAACTGCCCCTGGGTATCCGAGGATGGTCGGCTAGTTGCTATTGGACAAAAAGAAATAGAATCTCTTCAAACTCTTCAGGAGGATTAACTAGAAACTGAATTTGTTCCATAATTAGTTTTTTAGACTCGTCCACTTGATGATTAACTTTAAATTTCCCCATATTCAGCATATTCAAGTAGAAAGTAGTGACAGTAAAAACAATAATCAACTGAAGATATTGTCTTAATGTTGCAGGAAATCCGTTGAACTAAATTTTAAAAATTTGTATGGCAGCTTTAAGAAAAATTCTTCAAATCAATTTTCCAAGGGGAGATTTTTCCCTCATCTTTGATCCTAACTTCAGCTTCTAGTAAAAACTTCTTACTTCCCAAGTCGTTCTTACAACGTGTCTCTAATACGATTTCCTTTCTCCATTTATTTTTCATACCAAGGGTGCTGCAATTTCACCTCAAGCAGATTCCTGTGCGCCTTCACCATTAATGTGTGCTGTAAAAAGAGGTCATCACGGCGCGGTAAAGTTTCTATTACAACATGGATCACCGATTGATCTGAGAGACTTGAATCAGAGGACTTGTTTACACGTGGCTGTGTACAGCTCAGATGTGGACACGCTAAAAACAATTATTCAGGTAAGAAGCTTCAAACGATTTGACATGGCGCTAAAGCTAAAGTAACAAGAAGCTTGAAAGGCTTAAAATTGGGCGGTTAATGATCAACTATCCGCTTTGGCTTGAAAGGCAGGGTACAGTACAGCAAAAAAAAAAAAACACTGGAAAAGCGCGCAGTAAAAAATTCCATTCAAGTTCGTAGCAATACTTTACATTGCCATTTTTTGCTGAAGTCTTGAGAAGCGTGTTACAAACAAAACCTTAAATATATCCAACGCGTGCGCTGTGCAAACATTTATGAAAAAGATGAAATGTTCATCATGTTACGAGCGTGGAACAAAGAAAAAAATCTGAGTCTTCGGCGGGAATCGAACTTAGGACCTCCCAAAAACCAGGCGGGCGCTCTATCCACTGAGTCTCGGAGAAACTCATGGTGAGCAAGGCCATTTTACTTGGTTCATCTGTGACACGCGTCCTGCATACTGCTAGGATCGGCAGTGTCGAAGCGGACTGTATGGTGATAAATAAAGAAAGATGGTAAATTTAAAGCTCAGTTTTTTCCTTTGTCCCACGCCCGTGACATGATGAACATTACATCATTTATTCTCATTTCTTTCTATACCGAACTAAAAGCAAGAAGGGTCAAAAGGATATGTTCACCAGATATGCAGTTCATCGGCTAATATTGTGTATTATGCTGACTGTAGGCGGGAGGAGACTGCTTGTTGAACAGCAGGGACAAAAATGACAAGACGCCTCTACATTACGCGGCGACAAAAGGAAATTTACAGGTGAGCCGCTGTAACAACGCTGGTTGTTCTCTTTTTAGATATCCCATCAAATAATAGTTCATCAAGCGCGCATAAGTACCCCGGCCAAATTAAAGTTTTCGCGTCAGCTTGTAGCCATAGTGATGGGTTTCGTTTCTTAGCAACTTCTTTGACAATAAGGTAATTTAATTCTCAGAGTTCCAAGGTTTTTCATAACGTCAATGTCTTCTATCCAAAATAGATAATTCAAGAGCTATTGGTGGCTGGCGCAACATTGGATGTTAAAGATGAAGACGAGAGAATTCCGCTTCATTACGCAGTAGAGTAAGTGTAGAAAGAACAACTGTTTTCATTTATAGTTAGGCGTGGAGGAAAGAAAGCCATGTGACTATGGAGTGTCTCTCGCCTTTGGATAGGCTGTTGAAACTAAACTCGCGATCCGACACGCTAAAATTTAGGCAAACCCACACTCACTGATTTGAAGTTTTTCCTTTGTTTCTCCTTAATCTGCCATTGGTATTACATCCCTCTAACTCTTATTTATTTTAAACAGAAATGGCGACCTTCCCTGTGTTCGCGCGTTATTAGAGGCTTGCCCAGACTCCATTCACGCAACCGACTTTCGTCTTCAAAACTGTTTACATTTTGCTGCTGTTAAAGGCCTTATTTCTGTGGCCAAATATCTTGTAGATCAAGGAGCCGCTGTGGATAGCAGGTGAACATAAACTACTACACCAACAAGACAAAAACGTTGCAAACCAATATTTAAAATAGCTTTGCACGTACTTTATTAACTTGGTACCTACATAGTCTCATGAGGGTGGGTGGGGGGGGGGGGGGGGGGGGGGGGGCCCCCCCCCCCCCCCCCCCCCCTATTTGGAACCGGCATAGCTCTTTAATCAGTTGAAGCATAATTCTGAAACTAATAGAAAAACTGATTGCCACCGATTTAGTTTCGAATCGACGCTGCCCTTGCTCAGCTTTATACCACCATTAAACTTCCTTGACTTATCAATGATATTATTTGAACATGATGAAATTCTTTAATCTCATCACCTAACGGAGTAGCAAAGTTGTTAATTTATGATTTGTTAATTTATTTTTCTTAGGGATGATGAGCGCTTGACTCCACTGATCCAGGCATCGTTTTGTGGCTGTAAATTAACCGCTGGTCTGTTGCTTGACCAAGGAGCTAAAATCGATGCTACGGACAAAAACGGGGTATGATAATTAGGCTTCAGGGCTTCAGGGCTCCAGTCCCTCCAAAAAGCAGGGCTTTGGGCTTATGTAGGTCACGGCGTTTTCGGAGCTTCACACTCTTACAGAAAATAATGTTAGAGCTCCGAGCAGTAAAACGATGGGAGCTTTAAGCTCCACAGGTCCCCCTCCCCCGCCTAAAAAAAAAACTGATATGTAGTTTTCGTGAGTTGGTTTTGGCTTTGAATCTCACTGGCTGAAAGTTCAAAATCATTGCCCTTAGATTAACTACGACAACATGCATTTTTTAAATTAAGGAAATAACATAACACTTGAAAGTTATTCCGCAAAATCTCTTTATGATGCAGAGGTTTTTGACGAACCTTTTGTGACCGCCATTTGGATGTTTTTTTTTCCTTTTTCCGACAGTGCACTGCTCTAATTGCTGCGGCGTCGAAAGGTAAGGTGGGAGTTTTGCGGCTGTTACTTGATAGAGGAGCGGACCTGCGGCTTGTCACAACAGAAGGAAAAAACTGCCTGGAAACTGCAATAGAAAATGGACACCATGATGTTTGCATGGAGTTTATCAAACACGACAGGTGATTTATAAAGTGTTATTATATGGATAGAACTTGTTAAGATGTAATGCACCGGGTCTTTGTTGTACTAACATTGGTGATATACTCTCAGGACGGCCCTCGCGCACTGTTAACAAGACGCTATTCAAGCGTGTATTTTGTTCGTCATCATCATCATCATCATCATCATCATCATCATCATCATCATCATCATCATCATCATCATCATTAGTAGGTAGGTAGGTAGGTAGGTAGGTGGGTAGCTAGGTTGGTGGTAGGTAGGTAGGTGGGTGGTAGGCAGGTAGGTGGGTAGCTAGGTAGGTGGTAGGTAGGTAGCTAGTTAGGTGGAAGATTAGATGGTAGGTGGTACCGTAGGTAAGTAGGTAGGCAGGTAGTTGGGTAGTAGGTACGTGGGTAGGAAAGTAGGTAGGTAGGTAGATAGGTAGGTAGGTAGGTAGGTAGGTGGGTAGGTGGAAAATGGTAGGTGGTAGGTAAGTAGGTACAGTGGAACCGTGGCTCGATATAACGAAGGGCCAAGGGACTGGCAAAATGTGTTCGCTATATCGAGGTTTCGTTATATCGAGGTTCTTTTTCATATATTTTGCTATAACTGGGACAAAAAATATCGTTCGTTATATCGAGGACTTCGTTATACAGAGGTTCGTCAAATCGAGGTTCCACTGTATTTTGGTAGGTAGGTAGGTAGACATTATTCTATTATGGCGTTAAATTGTTTGCACCCCGGCAGGTGGAATGAAGCGTTTCCGAGGTGTAGCAAGGAGACCACTTTTATTCCAATGGAACGTCTGATTGAAACTTTTCCACTCGTAGCAAAGGTAAGAAAGGTGAAAATACAAAAATGTTACAAATTTAACCTGAAATATTAACTCGTGTTAAGAGTTTCGGTTATCATATTGAATTGATTGTAAAACATCTAAGTGGTGCTTAATAATTTCAGGTGGTGATGGATAAATGCATTCAAACCTCCCCGCATCTGAGCTCAGACGAGAATTACACGGTAGGAATAATGCACGCAAAAATCTTTAAAAGGGACCAATAGTATTGTTTTTATAGACTTTAGATACCTTAATCGTTTTGGTCTATTTTAAATTCCTTGATTTTGCAAACGACGACAATAAAAGTAGACTCGATATGTTTTGTACAACACTGTCCAGATTGATGTCCGTTTTCTTATCGTTTTTATTGTCAGGGTGCAAGACTCTGTAATACAAAGTCTTTTTTACAATACGAGATTGTCTGGGTTTGGTATTAACAATTTTATGTCTCGATTAATCAACAATAAAAACACAGACCAATATTTGTTAAGTTAAGTACTTGCCTTGGTTCTCGGTTCTAGAACTAATTATACTAATTGAATCTCTTGGCTAGTGTGATAGCATGAAAAAAGAATCAGGACAGCATTAACTATTTCAGTTGTTTATGGCATGTCATTTGTCCTTTTAGGTAACGTACGATTTCAAATACGTGAATCCTGACCCCTCCCTCCGCAGTGACGGACGTGTCTTCTTCGCACCAAAGGTAATATCAACAAAAACAACAACAACAAGAGCAGCAATAAAAATAGCTTTATAAATGGTTTGGTAATAGCACTGCAAAGTTTGGAACTTCCAAGTAAATAGGAACTAATTAAAGATAAGCTGATTAAATTTCTTTTATGCAAATGTTTATTTTTCTTATTAAAGTAGTGGTGAATTTATTTACAGACCATGCTAGACTATGGACGAGAAGAGTTGATTTTTCATCCCCTTACTATGGAGCTCATGCGATGCGAATGGTAAGCTGCTTAGTTCCTTGCTACCGGGGGGGGGAAGGGGGGGGGGGAAGGGAAAATTGCCTGTCAATTTACAGTAAAATCCCGATTTTTCGATCCCTCGCTTTCTCTAACCTATTGATAACTCGAACCAAAAGTCGCTGGTTGTTTATAATTCCGAAAATTATATTGTCGGAACAATTAATTAAAAAATCCCGGGCTATTTTTAACTAAACGGTTGTATATTGCTTGCCCTAAAGACTCGAAAAAGACTTCCTTAAAATGCCGAATGTAATATAGTGGGGGAGGTAGGGGAGAAGTCCAGGGGACTAACTCCCGCTACTTGCCCCCTCTTGAGCAAGGAAAGGTCCACTTTACTCTGGGTCTCTTTTTGAGCGCCTCTGGACCGGCGTTCGGATGGGTGTGGGTGGGGGATGCTCATCGTCTCTTTTAGTGGTGGAGATGGCGGATTTTGGTACCACTTAAAGGTGTTCAGGACTGAATGCCAATCTGAATTAGACTTTTCTTATTGTTATTTCATTTCTCTATTTTTCAGGCAGCGTATTGGTGTGAGGTTCTTCTACATATCTGCCTTGATTTACATGTTTTACCTAGCCAACTTGACTTTGTACATGTTGTGCGTTCAAGACCTCTACTTGCTCAATCCCACTAGACCAGCCATTCCGGTCAGACAGGTATGACAACTCCGGTCGACGCAAAGCTGAATTTAAATGGTTTTAATAATGGCTGATATTGTAGGATTAAAGCTGACGCGGCAATTTTCAGCTTAACCATGCATACAATTGCAAGTGTAGAGAATTTGTACATCATCAAATAACGCAAATTTGACATCACTTCATTGTTTTCCTGCGCGGATTTTCGTCAACATACAAAAGTATTATAAATGTTCACCCTTGTTATCGAGGGACAAACGTAAACCAATGCCAAAAAATGATAAGTATTCGAAATCGTCGTTCACGAACAGGGTTTTGGTTTATGCAAACCAATGGTATTTGTTGACCAATTATTAACCAAATATCAGATAAGATACCTTTTCAAAATTTTCCTTTTTAATTTTTTTTTCCACCCTTTTATTTTTATTTTTCCCTTTTTGGCCTTTTACTGTGTTTTTCAGGGAGTATGCATAACTGCTGACGTAGGAATCTGGGAAATATTTATAACCGTCACGACTGCAGCGTATCTGCTAGTTGAAGTTCATCAAGCCTTCTCTGAAGTGAGTTGTCTCTAATTACGTTGGTATAATTCCGAAGGAAAGTATTTAGTTCTGTTTTCAAAAGATATAAACCTTTTTAGAGACGGAGTTGAGGAAAACAAAGAGCCTTGAGTAAGAAATCACTTTTCTTTCTGTCGAGGCAAATTGAGGACGCCATTCTAAGGTAGACGGTTCCTTGACCAGCTGCCAGTCAGATGTGCCTTTATACACTCGTGTACGTCCTTATGTAACCATGGCAATTATTTGAGTAACCTTTCCGTCTGTACAAAGAAAGTTCATCACCGCATCATCATCAATTCTCTTCACGCCAGTAGGCGCATAAGGCCATTACAAAGAAAGTTGGTTTAACACAAACAAATGTTTTGATTTGTCCTGTTTGTCCTACAGAAATGGCGATATATTGAAACAAGTAACGTGGTGGAAGTGTGTACATTTTCCATGGCACTTATTTCCTCATTGTCTGAAAAACTGGGCCTGGATTCGTCTAATAAATATATTTTTCTTGTAATGTCTGTGCTGTTTGGCTATCTCACCCTTCTACTGTATTTACAAAGGTTGGTTGGTTTCATTACTTTCATTTTTTTAAGCGATGACGGCATCGCTAAATTTCATCGGGCGTGTAGACGAGTCGGTTGCGCGCGATCGACCGATCAATGAAACCAAATAGGAGTGTGAACTAACTACAGGAATAAATGTTACGGGAACAGAAATCAAGTTAAACACGAACTCAACACGAATTGGACGCGTAATAATATATAGAACAAAAGCAAAATACTCCCGGTCTGAGTTAGAAAGGATTAATACAAAGAATTTTAGCTACTTTGATTTACGTTAACTTTTTGACAAATTTCCTGAAAATTTTTAAAGACCCCCGTTGTGAAACGTCATCGCTTCTGCATGCATTGCGTGTCGTTTAAAATTCTATAAAAGATATTTTTTGTTCATGTGTTGTTTTTGCATTTGATACGTGCCCTAATGAGTTTAATTTAAAAGTGCGTGCAGCCTGCGGCTTAACCAATCAGAGCAAACATGCTTTTTTTCAACCAATCAGAAGCAAGTGAAACTTAGTTTTCGCACGTTTCCCCGCCCTTTTCTGTCTGGTTCCTCACGTAATTTACTTTTGCAGTGATTGGTTAGTTGTGATAACTGATGGTTTGTTAACAACTTTCGTTAGGAAACGTAACCGATGTTGCGAGGAGACCTTAAACTTTTACCATTGTTTCTTCTTGCAGTGTTTTTGAAAATGGAATTCACGTCACAATGCTTTTTGTTGTGCTGAAGACATTAGGAAAGGTTTGTATAACGAGTAGCAAGAACATTTGATGAGTATGTACCTTAGTGACGTCAATGACTACGGTTAACTTCTTGGAGTTAACAATTTTTTTGTTCCGATGTTTTTATCGTATTTTCAGGTAGCAATAATGTTCTGCATTTTAATCTTCGCTTTTGCTTTGGTGTTCCAAATGCTTCTCTCAAAGAAAGCAAATGTAAGTAAAACGTGAAAGTCTTTTGTTACTGTAAAAATCAAAATTCAAATCATCATTTTATTATGCTATTTTTAAATAGCATATTTTTAAATAGCATAATACTTAAAAGGAACTCACCTCGTACAGCGGATAAAGAGTCTGTGCCAAATTAATCACCGTCTAGTGGTTTAAGTTCCCTAATTGTTTATCCTCCTTCTCTTTTCCCCCCCTTTTTTTTTTTTTTTTTCTTTCTTATCCTACAAAACAGGCGTTTATTAAAGAGGAGTTAAGGTAAATTGGATACCCTAGCTTACCCTGGTGTTTTTTTGCCTCGCCGAAATCCCTTTGTTCCTTTTGGACTGCTACAATCACACGACGATATGTTTCCCTAGTCACGGCACAAGGCCTAGCCTACAGTGCAAGCTATCAAAAGCTCTATAATTTTCTTTACATTTGGTGTGAGCCAGTTTTGTCAGATCATGTTCAGCTCCTTTCTTTTTCGTTATCGCACAGGCAATAGCCTTCAACATGATGATAAACGGTACAATATTGGAGGAAATTGAAAAGGTAATACAGTTGGAGTAGAAAATTAAATAAACCTAAATCGAAAATCTTTTTTCTGTAAACAGGAAAAATTTTCTTCTTACAATTTGTTGTTTGTTGTTTGTCTACTAGGATCCATTTGGAAGTTTGGAATTGTCAATAATGAAGGTGGTTGCCATGACGATTGGTGAAATTGAGTACACACGTTTTTTTACTGATCAACAACTGTTCTCCCCGGTTTTGAGCCGGTTGGTGTTTTTGACTTTCTGCATCATGATGCCGATTGTCTTAATGAATTTGACGGTTGGTACTGATTTTGTTTGTTCTTTTTTTCTTTTTCTGTTGTTCGTTCTTGTTATCCTTAAAACTGGATTTCAATGCTGACAGCTTATAATGTTAAGCAGCAAAGACGTCCCTCCCCCTGTACGTATATCAAGCACATCTAAACAACAAACGTTTCTCCGCCTTTGCCGCCATTCACGTACATTGCTGCGCTTGCTACCAGTTAATGTTTTCCCGCGCTTTTCACCAGCTACGTGTTTTCCCGCGCTTGTGTCGCTTCTATTCTTCCCCCCGTTTTACGTTATGTTTTCCCGCGCTTTCCGCCAGTTACCTGTTTTTCCTCTCTCGCCTCGAAGTATTTTACATGACTCCTAAGACTCCTAATGATTACGGTAGATTTGTTGTAATATTAAAGTGTTGAAAGTTTTTTTTTTTTCATTGCCTCAGTTGCTAATTTACTGATATTGTAAGGAAATGTTATACGTTGAATATTCCTGATAATTAAACGTTAAAACGATAGCAGGAAAGGCGCATTTTGCCAAACATTTACCTTGTTTTATATTTTGTCGCTCTAGATTGGTCTCGCTGTTGGTGACATCGATTCAATTCAGCAGAATGCAGAATACAAGCGTTTGTCTGTGAAGGTGAAAGAGATATTTTGTGCCTTTTTTAGTGCAAGGCAGTCTGAAAAGTGGGTGTAAATTAATCGAACACAAAAAATACTTCCCCGGAGGATTGGTACTTATCTGACGGGAATTGAAGTTAGCTTAGCAGGCGGTTCTGATCAACGGAGCAATACCATTGACACTCAGGCCATGACCGCGCTTTAGATTTATCATTGTGCATTAGAGCAGTTTTCAATTGAGTGTAGTACCGTAATGATTCGATTTAGCGCCCTCCTTCCAATAAGCGCCCCCTTACGAATAAACGCCCCCCTTCGAATGTGTTTTTGTAAATAAGCGCCCCTATTCCAATAAGCGCCCCCATTCTTATTAGCGACCCCGTTCTTATAAGCACCCCTATTCTAATAAGTCCCCCTATTGTGGAAATCTGAGCATACTGAAGTCATTGACGTCAACTAGATAAACTCCTGACCGTTCGCCGTACAGTTCATGTATATATTTACTGCTAAAATGAACAATTATTTTAAAAGTAACTGAACTTTAAACAATTTCTAACTGTTACAGTTTCTGTTATTGTTAGATACATTTGGTTGTTTCTCAAGAAATTAAATAAGCGCCCTGTCCCGAATAAGCGCCCTGTCTCGAATAAGCGCCCTCCCTCGAGGTGCCAAAAGTAAATAAGCGCCCCGGGCGGGGGGGGCACACAGTGGCCAAGGAGAGAGACAGGGGTGAGCGCGCACCAGAGAGTAAAGCTAAATCGAATCATTACGGTAAAACCAAAACCAAAGTTATTACCTTTGCCAATCATAAAGGACAAAACTCGAAGCAAATACATGTCGCAGGCACGAAGCGCGGGAAAACGTGCGTGAGCGAGTCACGATTGGTTTTGGTTTTACTTTTGAATGGCTAAGAAGGCGGCGCGAGATTTTTAAACCAATCAATAAGCGTAGTGATGTAAAACCATGCAAAGCAAACGCAAATTACTTACGACACTCAAGTGAAAACCGCTCTAAAACTCTCTCTCTTTTGTATTTAAAGACATAAAAAGCAGTTATTGCAAGAAGTTACAGTCTAGTGGAGATATTTGACAGCATGTTTGAGGCTTCTCGCTAGCTAAGACTATTCAGTATCTTTTTTTAAAACGTTTGTTGTTATTCCTAACAGATCGAAGTCATCCACGAATTCAAAGAAAAGTTACCATTGTGGTTTCTTCATCGCTTACATCAGTGTAAGTCCGTTAGAACACCGAACATGAAGGCAAAAACTGTATTCCAAAAGATCAAGGTTAGTTGAGTAAAAAAAAAACCCTCTGGGTTTGGTTAAGTTCTCAAAGACCCTTGATACAATATGGAGAAATCAAGCTCTAGCGGGCACTTTACTTCGAAAGATCCGCAAAATCGTAATAAGCCCACCATGACTGGAAGAAAACAAACATGTAGCTGCTAGCAAGCGCGCCGGGAAAATCGCAATTGGTTGTGGAACTGCAGCAAGCTGATTGCCTGAAAAACGAACATTTTGATCCGATGGCTATAGGAAGCTTGCAAAATTCTTTCTTTCCTTGCCTGTTTCTTTAAGCGAAAAAGGCGGTAAAGCAAAGCAAAAACGCATGCAAAGGTTAACATATGATTATTCAAAATATCGGTAGAATGATTGTTTTGTGCTATTTGTGTACGTTTTAGGGCCTTGGAAACAAGTTGGTCAACAGCAAAACAAAATACACAGGTGAAGATGCGGAGGGAAACCTAGCTGATCAACTGTCAAATATTCTTACCTCAAAAATGAAGGAGCAAGATTGCAGGTACAAGAAGATTTGGTTAAACACATCCAAGAAATAGGACAAATGAAACTAGTGCTAATTGCTTCATTTTTATATTGAATGTTTTTTTTTGTTAAAAATATAAATTACTCATGCTCAGAGGAATTGTAATTGTGAACCGCAGTATTTCCCCTCCACGAAAACGTGTTATCTTGCTTACAGTTTGAATAACGTTTTAGCAAATCAAATGTACGTACAAAATTTCAGATTTGGTTGCTGAAATTTTTCGACTTGGTCAATCAATAAACAAAACAGAACTTACTGATTTCCTTAACGACCAGTTATGAGGTACTTCAGTTGTCAAAATATTACAAATTAAGCCAAAGTATTGCTTATTTTGCTACAGTCTGACAAAATTTATTATTGAAATGTTGCAATCGATGTAGAAGTAACGTAATTCATTTTCATTTAATTCGTTTTTCATTAGAATTATTTCCCTAAGCAGCGAGATGAAGGAACAACGAATACTGCTGGAGAAGCTGTACCAAATCATGTCAAAGAATGACGCCACAAGAACTTTGAGCGATGATTAGAATTAAAACAAGATCGAATTGAAAGAAACGATCACTTTGAAAGTGGCAGCTCTTGAATGTAGCAGAATCCAAGTGCGAAGGCAGAAGAGACGATAGCAAGCACATTCCCAGCAGCACAACTTTGCTACTTCTTTTCTAGAAAGGACCGAAGTTTAGATAAAACACAATAGATAGTAAATATGTTATGACAAACACAAACATAGTTAGAAAGAAAAACATAGTCAGAAAGAAAAAGAGCAATTAATTCATATACACTGAATAAAGAATTGAAAATTATTTAGCGAGTTTAGCAGAACATGAAAAATAGAAATTACATTATTTAAGCTGAGACACATATAGTCTTACTGATAGTCATTTAGAATTATTTTATTTTAACAATTTTGAGATTTTACACGAAAAGGTATTGATTTTTTAAGGAGTTTGGTATGTGATTATATAGAAAATGTTTTAGAAAGCAATTCATTGCATCGACGGCGATTATACCAAGTCAGTTTCATATTGAATTTCCCTAATGAGACCATGCACAAAGGCCGTTTTTTGCCTTATTATCATATTATACAGATTATCATATTATCATATTGTATCGATAATACGTCCCCTCCCTAATGCAGTGGGTGCTAAACAGTTTACTTGCCGTGATACTGACCTCAGTCAGGACTGATTGAGAAAATTCGTTGTTCCTTGCAAGTTCTTTTTTTATATAGTATACCATGTAAGCTTAAGTCTACTTATTTTCTTCGTTCGCCGGATCAGCAAACACAAATCTCCACTGAACAGTTCTTGTTACGTTATGATATGAATCTTTTACAGAATACTTGAAACCACGTTCTTTAGTCCATGAACTTCGTGTCATTCGCAACAGGTTACCTGCAAACATGCTTATCCCCTCGAGCCACGAATGCCTTTTCACTGAACAAGAGCCCACGTTTCTCGACGTTTTCATCTTTGTTGCATTGAATGGCATTACTTTCCACTTTGCGCACTCACTACACGCGCATGAATCTTGCATTGCAGAAGAGATTTTACGAGCCATTAAACAGCCAGCCATGTCAGCAATATCTAATGATCTACCACTTGTTACGTCAGATATAATTACACGAGTTCTCGCGCGAAAATTAGGTCTAGACTTCTGCGCACGCGCTTGACAGCATTCTTTTAAAAGTTATCATGCACCTATACCTATTTGAGAATGCTCTGGTTAAGAAACATAAGTGTATAACAAATATAAGTAAAATAAATGTAAATATGAAAAATGTCAGCAAAATTGTTACTTAGTTTATTTTTTTCGGTCCAACATGATAACGGGCTACCTTGTAAAAGCCTGAAAAGGCTCTTTAGCCTTCTCGTCATGCAGATATGCCGTTGGCCGTTGGGACAGTACTGTGCTCCTTTGCTGATAGCGATCTTTTCGGCCTCGCGACGTTTCCCTTAACTTGTGGGTGAAAATGTTACACTTTTATTTGTTTCACGAGCAGCTGCAAATGAGACCATACTAGCAGTAATATCGACGTAATTAATCTTTCCCTCCCCTGTCCTTGTTTCGCTCTTTTTGTCAGTGACTGCTGCCGTAGCTACACAATCTTAATATCTGAAAGCATTAGCCTGTAACCTGCTTTGCATTTTACAAATTATCGTTCTTGTTCAATAATCCTTGATAACAAAAGCGCAGTTGGTTATTTGAGCGTCTAATTAAGACGCTAATTATGATCTTTGTGCCGTTGTCACGGCAACCCTTTTAGAGCGGCTTAGTTTGATTGACAACCGTTTCACTTATAATACGATTATTCTGCTCTAGCTCTCAGTGTATAATTACTTGTTTCTTTGTTACGTTTTGATCCGTCAATGCACAGCAAAGCTTCCTAAAGATGTAAGGGGAGTTTGAAGTATGGCAGAGGCACTTGTATGGAGTCGCACAGCGGGGATCAGATATTCAGTTGCAGAGTGACCAAGCGGAGGGAAAACTAGTCGAGCACATATATGCTATTGAAGATACAGGATTTGTTGCTCAACCAAATCGAATTGATCATTTGCGGCATGTTACAGCAGTTGGGTGTTTCTACTCACAGAATTTGATAAGGTAATGTTTTATTTCACTTTATATAGTGTCTCATCAACACTCAACTGAACTCTGCGGAAATAGTAGCACTTTAATGACCGTATTGTAATTTCCTCGTTGAAAGTCTTTGAAGTGGTCCAACTACATGTAAACAGACCAAGCTGTCGCCACTCTTTTGAAAGTCTAGTGCTCACTTGCCAACAAAGAGAAATTGAAAAGATCATTTGGTCTATTTAGGTGTTGCTTGGTCTAGCTTTTAATACGAGTTATAAGAAAACCACTTTGCCGGGAAACACAAACGCTTATCGGTAATACGTGACTCTGAATAATGTTTATTTTGATAAAGGAAACGCTATACGCGACCACTTCATTAGAAATGTTTATCGACACTTGACTTTCTAATTTTAAGGTGTCTCGAGAACAAAGAGATTCTGCCTGAAGGTAATTGACAATGGACAAGAAATCTGTTACCCAGGAAACCGCCTCTGCGGGCAATTCGTTTCTCCAGGTACCTGGAACCGAATACGAGTCCGGAAACTCTCGGGTGCCTTCGGCAACGTCTTCGGTAAAGTCTGGATCGATTCGCTTCTCGACAACAGTACGAATGCTTGCTCCAGTGATTTGGTCGCGAATTCAGTCAAGAAAAAAGGTTGGTTTTAATAGATTGTTGTTGTTTGATCACTTTGCGGAGATTTGCCGTCGAAAGGCCAAAATTTTTGGGCTATTTTCGGCTTTCAAGACCTTCCGATTCGTCGTTCCAAATATGACAGGGGCAGTGCATCGCTATGTCAAGGGCTTTCAGCAGCTTTCAGGTGCAAAACATGTCAGAAAACATGAAAATAAACCTTCCTTGAATCTTAAAATGCCTTTATTTTACGCTCGTTTATTAAAATTTTATCTGATTTATTCAAATTGTTATTGACACTAAGGCAAGTATTTAATATTGAATGTGCTTTTGCTGTGTTTGTTTTTGCAATTACGTCGGGGGAAGCATGATTAAAAGCTGTTAAAAGGCTGCGCGCGCTATTTTATGATTTCTTGTGCGCGCTTAATTTGACGTTGTTTTTCCTTCTATTTTCAGAAATTAGTTGCTGTTACCCCTTGTTCCTTTAACACAAATGATACTGCTAACGAGTAAGTCATCAATTGCCTTCGTAGATACCGTGTAGGAATTTTAAACATCCAAAATGAATAATTAATAAAACACTGCTATTTAGCTTAACTTAAGCTTAATTAAGCTTACCACTATTAATTTTATAACTGATTCATTTCTCTGCTGAATAATTCTTTGTAAAATCAGTGTGGTGCAGTTGTATAAAAAGGAATAAAATAAAAGAACAGTGTAACTTTAGGTGACACTACAGTAGCACTCCTGCAGCCCCCTCCCCCACCTCCCCCCTATTGATGACAGTACAGGTCTTTCATTTTTACCCCTAAAGAAATCCATTAAAAACGCCTCAACCCCTAAAGAAATCCATTGAAAATGTCTAAACACACAAATAAATCCACTGAAAATATATTAAACCCTATTGAAATCATTTGAAAATGTGCTTAGCCCTCAAGAGGGGAGGGGGAGGGGGGGGGGGGGGGGAAGAAAAGGGGTGGGAAGCGGGAGGAGAGAGGGCGGGAAGCGGGGTTCTTAAGGTGGCGGGAACCGGGAGAAAACGAGTGAAATTTCGTAACATTTCATTATATTTTGCAATAAACATGGAACAAACGGGAGATAACAGCTACGGAAAGGGGCGGGAAGCGGGAGGTTCAGACCCCCCTGTCCCCCCTCCCTCAAGAACTCTAAGAGATTTCTTGGTTTTACCCCTAAAAATGGTTTATACCGAAAATAAACACAGCCTTAATTTTCATGAGCTGTCCAATTACATTTGTGGTAAAAAGTTGAAGAGCAAGCGATTTAACTTTATCTCTTTGATTCGAGGCTCGATTTGCCATAATATCAGCAACTCAAGGCTTAGCAAAGTTTGATCCTTTTAGTCATGTGCTAGTTACCACTCTTCATGTTTTAATGAAACTCTGAAATCCATTTTATTGGTTTAGTAATAAGCACGTCTTTTTTTAAAAAATAGAGAGCTGCAACATATTGGTTTTCTGAATCGTGGATTACAAACTAATAGCAGATAATCCCTGTGTTATCAGAAATGTAATTTATATGTAATTGGTGCCCAGGGACATATTTTGTAGAATGGAGAATGTTAATGTCAGAGATAAAAAAAGAGACGAGAAATGAAAAGTAATTTGTCTTCATTGTATCTTTCTTCCATGTGCTAGATTCAATTTAGATAAATATCTACTCTTTTGTCTCTCATGGATTGTAATATAAAAAACACTGGTTAATTAGCTTAAAGATTTTAATTACAACCTTCCAAATACAGAATCTTCCATTCAAATTAAATTCATTTACTTGTGCAATATATTTTACAGTTTAAGTCTACCTTTTTTCTTTTTAATCATAATTTGAAAACTTGTCCTTGAATTTTTTTGTTGAAATTTGGTTAACTGTTTTTCTGTAACCTTTTTTTTTTAGCTTTTGGTAGCTTTTCTTTGATCATGTAAATATTTTCAATGTCTGTTTTGTTTCCTAAGCTATCTTTTGTTTCTTTTGTTATACAAAGCTTTTCTTTGTCTTGTTTGAGGTTTTCAAGAACAATCTAATTAACAATTCAAATTTTGGCAGAAGTTAATTTTGTAATCAGCCAAGTGTGACTTCTGATATTTGTTACTGCCATGGCTACCTTCAAGAGGCTTCTAAATGTTCACACAATACCAAGAATTGCTTTATTTTACTGCTAAGTAATGATAAATTGATTTTTCACCAGTATTCTAAAACTCTGACTATAAAGTAGTAAAGTTGATACTTCAAGAAAATTTTTTGGATGTTATGGAGTTCTAAGCCCGAGATTACTTGTTTAAACAAAGAAGTTGTTATTGAAACCCTTGGCCTGAAAAGTCATGGGTGGAAGGTAGGGAATATTTTCTGTATTATCTGACCTTGTCATAAACTACTTTCTTCTTTTTCATCTTTTTATATTCATGGGCAAGTTTTGTTTATCATAGTTACAGTGAAATATTGAAGTTGATATTTGCATGTAAGAATTAAGCTCCTGCTGGGATCACATGCTGATTTCTTCTTAGCTTGTATCCTATACAAACATGCATGCAGTAATCATTACACACTTTGTAATTTGTGGCTAAACAAACTTTTTCACTTAGTTAAGTACTGTTGCCTTCTCCATGCTGTGTGGTGAATAAACCAATTTGTATCTTGCTGCTTATAGAACCCGGTTAATTTTTAGCTTAGCGATCTTGATATTTATTATTATTATCATAATTGTTTATCTTGTGTTACATTATCACAATTGCAGGTATGTAGTTTTAATTGGTTTGCCAGCCATGTAATATATTTTTCTTACAAGCAAACCTAGCTGCATAAAATTAAGTACATGTTATGCACTTGGCAAACATGTTTAGCAAATGGAAGATACAAGTAGTACTAATTGTTAACTGTATAGAGTTTTTGACTGTGGGTTTTTATTGCAAGTTCCCTCAATGGTTTGGGTGCACGAAAAACACATGTACAAGTTCACGTTTCTGTGGCAGATCTAATGGGTATAGGAACCAGGGACCCCCCTCCCCTCCCTCTGCTACTTTAATTTAAGCATATCTGAATCTGCTACTTTTTATACACATGATAACTGATCAAATTTATTTCTTGTATAAACTGTGTATTATTCAGCAATGCCAAGGGGTTGGAACCTCTGCGCTTGGAGGAAGAGTTGGACATTCATCATCTTGAGACCCTTATGTTCAAGTTTATGACGCACATTCCTGATAAGGTAGCACTCAAGAAATGGCTGTTGCGGCGGGGATCGGTATTCAGAGACCAAACAAGGTTTCATTCAGCGGGGCTGATGACGCAAGAAGAATTTCATGAAATGCTTGCAGATTTACTAGGAGTTGAAACATGGGATAGTCAAAAAGTGGCATTATTTGACAGAGAGATAGAAACACTATTTAAAAAGGTACCTGCTTTGGGTTTGTCATGTTACTTTCGTTTAGTAGATTTTGTTTTAAAGTATCAGTTTTAAAACTTTTTTTTTGTTCATTAAAGCTACTTATATCAATAGCATGTTGTTAGTTACTTGTTTTTTTACATGGATGCACAGGTGTTTTTTGCTGTAGTTATTGGAAAACAAAATGAAGTAAGGTGGTTGAATTACTTTCTTGGAAACTTTTTGGTGCTCTAATGTTAAGCGTAGGGATTGGGAATTGAGAAGTTTAAAAGAGTCAAAAGCTCAGTGTCATTGTCTAGAATACATTTACTGTATACAATGTATCATGTTGCTGTCTTCATTTGTTGTTACAATCTGGCAAAATACAAAGGTGACCCAGTCCATCCAGTTGGATAAGCAACTGACCCCTAGTCTTCTTGTGCCACAGAAGCTGTGGAGTTAAAAGCCCTGACACTGATAAGTCATCAACTGGCCTCTTCCTTCCTCTAAGATGGTACAGACTGAACCATCATCAGTGGATGCATTGGAACTCATTTGAATAGTTTTAAGATCTGGTTAACTCATGCTAATGATATTATTTTTTTTTTCTACCGTAGGTGGATATTGCATCTGATGGCCTTGTTGACTGGGATGAATTTTGCACTTATCTTATGCTCCAGTTTGAGGAGAATGACCAAGCAACTAAAGTTAACAGTAACACGTTCATTCCTAAGCCAAATATTGTGAGGATAGACTATAACAAGGTATGCAGCTAGTGTCAACAGCAGTATTAAAATGATTATAGCTGCTTGTAATTATTATACTAGCTTAAGAATTTTAAATGATCTTTTGTAAATAAATGTAAAGTTAATTTGGTAATTCTTGAACCAAATATCATGGTTCTTTACAGAGACTATTTTTTTATTAGTGATATTTAGTTAAACACTTAAGGAATACACTCTAAATTTGACCAGCTGGTGATTGATTGGTATGCTCTTATGTTTTCTAGGAAACAACAACAAAAATTCTCACTGACTTTAATCCCATGAGATATGTCACTGTTAGTAAGGTACAGTACCTTCATAATTTAATTCATAACTATTATAATTTGTGAGAGTGATAAATGATCGTCGCAGTGTTTTTCCATTTTAAATATTTGTAATAAAGAAGCTTTAAAAAATTTTGGGGTTTTAATTTTTTTTTTTTTTTTTTTTTTTATTTTTTAATTTTTCTCTCCTTTATTTTTTCTCTCTCTTTTCTCCCTTTATTTTTTATTTATTTCATATAAAAAAATTATAATTTGTGTTGAGTCCAGTTTACATGCTACAATTAGTTGGCCCAATTTGTTCCAAGCAACATGTGCATGCTGCTGCTTAGTAGGCCTGATTTTCTTTGCCTTGCTTCAATTGTGAGGTTGAAGGTTAGCCTAATTTCTAAAACTCTTTGGCACTGCAGCAGCAGGATTTTAAAAATGAGGCAGAGTTTTAACTGTGTGCTCACTTTCCTATCAAATCTGGGCCAAACCGGCCTATAGTGAATAAATATAATACATGTATATTCTTCAATGGCCTTGTAATTTTTTTTTTCATTCCAGGAAGGAATCATTGGAGTGTGGAGCACAGAACTAGAGCTTCAAAGGAAAATCGAAATGGAGCACAGCAACTCTGATGTTGAACGAACCTCTAACAAGCGTCATATCAAGATGTGGGTGACAGATGCTGTTGCCATGCCGAATGTACATAAAATGGCCCTCTCTACTACTAACAGGGACATTTATTTTTATGACATGTCAACACCAATTTATACTCCACAATTTCATCTTTGTGGTGAGTGTTATTAAATTAATAGCAATAATTTGTTGTGAACAAGACTTTGATGATTTTTGTTTTCATAAGACAAAAGCCTCTAGCTCTCTGCACGCATTGCGGACCTGCAAAGCTGGAATATCAGGCTCTCATTGCTAACCTATGATGTTATATATACCGTAATTATCTAGCTTTTTGCAACTATTGCAGACCTATGATATTAGATAACTATTTAGCTCTCTGCATGCATTGCAGGCCTATGATTCTGGACAATAGGCCAATTTCGATATATTAATATTCTAACTTGGCTCCAAAGCTTGGGGGAATTAAACAAAATAAATGATTTATTCATCCTTGAACCTCGACGTGATATCTTTTGTTTTATTTCCCCAAGCCTTAGATCCAAGTTATAATTTTAATATATCGGAAATGGCCTATTGATGGCTTCTCACTGTAATAGTCTAAAAAAAACACAGTGCAAGTTTTAACTTTGGCATTTTGTTGTGTACTTGGGCAAGACTACTTTCGCAGGGCCATAATTCTACACCCATATTCTCATGTTTTTTCTTTGATTACAGCTCTTGGGAATGTGGCTCTCTGTCTTGATTACCATTACAACAAAAAGGTGAGTGTCTCAGTGTTGCACACACACATGTACAATGTATGCAGGAATTCTATTTATTGATTGTCAGTGCTGGATTCACTGGTGCCGGAAAAAGGAGCTCCAAAGTGAATCTTGCTTAAAATGGGAGCTGGGGAATTTCAACCCTACATTTGTACATTAATTTTCTCTCAGACGGTTTTTATTGTATTTTCTTTCCTCTGCTGATGTGCTGATCATAATTCTGAATATGTGAAACAAAAAAACTAACCAAATGTTGTGTTGCATTTAGTTACCCGCTGGAAGGTCGATGCTTTTTCTTGGAATGGACAATGGTGTGATCATGTTCTTTGTGTTCTCAAATCCTCTCAAAGGACTGTTTGAGACTCCATTCAAGAAAACATCAGGGAGTCATCAGGTTTATCTTCAGGTAAATATTGAACTGACTCTGGAACTTTAAAATTTACTCAGAACCTAAAGCTGTAATGTCATTGTGGCACGGCAATATACAGAGGCCTTATGGACAGTGCCTTGTACTGCTGGATCAAGTGGTCTGGGTGTAGAATCCTGGCTTAAGTTATAATTGTTTTTGCTCTTGGACAAGACACATTACTCCCACATTGCCTCATTCACCCCTCCAGAAGTGCATCAGTTTAGGGTACCAATGAACTGTAAGGGAAACTAAGGAAAAGGTGGGTAACCACCTTGGACTAGCATCCTACAGAGCGGAAAAAGCATACTTGCTTCATGCTACATGTACATGTTAACACTGTCAGTGTTGGGCTGTAAAGAGAGACTAGAGACTGTACATGTACTTAAGTGGCACCTACAAAATGCAGTTTTACTGTTGCAAAGGTACGACAAGACATCCATATCAATGCCTTAAATCATAAGGAGTCCCCATTTGAGTTAGCCAAGCTAGGACTAAATGGAAATGTTCTGATTGGTTCACACATAATCTTGGAACTTCTGCATTGGAGGCTCTGTACCTTTGGTTATGTTATGACTGGAATCCACAGTGATTATTGTCCATTGTGATTCTTTCTCTAGGACCTGTCCAGTCACTCTCGCTTTGTAACATGCCAGACTCTGGGTCAAGTTCACTCTGATTGGGTCAGAAGAGTCAAGTACATTCCAGTGAAGGAGTTTGTTATCTCGTGCAGCGGCAGTGGAAAGGACTCGCTTGTAGTCCGGGATATTGATGATAAGAAGAGGAAAACATACACTTTTAAAGTAGCAAAGGTAAACAAAAAAATGTGTCAGTGTACCAACAAAATGCTAAAAGTTATGGATCGTCCTTTTTTATGACCCACGTGCCTTGCTTTTGGACCATAGAAAGGGAAAAAAATAACTCAGTCCATAACTTACTGTATATACCTCACGCTTGGTTAATAAAAAGTACACATGTAGTATGTAGTACTTTTTATTTTTTACTGTTGGGCTAGACAAAATAGTTTCTTGTGTAAATGTTGCTGTTGTTAAATTCTTTAAATTAATTAGATGCATTCTACTTATTGTCAGAAGGCTTCTTTTACGATAGATAGTACCGGTTTTTTCTTTTCTTCATTCAGGGCGTGGAGTGCTTTGACTATAGCCACAATCTGAATGTTATCTGCACTGGAGGGGTGGATCATGCTGTCCGTTTGTGGAATCCTTACGTCACAGTTAAACCTGTGGCTATCATGAAGGGGCATCAGTCTTCTATCATCGACTTGGCAATTCACGAAGCACTGGAGCAGGTCTTCAGTTATGACAAGGACGGGGTAAGAGATAAAAATGCTGTATTTTGACTAGCTGCGTTTAAATGGTAAAAAGCAATGAATATAAGACAAATTGCCACAGGGCGGGCCAACAGACCAGCACGACGGCCGGGGACACACGTCGGGGGAGAGGGAACGGGAATGCAGAAGGGTGTTACGCTGTGAACTGCGCTAAAAAATTATTGCAATGTTGCGCGCATAAATGCCATGTAAAATGCGTGTATTAAGTGGGTACTTCTGCTGCAATGCTCGTATGCAATGCTGTAGATCCGACTTCCTAAGTTAGCCGATTGTGGCGACGAAAACACCATGGGCCATGTTTATGTTGCACCACAGTTTACAGTTTGTACAGTGTCTGTATCTTGCAATAGTGGAAGTTTTCAAAAAAAGGATAGCACTGGAAATTACATTGTACATTTGAAGACTTTTATTAAAAGAGGTTTTCATTAAGACGTGCGGTCTTTAATTGCAGGTATTAAAGTCCTGGGACATTAAAGAACACGTTTGTCTTCAGACAATCCCCATCAGATTCCCGTTTGGCCACAGGATTCCTGAACACGGTCCATTTCCATTTCTTCTCCTTACATCACCCATCAACTCTCTGTTTATCGGAAGTAACGACTGCTTGGCAGAAATCAAGATAATAGCAATGAGCGCTAATAAAAGCAGCAAGACCACACACTGGAGGCCTTTGTGTGCAGCGTTGTATAATCCTAGTATGGGACAGGTGATCACGGGGTGTGATGGATCAGTGATAACATTCTGGGACCTGAACACCGGGCGTAAGGCTCAACATATAACAGAGGCGCATGGCGTGGAGGAAATATCCTGCATGACTATGGATCCATCAGGGCGCCGGCTGATGACAGGCGATAGGAGCGGCAATATACATGTGAGTTAGAGTTCATCAGTAGAAGGATTTAAGTACTAGTTGACGACTTTATCACTTATAAAATCTACTCTCCGAGAATTGATTGAACCCGCGAGTATTCGTTACGGAAGTTGCTAAGCAACATGACGTATTCTCATTGCGTCATACTGACGTGACATGTTCGGAACACTCGCGGGTTAATCGCGCTATTTGTTTATTGGGTTATGACAATCGGAAAGTCCTCGAGTATGTACGAAGATTTGCCAAAAATGGTATTTTGTTCCACGTACTAACATTGCTAAATAACTAATCTGTAAGTGCATTGGATTACATTTACATAGTACTAAAGGGACTATGGGGGTAGCCTTTTACTATATTGCTTTCTTTTAGTGTTGTGTTATTTTCTGATACGCAGGTGTGGAATGCAAACAATGGACATTTGCTAAACAAACTTGAACCTGTTGAAGAAAATGAAGTGACTGGAATCATTTCATTACCTGAGAAAAGTAAAATAATCACAGTGGGATGGAATCGCAAAATCCTGGTTTACTATGATGATATTCAGGTGCGAAAAGTATTCATGTTTTGGATTTTGTGTATACATTTAATACATCGATATGGAGCGATGTTCGATTTGTCGTAAAACCAAACCAAAGTACACTCGGCCAACACAAAGGACACAGACAATCCAGCGAGCCAACAAAGCACAAACTAACACGGGCACGAAGCGGGGAAAACGTTACGAGCGAGTCACAATAGTAGGGGACTGAGGTCGAGAAAGGTGCAAGTTTTCAACCAATCACTAAGGAGTAATGCAAAACCGAAGAAAACGCGAATTACTTTTGACACTCAAGTGAAAATCGTTCTAATGATGTCTGTAGCTTAAATGGCTTTGTTAAGTGTGTTTGCTCAAATATAACCGCTATGTATAAAATCGGAGTTTATTTTTGTTTTCAGACCTTTTGTCTCAGACCAAATGCGGGCTGGAAAGGAGGACAGCTTCACCAGGTAATTTGTTATTTAAACTTCAACACTAACTACTGTTTATTAGAGTAATTGTTCAATGACCCTCGTAAAACCTTATTTAAATTTAATATGTAAGAAAATGTGTCGATTACTTGAAGAGAAAAAGCTTGAATCTTGTAACCAGTGGTAAAGCGCGGGATATCGTGAGAACTCTTGAAAGAGCGGGAAAAAAATCGTATTTGTGATTTGGCGAATTTTTCTCGTTTCGTATTTCGCTTTGATTGATTTAAGTACGTTGAACGAAATTTTGGGAACCAAATTTGCAGTCAGGAAGCAGAAAATTATATTCCAGAACATATAACTGGATAGAATTAAAGAGGCTTATGAACTATAACAGAAATGGAGAGTGAAATCATGTACACAGTCTTACAATTTCTGCCCTTTACAGGATGACATCTTGACCGCTGCCTTCTGTCCCCCAAACTACCTAGCCACAGCCAGCTTTGATGGCGACATCATTCTCTGGAGTCTGGACCGAGAAAAGATGATGCGAAGACTGAAGAAAGGTTCTGGAAGTTTGTTGTGAGTTAAAGTTCCTTTTCGTGTCATTATTGTATTATTTCTTTTGCTCTAGTGGACTTTTTCTTATTCTTTTTATTACTTGGAGTTTTGTTTTCATATTGGTTCTTTTAACAAGTTGTTTTATTTCTTCTTTCGGTACAGGAAAGCCAAGATTAAGAAGTTGGGACTCATCCAAAACAAAAAAGCTCAGTAAGAGCCTTTCCACTTTTGTTTTTGTTTTTATCTTTTGTTGCCGTAATATGTGACTGTATGATTTATCTCTGATTAAACTTTTGAATTAGTTTTGAACTATGAGCAGCTTCGTTCTTTCTTTTAAAATACCAGGGCCCCATCCGATAGCAAATGATTTCTTAGGATTGTCAACTTCAAATTCTAGACCTTCACCTAAAACGATTTACACTGTATTGAAATGTTTTACGCTCATTTAAGTGCGCCTTACCGTTGTTTTGACATCGTTTTGTTGCGTAGGTCCATTCATTGCCCGACCAGTGAAAACCAAGTTTGTGTGGGATGGTAGGAGTTGATTGCCAGTGAATTGCTCATGTAGTTTTTTTTTCCTTAATTTTTCTCGTTTATTCGGAAAACCAAAGTTCAGAATGATGTCAACATTTTGGCAGTTAGTGGTATCTTGCGTTCAGTATTTGAAAAAAGTAATTGCCTTTAGCAAAGCAGGTGTTTCAAACAGTGGCATGAAACTGCTGAGATATCCAAGCAGTAATAAGTAGATGTGTGAAGAGTTTAAGTATAACTTCATTTTTTCTTCTTTTCCTGCACAGTCAAAGTAGCGCTGGTGCACCGGTGGACAAGTTATTGTTTCTTACATCAAGGGCTCAGTGGAAGACTCAAGAGAGTGCTGTACTTGTGTCATCAGAAGCTGGTCTTCTGGAGTTTTGGTGTTTGTACGGCGCGAATAGACCCATGGGTATGCACCTGAAAATAACGTATTGTTTTTCTTTTCTGTAGAATCGCGCAACCTTCTATTGTGATTGGCTAACATGCGAGGTGGATGAATGATCTAAATGGCTTTCTGTCACGCGTTTGAGAAATATTCCGGTCGTGGTTAAAAATTGTTTATCGTTCAAATTTTTCAAACCAGTTTGACTTCTATTTTTCTTTGCCTCGTGTTCATATCTCATAATCTGAAACAAAGAGAAATAAAAGTTTTAGTAATACTTATTTCCCTTTTACCGGACTGTTACATCTAGATATTAACACACTGATTGCTGACACATCATTGTTCTGTGTTTCGTTCCTTAGGTAGATATTGCGCTGCTGATGACGAAGATAGCACAGTTTTTGCCCTAGCAACTGACCCTAGCAACGAGATGTTGATAACTGGTGACTCTAATGGAAACATTACTGTGTGGGACATCAGCTCATACTGCATTTCAAGAGCAGAAACTATTGTTGCGCAAGTAAGTTGTCGCACGTTAGCATAAGACTGCTATGAGAGAAGAAAATTTACTTATACATGTAAAGTAAAACACTCATAATCGATCCCTCTTGTAATCAATCAATCAATCGATGATCGATTAATCACTCTTGAAGTACGTAATTCATCAACTACTTTCAGTTGGTTTTTCAAACCTTTTAGCCAATTATAAAGCTATTAGTCACGCTTGCAGTATGAACCGAGCAACTTCAAAGGAACATTAAGATCGAAAAATAAAGTTACTAACTAGACTGCTTGCAGTCTTTTTTGTTCTCTCGAAATTCAGTAAGAGAGTGCAGGGCGAGGGTTTAAGACGCGCGAGGAGGAATTGGGGCGAGACAGGCCCCTTCTCGTCCTGTTGCCAGTTTGCGTTCGTAGTTTCCGATATTGAACAGCGCGCTCGTCGGCCCCTAAGAGAAAAGACCGACTACGAGCAGTCTTAAAATAGACCTGTGATCCGGTTTATTTTTTTGCAGGTCTGGTCGAGAACTCAAGGAGCGGCCAGCACAGATGAGAACCCAGAAGGCAAACCTCCAATACTCTGCAGCTGGCATGCGCACCAGGGGCCTGTGGTCACTGTAGAATACTTAGCACGTGATCAAGGTGCTTTATTGCTGTCTGCTTCTGAGGACTGCACTGCAAGGCTCTGGACCCTGAACGGCCAATATATTGGAATGTTTGGGCAGGTTAGCAGAGTAGAATTTTATGTTTATAATACACTGCTTTCAAAGGCTTTCTTTGTAAATCATAAATAAGCCCAAATCAGTCAAATGTACATGTTAAGGTAGCCTGCGAATAGGCTTCCTAGTGGGGTATAGAGAGACAAGAATAAGCGAGCTGAGCTAGCCGAGCGCGGTCCGCGCTGGTCTTTTCCGATTTTTGTTTTTTCGACCTATACTCCGCTAGGGAGCCTGTTCGCAGGCAGTCTAACGTTTACCATATTTTGTGCCACACAGAAGAAGCTGTGGGACATTGACGACCCAAGCTCGTACAGACTTGCAGGGTAAGAAAAATGTTAAAGTAGCTAAACTTTTGTAGATGCAATTACTGTTTCGATAAATTTACAATGTGTAACACACTTAAATACAGTGAAGAAAGGGATTAGCTTTTAAAAACCGTGCAAATTATCCTTAATAAATCTTACCCAAAGTGTGGAAAATGCCCTTTGTAGTTAAACATATGTTTTCTGTTTGTTTAATAGAAATACTTGGGATGAAGGAAGAGAACATGACAGAGGTATGGCGTCATCTAAATACACTTTGGGTCGGTGAATAGAGTCACTGTTGCACTGTAGTAAATTTTGTAGCGCTTGTAAGCTTGTTATTCGGCTGGTCCTCTGGGGGCTACCTTAGACCTTGCTGGAGGTGCTTCCCAACTTTCATAATTATAGACTTCGGCTGCCCAGTGCCTGAAGCTTTCTCATCAGTACTGCACTCGGAGCAAACTTAACTTGAAACGAGTAAAGGTATAAAAACGAGTTGTTAGAATTTATTGATGGAAAAACATGAGCCATTACTTAATGGAGACGTTCGTTTTTTTTTATCTTTTGTTTTTTTTAAATCTGAGTGGTTTCTAAACATCAGACATTAAAGCATATTTATACTATAACTACATAAGAGACTATTCTAACATTTTTTTTCTTTTGCGTTGTAGCAAATAGAAGTGCGACAAAAAGAACACATCATTTCAGCGAAATGGGTAGTTCAAGTCCTAACCCACCCTCCCCTCCCCCTGCGAGTCCAAGTCAACTAAGCACCAGTTCACCGACATTGGACCTACCCCGGTTAAGCAGAAGGTGAGTGCCTTTTTTGTGTTTTTCTATTTTGTATTCACTTTCTCCTGGCGAACGGAAAAGAACCAATCAGAAAGATGATTTTTCTCGCGCTTCTTTCACTGGTACGTTAAACGCTCTTCCGCGCTTGTCGCCGGTTACGCACCTTCCAGCATTCACCATGGTTACATGCAAGCTTCCCGCACTTTTTTCAAAAGTAATTGATAAAGGATATTGTTTCTTGCGCTTTTTACTGGTTGATAGTGTTTCGCTTTTGCAACGTTTATCTTTCCACAGATTTTACCGCCGTTTTCGTGTTTCCCGGCGTTAGCTTAGAGCTTTTATTAGTTGATTACACATTTTCGAGACAGTATTTGGCTGTTATATCAACATTACACTTCGCTTATTGTATGTGTTTTTCTTTCTTTCTTGTTCAAGCGAGTTCCTTTCGTAATGAATGAGCTTATCGGAGAGTGAAACTACGTTACTGTACATGTAGTACAAATTATGAAGTGTTTTTGTTAATCTTTCTGTTTCTAGTACACCAACAACTCCCCGCGAGCGTAATTTTCTGCCGACTATTGACGTAGGAAAGACGGGCGAAGAAGGAAGCGAAGAAGATCCGTACTCATGGAGGAAGAATGAATACTACAGGTCCATGACAAGCCTAGTGCTGGAGAGATCAAACAAAAATTCACAGACTTGGGTGAGGGTTTGGATATTATGCCTACATTATCATGATATGACATCAATGAACTTCATACATTATCTTGGTGCATGTACTCCCTTCCTGCATACATTATCGTTAATGTACACATTTTCCTATCCAGTCTATTCTCGGGGATCATTACAACAAGGACTTCAGACGCCGCATGGAGACGAGGCAGTCACGAAGGGATCACGTGGGTAATGTGGACCGGAAGTTAACGAATGGAGGAGGATTGGGGAACACGTGCTCTCCTTTTCAAGCACTTCATATGCCTGTAAGTCGACTTCAATAGAAAATAAAATCAATATAGGTTGTGTAAGATCACACCAGTGTAAAATAGTAATGCACAAAAAACACAAAAAGGACATGCGCTATTTACCTTTTTAATCCTATCCTGTTCTCTTAAATTGTGTGAGTTTCAAACTTCTTAAGTAAAAAAAAAAAACAAAAAGGACCTGCTAGATGGACTTCTGACTTGCCTTCCTATCTTTTTAGTCTAACCATCCGCAGTCATCTTGTGAAAAGTGAAATTTTCTCTTGTTAAGCTGAGTTAAATATTCACTGACTTAGGTGTTGGTTCATAAAACAGTTCAGTAAACAACTGACGATTTTCCTAGCCTTAAAAACAGTTTCAACTACACAACTTAGCATTTGGGACACGAAATATTTAATACAATTTAATCCCCTTTCTGACAGGACACGAAAGAGTACGAACTTCCAAAGAACATGCCGGTGACTTCTCGTATGGTGCACAAGGCGAGTAGATCATCAGCCGAGCCCGTCTGGATGGCTGTCAGACAGGGACCCCTGCCACCATTACCAGCACTGAAAAGATCCGACAGCTTCCTCACCATGGCGGAATCCGCCTCAGGAAACGCCTCGCAATTCTCGTTCATGGTTGAGTAGAACACGCTCTTAGTGAAGATCAGAGTGAGTGTCGGCGAGTTCTTCCTTACTGCCATCTTCATCGCCACCACAACTGTTAAGGAACATCTATCGAAGCTGGGCCGATTTCTTTTTAATAGCTGCTCAGCTAAGAAGGTGGATGCCTCAGTTGCGAACTTAGGCCTGGGTCAGGTCTAGCATAACATATATTTCTCTGACCAATTCTTACTCGGTTGTTGAGTAACAGCTACTACTTCGTTATCAGTGAGAAATTGGTTTTGGCTCGAATCTTCGAAAAGAGACGCCAGCTGTGCTTACCTGATTGGTATTTTTGTAGGGGAAGCTCCCACTCGCTTGAAGTGAAACGATTGAAACTTCTCATCAAAATGGTTGTCATAGCATTCTGTTGTGTAACGAATCGCTCGAGGTGAGATTCCAGGAACTCGTGACAGCCTCATTAGCTTGATAAAACTTCTTTTTGGCTTGTCGCCCAATCCCAAAGGATCGATTTCGTGACAAGGCAAAAGAAGCATGCGCACGAGGCTCTCGAAGTCGCACAGTGGCTTTCGTCAGCTACAGGAGCATGTGGAAAAGTTGAAATTTTACAGGACATTAATTATATTATGATGTGTAATAAGATATTATTACCGAGGCAATGCCGGTCATTACACACAGATGACAGCTGGCCTTGGATTGGTTCCAGACCAACAACAATACAACTCTAGTCTCGTTGATTGTAATCAGTGGATCTTATGGGATATTTATTTTTACGACAAATACAATATATTGTACAGATGCAAAGAGCTTTGTAAATAACGTACCATACCTGTTTTATTGAAAAACGGGTAATGTAGAAAAAAAAATCGAATATTTTTAGTATTTTTTTTGTTTGTAAATATAACTTATACTGTAGGTAGTAAATAAGAAATCGGGAAAATTTAGAAATTCAAAGAAAATGGAAAGGGAAAGGACAACAGAGTATACCTTGATTAATTTATGTGATCGCAGGATGTTTTTATTAAAGAAATAGCTATGAAACTTGAACGACGTATTTGCGTGTGTTGTCACTCGCTGGGGACCTTCAATGTGAACCTTTAACATTCGATGTGTCGACACGGGGCAGTCTTAGATAGCTTAAGCAAGGACGTTTTTGAGCCTCGAATGGTAATCGAAAGTCTCTTTCTCCGTACCATCAAGTTACAATGCCAAAACGGGGGCGTTCAACTCATTTTCGCCTTCTGGTTGCCATCCGTGGCTCAAAAATGTCTGTGCTCTAGCTTTCTACAGCTCTTTATCTAGTTCCCTTCCCATCATACCTCGCGCTTCCCTCAATCCCTTCCTATCATGACTGTTTACAAATCAACTCATACCCACAGTCAAGGTATTTGAAACAAATGCGGTTTGTTGGCAAATCTTCGTCGAGACACTGGGAATTTACGATTCTTTAATCTTGTAAAAAAAAAGAAAAAACTAGCGCAAGTACTTCGTAAACGGTCACGCCGGAATGGTGCAATAGGCTTTGCAACTTTGCGGTAAAAAATCGCGGGCTCGTCTGTAAGTTCTTGGGGAATTGAGTCCCAGTATTTGGTCCCAGAATACCCAGGGGCCGTCATCAGTTTGCGCAGCCGATGTGGTTTGGTCTGGACACTAGCTGGCCCACTAACTTGAAGAAGTAGGCCCTCTGTTGCAAATTTAAGAAAGCACTTTTTTATTCCAGAGAGCCTTTATGTGAATACATTTTTATTCAAATTAGTTCTCGTTTAATTTTATTTTGATTGTTTACTTACTTTCTGTAAGTTCTACGTAGCTTAATAATAGCATTCTTAGTAGTTTTCTAGTTGTTATAGTATTTTAGTCATTTGTCACCGCTGACTTATTGACACGTCATTTTGCCTTGCTTTAGTTATTTCTTTGTGAACTTAGTGTTGTTGTTACCTGACTCTTTTGTACCAGTAAGACTTTATGGGATAATAGCTAGAAGCATCGAACTACTAAAAACAATTGAAGCATGTATGTACATGCGCCACGTGTAGAAGCAAATTTTTACAATTACTAGCCGCGCTGAAATAAGCACTATCAGCATTTTTTTACAAGTTATAATCACCACTTTGAAGGAGCTGGATATACATTTAAATTAACATCGAGCCTGAGTTAAAGGAGCTACATCACGGACAACGCATCTTGGCTATTTTTTTTTCAAGTTTGTTGTTCGTAATCCATCTTTATCTTCGTCAGTCCAAAACATCCTTGGTTATTTTCGCGTTTTTATTACTCCTTTGTTGTTTTTCTATGTCAAAAAATTACGATCTCGAGGTTTCCTTCAATTCGAAAGTAATCAGAAAAATGACTTAAAATATCGTGACATTGCTCCTTTAAGAATTGTTTGCACTCCACTTTGTGACATGCATGTTTACGGAGCGATTGCCGGCGCGTCCGCTTGCGGTTGGTTTCGCTATACATCCGGGACATGGCTTAGAAATCATCCAGCAGGTTCGTCCTGTTACTGACTGGGGAACGTGCGCCCAAATGAAGCGAGATGTTCTCGAGTATTGTTCTTTGTGATTGCAACTCCGCCCTTATCGCCATGATGCTGTATAAAACGAAAAAAAAAATGATTTGCAAACTCATAAAAACATCAGAGATGAACAAAAAAATGTCATAAAGGGAAAATATGAACCGTCAATGCAAATTGAAAAATTTTCGCACAATCTTCGAAGAGTATCCGCAGGGCTTCGATTCTCTTTATCTTTTATCAGAAATGACACTGACAGTTTGACAACTGTGATGTCATGCAAATCGTCAGCGAATACCTTGTTTTAACAGCTGTCAATTGATCAAGTATGATGTCTGATATCAAATATGTAACTGACGAAAACTTAACGTTAACCTATTTCCGGGTATGGCCGCATGTTGAGGACGTAGGTCGTAAAGAGGACGCGCCCGCGAACGTGCCGCTAGCCATGAGACACAAATGCATGGTTCTCTTATTTCTGTGGATTTTTTATGGTTTTGGGGCTCCGCTCTGCGTCCCTTCGGGCCGTTGGGAGCTCCACTAAATAAGTTTTTTCCACGGTAAAAAGGACAGCTTAACCTAAAAAAGTCTGACTTCATTTTGTCATATTTACCTCTCATGATGTGTGCTCAGCTGCTCTTGAAGCTGCGTCATCGTGTCTTCATCGGAGGGAGTACTTTCAATGTAGTTACATGCTGTGTAATCTACCAATCCCAAGTACCACTAGCGAAAAACAAAAAAGGCACAAATTATTACACCTTCAGTCATGCAAACCATTTATCTTTTTTAAACAGCTAGTTATGAGAACTTCCAAAACAACTCTTAAAACGACACCAAAATGGCCATGTAGACGGATTAAAAAGATCTCCGTTTTTGTAAGCGATAGTCTTACTTACCGTAAGTTTCCTTATGAAAGACTTGGAGCCTGAGTTTGGCCACAGAACCACTTTAGACACGTAAAGACGCTCCCTAATGCTGAATGGGAGTTTATTTTCAAACTGACTAATTGCTTCTATCTGTTGAGAGAAAAAATCAGTTAACACAGTGTGGTGCCCACTACATGAAGGCGTCCGTATAACCTTTCAAAATATAAGCAAGTATTTCCTTAAACATGTCTTTTAATATTAGATCTGAGAATATTTTGATACTTAGGACAAAATCTCTTACTGAATGATTTTCTTAATTCTACTTTACAATGTTCTGAAATGTATAGAAGAATTTAATGTTTTGCACGTTATTATAATTCATTGGTAATCTAGGAGAATATGATTTATTCACAACGAAGCTTGGCTCAGGGCTTATTCATCTGGAGTACAAAAAAACCGATAGGATCTATAACGATTGACTGGTACCTGTGTTTTAAGGCGCTTTAGCTCGGCATTCTTTCGCACAGACTCAATGTCTCCAACGGCCAAGCCGATCTACAAAAACAAAAATATATACTATATATAAAACGAAAATGAGAAGTAGAAAACTCGAACGCGTTCACACTGATGCAAATACAACCACTGAAGTGAGGTCAGTTTGTAAAGAACCCGCAAATAAGTTTAGAAGTAGTAGTACTTTATTCAGTTAAAACACAGTATTTCCATTCAGAGAAAAATTAAAGATAAAAAACAAAGGAAAAAAATCACTAACTACGGAAACAAAAAGAGACTAACTACTAGTAATAACATAATAACTTTACAAGTATAATTCTCAGTCATAACAAAGCTGGATTGGGGAAATGGCCAACTGTTCTTACATAAGGTGAGTAAAGGGCAACTATGTGCGCTTACCATTAGGTCAGAACTGGCAGGCCGGTCGGGTGAATTTAAATGTGAATTAGGCCCTTTTCCAGGCGATTTCCTCACAAATCCACCACAACAGTGTATAATATTTATGCATTGACTGATTTGATAGGACAAATCTGACCAACAACGGAATTCTGTTTTCGAATAAACCGACCTGGCCGGCCAGTTCTGACTAACGGTAAACGCCCTACGATCACCATAACGTGTAAACAAGCAAGCGATCGAACAAAGAAACAAACAGAATAAAAACAAACAAACTAACTTACTAAATCACTAACTAGAATTCAAATGCCTGTGCGTGAATATGTACTCACCAACAAGTTCATAAGAGAGATGGACATTATAAGAATGAAAGTGAAGCAGATGAAGCGAGCCAGCTCGGGCATCGCCAGGTCTTTTTCAACAAAGTAATGGTTGAACTCGACACCACCAGCCATCATGTCGAATACCTTGAGTATGGACATGTATGGAGACGTGTACGATAACTGAAAATAAAAATATATATATATATATATTATGAATTCTTTTCTGGTTTCACTGGCCGTTATGTAACATCGACCTTGCCCGGTTACAACATGTAATGGATAGTATTAAAATGTACATTTAGGGAATAGGCAGACCCCTTAACAGAATACTGTAGGAGATTGAATGGAATTTAACGGATAGCTAAGAGGTGGCCAAATTCTAACTGTCAAAATGATCGAGTTGGGATCTGCAAAATTTACTGATAGCTAATAAAAGGGCTTAAAAGTTTTAACTGATTACTGAACAATCAGAAAAATTGACTGATAACGGAGCTTCCAGTATTAGCAAATGGATACATAAATAAATAGATAAAAAATAAATAAGTTATAAATAAATAAATAAGTTAATTAATTTAATTAATAATGAGCTACTTGAAATTAAACTAAATTTAAAGTTAAGGATTTAATTAATTTCTTGCTTTCTACTGTTTGCATTGACATGTATGTGTCGGTGTAAACGGAGTAGAAGGTTCTCACCTCATCTCCCAACAGCAAAAAGAAGATCAACCCGTAGGCAATAACAAGCATGGAAAATACCACAATGACCTGAGGAAAAAACAGGATTGACGTCAAGCATAGCAGATAGACAAGTCACAGTCTAACTTTCTAAGAAAATCCAAAATAGCAGATTCAAAATGGCGGCTCTAATAACGTCTTATGACGTCACAGCTGCGTTGATAGAACGAAAACCTTGCCGGGGAGGGACACCACCCTCCGCTGTTATGTACTACGCACCATGTGATTTTGCACTTATCATGGACGATTTTCTTCAGATATTACAATTGACAATGGGTCTTGACGACAAATACACTCACCTTAAAAACAGATTTTAAAACTTCAAACAGCATTGTTACATAGATCCCTGAGCAAACCAGTCTGAAAGAAAGAAAGCCAAGTACAATGAGAGTTCTTTTTTTAATTCAGTTTTTATAAGCTATGTTTGGATACCCTTGGTACTAGAAGTGTTTTCCTTGTAATGAAGTTTCTGCAAGCAGCAAAGTTGCGAAAGAAACCCAGAGCAGCGAGCCAGGTTTTTCAGCAGACTGCTTTAAAACTCCGTCTTCGCGCAATTTTAGTATGACTGGAACTCATACAAACGTCTGTAAATGTTTTAATTGCTTTCAATCTCAAATACTTTAGTTAAAGCAGTTGTCCATTATTTCTTTTCAAACTTGTTATGATGACCACACAACAGATACACCTGATTGAAGAAACTTTGACCCATGAAAAGCATAAACCATAAATGATTCGACCCAAATGTAAACTTGGAAATCAGAAAAAAAGTTATCGTCGTCTGTGATAAAATGAACATCATAATAAGACAGGTTGCATAAATCATACTCTTTTATTTATATATAATCAAGATATAAAAATACTCAAAGAAAGAACATATCTTGATTATAAATAAATGGAGTATTACAAAGCTTACCAATGCTTTCTACCCAGAATCTAATTAGGTCAGACCGTTCAAGGTTCATGCTTTTCACAAGATCAGCGTTTCTTGTTTCGGTGTATACTCCCTCTTTATGGCTCGTTACTTACAGCTGGAGCTGTAGAAGCATAGCAACAAAGGCCAGTAACAGCGCTATAATCCCACACGCCCACTGTCGTTGGTCATCGATGATGCCATTTGCTGGGAGAATGGTGAGCAGTGTTGTCACGTAGGTTGACACTTCCAACAAATTAGTCAAGTCAAAATACATCCAACGCTGACGAAAAGAACAAAAACAACAAGCAATTTATATTGCTATTTTTGGTGGGTGAGAGACTGTAACCTTCTATGGTGGGAAGGGGATTCTAGCGTGGGTTGCTCTACCGGGAAACTATGAAACTCCCACACCCCCTGCTCTAGCCCCCTTTCCCTTTCTTTACCCCATCCCAGGCTGATACTTGTATAGTTCATCCCATATACGAAACCTGGATCTTGTGCAACTGTATTTTCTTGAGCAACTATTAAAATTCAACAAGAACGTCTATTCCATGTCAGCCCTAGCGGATAAATTGCAAACCCTATGGAACAGCATTGAATAGATCTGAACAGGGGGAGAGGGACATAAAATATGTTTTACGCGCTTATAAGTGAAGACATTGGCAAATAGTGTTTATATTCGTTTTTCTCAGCTAGTTAGTGAGAGAACTTAATTCTAAAGGAGAAGGAGTGAATAAGGGAATAAGGGAGAAGAGCTTTAAAGGTGAAAAAATCTAAATAAAATATTTTTTCCCATACAAACCTCACTGTATAGCTGGTAAGCTTCCAGTAATAGATTAACACAGCAAAACAGTATCAGTAAAATTTCTTTTGGATACAACCAACTTTCCCTGCAGATCTAAAAGAAAATATTTACGTTTTGCTGCAAGACTCTGAAATGTGTGGACATTAAATTATTAAGTTTCAAGTCATCCAGTGAATATGATACTCACGTGGTAATATAACGTATCGGTTTCGAGCCTTTTTATACAGCATCATATACAGAAAAATGCTTACAATACAATTACTCACACTAATAATATCACAGTTACTTTTACTACCTACAATTCATTGCTTGCAATATTTACTTTGCAATTTTTTGGCGCTTTTTGTATCAAGGGTACTCACACCAGTTTTCTGTATGATTACAAGCACTACTTATACCACTTTGAGTACTTGCGTTTCCTATAAAACGGCTTCTCGTGCCACCTACCCATACGATTACCTACTCAACTTTCAAAATACTTAGCTTCCTTTTTTTTTACAAAAAGGCTCCTTACTGGAGTCACATGCCTGTTGGATTTTACATGCAGTAATTGTCATGTCATCTTGAGTTCCGCGTTAAATAATTGCATTGTTTTTATTTAGCCTTTTTGGTCTATAAAAGCGCCCCTTGTTATGCTTTTCCTAAGACAGAGGCGATTCCAGAATGCCAGTGATATTTCACTTACCTTAAGCACGTAGTAGTGTTGAGCTTTCTCGTTAGCAATTGTGCTATTGTTTGACATGAAGGAATGGCCACAGTACAGGTAGAGAGAAAATATCGCCAAGAACATTGCATATAAAATAGCGCCCAAGAAAAACACGGTCAGACCAATGCGCCGCCTATTAAAGAAAAAAAAACGACACTAAATTAAATTTTTAAAAGCGCTGCTGGGTTTTCACAGGTCACAGAGACGACTGAGGAGCCACTCAAACCTCCTTAAGAAGTTATACCAACAGCCAGGGGCTATGTATGCGCAGGATTCTACAGTAAACTTTGTTGTGAATGGTTGATTGTTTTATTGATTGATTGATTGATTGATTGATTGATTGATTGAAGTGGATGGGTGGGCCTGAACTGAACTGAACTGAACTTAATTTTGTTATTTACAAATTGTTACAAGATTGCTTGCCCCCGCTACTACGTTTGCGGACGGGCTGGGTGGTGGGTGTGTAAGCAAGGATTGAGATCAAGAGCGTGGGAGGTAGGCAGGAAGGACGCAAGAAAACGAGTGATTAAGCCAGTGAAAGAGAGATGACAGCAAGTTGACCCTTTATTACTCTTAAACAAGACGTTCCTCCCGAAAGAAAGGATAGCACCTTTCACATTTGACAACTTTTGGGCGCAAAATGCAAATTTGTACTCCTGCATTCATGGGATGTTAAATAGTCTTAGAAATCAAAAGATACCTCTGACAGAAAATAAGATATGAATTGTTAATGTTTTAACCAAAACGGAAACACGTTTATCAGTACAAAATGCACAGGTTGTTTGTCAGCTCTTTTTGCTTTGATGGCCGACTGACAGCTGGGCGTGAAATGGCCAGGCCAGTCCCCTTTTGTACAGGTACTTCTTGTTTAAAGAAGCTACGTCACCGGGATTTCGCATATTTTTGTCCAAACTGTTCTGAAATAAGTGGTAGGCAACTTAACACATGAAAAACATTATCGCTGAACATCTAAAGGAATATATAACCTTAATTTGCGGATAGAAATCAAGTTACGGCTTTAAATATCGATTTTTTTTAAAAGACGCGCGGAAACAACTGAAAAGTTAAGCCTTAAATTTTCGAGCTGCAATCCATTTCTATCCGAGCCATCCACCGCCAAAGATGTTTGTTAACAGTTTCAGTGCTCTAATATAGCAATTGGTAATAAAAATGGACCATTATGTTAAGGTTTCCTACAAACAAATATAAATTTTGGCCGTTTAAAAATCTGTTGAAATCCGTGACATAAAGCTCCTTTAAACACAGCATCGTACATACCACTTCATTCGCACCAGTTCTCGAGTGAGAGGATGAAACAGAAGTTCTTCACGACCACATTCCAGCATAGTCTACAACAAAACAAATATTTTGCCCAAAATAATTTTGTTTGAATCGAATTAAATTTTATCACAAAGTTTTTCATTTTAAAAGTTTTAAACAAGTTTGTATTAGTTTTATGGTGTAGTTTAGTTATTTCCTTATCTATGTAGGTAGTTTTGCAACGTTTAAAAACCCTTGGTAGAAAGTTACAATAAAGTCTGTATCTGTATCTGTAAGTAAGAAAAGCAACACGCAACCATTTACTGAATAATACAAATGGCAGAGATAGACAGACAATACAATATTTATTGCCTCTCAAACAAAAGTACCTTTAATCCACAGTATTTTGTCTGGTTAAAATCTAGATCTTCGCCGGGTTTGGTATAAAGGACACTGAAATCGTACGTGATCTAAGTAAAACAAGAAATAGGTGAACGGAAATAGTAAGATGACATGTCCTTTGCAAGGAAAGCCATGTACTGACTACAACTCTAGCTTTCTGCTGGCGATGTTAGATACTAACAAGCTTTGTAGATGGTTTACAATTGATTTTGGAACGATTTTTTAAAAAGCTTGATAGTTGACACTATTAATTATCCTCAAAATGTCGCGAAGCTCTTCCAAAGCGTCAGAGGCAGCTATGCAGACAGTAAAAAATAAACATAGCATTCCGCCTGCCTGTTTGACGAAGTCTACATATTTCTGAGTTGTAAGGCACCTCAAACCTTGCAAGGGTATGAGTTATGGATGACACGAGGGAGCTGTATGCTCATGTTAGTCTTCTAGGGTACATTAAATATTTCCAGTCGCAATAACGCAAATGAGCGAATGAAACAATCAGAACTTCCAAAAAACGCCGCGTTTTCCCCTGGCCTGCTAAGCGGAAGAAACGCCTAAGCTAAATCTCGGTTGTAGTAAGGCTAAGCTCACGCGCTGTAATCACCATTGTAATTACCATAGCAAAACCCACGGGCTCAGTAAAATTGGAGACAGGAGTCCAATACCATGTGTATGATTTCACGCACCACTCAGCACTTACCGAGTAATTTGGATCAGTGTCGAGATGTGATGAAGGTTCAATGCATTTGTCCAAGACAAGCTATACGAAGCAAAATACAGAACAACGAATTCTTTTTAAATTTTCTAGACATAAGAAAAATCCCAGGCCATTTTTTCCTAAATTAGTAAATCTTTCGTTTATTAAAAATTGTTTTATATTCGCGGCACAACTTAATTCTAGAAAAATGTTATTAGCAAGTGAACGTACATTCCTTCTTGCCAAATTTCAAAGACACATGTATTTTGCCTTCTAATGAAATCACTATAAAGAACTGCTTTGGGACACTACAGATCCACTAACTCAGAAATAAACAAACAAGTGAAGAAAGCTCTAGTTACAATAAAAACTTACTTTGGCAACTTGTGGAAAACGTTCAATGAGTTTTCGCATCGGAGTCACACCCTCACATTTTTTGTTGTTTAAAATTTCCCGCCACCTAAGAACGTGATAAACATAAAATACAACATAAGCATTCAGATATTTACCAACCTACAGGAAGAAATGGCATTCCGCCTTTTAAGAGAAGGACCACATACACTGATAGGCCATTTTTAGGGGCGTATATATTTTGTAGAAATAAGGGTAAAGGTGGTAAATATTATAATGTCAGACTGTACTTATTTACAGGGGGGAATTCCTTTCCTCAGTAATGTTTAACCTTATTCAGACCGGGTGCCCATAAGATTGATAGCTTTTTGTTTGATATTTAAACAAAAGCCATGGACCATTTTACTGATTAGTCTCTTTTGTTACTTTTTGTTAAATTACTTTTGAGTCGGTTTTGGTGATTTTCTGACCACACGAAAAGTGAAGTTAAAGCTGAAGTTTCAAAACCATCGAGCGAATCATTTTTTTTCACAATTTTTATTAACAGTGTGACATAGCTGTTATTTTATGGCAAGAGGGGATGATCTAAGAAACGCATTCCCGTCTCCTATGAGAATTTTATGAAATCTATTAACAATTTCGTGCCATACTGCAACAAGTTACTTCTGATCAAGGCTTCGAACGCGCGAAAAACCAAACAGTACGTTACGTCACTTAAATAGACCAATCTGGAACCTTTTTAAAAACAGTCCTAGTTTTAAGAGATTATGGGGGGGGGGATCTATCTCTTAGATCATCCTCTCTTGTTTATAGCAATCTGTGTTCGTACTTCTCGTGTTTGATAATCTCCGTGCAAATGTCCAAGTGTCCACCTCTGATTGCTGCATCCAAGCAGTTATATCCAGTTGTTGAGACTATAGTTGCATCCGCTCCACATTTAGCCAGCTTTCGAAAAGTTGAAAGGTGCCCGAAATAGGACGCCATTATCAAGGGAGGTTTCTACAAATGAAAACAACGAAAATGGTAAAATAATAATGACAATAATTGTGATAATAATAGATGAAATGATTATCATATGTGCTAATGGTTAGCGTGTTAGACTCCGGATTTGAACACCTTGGGCCACAAGTGTATGTCATTGTGGTGGAACTCTACTTACTCTATTTTTGTCAAGACTGTTAATATCCGCTCCATAATGAAGCAGTGTGTCAGTTGTCACAGGGCAACCATGAATTGTCGCATGGAACAGGGGTGTAAGACGATCATCATCTCTGTGAAAGATAAAAGAAAAAGACGAAAGCCCATCGGTTATAACAGCCTTTAAGTTACTTAAAGAGCAAAAGCAAACACCCTTAAGGTCATTTGTTAATATGAACGGAACGACATAGGGGGTGAGTGACAAAAAGGGAAGTATGCGTAAGTCGATTTATCAGTTACCTGTAGTCAACTTCAGCGCCATTCTGCAGTAAGTGAGTTGCCACTTCCACCCATCCTTGTGAGGCTGCGAGGTGCAAAGGCGTGCGAGATCCATAATCAAAGTCATTTACAGACTCTGGGCATGCGCTGACAAGTGATCTCACCACACATAGAACGCCACTCCTGATAAAAAAACAGTCTGTGTTATTCTACCATCACGTGAGAGATCCACGGTACGGTAAGCAATGGGAACTAGCTGGATTCGATTTTAATTAAACAGACAACCTCGGCATAGCTTGCAGAGCCGCGCAATCAAAATCAGTATATGTGAGCGTGCATCATAATCCAATAGTGCACGCTGGTGGTGTCAGCAAATCACTTAGCCAGAAATTTCTTTTTCTCGCGCTGGTTTTGATGTACATCTCCACCGGCAATGCTGTAAAACAATTGGTGCATGCTTTTAGCAAAGCACTATCGAGTTATGGTGCACTTTGGAAGTTAAGAGAACACTTAAGATGCTCAAGTTGCTCGAGTAACTCTTAGGTTGTGCGCCTAACTGCACTAGAACCTGCGATGATGATGATGATTATGATTATGATTATTATTATTATTATTATTATTATTATTATTATTATTATTTATTTTTAATATTATGATCAGTTGATAAACGCTGACCGCTTCAAGCTGTTTTGAGCGTTTCACTTGCAGACTTATGAACACTTATAAAAATTGTACACACTCTGCAGCAAAGTGAAGAGGTATCCTCTCCTCGTTTTCTTTTGCCCTGACATCAGCTCCGACAAGGATTAGACGGTTTATTACCTATTGTGAGAAGAGATACAAACACGAAACCTTTTATCATTTTCATACTATAGAAACATCTTCTAATACTAAGATTAAAAGAAAGAAAACAGTTAGTTATCGGCATCGTCCGCCATTTGTATAAGACAGTTGTAGGATCATGTCAATTTTTAGAAAATTAAATCGGGTGGAAGAGATTAAAAGCAGTTTGCTCACTTTTCGGGTTATTAAAAATGGCCTCTTGACAATTATTAAAACAAGAAAAACTGAAATCCATGTTTACAGTCTACATTCATTGGTCACGTGTCTTGGCATTTCCATGACAGCTATGTTTCTATGGGGTGTTTTCTATGAGCATGTTTTATCGAGATTTGGTTTCTTTTAGGCATTATTTTTTATTTTCCGTAGAAATCAGTTTTTATGAAGAGTTTATTCCAAAATCTTTAAAGGTTAAGCATTCTTGCTTTTTTCTATCTTTTTAAATTAATTTCTGGAGATTCTCTGACAATTAAAAAAATTATAATCCAAGATGGCGGACTAACTGAAATAGATGACGTCATTTTAGCGCGATATGACGTCATAACTCAGTTTCTTCGCATTCTTTTTTTTTGTCGACTAGGGTGGTTTCACACGAAAAAATGGAATATTCTGTTGCGTACGCAAAGGAATCGTACATTTAAGCAATCTATCGATTTGTCTTGTCGTTGCATGTTCTAAAATAAACTTACATCCACGTTACATGTAGCAGCAGCATAGTGCATTGCTGTCTTCCCGTATTGGTCTTTGTTCTCCAAGAGGTTATGACCTCCATTCTGAAACCATAAAATCATTTTAAGGTTTGATTTGTTTAGTCCCTACACGCTGAAATCCTATCCTGAAATCCTATTGGAGGCAAGCGTGGCCGAGTGGTTAAGGGCGAGGGTGTTGTAATCTGGAGGTCCCCGGTTCAAGACCTGTCCTTGCCACTAGCTGGATTTGTTTCTCGGTTGTCCCGAGTTCAAATCCTCGACCACGCTTTGTATTAGCCAACTGGTCTCCCTCCTGCCAGTTGGGATTTTTAACCTTGTTACGTTTATTTAAAAATATTTGTTTCCTTTGTTTCAGTGGCATGTCTGTAAACTAGCTATCTCGTTGAGATATGAAGTTAAGTGCATGACCACGATAAACATATTGTTATTTTTTTTTATTTTTTCCCCTTGAAATAACCATTTTTACGTTTTATTTTATTTTCCAATTTTATTGTTATGGTTCGCCTGGCTCATGATCATGCGAGGGAATTGTCACTGAAAACAACTAAATGTTATATTACTGGAGAAGGTTCCTCACATTAGCCTAAGACATTGCAAAATGTTTCCATTCGATTCATTCTAATTCAAAAGGATCATTCATTTCAAAAGCAAATTTCGTTTTACTACATAAAATACTATACCTCCAAAATCAAGTCCACAGTCTGAATGTCAGCGCATGCGACGGCTACATGAAGTACTGTTCTCCAGTTCGCATCTCTGAACTTTAATGGGAAACCGCGTGCCAGGAAATACTTGACAGCGTGGTGCTGGCTCCGCTTCACAGCGCACATTAATGGACAAGGTGAGCAGGTTTCTGTAGTTGGACAAACCTGCGCTCCCTAAAAACAACAATGGCAACTGTAAAAACAATATAGGTTTACCTTATTGTTACTTATTTTCGCGGGACTCAATTTTCGGTGCGATTTTCAGAAAATTGCGAAATTTAAGACCCGCGAAAATTTCTTTTCAACGTTTTCTATTGTATTTTTTATGTTAATTACGTATTTTGGCCAAATCGCGAAAATTAGGTCCCGCGAAATATGCCCGTTTCATTTTCGCGAAATTAAGTTCCCGCGAAAATAAGTAACAATAAGGTAGATTGGTTTGAATGAAAAATAACTGTTTCTTCTTTGTTTATTGTTACATTTGCGTCATATGACACTTCTCTGAAAGAAAACTCATTATTTTCCAAATAAGTGATAGGTAGTCAGGAGTTTTATCATTACGAATCATGCATCTTGTGACTCGTAAAACCAGTGATCAACCACAAGCGTTGCCTTAGTTTATATTTTTTCGCGCGGGACGACATTTTTATGAACACAAGAAGGCCAACGTAGGTCTGCTTGTTTTCCAGAAGTGTTACCTGGTCAAGGAGGTATTGAATGATAGGCACATGTCCATCAAGTGAAGCTCTGAAGAAAAGGAAAAGACCACGATATAAGAAAGCAGTTAACTGTACAGGAGTTAATGACTATACAGACTATCAGTAAAAATATTACTCAGAGACAGAGATGCACTGCAAGAGAAAAGAACGTACAAGCAAATTTAAACCCCCACCGTGGAAAAAGGACGGGAGGGACCCCCCTCCCCCTAAGGTTTTCGTTCCATTAATGTGCAGCGAAATTATTTTGCACTATATAAAAAGCCCTTAGCTTGCTCTACAAGATGACTTAACTTTCTTGGCTGTGACGTCTTACTACGTCATTTGATCTACCATCACCATTTTCTTAGAAAGTTAAAAAATAACGGAAATTAATAAATAAATGTGGAACCGTGGGTTAAATGACAAGTGAATGTGCAGTTACCTTTGTAAAGGAGTTAATCCATTGCCATCTTCACTTTCAATCTTGGCACCATTATTTACTAGAAGCTTTGCTATTTCCAAGTTACCTTGACTGCAAACCAAATGAATTGGCATGGAAAAATCCTCCTAGAAAAGACAATAATTACAAATGGTAAAACCTCTTCAAAATGTGAAAGCAAGATCAGATCTCGAAACAAAATGTATAAAAGTGCAAAGTGGGCGAAACATCATAATTGAGATTATTTTTTACCAATTTTTTTTTTTCGAAAAACCTCTCCCGAATGATTAAATGTATGAATTGAATGTCCAATGTACTTCATCAGGCGAAAACTTTAATACACAGTTCTAAAACGGTGCGAGCTCTTTGAGCAGTGATGCCCCGCCCCGCTGAGTTGAAATGATTTTGAATTACCTGTGCTTTGCTAATGTCAGCCCCAGACTCCAGACACAGTTCTACGATCTGAAAACAATGAAATATAACACAACAAAATAAATAACAAGAACTACAGATAACATACGCCCTTTATTCACAATACACTGAGTTCTAGTACAGTACAAATTTGAAAAAAACGTTTTAAACAGGCAGTAAAGGATAATGAAGGCATGAGAATCAATCCTCTTACCTCTTTATGTCCATGTTTAATGGCCAGATGTAAGCAAGCATTTCCATAATTATCAGGGCTGTTTAACAATGTCCGGGTCGACAAACCACCATATTTTGCTGTGTTGAAATAAAAAAAAACAATAACAAACTTAAAGCTTCTACTCGATAAATGTATTCCGAGTCTATAAACTGTTGTATTTATCTTTTCTTTTAACGGCCAGACTTGTGGTTTTTTTTAATACTGAGTTTCATAGAGTAAGCGCGTGGGGGACTTCGCCTTGTTACCAGTATCACATTTGCTCTTGCATATCGTTACGATGCTAAAATTTATAATCTATACTATTCTATAAGTATTACAGATCTCTCTGACTTAAATTTTTTTTTACTTCATTTTGCTTTTTGTTTAGCAAGAAACATTATTATTTAACAATTTAAGGCGGAAAAACGACAACAAAGTACTAGATCTGTGGGAATTATAGATCTTCGCTTACAGAGCCTTATTTCGTAAAACAAAAATTGCAAAAGGAGCTATGCATTGTGTTGTACCTTTTCGCAGCATTTCTCTGAAAGCGTCCACGTGACCCTCTCTCGCTGCTAGGTGCAGTGGTGTGTAACCGTCATTATCACGGAGGGCCATGTCACCTCCGTATAACACCTGTAAAATAATTACAGTATGGCCGTCCAGTTATCCTTCCTGAAAATTAAACTCCCTCATTGAAGCAAGAAAGTATTTTAACCTTCAGTTTCCAGTTTGAATAAAGTTATTAAAATACCTGAAATTTTTTAAATATTAATGTCGTTAAATTAATTTACGTTATAAAACGTGCCTTTAATTATTCTTAAGGGAGATCGCGTCGTCTCTTTAATTTCGGTAAATCTTCATGAATATTTCCAAAGCGTATCCGACCGTTTTAGACCAATCAGAATACGCACGAGCACACAAGAGGACGTCAGTGTCACCAAACGGGAAACATCAAAGGTCATGTTTCTTAGCAACTACAGCAACTACAGCAACTTTCTTCCTTAAATGAGTCTATTTTCTACCAAGTTTTGTTGATTTATTGTATTTACTCACCAACTTCCTTATAACATCTGTCTGTCCTGCCTGCGCTGCGGTGTGCAATGGAGTGGCTTTGTCGTTATCCTCAAGATTTACAGGAATTCCTCCTTCATTTAACAGAATCTAAATGATGCATATTAAATAGATTTAGCCAAGACTAAAAGCGGAGCTCCGCGATAATTTACTTTGCCCTTTATTTAAGTATTTGAATTAACTGACCATGGACATAAAAAAATTGGTATTGAGCCCGCGATCCAATAGAAAAACATTTTCCGGTCAGCGGTCAACATTATAAAAACTCGTCACCTCGATGAGTTATACACCTGAGCCCGCGATATAGTCACGTGATACTGGTCAGCGGACACCTTGTGTTGACAGCTGTCAATTGGCCATAACGTGGATACCCAGTATCAATACTAGTTATGCAACGCTTTCGAGTGGTATACTTAACAAATAGATTCCATTTTGCCGTGCGTCTGTTCAGTTATAGATCACAGATGACGTCAAAATGTGGTAAGAACAAAAAAAGTGGCCCACGAGCCGCAAGGCGAGTGGGTCACTGTTGTTCTTACCACATTTTGACGTCTTCTGTGATCTATAACTGAACAGACCCACGGCAAAATTGAATCTATTTGTTTTATATAATAAAACTCTGATTTGTACTATGAACTCTGATCACGCGCGCGAGTCACACCACCGCGTGACGTCATCTATGCGTCTGTACTCTGATAGATCATAAGTAAGAACCAATCAAAATGCGCGTAGAATTCAGGTTATTATATAATATGGAATATCCCACGAGTCACTTGTATTTTCTCGGTATGCACACGAGCCTTTAGGCGAGTGTGTATACCAAGAAAATACAAGTGACAAGTGGGATATTCCATAGTATACCACGAGAAAGTGTTGTGTAACTATTTTATACCATGCCATAGAAATACGCCGACTAAATTACGTCGAGAATAAGAAAGCAGCGCACGATGGGAAGGTTGAGTTGAATACCGTCGAATATACAACGGTTTTCCTGAATTCTGATTGGCTGTATTTTCTATGGCATGGTATAAAAGATGTTAGCGTCTATCTATTTCTGAAGTGGGCGACGTACGTACGTACGGACGCGCCCGCAAGCCATGCCGCTAGCCATGATGACCATGTAAACTAAGTTTATGGTTTTCCTATTGCTGTGAATTTTCTATGGGTATGGGGCTCCGCTCTGCGGCCCTTCGGGCCGCTGTGGAGCTAAGCTAAAAAGATGGCCCTATTTGACATAGGTCCGCAATGCGCATGTATATCTTACGCTACCTTTAAAGAGTTAAGCTTAAAATGTAGCATCTGGCATGTGATTTCTTATAGTTTTTCTTAGCTGGTAACTTTTTTTACTTTTTGTTTTTTTGATTTGTCTTTACGTAACTGTTGGTAATTAGTAAATATTTAGCGTATTTTCTGCGGCATAATGTATTGGGCAGCTAGTTCCTGTTATTGCAAACATGGAGTGTTTGTTGCAACTTAAGCGTTCACAAATTCAAACGCTAGGGTACAGACGATAAGAGTATAACTGAAGCAAAACCAAAACGACGACTGAAAACGTGACTTGGCTTTTGTGCATTTTCAGACGTTGGCTCTGGCTGCTTGTGTTTACTTTGAGTTCTCATGTTTTGACCTTTTTTAATTTTGTTTGATTACTTCGATCAACTACTATAAAACTACTTATAAAACTACTGGCCTACCTCCATAATCCTGATATGCCCTTTACGTGCAGCAAAGTGCAGTGGTGACTGACCATTACATGTTTTCTTTACCATGTTGGCGCCATTTTGAATAAGCGCACGACACGCATCGTACGAGTTGAACTTGCTGGCACATGTCAGCGGTGTCATGTATGAACAACTCTTGGTAGCAGTAGCATTAATATCTGTGTGGAAAAAGAAAAAAACTCTTTTCAGATCTGTTTGGCGTTCAAATTAAAAGTGGCGACTACTTGGAAAGAAAGCATTCTTTTTTGTACTGTTTTGAACGCAGGAAAGGTGTATCGAAAAGCTTAATTAAATATATAATAAACCGTGTAAAACATCTATTTGATAAACCAACGCCCGTATAGACTTTTCCCCGCCCCCACTAACTGCCCCTCGGTCTCTGAGGATGGTATTTTTAAGGATGCTATAAAACGTCGCGCTTGGAAGAATTTTATTGAAACATAGAACCCTTTTAAACGTAACCCTTTTTAATATTTAGAATAATTTTATTTTTTAGCTGTACATTTTTAACATTTTATTGTAATTTGCCCTGAAAAACCATTTTTGGAGAGGTAAATTAAATCTTATATACAACTAGGGCTTTCAATTGGGAACGGGACACTAAAAAAAATGTAAATAAATTCGTCCAATAAACATCGATTTTAAGAAACTCGACGGAGAGCTACTCAGAGAAGGAAAGAAGGAAAGACGCAAACGTTTTATCTGCAAGCGCACAGGGTCATTCACATGTTAAAGTATAAATAGAACGTACGCATAATTTCATTTATATAAACTCGTCACGATTTACGATTCACTTTTAGCACTTTACTACTCGCGCCTGGTGCTCTACATTTCACGCCCAACGCTTCACGCTTCACGTTTCACGTAATATCTTTTACTTTTCATGTTTCGCGAATCATCCTCCAGTTACTCTTCATGCTTCGTTAATAAATGAAGAAAAGAAACACCTCGTTTGTTGGTGGTCATCAGATTGAGTACAGCAACAGTTACTCTGGTGTTGGTCCCGTCCCTGCCGTTTTTCAGCCATTTTACTGTAACTATACCCCCTAAAAGACGGACAACTCTCAAAGTTGGTCCCGACGGCGTCCGTCGTAGAAATAGTTGAGTGTAAATCTAATGCATTTCAATAACTCTAAGTTAAGTAAATCTTCCTTACCCGCTCCAGCGTCAAGTAGTAATTGAATGATTTTTACAAAGTTTCCTCTCGCGGCATGGTGAAGTGGAGTCAGTCCATCTTTGTCGTATTCATCACAAGCTGAAGGATTTATTCGAATCAACCGTTCTGCAACGTCTGCCATGCCATCACGACATGCCTAGTAAACAAGTACGTCAAAATGATTTGTTAAAAGTTTACGGAAAAGACGAACAATATGTTTTATTTGTATTTTTATAATTTTAAGCTTTTTATATTCGTCTCTTGAAAAGTGGGCCACGAAGTTATTTGTAACTTAAGGTCGCGGGGGATACCTACTGCATGAATAAATTCATGAAGCGAAATTTCGCTAGACCTGCATGTTTTAAAATGCTTATTTCTCCGCTGTTATGGGTGCGATTAAGCTCAAATTTTACAGAGACATAAAGAAATGATGAATGATTATGTATGTCATCTTTTATTTGGTGAATTAGACTTAACGGCGATGTTATAGCCTTGTTAGTGCCAAACTGGGAAGAACATGATTTTGTGGCAGAGTTTGCGGAACGAGTAGGAGACAGCACACTCTGATCTTGTCAAAAACTAATCAGTCAATATCTCTAGAGTGTCATAACAAAAGCGGATTTTTTAATTTAAGATTTGCCAGCAAGTAATGGCGGTTTAAATGCGTAAATTTTAATTGAATGCCTTCTACCACTTTCTAAAAGCGCTCTTTTAAAATTCCGCTTCTGTTATGACACACTACAGTATTCATAGTTTACCTATCTGCAGTGGCAAGTCATGAAGTTATGTATCCGCGCTGTATTCTCTGCCACAAAATTGTCGGAAAAGTCCAAACTTTGAGATTTCCGAAGGTGTCCCGACCAAAACACGATCAGTTTCCAAAGGAGAGATGTAATTATGATAATTATATTCCACGCTTTTATGGTGAGAACAAGCGTTTTTAAAGAGGACACGATCGTTTATGCCGAATATTATTGTGATTACTCTGAGCTGCAGAAATTTTCAAATTTGAATAAAAACAAGCTCACAGACTTCCTACAATCTATATCAACGTATAAAGCTAAGTGTTGTTTTAAATCGGTCAAAATATCAAAGAAACAGGATTTTTTTTTAAATCACGCGCACGCACTCATATTTTTATCCAGTCATGAATATCTCGTAAAGTTGTCGATGTCAGTCGTTGCACTTCGTGCATACGCTTTAAATAAATGTATAATGATGAGCCTAAGGTGTCCCCCGCGACCTTAAGTAAACGATTTACCCACTGAAAGTAAAGCCTTTATTTTACTTTACTTTCCCCTTTACTTAACTTAACTTTCCTCTTAACTTTCCCTACTTTCCTCTTTACATATTTAAATATTTTTTGTTGTCTTCCATAAAAGGAGTGACGTTTGTTGTTACGTGGAGTGACGAACTTTATTGAATGTTTTTAAGTCCCAGGCGTTCGGCTATGTAGGGCCACGGGACTACTGTAAAAGACCACCGTAAATTGGCGCGAATTGGAGGAAAAATGTCTCTTAAATATAGGAAATTAACGCAAGGGACGGGGCAATTTTTCAAAATGAAGAAAGTTACCGCGATTTTTGATGTCTCTAAAATATATTTTGGCTGCTGTTCTGCCGGATCTTCTGAAAGCAAGAATAAACTGGAAATATTGCAGATAACATATTTTTAAGGCTTTTACATTGTGAAAGACTAAAACAAAACCGCACAGAGGAGAGAAAGATATTGTTTTCTACTTTCTTTATGTGTTCGGACAGTATCCAGTATTTGGAATGAAATTAAGGTCTTGGAAATTAATGCTCCACTTAAATGATGTCGTGAAAATTAACGCTCACAGAAAATAACGCGACTTAAATGATTTAACGATTCTAAATTTTGATAATTCGCGTTAATTTTATGGAGCGTTAATTTCCTTTAATAAGGTATTATAGCTAGGCAGAATAAAAGTCACATGAAGTTTATTACTTTTGAAAAAGACATTGCGATGATTATCTATTAAACATCATTGTTAAGAACGTTTAACTTTAAAGGCGTTACCGTCTTTATTAAGGGTATCCCTAATGAAGTTTTCTGTTCGATTATTTTGCCTCAGATTATTTGACAAAATAACTATTTTTCCCTTAAACAAAAGTCAGTATTAAAAATCTTTTGAGAGGGCATTATTATCAGGAAATTAGCAAAGGCAAAAAGGGCCGCTGTGAGCAAGAGACCGTTTGACCAGGCTAGCGCGTATCGTATGTCGTTTATCCGGATATCACACTGCAGTATAACGCAATCTTTGTTGAGACAAATAGGAAATTAAATAAATAATAAAAATATAAAATAAAGTATTACTTTGTTCATTGAGCAAATCTACGAAAAAATGTTTATTTGCATCCTTGGTCTGTGAATTCATAACAACTGCATTTATTTGAATTCCATCAGATCCTCGGACTATACTATTTATACAATCACTAACATTGCTTCTTATGTTAAAAAAATGTAAGATGCAGTTGGATAACATCTTTTCGACACACAAGGTGTCAGCTACTATTATTTACTGTAAGTTTTCCTCAAAATTATGTAAGACCCCTCGTGAAACGCCATCGCTTCTGCATGCGTCGCGTGCCAGTTATTAATTAAACCTGTTAGCCTAAACAAAAGAATGTTCATTATCAATAATCAAACACCTGTGCACATGATGTCATGTCAGTAAAAATAAAACAGTGCATCACAGTGACTCAGCAGAAATAAGGCAATCGGAGCTAATTTATTTTGGGAACTGAAAAAGCAAAATACACGGAATGTATGGCATTCAAGACTACCGCCGTGAAGAAGATCCGTGATTTTAACCACATTTCGCTTGTTCTTTACGGGAGTAAAACAAATGTTTGCTTCCAATTCAACCTATTTATGATACGATAGTTTCAAAAGTATTACGATCAGAATCGCACAAAGCAAAGCCAAAAAAACGACTATGTACATGCTTGTAATGTTAAGCTTTTCTAACAATTCGATAGTTTTCAATGCATAAATTATTCGGTAACATATAAAAATCAGTGCTGAAATTTCAGAGGCGTATTTATGAAATTTTGGATCGTTGTCTTGCACCTGTTCAAACGCCTTGCCAATTCACGAAAAGTCGCCGCCTTTTTTTATACAGTTGACGTCATTAATTTTCTTCTTAATCCTAACTCTCCTATGGGAGAACAGAGCCATAACGTCATTAATACTTTCATAAAAATCGTGATACCTCGAGGAAACAAACCCCTTTATTTCTGGAAAAAGTACTTTAAGTTATAAAACAATAAAGAGGATAATACTTAGACAACGATGTCTTCAAGGACGCTAATTTTCAACAATTGATACTATGTGAAAAAAGTTCTTGAAGTCAATCCAAGAACAGATGACAGTGCCATTTAAAAATTATTATCTTATTGACCTAGTATTTCATGGGAAATAATTTTCAGAATCACAAAAGTAAAATAAACCTTATAAAAATATTTCTTTTCACGCTTTTTTGATAAGATGTAAGTATAATCAATGTATTCTTACAGCTCTTTTAAAATTGAAACGTGTGCGCGTGCAGTAATACGTGTGTGGAATTTATGATATATCAAACCGCATCTATAATGAATTTAAATTTAGCAGCTAAATTAATTGGAAAGACATTTGCTGAATTTGAAATTGGAAAGTGTCAAACATAATATGGATCGTTTTCCTAAATTATTCAACTTTCATTAACTCAAAAAATAAAGGAGGTTTCTGGAAGATAAACCTTTCTCTTTTTCAGTGGGTATTCTTACGAGTGTAGTATTTACAGACTTGAGTGTAACAAACTTCCAATTCTAACGAAGGACCTTTTTATTTTGAGACTGGATATTTCAAAAAACATTTTGAATACAGGACTTTGCAGCATTTATAACGATCCCCATTTATTATACATGTTACCAAGTTTTTTTTAATAAAGGTTAAATGTACCTAGTAAATTATTCGTTATGACAAACCAATTTATTTCTGTTTAATCACAAAAAATTCTCACGGAAGAAAAACTTAATGAAAGAATGAATTCCAGCCCAACTTATTTGCTGCTTTGGTGTGTCCATATTCATTTCAGTAATTTAATTGCCATAAACGGTGCGTTGATGCATTGTAATATTTTTTTTATATCAGAGAAAAAAACTTGTCAGGCCTGAAATGGTCATAATTCTTCCCAAAATTCGTCTAACTTGAAACTGATAAAAAATGATTAACGGAAAAATATGGATTAATGTTTTGGTTTACCTTGAACAGTTATAATAACTGTACTTTGCAGGGACAAAATTAAACTTTGTTACGAAAACAGAAAAATTAATCAGATGTTTCTTTTCGACAGTATATTTCTGTCTTTGTAAAATGTACTTTTAGTGAATCTTTCCGTGCACCAGCAATACTGGCCCTAACATAGGAAGCACAACAATGGGACATGCATCACCCTACTGCGAAAAACGAAAGAGAAACAAATATGACATGAATACATTTCATGTATATGACAATTGTTGTCAAATACTCTGTAGAACTTGTCATCTCGCAGTGATCTAACTCGAGCAACAACAAATATTGTAGCAATAACAAATATTATAAAATTACTCATCTCAAAACGTAAGCGTGTTTTGAATAGAAATATTAGGGCAACGGCTATTTAATCTACGGTGAAATGTTTTGGTTGCTAGTTATCTACAAGCTAAAGAAAATATGATTTTGGCAAAACCTTTCTTATGATAATTTCAAAAAGATTGTAATTGTGTAGGAATATAACTAATCTTTTAGGTTTATTTTCTTCCAATTCAAACAGGTCCCTGCCTTCTTATTGATTAATTACAACTAACATAACGGAATAAATATTTTTTTCCAATAAAACATTTCGTATTCAACGTTTTTCAACGTTTCTAAATTTTGCACTGAACTTTTTTCTGACTTGGAAAAAAAAAACGAAAAAAAAAAAACGTCGACACCGCGCAAAAGAGCACAGCAAAATAAGCAAAATTCCTAATTTTGAGAGATATGCCTTGAACCAGGGAAAAAATAAGCTCAGGAAAAGGTTGTCAATGGATGTTGAGTATACAGTGTTGGAAAAATTTTTATATACGAAGGTGATCCTTTAAAAAATTAATAGAAAATATAAAATTTGAGCCGATATGAGGCAATATTACTGTAACGTCGATGGTGACACTGTTGGAAGATGACATTTAAATTAACTTTAAATTGTAGTGGCACCACATTTTGCAGCAAGCCATGTCAGAGATAACTGAAAAAACTCTTCTAGCTTAATGAACAGCATATGGATACTAATAAATGTAATATAGAGGTTTACTGTACTGAAGGCGTATTGCAAAAACACGTATACTGCATATCGGATCGGTATATTATCACTGCGGCGTTCTTGTTTATTATTTTTTCTCATGACAAAATGAATATGGGTGAAACGTGAGGTTGATTTTGGGTGAAAAATCTCGAGTTATTTGAAGCAAAACGTCTAAAATTGCAGATTTACATACGAATAAATTTAACATAAACATCATTATAAGTCGAACATGATATTCATTTCAAGCCAACAACATCGTTTGTATTCTCTCGAAGAGATTATGCCAGTTAGAATATGGGTGCATACAACTCGCGCTACAGTGTAACGATAAGGTACGGTATCATTTCCTCTTTTTGCTGAACTTGTAAAAAAACATTAAAGCTTTTTCGCGACAGAGAAATTCATGGTCGTTACGAAAGTGATTATTTTTATTAACAGAAACGATTAAAAAACCTTCCCTACCTGATGCAACCCAATCCTTTTGCACGGATTTCGTTCCACAGTTTCATTGATACTTTGTTGGAGAGAATTCTCTCCCATGGAATTGTCAGAAACTCTTCGAGAATTTCTGCTGCTAAGCAGACTCAAGCGGAGGGACATTTCTTTGTCATCAATTCCTTCCAGCTTAATGTACTCTGAGTCATCTAACATTTTGTTCAGCTTTTACTCCGGAGATGAAATTATCAATCCAGGCTTTGTTTGCAGACGTCACGAAGAACTTCTTGGCCTGTGGTTGGTTCATGAATTGTGTCAACAGAATAGAATACAATTGTGTTGCTCTACAAATTACTGCTAAAATTGTCTGCAAAAGCAGGGGTTCACTTATATTACATTACAAGTGCAGGCCATTTCCATAACAATTAAAATCTAACTTAGAAATGACTTATTTTAATTGCAAAACAGGCATCAGCAAATAATAAAACGTCATTATCTCAATGTTAATTACTTCGGCTTGTCAGAACAATTTTTTTGTGAACATTTCTGTCACAAATAGTGTGCAGAAGAATATTAAGACTGTAAATGAACCATTAATAAAAGACGGCATCTATTCTTACAAAATTTTTCTATTTACATACAAGATATAAATCTTATTTCCGTCTTTCATAAAAATAATTGGAAGAAGCTAAGTACAGTTCATTATTGTGCAAGGGGACTGAAATTAGACTTGAGGGGACAATAAATGCCATATCTTAACTCCTGCCTTGTTATTTTAAAACTTACATTTGCGATGAATATAATGATTAAAAAGTAACCATACCTCCAAGCAGTATTTCGTTGAGGTTTTGTTTCTCTGCTTTTGATTTAAATGACATCTAAGGTGCCTGGCTTAATTTCGTATCACCTGCCGTTTTTAGCGCTGATATGCAAAAAACCACGAACATTTAATGATTAATATCAGCATGCCTTAATTTTTGCCTTCCTTAGGTGTCCCCTGTTACGTTTGTTATAAAGCAAAACAACCATCTTCACTTACAAGAAAAAAAAAAGAGTTTCTTCCCACTTCAGTCCTCGAAGCGATGCTGAAACCCACCTCAGTGAATTTAAACGCCAGTGCTTAATTAAATGGCTTGTTTTTTTCAAATCGTGATCGTATTTTATATTGAGCGTTTACCGATGTTGACCAATGACATTTTGGGTCTTTTCCATTTAATTAAATATAAGCACCTTATGTGATCGACTAGTCACAAAGAAAGTGCAAAGTCATGCAACCTCTTAGCGAGATGGAATTCTTTTTCTTTCAATTGTTGTGAGATTTAATCAAGGTTTGTAGCCAGGATTTTGACATTCTATTTATATTCTTAAAACGTCAATAATTAATAGCTGTTTGTGTTGAATCAAACAAAAAAAGGAATGATATGCAGTTTGACCACAGAGGCGAAAATCGGTTAAAATAGATAGCACTTGTAAAGAAAATATCTATCGTATTGACTGGAGGATAAGGCAGTGATAAGAGAAATTCACGACTGCAAATAGAAAGCCATACTCAAGTTCATTAAATTTTACCCTGAAATTCGCGAAATTAAGTGTACAGTGAACATTCGAAAGATAGTTTGTACAATTAAATAAAAAGAGTGTATACAGTGAATATTATAAAGATTGTCAGCACAAATAAAAAGGAATGAAGCATATTGAGTTGTACTCACATCCGTCAGAAAAGTGACTAAAAAAACTACTGTCTCTTTTTCTTCACACCGCGATGAAAAAGTTGATTTTTTTTGTCTGAAACTGCGATAAAAAATTTATATGGTGTAATTGCCTTAGGGATCAGCATTTGCTTGTTTTAAAGAAATCGTTTGTACTTTCCTCTAGCTCACTGATTGAACGGATAATTATCCAATTTTTTAAAACCATAAAGAAAATCTTTGAAATAAAATGTAAACAGGATCCAAAAAATATTACTGCCTAAAGGTTGTTGTCTTTAGGTTTAATATTGTGCTTTGTAATATATACAAAATGTTTTGAAAATAGGATGGCAAATATTAAAGATTTAAAAGACACTATTTTGAATTATTTTATTCGTTTTTATTCCAAGGATATGATCATTGCGCCCAATTCTACATTTAATCATACTTTTTTTTAATACTTTCAAAGCTTGCGAAAAAATTGAGTTTTAAATTTTATTGATTTCCTAACCGACAAAATAATGGTTTTGCCCCTTGCCTTTTACGAGCAATGTCCGAAGACTTAGATTGCATTTCAAAAGGCAAAATATCAAGCTGGCGCAAAATATTAATATTTTTTCACTAAAATGTGCCATATATTTCTTTTAATTTCAATTGCATGTAGTAACTTTGCGGTATATCAAGACAATCTCTTATGTTCTGATTATATGTCAGCATGACAAAGAATTAATGTTGTAAAAAAAGAAATTAGAAGTTTATCGAACTAACTTGGATGATTTTTTTTTTTTTTGCAATTACCAAAATTTATGCAATGTACACCACATCAGCGCCATTCTCTATAATAGAGAATGTTTATCTTGTCTCTCCGCACAACCAATAAGCCGATTTAGGTTATGACATTTCTTAAACTGAAATTACCAGAATAAGGATAATCCCCACATCTTTGACGCAATAACCCTCCCCTCCCATGAGTGTTAGCCGCCTAAAAGTAAGCCACTGTCTAGATTTGGCTATAAAGAGGGTCCTGAGGGGGGGATACCAATTTCCATTTCCCAGCCCATATTTTGCCCATATCCCATTTCCCAGCCTATTTTTTATCTAAATCCCAGTCCCAGCAGTGAAATTCCCAGTGCGTGGAAAATCTGGTCTCAAGCGCATTATGTCAGTGTTGTTTTGATTGTCTTAAATGTTGTCCACTCCCTGAACTTTCCCTTCGGTGCCCTATATGGGGGATTAACCCAGGCGCAGGAGTGCCAGTCCAGAAATAACTTGCATGCGCATGCTCAGAAATCCATCGTCCCGCCCTCCCCCATCCCCTCCCCTTAAAATGGGGGAAAACCAAACCATTTTCCACAGAATCTTTAGACATGCACGCGTACAGATGATAAATTCAAAAATTTAGTATTTGTAGATTTGATACTTGTTCTTTTAATTACGACTTTAGAAAAAGGTTACGACAATTTTTCTTGCAGATTGCGCACTTTGGTTGCACAGTTGAATTTTTCATTTTAGCGAGCTATTTTTACCCTAGAGTGCACATTAAATGTAAGAAATGCTACACTTCTCTGTCGTTTTTGATTGGTTTGTTTTGAGCATGCACATACAAGTTATCCTGAACTCTCTCCTCTCGCTCCTGGGTTTTACCCCTTTATAGGGCGCAAAAGGGATAGTGTAGGGACTGGACTATCCAAAATCATGTTTTTATTTCTGCAAGTTATTATCACAAATACTGTTGAGATCATCACTAAAGCTTCATTTGTTCACTTGTCTTGTAGAGAATTAGAAATGTTTAGTGCTTTAACTTAAGCTATCAAGTTTTTATCTCTTACCTACCACTACCCTGACTGACAACAACTTATAATTACCATCACTTCCATTTGTGCCCATGCTCCATAGCTGTTCCGCTAAGTAACTCACTTACACGGAAATTGATCGCCACTTGATGGACACTCGTGCAGTGCAGTGGTTTTGTTTCAGAGTTTTCAGCGTTTTAACTATTCTATGCCGGACTTAGAGAATATTACAGAGCGTAAAATATGTATGTTTAGTCATTTACTGACACTCTTCCCATTCCCATTTTTTGCTTCTGTATCCCAGTCCCAGTGACCTAAATCCCATTTTCCCAGTGAAACAATAGGCAAATTCCAGTCAAAATAGGCAAATCCCAGTTCACATTTTACCCTTTCAGGACCCTCAATAAAAGAACGATATAATCTAATTTTAATGTTCCACGAGCGATTTTCGAGTGTCGTAAAACCAAAACTATGGTAATGGACACAGACAATCCAGTGAACCAATCAAAAAGCAAAGCAATTTTTCTTTCTTTATTTGCCCATAAAGATATTGCATGTTTACAAAGATGTCTCTATAATACCCTATTTCTTATGGAGCAGGAGCTCTCAACAAACCCTTGCGGGCTCAACGGGGCAAATACATGTAACAGGTGTAAAGCACGGAGAAACGTTTCGGGTTTACTTCTGATTGGTTGAAAAATTGGCGCGAGGTTTTTAAACCAATCACTTAGCGTAGTACTGCAAAACCAACGCCAACTGAATCGAACGCAAATTACTTTCGACACTCGAGTGAAAATCAATCTATAAAACCCCTATCCCCTACTGATTACACAACAACAACAACAACATTATTAATATTATTATAACAACATCAGTAAAATGAAGAAAAGTAGAGTAGAGTAGTATAGTCCGGCGGCATAGCTCAAAATTTCGGCTAAATTGTGCACTTCTTGTTACCAGCCTGAAATTTGGCACACAGCGAGAGACTATCGAAGTAAACATTTTAAGCTATAGAACCACCTCGACAGAGACGCTGTTTCCATAGAAACTGCATTTAAATGAGCTACATGTGAAGAGCGATTTTCTGCATGTTTAACGGGAGATACGGATATGTCGGCGTGTAGGGATGGCCAGGAGCGGCCCTGCAGAGATATGCAACGAATAAAATATCATCGCCATGGTAACTGCATCTTAATTTATGCAAGGTTTGTATTGTTTGCAAGTTCAGATCAGGAAATTGAACAACAAATCACTCATCATTCACACTTTGATTCCTTTCTTCTGTTGGTTTATCTGTTCATAATTATACTCTATTTTCCAGCTTATTTTCACTAAATAATAATAAGCAAATTTCTTATTTTTTTGTCTGTGTGTCTGTGTGTTGTTGTATTTTGTTATCGAAGTCCTAAGAACCTGATGACTGCCCAATCTCATTAGCCAATGGTGGGTATTTTGGGCAGCCATGCACTTAATTTATTTTTATTCTTTGCACCCTAAATTTTAATTTAGGGTGCAAATAAAGTGTTATGTTTTGTTGTGTTGTTTGTTGTGTTTAATACTTCTCTTTGGAGGTACAATGTTGAAATTTGCCATGTGTTAATAGCTTATCACCGCTAGCGGCTCTAGCGGCTCTCTACAGCACTCGCATCTATTGTTGCCACAGCTGGTCTTGCAGTCACATAGGATGAACTCTTGACAGAACATTGCAGCGTCAGGCACTATGCACCGTATCGGTCGCCATGTTTCCTCGCTGAACGTCCAGTCCCATTCTTCTTGGTGCGATACCTTGGTTCCTCTATCAGATAAAAATGTTGATTATCGAGGTTGCCTCCGCGATTCTGGCAAACAATATTGCCTTTGGAAAACAATGGACAATGTGTTCGGGACGGGACTTGAATTTCCGCTGTTCCTTTCCCAGATCAAATTGACTGGTTTCCTCAAATGGCTTGCCCAACCTCTCTATTATCTTGTTGACAACAGGGGTCTGAAATGATCCTCAGTTGAACCCTGTTTTACTTGCATTGAAATTACTCGTCATAGGGCAACATGTGAGTGCATGTCTTTATCACTATTTTCAAACTGTCTGAGGACCAACCTCGCTAGTTCAGGCCCAGATACCATCCACCTTAGCAACACACTTGGATTCTCTGTCAGACCTATTGCCCCGCCGTCCCCTTTGATGAGTTCAAATTGTATGGGGATCGGGGTTTCTTTCTTACTTCCCCTTGTGGAAATCGAATCTGTTCAGCCATAGTTCTACTAACTATGGTTCAGCTTCTTCTCCATTTGAACAGATTTCACATATTTCCTGTATTCCTGTTTCTGAAGTTTCCTTTTGAGTGTACCTAGTGCGCGTAATATATGCACAGTTGAGATTCCGCTTTTTTCCTGCTGTAGTGATCTTATCTTGTAACAAAACTTCAACCCATCCACTGCCAGCGAGCCAGGTCCCAAAAGCTTTTAGTGCCGCCTGCTCGATGTGGAGACCACCAAGCATGACTTCCAGCTTTTCTTCCCATGTACGCTCCTTCTGAGCCCACTCGACTGTTTTTGCTAAAGTAAAGAGCGGCTGATCGCAAGCAATAACCACAGTTTGTCCCGGACTTACGTACTCTACGGCTTTGCCAATAGCAGCTACAGTGTGACTTATCATCGCCTCGGACTGAGTGCAATCCAAAAAAAGCAGTAGAGAGCTTTTACACTTTTAACACTTGGGGGTACTAGCTCTATGGTGCTTGCACGAAATATTCGTTTCCCCTAAGTAGCTTGTCCCCCCCCCCCCTAAAAGAAACAGATTTTCTGTCCTACAGTCGTACTAGCAATGCCACATCTAGCGCGCTTTAATTTTCAATATCATCTGGCTGCTGCGATGCATTTCCTTTACTTTGCTTTCTTTCCTACTGAAGCGTTTTCAATTTGGTAGTATTACCTTATTGAAACTTATCTTCGCAAGACCTAATTTTCGCGATTTTCGAAAATCGCGAAAATAAAAATCCTGCCATCCGCGAAAAATTTATTTTTAAAGATTTTTATTGTATTTTTTTGTTTTTAACGTATTTTTGGCCAAAGTGCGAATAGTAAGTCCAGCGAATAGAAGTATGCCCTATCCATGATTTCGAAATTAAGTTCCCGCAATAAGGTACGTGGTATGACCTAGCCCATGAGGCATTGTGCCTCAAACGCGTCTCAGCAATTCTCTCTCCTGCATCTGGCTCTGCTCAGTCTAAGTGAAGTTCTTTAGTCTCATAAAAACTCTGCAAATCCTTTTCAAGGGTGAAATATCCAGCACCACGGTTGCTCCGTTTCGAGTTTGCTGGACATTCACTATTCTCGCTAGTACGTTCTTGGCAAAATATGCATTTGCTTCAGCATTTTGGCCTGATGGTTTCTTCATTTTTTTTTTACTGGAAGACATAGCTGACCTAAAAAGTTTAAACAACGGCCCAGTAATACCAGCTGGTCACTGAAAATCCGGTTAACAATTTTCCCTTTTGCCTGTGCTAAAATGCTACTGCGGAAGTAATATTGCCAAAACACGGGCAAGGGAAGACAATACAGCAAATAACAAATTTGCATTCAATTTGTGCACGCATAATTATCCACTAGTTTTTGTATTTGTTTGTATGAATGGCTCATTAATACAACAAAAATTATTTTTTTAGAAGAAAATGTATAAATTAATACGAAAGCTTCACTTTTTTGCGCAAATGATTAAGTCATTCTTGAGTTACTAAAAGATGACGTACGTCTTCGAGGGGGGTCTCAGCGACGAAAAACTTGGAAGCCATTTACTGGCAATACGGCGAGAACTGAGAGTGGTTCTATAGCAGAAGTTAATCACTATGCATATCTCTATTGTTCTGCAAAATATGAGATTAGTAACAAAAATGACACAATTTTTCAGCTATGCCGCCGGACTAGTAGAGTAGAGTAGAGTAGAGTAGAGTAGAGTAGAGTAGAGTAGAGTAGAGTAGAGTAGAGTAGAGTAGAGTAGGGGAGTAGAGTAGAGTAGAGTAGAGTAGAGTAGAGTAGAGTAGAGTAGAGTAGAGTAGAGTAGAGTAGAGTAGAGTAGAGTAGAGTAGAGTAGAGTAGAGTAGAGTAGAGTAGAGTAGAGTAGAGTAGAGTAGAGTAGAGTAGAGTAGAGTAGAGTAGAGTAGAGTAGAGTAGAGTAGAGTAGAGTAGAGTAGAGTAGAGTAGAGTAGAGTAGAGTAGAGTAGAGTAGAGTAGAGTAGAGTAGAGTAGAGTAGAGCAGAGTAAAGTAACGTAAAGTAAGGTAGAAATAGTTTTTCTTTCCTTTATTGAAGAACCAGGAGTTTGCATTGGGTTATGGTGGATAAGCTTTGAACAGTCAGAACAAGCGCAGAATGATAACTAGCACGCACGCGCCGACGAAGAACTTGACGAGCTTCGGTGTTTATGACGTGAACATCACTCGCGCTGAAGTAAAACTGCTTATCAGTGTTTGCTTCTCAGACGCAAGTGAAAACATGTCGCATGCGCCACGAAATAACTGCATATGCAGCAATTGTTTCGTGAGAAACTACGAACTTTTTAATTACAAAGATCGCTCTGCTGGGGGAAAAAAGAGAGGCAGCCTCACAGTTAAACAATTCAGGCCGCTAACAGCGGAGGAAGTCGAAAGAACATTTTGGAAAGCTTATCTGCAAAAGCTCAAAGACGATCGTAGAAGGGCGAAAGTGGTTATTGGTGTCTGGAAACCGCCAAAAAAGGTGAAAGAAGTGGAGATTGCCTATGAAATTCATCCCTCGAAGGTGTTTTTGGAAAGTCCCACCAGTGCTAATGATTGCCGGCAAATTATGGATGTGGATCATACGAACTTTTGGAATTGTGTTTATGGAGAGATGTGGAAAGGAAGAATAAGAGTTTGTGAAGGAGAGCTAATGTATAAAATAACTGAGACACTCAAAACGCTTGTAAGCAAGAGAAAAATTGCAAATTTCACCGTGAAAAGGATATTTACAGCTCAAAATACTGACAATGAAGAGGATTCTACCCCAACGAAAGAGGTAAATATGTATTCAGAAAAAAATAGTTGTAATAATTAACATTATTTCGTACTTACTTAATTTTAAAATCCTCTTCGTTCCTAAGTAGAACATAGGTCCTTGACTAGGGTGCACCGCCTTACCTAGACTTGCTCCAAGTCGCTCGTTAGATTCGTAGGCGACCGCTGGATACGGAAACGGAGGGCGCGCGCGGGCATGAGAAAAAAAGGCGGAGGATCGTGGCGAGTCATTCCTCGGCCATGCTCGGCAAGTGTCATTTGTTTTCCTTGGCGCGCGCGTTCACAGAAATGAATTCCGCGCGATCTCTCGCGCGCGATTCAGTGATTTTACTCAAGTGGCGATTTTACTCAAGTGGTTTTTCGCGCGTGATTTCAAAAGCGGTTTTATTTAAGTAACTATAGATGCAAAGAAAAAACGAGCGACTTGGGGCAAGTCTACACCTTACCCTATTTTGTTCAGTGCCCTTTGCGTCATTCCACGTAAGATGTTTCACCTCCAACTCTGCCATTCTCGTGCGTCTCCAGGTTTGTTGGGGTCTCTCTCTCTTTCGCTTCCCCTGTGGGTTTCACTCTAATGCCTCCTTGACTACATGTCTATCTGGTCTTCTCAGCGTGTGGCCGATCCAGCTCCAAGCTCTTTGTCTTATCTCTTGCGCAATCGGTCGCTGCCCTGTTTGTCTCCAAAGATCCTTATTGCTGATTTTTCTAGGCCGCCAAATCCGCAAGATGTTCCTCAGGCTCTTATTGATGAAGACTTGCAACTTCATAACATTATTTTTTAACAAGGAAAAATAGGATATAAAAAACTACCGGGCCTATTTTCATCCTCAGTTGTATGTAAAATTGACGCTAAATTTCGTGCATAATTAAGATTCTGTATTCTTAAGTCGTGTTCTGTATTCTGATGCTGGAGAAATCGCACAGGACCAGTAAAGATATCGTAAACGAATAGTAAGGATATCGTAAAGAACTAGGAAAGATATCGTAAAGGAATAGTAAAGGTGTCGTAAAGGAATAGTAAGGATATCGTAAAGGACTAGTAAAGATATTGTAAAGGAATAGTAAAGATATCGTAAAGGAATAGTAAAGATATCGTAAAGAACTAGTAACGATGTTGTAAAGGACTAGTAACGATGTTGTAAAGGACTAGTAAAGATATCGCAAAGGAAGAGTAAAGATATCGTAAAGGACAAGTAAAGATATCGTAAAGGAATAGTAAGGATATCGTAAAAGACCAGTTTTACAAATCACCGTTCGACTTCATAGAAAATACAAAGCACCCGTCAGGGCCGTAACCAGACATTTGCCGTAGACGAGGCGAGATCTTGCTAGGGGGCTCAGGGGGCATGCCCTCTAGAAAAAAATGATATCTAGAAGCTCTGAGACACTTTCAGAGACATTTTTCATAAGGTATTTCTTGAGAAAAATTTAATTTTGTTCAACTGGGGATTATTTTCCCAACAAAACGTATTTTGTTTTTAATTTTTGGTAAAAATCTAGACGAGGCAAGTGCCTCGTCTTGCCTCTTGCTAGTTACGGCCCTGCACCCGCACCCAGGACATAGAAACACTAACTGAATTCCAATCAAACAAAATACTTGTCAACTAAATAAAACTTTAGAACCAAAAACATTACTGACTTTAGTCTTTCGGAAAACTCATTCTTTTTCGTTGTTTAGTTAAATAAATTAAACCTGCTTGTCGATGCTTGCTAACAACAAAACGACACAAGAAACCAACTTCATTCAACAAAGTAGAAAAGGCGATATGTCACTCGCTAGAGTGTCATACAGAAAATACGCCACTCGGGTCCCGGATGGAGTGGCGTAATCAGTGGTTAAGTTCCCAGAAAAACACTCTCCTCCATATAATAAGATATATACGATATACGATTGGAAAGGAATTGTAAAGATATCGTAAAAAAAATCTTTTATCTTCTCTTGAATTTTTTCCTGAAAAGATGATGAAACGACTAGTAAAGATATTCTGTCATATACTTGTTTTGCACAGTCTGACTTGTTTGGGCGAAACGAAAATGGTGCTGAAAATTAACAAAAATTAAAATAGTTTACAGTTTTTACTATTTTATTTCTTTACGTCATTACTTTTCAGCGTCAACCTTCAAAGGTCGTGGTACGGGTGGACCAGACTTACTACGGAGGCGTTCCACGGAAGGTCGAGAAAATGGTGAGATTTAACTTGGTACCAAATAGCGTGTTCACGCCACGTCTAATATCTTTATCACCAATCTTAAAACGGAACAAGAACTTATCCCGCGAGGTTGCTGGGCTCAAATCTCCAAATGCATCACCGGCTACAGAATCGATCACAAGCGGCGCTGGGAAGCATGAGCCCACGTTAGGCCACAATATCCACAGCGGAAAGAAGCGAGATGTCATGCACATCTTCAGTCCTTCCGTAACCAAGGATGACTTCACAAGTATGTGCCTCAAAGCGACGCAGGATTTTATTGTCACCAAAGAAATGATCACAAACAGTAGAAGTCTAAAGTCGTCAACGTTCTTTACTTTGAGAAGGAAGGAAACTTTGTCCGGAACTAATGAAATTGCTGAAACCATGAAAGATTTTTACACATCTGCGAGTCTGTCTGAACATTCTAAGGGCTCACGTGAATTAACACCAATAATTGAGATGGACTAGTTTTTTTTTTTAATTCAAAGACTGTTGCCCACTGATAACTGCACTGAAATTTACAATCGCTGTATATATTCTCCTTAAAATGATATATTTGTTTATTTTACTCTAGACTTTAAACTAGTGAAGCAAAAGATGGGTAAAAAGTCTCTGTGGAAACTTGGAAATAAAGGTGTAGTTTCTTTTTATAATACTTTATCTTTCGTAGTAGAATAAAACCAAACAACAAATGCTCAGTACCCTCTATAACAAGCGCCTGCAGGCCGGGAGCTGTTGAAAAGCACTCCAGAAAGCGCCAAGAGCACTCAAGAAGTAGGGTAAAACACTTCCGTGCGGCTCGTGTTTCACCCTGCACTTCTTTCGCGCTATCGTCACTTCCTAGTATGCTTTGTAACAAAACAAAGCACGGTCAAGGCTTTGTTATTTGGTAAATAAGCCACACTGAATATAGTGGGGACACTTTAAAGTAAAAGAAAAATAACAAAATCTAAATATCCTAATAAATGCTAAAATCAGTTAAAATTGGTTAAAGATTGCGCGCTTTCCCGACGATTTTTATAGGTGCGAAAAGATTGTCCGAAGGTCATTCGGACATTTCCGATAAATTTCTTAAAAAATTCCGAAGTTTACCGACTGTGTTCAACTCGTTCATCACTAATACAAGGCAAACACATTTAGCAATCGTGACGTTACGTGTGGAAACTACGATTTTTCTCAGTGGAGAAAATTCTTATAAAACACTGCGGTTTACATAATGAATTATTATTTTTAGACAGTCATCATTTGCAAATGTTGTAGCTTTCAATTAAAGTGTGAGGCAAACAAATTTCTCCGACAAAATTAACTGCATCGTTCTGTCAAATTTAAATAAAAGTTATGCTCGCTACAAACAAGTATGTGAAAATCTAAGCAGCAAAAGAAAAACTTGGATTTTTGAAGGTATTTTTTTGCCAATACTCAAATACCAAAGTAGCGAATTTTCGAATAAGATATCTAGTTTAAGAGTAAACGAAATATGCAAATTAATGTAACAAACTATATATATAACAAAGTCTGGAAAAATTGGACGGAAACTTAAAATGAAAATACTAGAAATGTGTTATGCAGTCATGAAGTACAAGTATGTAAAAATCTAAGCAACATAAGAAAAAGACTTTTTTCTTTTTTATTTAAAACCCTCGGAATAGAATACGTGATTTGAATTAACAAATGCACCACGCCGATCAGTTTTTGCGTATACAGTGACAAAAAAGAAATAAATCTTTCCCTTCGAGGAAAGCACCACGATTAATCGCTCGAAGAAAGGAAATAGGGACCTTATTGACAAAAACAGGTGAAATTTTAGTTTTGGTCTCCAAGACATATTGTCGTTTATTATTTAAGAGATGAGAAAACCGACGATTTTATTGGACGTACGTTTAAGCAATGCAGTGAGATCCATTGTAGTCAAATTGTTGCGAAAATGAAGGCAGGTGATAATGTTATATCACTTCCTTGGGAAGTGCCACAAACCATACCTCTAATTAATAGTATTTAGACCAGCCACTAAAACGTAAACTGCGGTCGTTCAGTGCATACGTAGTGGACAATATTTTATCGCCATTACGCCGAAGCTGCCATGAAGACAGAGGTTTTGTTTGGCAGGTCTGTCCGAAACAGTAAGCATAGTCCTTTAATAGACGAAAGCTTCAAACCTTGGACGCCATCGATGGCGAGTGAACGAAAACTTCACAACCAAAATTCTTTGAAATCCCAGCGAAAGCTGTCGAGAGTTAACAGTTTTGCAAAAGATGAAGATTTAGAGAAAATTCTGCAGGACATTGAGACTATTAATAAGTATAAACCTTCTTCAAAAACCGCTAAAAAACGTCCGTCTGTTACAGACGATGGAGGTTTGCCTCCAGACGAGGAACTGGACATGTTTTTTGTGGATGTAGAAAAGCGGAATGCAGAGTTACAAGAGCTGCTTCAAGCTGTGGAGAGCACAAGAGAGGAAAGCGAGGAGCAGCTATCGAGAATTGCGTCCGCTGGAGAACGAGGCAGTACAGATTCACTGGTTGAGAAACTTATGCAAGAGTTGGATTGCGTTGGTTGCGAAAAAGATAATTCAAATAGGACTAAAGAAATGCAAAAGAGCTCGAATAAAGCAACGAAAGAAAGGACTTTCTCTAAACTCGAGGCAAGCGCCTCAGAAGAAGAACTTGATCAAATGCTTGCAGAACTGTTGGAGTTGTGATTAAGAAGATATATATTCACGTCAATGACGAACTCAATTTCGCAACTTTATTTCAGTTTGTAAATAAATATTTTTTATTATCGAGGAGTATAAGAAGTAAAAGCAAACTATTTATAATTCTAAAGCTGTGAAATAAGATATTTAGTTAAAAAAAATTAAAATTAAAATTGACCAAGCTAAATTATGGGAAAGTTTCTAAGGACGTTTTGCCTTATTTTATTAATTAAGAACTTGGTGTTTTCATCAGTTCCCGTGGCTACATGTTATAGTGTGAAGGCGAAAATTAAGCTTTTTGTTCGATATTTTATCAGTTCAGCGCGGCCGAAATAATTATTATAGTTGTACTTGCTACATTTCCCATGAATCCTGTTCGAAAAAAAAAAACTTGCTGAATCTCAATACATAAATTCCATAAGTTAAAGAATTAATTTTTTTGTTTCCTTTTTGGCTACTTTTGTTTTATTTTCTGAAACAACCCTCAGGCTAAAACAAACACTAAATAAACGTATTTGTTTAAAGCATTCTATTAACCATGACTCGCAACCGAATTTCATCAAACAGTACTTCTGCAAAATGTTTTTTTTTTTTAAATTTTGAGATTCAAGTTTCCTTCCTGAAAATAAGATTATTCTATCTTTTTTTTCTCGTGAATTTGGAGTTAATTATAAATAATATTCTTTCCCACGGCTATTGTTAATCTTGTTACCGTTACCATGGCTTCGATCCATGCCGGTGAAACATGTTTCTTTGTGTCCACTACAAGCTAAGTACATTTACTCATGGTGGCGACATGTTTAATACACGCTGGAATAAAATTAAACGACAAAATTCTGGGATAAATTTGAGAATCATATATTTCATTTTATACACGCTGGAATAAAATTAAACAACAAAATTCCGGGATAAATTTGACGGAATCATATATTTCATATTCCTTATAGGGGCGTTTTTGTCGCTAGATTTTCCTTAGACATTTTTTTCCCAAGACCTTCATAACACCGCACCAAATTTTACTGAGCAATATTCGCGACTCCATACAAAATACATGGGCGGATGTTTAGGCGAATCTGACAAACAATCCTGGTGGGTATTCCATTCATCCAATAGAAGTATTATTAGGCCCCGTCCACACTGACCCGGGTAAAATTGAAAACGCATATTTTTTTACCCGGATAGGCCAACCGTCCACACTGAAACGGCGTTTTTGGTCACCGAAAACGGTACTTTTCAAAAACGCTCTCCAAATTGGGTATCGTTTTCAAATTTACCCGTGTCAGTGTGGACGGGGCCTTAGTTGCTTCATGCTACGGACTAACCACCAGCCTAACTACTAGTGAACCACCAAGTCAAAAACGATCTTAACACATCCTGTACAAAAGACACAACTCGCAGAATGAGAAATCTTACTAATTCCCCACTAGTTCCCTTTCCAACATGTTCTATCCAAGCCGCATACATTTATCAAGACTATAAATTACCTTGGGGTGGTTATTATGAATATTCATCTATTTTAAAATCGTGTAACTTTATTTTTGTTACACCCAGTAGCATTTTAGAGTATTTACGTTCAACTATATCGCCTTTCCAAGAATAAAACTATTTTCATCACAGAAATACTGAATTTATGTTTTTTAATCTTTAAGATTGAGTAATCCATATTAAAATCACGTAGTGAAAATCAAATTACATACTTTCCTAAAATACGTTGTATTGAGAAAAAGAAGCCCATGACCGTCACAAAAAAAATCAATTCTGCAGTTTTTGATTAACAGAAAGATTCATTTATTTTTGAAGTGGCATGCAAAATGTAATTTAGAACCGTCTAGCCACCAATAACAATGTACCGTTTACATATTTGTTTTATTTCCTGTTGATACATTTCATATATAAAAGCTTATTTCTCTAACAGGTGTCTGCTGCCACTTATCACCAACTAATCTCAGTTGTTTTGAATTTGCTCCAACCGAGCAATGCACCATATTTTGTGATCGCAGCAAACCGATTTATTCTCGTGTCCTAATTGGCTAAAACAGGTCACGTGCAGAAACCGCGGGAAGCGTGTGCAAAGGCGGGAAAAGTTGCATGGCAAGCCGAACTGATGAAGTCCGACGAAAATAATAAAAAAATAACCTCAGTATCTACTCTTGGATTCCCCTCTCGCTGTTTGCAGTCTCTCCAGTTCACGTTGTTCAAATTGCGGAATATAAACAGCAGTTATTTTGCCGACGCTTATAATGTATTTAAGTCTGTTCCTTGACCAGCTTGTGTTTAATTTGCACAACCTACGCTGGAGTATCTTTTAACTCTCGTTTTATCATTTGGCCGAATATTATTACATCCCATTCCTCAGGCCAATCAAAGGATAAACTCCTTTAAATTCATAACAATACTGTAATTAGCTTGGCTAATTCCTTCTATTTTTGTCTCTGGGAAGCTAATTTTCACGAACAGATGACATGGATAATTTATCTGGAATGTTCTCCTCTGTGATGTCCATGCTGTACACCCAAGCAAAAATCTCAGTTATTGTATTTTCCTCAGGATCAACTGAAACTCTGGAATCGCTCAGAAAACTCTCATCTAGGTTTCCACTGCTAAGAAGATTAATTTCGCCGTGTTGATGTCTTGCTGAGGCAAAAGGCATTAAAATTTCCGACGGGAAGTTCTTCGTGATTTCAGTGACGTAAATTGGTTGCAATGCATCCCTTGCTGTTGGAATACAAATTTCTTCATCGCTTCTTAAATGTTTGGCATCTCTTGAGAAAAATCTCCGTCCTGGCAGAAAACACTTACATCTTCTCTGTCCTCGCGATTGGAAGCTAAAACAGAAAGATTTCTTGTCGCATGTTCTCAGCTTAATATTCCTACACATCCCGCGGGCTACCAGCTTGCAGAAGAATTTGACGATTCCTGTTCATGAGATAGAAATATAAAAAATAGTCAGCTGCAACACATTTTTTAAAGTCAATCACAGCTGTGTGGGCCTGTTGTAGCTACTTTACAGGCAAATGATTGGGCAAGAGAATGAAATTTGTTGATGAGTTTCAAATGCATTTTTCTATTTTTAATCTTGATACACATTTGTTTTGGAATGGAAACATTGAGCAATTCTGGTATCTCTCACGCATCTACCACGTTAAGAAACCGCGGAGAAACCTGCTTTTAGCTTGCGAAAAAATTTTGTCAGTTTACTTTTGCGTTTAAAGTCAACACTGATAAAAACGACAGATTGTTTTTTAGTGTGACGTTTACTGTCTAGAGGACGAATGTCAAGGCATGGATACATTCAAATGAAATTAAATAAAAATCAAACAAATCATTTTACAAAGTACTGACCCATTTTCCGAAGTCTGCTCTCCTTCATGTAGCACACAGTTGAGCAAAAAGCTTGCTAAACGTAAATAACGCTTCTTGCACTCGATATTTAGAAGCTTTCTTTTGGATAACTATCGGGCATTTGTTCGTTTCACGATGTCAGTTGAAATCTAAAAGCGAGGAAACATCACTCTACTTTAGAACTGCTTTACGTGGACCGGCTAAATGTAAAAATTACGAATAAAACTTGCCTCGGATTATGCATGACTGCACCGCTAAAAAATAACAGCCAATGAAGTTGTACAATTTTTTATCCTTGGCCTTAACATTATTGACCGCAAACCTCATCGAGTATCTACCGGCCCTCATCTTTGCATCATTGACGTCATCACAGCCAGGCTAAGAACACGTATCAAGAATATACTTTACTATTGCAGTTGAGTATTCACGTCCCTTTAAAAAAATAAAAAAACAAAAACAAAAAACATAGCGTTGTCTCGCGCGTAACAGGCAACAAGAAATCAATGTTTACATTTCAGAAGTTTAGACCAGGTTAGGAGATCGAAGTTTAATTCGCTGTCAGATACATAGGAGCTATTTTAAGATTAATTTTCAGACATTTTTTCATTAACTATTAATGAAAAAAGATCAAAATCAAGAAGATTATAAAAAAAGTTCATTTTCACTTACTATCGTTCCAAAACGAAAAAAGTTGGTAGGATGTTTATTCGACTGTCTCAAATTTTTTCAAAAATCTTGCTCATTGACTGTCACAGGACTACGTTTATCCTCCTTGTCTTTATAATTGTGAGTTGTGTTTTGAAGGAATTTTGGCGTGTGTACAGTCGAGTGACTTTTTCTGATTCACGTCGATAAAATCTGCTTTCATACGTTTATTTACAGTGTTGACTATGCCATGTATTGATATCAGGAACCTTATGTTTGTTATTAGATACTTCCTTTTTCGAAATCATGTCGTAACGGTTGTCGCCGTAGTAATTTCGTAGCTGTTATTTAAGGTCGTCACGCAATGCTTACCTTTCAAATTATTTAAAGAAAAGCTGCGAAGACTGACTGCTGAAATGTGCCTAAAGGGACTATGTCACGGATTTTAACTGATTTTTGAACTGATTTTTGAACATTTTTGAACATTTATATTTGTGTCGCAAGAAACCTAAAAAAATAATCCATTTTTATTAAGAATTGCTATATTAGAGCACTGAAACTGTTAACGAGCATCTTTGGCTGCGGATGGCTCGGATCGAAATGGATTGCAATTTAAAAACGTTAGGCAAACGTTTTTAAACTGTTTCCGTGCGTCTTAAAAATATCGATATTTATAGCCATAGCTTGATTTCTATCCGCAAATTAAGGTTAAATATTCCTTTAGATGTTCAAACATAATGTTTATTTAGGGTTAAGTTGCCTACGTCTAATTTCATAACATGATTTTAGACCAAAAATCTGCAAAATCCCAGTGACATAGTCCTTTTAAACTGTACAATGATATATTCTTGAAAGTAAGTTTCAAAAACTTCACCTTTATTTGCTATCTTGATTTTAGCATCGGCTTTTCATGAAGTCAATAAGCTAATTCCTCGATTCCAATTTCATTGTATTCTTTGCAAAACCCACTGACACTTCTTTACAGGAATAAACAGTTCTATTATGTTCTCTTAAACTACAAAACTTCAAAAGTAAAATTAAACTCTTAAATTAAGTTCCTGGAGGAATAAGGCTGTATTTTACTGTCCCGGTAATTTCATCATCAGTGAAGTGATATCAGTCGCTGTTCAACCAAGCAATTACTGGATATTTCTCATTAGTGATGCTTGAATCTCAGTCAGCTGTATTCCAAGGTTCTGCGTCTTGGGGACCGATCATCGTTTCGTCTTGGAGAGAGACGCGATTTTCTTTCTGATCAATTCTCAGCTATCTCGCCATCTTAGATTATCGTAACACTGCTACGTAATTTTTAGAAAGCACAGTCCGTTCTTTGTAGTCTTCACTGCTTCCTTTAATTCGGGTTTATTTGATTGGATTTGTCTTTGAAGTCTGAAATTGAAAATTGCACTCGTTAAAAAGTTTACCCTGTGGTTACAAAAGTTTAGCCTAGTGAAGAAATAATTCAACATGACACGAGCGTGGGCATGACACGAGCGTGACACGAGCGTAAATGGCCAAGCTCACAACGAGTCTCTCGTAGCTCAGTTGGTTAGAGCGCCCAACCGGTGTCTGGGAGGCCATGGGTTCGATTCCCGTCGGGGTCTCAGATTTTTTCTTTGTCCCACGCTCGTGTCATGTTGAATTATTTCTTCACTATTTATCACCGAGCTTGAAATTTACCATCTTTATTATTTACTACAAAAGTTTAGCCTGTTCCAGCCGTTCGGTTGACCTCCCCTTATTTTTTGCTCATTGCTTTCGCGTTGCCTTCTAACAAGCCGTACGCCTAAATCGTAGAAATGACTTGCTGTGATGAAACTCAACCCTTGCTCAACCTATCATTAGCAAATTCTCAGAACTCGCACTATAAAAAGTGTATGGAAGTAAGTAAGGAGAATTTAATATCACTTACCTTTTCACGAGCGACAAATCACTACAACCGAGTATCACCAGCAGTAGACTTTGGCTTGGCACTGCATCGTGGATTTGTTTGATTCTGGCGTCCACTGACCGAAGCACGTCCTTTTGAAAAACGTTTACTGTTTAAAGCTCATTTTTAGTGGGAAGTGGACAAAATACCGTCAATCCTTTTGCGATTTTTATGTATTAATCCACTTAATATATTAGTTTGATCATTTGTTTAAATAAAATTGTATTTGTTTTGACTAAAACAAATACTTTAAAATAAACTGGCGGGAATTTTAGCTAAAACTACACTGGGTGCCATTTTTTTGTTTCTGTATTTACGGCGTAGCCACTATCAAAAACCCTCTGGCACCCAGGGAAAGCTAACACATACCGTGAAAGTTCGCTGTTGCTCCTCTTTTGGGCTAGACTGTCCCTCTAAACACAGAAAGTTAAAAAAAGGTCAATGAATAACGATCAATAACGAAAAAAAAAAACCCAGAAACCACTTAGAACGACTGATGTTGATATCGTAAGCATGGATAAGTGTTTTAGCAAATTATCTGATGTAGTCTTGGATGAAGACAATTGGTAATTCCAACGCTGCTAACCTCTAAAGAACATTTCAGCTTCATGAAGATGAGTCCACACAATATCTGAAGAATCCATTTGTTTTACCGCACGAGAAACAACCTGCAAGTAAATAATGAAAAAAAAAAAGATCTCTGTTTAGGCGTTTTATTATAGGAGGGTGGCACTGCAGATGTCATTACTAGTTACTATTGTTAATGAGCATCTCCTACCTCTTCATCTGAAGTGCAGGCGATTACATGAGTCGCACCGCTGCCAAATTTTCTTACTACACCTGGGTAATCCAGCATGGAGGCTAGAAAAAGAACAAATATCAAAACATTTCATTCTTGTAGACATCTATGTGACTTCTGTTGTTAGAAATTGACCATGGTATAAAAGTGCTCTTACGTAGGTCAAGGAAAAATTCACTTACTACAATTTCTTTGTGTGCATTGTAGTGACTTATTAATTTATCACTAGTTTCGGGATAAAGTTTTCGAGTTTATTTTACTTCTGACAAAAGAGTTTGCTGCTCTCCCAAACCAGCGGAACTTTGTTACAGCTATTTCCAAACCCTCCCTCAAAACCACGACCTCCTACCATCAAAAATCACAAATAATTACCTGTTTTCCCAATGCGCTCGGTTCTCTCAAAAAATCTGCATATAAGAAAATAATTCGTGCTTAAACGTAAGACATAAACGTTTTTCGTAAGCTTGTAAATTTTAATTCGTACCGATTAATTCCATTGCTAAAACTGCTGTGCTCTTATTATTTTTTATTATTATTCGTACCCTTCCTTATCCAGAACGGTTTTTCCAAAGCTAGGACCTGAAAAAAGTAAAAGGAATATACAGCTGAGTGAAAACCAAAAACAAATAACAGCAACTAAAAAAATTCTAACAACTTGAACGAGTTGAAATCTTGAAGTAAAACATACCATTTTTAATTTTCAGCTGAACCAATTCCATGCACGCTTTTGCATCTTCGATTGAGCAATGACCATTGGCACCATTTTGAATCTTTCTCCTGTAAAGCAATAAGAATATCCTTTATTATAACTCACAAAATGTAAGCAGAAGAACTTATAACAATTGCCAGAAACAAACTGTTAGGTTTCCTGACCACAGAATGAACTATAAGCTGAAGTGAAAGGTTCTTTAGAAAAAAGAATATTTTAAAGTTTTGAACTCACTTTAAATGCTTATTGGCAAGACTCCGTAATGAAGATTTAAACAACGTTCCTTTGTTATCTCCATAGATAACAGATGTATCAATCACTCTGCTGTGATGCAGCTGAAATTATCAGTAAAAATCACAGAATTAAAAAATAACATGTTATTATGTAACAAAAAAGTAAAAATACAATGTAACAAAAAAATCTTAGAAGATCGTACAGGTAGCAACGAAATAATTTTAATTACTTGGAAACTGGTGCTCCCAATGGGTTTATGTTAAACTGAACAAAGATGTTGTATTGTGCACTTTACAATGTGTATGAAACTGATACATATAAACCCACCTTAAGGGCTCTAAGATCAAATTCTAGTGAATGGCCCAAAAGAATGGCATCTGCAGGAAGGATATCAACCAAACGTTTCTGGACATCAGCCAATGTTGTAGTTACATCATCGAGCATTTCAGCTGTAATTCCACTAAATCTAGAAAATAAATACAGAAAACAAAAGGAGAACATGTCAATAAAACAAAGACACGTACGCTGATAAAGGTCAACCCCTCTACGAACCTTTCTCCCAGGTTGCCTTAACAGTTCGTTAGTCCCATTTATACTTCTAAGACTATTTCAAAGTGCCTTGCTAATCAGAACACAACAAAATGACCCTCAGCTCGCTAGTACTCAATTTGTGGCTACTGGATTTGGAAATCAATTCACTGAATTCCCGATCCATTAATCTAAATCTATTTGGAGCATTTCTACTTTTCTTACTCACTCTGTTTTGTAATCCAGTATTGGCCTTGGTGGTTTGACAAGTGTGTCAAAAACCACGTTAAGCGATTCATCAACCAATGATATTCTTGTTAGTTCTTTTCCCACTGATGTATGGCACTAACAAATACAAAATCAACATCTTAATAATCACTTCTGTAACCTACTTAAAACGAAATGGAAGAAAAAACTGTTCATTTATACTGTAATTTAGATGTTTTGTGTAATCTTACCATCTCACAATCAACAGCATACATTGGTGACTCAGAAGATTTTGCAGATTTTTTAAATGGTTTTGTTGTCATAAAGCCTAGAGACAAGAAAACTGGGAGTAAATTTTATAAACCAGAATAACAGAATAATTAAGTTTATGTACATGCATATCTTACCAAACAGGTCTTTGAAACATTAATAACATATTAATTAAAATAATAAATTGATTAAAAATAATTTTGACTTTAATGAAAATGCATTTGAGTATTGAAAAAAGTATTGTGAACTTAAATGTACTAATGCTAGAAGACCATAACATGGGTCGGATTAAAATATGATACTCAAGTAAAACTGTTACTCAAACATTTTCTTTTCCAACATTGACACATGAAAATAGTCTGCACGTAAATGCTGCTTTTCTTAACAATAATGTCTATTGTGAAAGATGAAATATTAAGCATGTCGCAAGCGTAGGACAAAGAAAAAATTCTGAGTCCTTCGATGGGAACCAAACCCATGGCCTCCCAAACACTGGGCAGGCACTCTATCCACTGAGCTACGGAGAAACTCATGGTGAGCAAGGCCATTTTTCTAGGTTCATATGTGACTTGCGCCCTGCATACTGCTAGGATGAGAAGTGTTGATAGCATCATGTATGGTGATAAATTTTCACATTTAATTTACCGAGCTTAACAATTACCATCTTTCATTATTTATCAATAATGTATATTTTTCACCAAGAAAAGAAAATTCAGAAAACAAAAAAATACACATGATTTTGTACATGTCTTAGTTTATGATGTTCACTAGACATACCCTCATACTCTGTTTTCACCAGTATCTTTGTTGACATCAGTCGGCAAAGGAAAGTCATTCTCAAACATTTCATCAGGTGTTAATATGTAATCCTCTCTGTCATGTTTAGCCTCTGTTTGAACAAAAACAAGAAAATTAAAAAAGAGCAGACATTGATTCCTTAAAAAATCAACATCCCTGATGACGACCATTAATAATAATTTTACTTTGTATATGCAGTATGATATAGGGATTATAAGAAAGACATAAAATTATAATGAAGTGAATTGTTGCATTTTAATCATGAAAAGAATATCTTTAATTATTAGATTCTTATAAATGACAACTGAAAGGGCATAAAACATAAAACAACATAAAACTTAGATACATGAGATGTTTCTTTGGCATTTATGTGTCAACCTTCCAGCCTTAATCGATCGTTATCTTGCTAATGCGTAACAAGGTTAACAGATGCATACTCTTAGAAACTTGCAACTCATTTGTCCGCTGCTTTATCTCTTTTTTTGTCAGGTCAACAAATAGTAAACTCTCATGAGGGAGTTTGACACTTAAATCTGTTCCTGAGGCTTTAGTGTGTACACACTGCAAGGCAAAAGAAAAGTGTGGGTTTAAAATATAATTTCTAAGCCAGGTGGGTTTGTTATTTCATTGTCTTGTCACCAAAGAAGGAACTGGTTAGAGAAAATTCAAACCACCAAACAAATTATGATAGACAATTGGGTCTGTACTGGCAGTACAAACACTGTACATACATGGAGCAGTTTTTTCTCATGTTTTTACAATGTACGTGTATGGCATAACTCAATGGGGAAAATGACCAATTATAACATCTCCTCTACATATTAACTATGATTAGAAGTATAAAAATTAAGTAAATGTATCTTGTTTTGACTAAGAAAATAAAGTAAATATTGTTAGTTATTAATAGTAATATTAATTAATAAATTAATTATCTTTTACTAGATGTAGAAATAAAGTAATTATCATTTCAAGTCAAGCACATAAGAAGAAGGCCATACTGTAGAATATGGCCTGTAAAGTTGTCTCATCATAGTTACCTGTTCAAAAAGATTATTGCACTGGCGGAAACACTGTTGATTTTCTACATACTCTGTAGCTCCCACACCACTGACAAGAACAACAACGACCTTTTGGATTTTACCAGCACATGCAATGTTACACCACTTGGGATGTGGGCAATGACCATCAACATCTTGTAAAGATGCAAATACTATCAGATCTTTAACGTTTGAAATCTTTAGTGGAGAGGTGGCATGTCCTTCTTCAACTCTAAACAGATGCTGTGAATAAGGCGTGACATTTGACTGTAGAAAAAAAAATTATATACATCTTAAAAATTACAATCTAATACTTTACAAAGTTGCCTTAATTTATTTGTAGGAGTGGGAATACTTAGCCTGAATTTCAGACATCCCTCTGTGATCGCCTACTCCCCAGAAGGGACGTCTGAACACATCTGGCCCTAATACAGCTACATGTATAACTCAACTGAAGGCGACATTTGCAAACCTTTCTGTCCTTGTTTCTTGACTTCTTGCCACTCTTCTTTTTCTTGCTCTTTCTTGGCTTCACTGTTATTTAACAGACAATAATTATTATTAATAACAATTAATTCTTTATTTATTATTTTTAATTTATGTCAAGTTATTATTTTATTAAGTAAAGGGCAGTGATTAAAAATAAATTACTACAAATACATTACAAAAGTATGTAATGTAAGCCCAATTGCAAAATGTATTGGAAAAGTGTATTAATTTTAATTAAAAAAATAATATCATGGAGCAAAGATCTGTGTTTTTAAATGATTTTTTATTGCCAGAAAGAACGTTAATTACGTGTGGCATAGAGCCAAGACCACTATTTGCATTGCCCAGGGGGGTACTCCGGCTTGTAAATGATGGGGATGATCGAATGGAGGCAAAATTCAGGACCCAAAAAAATCCCTAAGTCTTCCGACATTACCCAAAAAAATCCCTGAACCAAAAATAACCCCCCCAAAAAATCCCTTGTCAAATTACCCCTAAATTGCCAGGAGGTGCAATAAAATAACACAAAGAACGCTTGTTTTGTTTATTCATCATACCATAAATACGCCAAGGCCGCGCCAAGGCACATTTATTTAGTTCATTTTTAATACCCAAAAAATCCCCTATCTAAATCAAGATACCCCAAAAAATACTTGCCAAATTTTCCAACCCCAAAAAATCCCGGAATCGAAAATTTCAAACCCCAAAAAATCCTTTGATCATCCCCGTCATTAACAAGCCGGAGTACCCCCCCTGGGGAACATTGTATATCAAGTTGTGTAGTGTATTTTTAATTTTTACCAGTAGAAAGTATTCCATCACTTGTAATCATTTTTCTTTTTCTTGATTTTTCTGAAATCTTTAATTAAAAATAAAAACACATTTCAATAGCATTGTATTATCAGCTGATTGTGACTGCAATGGTATATGTATTTAGCTGCACATACATACTGCTTTGCTGGGAAGAATTTAAAAGGATAAAGCAAGTTGATAATTTCCCCAAGTAGGGGGTAATTGAGAACGGGTCCCCCAGGGATTTTCCCCAGGGGCAATGGGAGCTTCTTAGATCATAGTTAGGCCTTTATGCTTAGAGGTAATTGCAACCTGTATACAATATTTCAACCGGATGCTCTTATGAAGAAAACTTTATAGAGGCAAAGTAGTGAAAGTACTAGCCCTGTGATGTACATTTTCCTTTGAGCTTCACGGCAAGGATTCCAGGTATCCCCCGGTTTAAGAATTCACCAAGATATACCCGTGGTCGGTTTGGGTGCCGGCGATATGTGCAACAAAAACAAGAAACTCAGCTGTCTTCACCGTGCAGTCGTGCACGTGTACACTATAAACATCTTCAAAAATATAACAATAACTTATTATCAATTTTTTCAAGTTATCTGTTTACATTAACTGTAGGTTTTCCGGATCATGTGTACTTACGGCACCCCCGATCGAGTGTCGATCGACACTAGCGATCGACACCTCGATCGACTCGCGATCGACCCGCGATCGACATGGCGATCGACACTCGATCTACATGTCGACCGATACTAGATCGACACTCGACCAACAACGGGCGATAGTCGGTCGAGTGTCGACCGACTCATGTGTCGGGCGATAGTATCCTCCTTGTCGGTCGACACTCGGCCGATACTCGGTCGATACTCTATCGACGCTCTGCTGACACACGGTCGAGTGTCGATCGATATCCATACATCGTCATAACGGTCGCCACGCAGTCGAAAAGCTCATACCGTAAAATTCCGGTTATAAGCCCTGCGCTTATACAAGGAGTTTTGGGTGGGCTTATAAGCGGAGGGGCTTATATCCGGGAGGGCTTGCAAACATGACCAGACAAGAAACCCACTAAATGCATTAAATTGTTTTTTTTTTTTGTCTGTAGACTAACCTGACCTAACCTGCGATCAGGCGTTCTTATTTCTTTTTCGAATCAGTAGTAGGGAGGGAGGGCACGATTTCAGGTTATCTGCAGACACTCTAACCCGAGAAGCGAAGCTTCGAGCGATAATATTATAGTTTTAAGAACATCAAATTTCCAAGGGGCAACTATCAGACCGATAGTTCCGAGACAGAAACACTCTATTGTCTTTACTGTTCTCCACTAAATTTTCTTCCGCGCGCACATAAAAAAACCTAGAAAACAATCGCAAAAACATAGAAACTGGGCGGGAGAAGGCTGGGCGATGAAACGAGCGGTCCGCGCTTTGTGCAATGTGTGATGCGGAGTAGGACTGGCACGAGCGCTCTTTCCGCTCTTCCGGTGCGAATTCTTGAAGGGAGAAGTTGTTTTTGGACAAACCGGAAATCGGTTTTTCTCTTCGAGCTTGCGAGTCGCGAGTTTTACCTGACATGTTCACAACACTTGATATTCAATTAAAAACAAATAAAGTTTACGGCCGTAAATGTTGCATAGTTTTATTTTTGTTTAAATTCAATTTAACAGGTGTTAAGTAAGACTGCACTTGATGCGTGTTGTGCAGTTTGAACACGACCAATTGGCTTTCGCGGTCTCGTGTAAAAAAGCACATCAAAACACATCTCTAGTTTTTAGATATATTTGAGACTAATACATATTTAAGAACATACTAAAACGTTAGCTGGAGATATTTGGAGATACCAGAGATATTCAGCAAAGTTGCAAAGCACTTTTTCTTAATCAATGTTAATGACGATTTCGTTTACGGCTTTTGATTTCTCGAAACTTCTTTCTTTTTCATTATGTCGTTCCGAAAATTCTCTTAGGTTAAATAAACATCATCGATGTCGGTAAACTTTAACTGTTGGTGAAAACTGTTGTTAAGTCTAAGCACAAAAGATCGCAGGATCTCAATTAAGATTTGTTGACAATCAAAATCGCACTCGGAAAAAAAATTCAAGAACCTTAGCGCGCGCTGGATTGCGTGTATGTACGCGTCATATGTGAAAAAAATTTTCCTTTCAAGCACGTCTTCAAACTCGCTTAATAAGACGAAACAATAAGAAACCATCGAAAAACCTACCGGACTTAATTTAAAAAAAGTTGACAACTCTTTTAAGAATTAGTCAGATTAACTCGAATCTAAGGAAACAGCTTTTTGCATAAGCAAGAAGCCCAAAAGCTTACGCGTACAATTAGCGCGTGCATGTCGAGTTTGAAATATTGCTTTTAGCCCTGAAAAATTCACCTTTTTCTTTCGGTTTGAGCAAAAACAATGTGCTAAAAAGGTGCTGACGAATATAGATAGAGACGGAGCCTAGATTTTGCTGGATTTTTGACTATGCTGCGATAGAGCGGAAATATGAGCGGAAACTGCGAGTTTCAATCGAACCCAGTCTACTGCATCACAGCCTTTCACTCGGTCCCGCTCGTTTCATCGCCCAGCCTTCTCCCGTCCTGATAAAAACAATCGCGCTAGCGTTGCTCTTTTAAGGGTGAATTTTTTGGGCTCGTAGTCTAATTGTTAAATAGAATAACTGATGAACAACGTTAAAATGAAAATTGCTGCTGTTAAAAAAAAATACTTTCAACGTATAAGACATAGGCGGTACCCCCCCCCCCCCCCCCCCGCGTAATCAATCGAACCAAACATAACGAAAAACTAATCAAACTCAATCGAAGTCTAGTCGATGTTATTCTGGCGATTACAATTAATCATTTTATTAAAACAATTTGAAACTCAGGCTGATTAAAAAAAAATCTGACGAAAGCAACAGAGACTTTTCGAAAATTTAACTTCTTATAAGTTTTTACAACATCATTTTAACTTTTAGATTTTTTTTTTATCAGTTTCAAATCGTTTTTAGTAACACGAATTATAGTCGCACATGTAATCGAACTCCAACATCGCCTGGGTACTCTCGTTTATAATGCCAAGACCACACATAACTTTAGAAACCTGTTGAAACCGGTTTCAATGTCCGGCTTAGTCAATCGAACGATAAATGTTTCGATCAAATGAGGTTTGATTAACGTGTGTTTGTAACTATTAAAGGCATTTTTAAATCTTATTTTCAGCGCTAGTAAATTTTCGTCCAGTAAAAGAAGTTGACTTTTCAGACACGTCCATGCATTCTAAAGTTTCTAATTGATCAATTAGTAATAGTCTAACGCCTATTTAGTATAGACCTATTCAATTTTCTGTGATTCTTGGTATATTTTAAATCGGAATGTAGTCAGCGTTATTTTCAAAGAGGATTCTGCTCAGCAATATCTTGCAAAAGACGTTGAAAACATCCATCTGGGTGAGGATCGCCATACCATCTCCTCCACATAAATTCATGCAGGTATTCTATCAGAAAGTTCGGGTTTGTATTTCCCTTCATTTTCTTGAACTTTTCCTTCGCTGTGGACCAATTGCTTTCAGCGTGTTGTGTATGTACCCCAGTGACCGGGTCAACAAAATGCAGAGAATGATTGACTGTTCGGTTCTTGAACGACAATTCTGTCGCTGGTGAGTTGAAAATCGTTTCGTGTCAAACCAAACAACTGATGTTTATCTTACCCATGCGACATTGTTTGACAATAACAATTACGGTATAGTCAAACGATATTATTGAAAAATCAAAGATCTCTTCGAGATATCGACTTTTTTTGCATGAAGTTAGTATGAGTAGAAGGTTTATCCTGGGCATTGTTGTTCGAACATATCATGGAAGAATTCAAACGTCTTTCAGTTCAAGCATTTTTTTATTTTCGCGGAGTAAATGCTGTACTTGTCAGTCGCGACGGCTGGGTGCTTTGCGACTCATATACTTTGGCTTGGTTAAAAAAGGTAAACTTTGACGTTTGCCTTTAACATGTTTAATCGAAATAGTTGTTTCCTTTCGAGTTAGAAAGATTTCTACTCGGCTTAATGCAGAAAAATAACGCCTGATCGCAGGTTAGGTTACGCACGACAGAGTTACCTTTTGTCTCGTCACGCAATCTTAACCCCACATTGAGAAGTTAATTTTCGTTTGGATATTACCAAAAGCCGCTTCTCCTCGTTATTCTTTACCTTACGGCTACACATCCCATTTCTAACGACTACATTTCCAGCAAAACAGTTGCTGTTTATTTTTCTAATGGCGATGCATAAACTTCTGAACGGAAGAAACGTTTAACGTTTACTGCTTCCACCGGAAGTAATTTCACAACAGGCTACAAAACCGACACTTAAAAGAAGACCACCAGCTGCAAGTCTACAATGTACAAGACCAGTTTTCTGTTTTAAAGAAATGCCGCACGAAGTTGGACTGTTTAATTTACGAAATGCTCTTTATTAGAAACATAAAGCCGAAACTTAACACGCAATCAGATTCTGTGCATGCTAAACTGTTTATTTAAAATCTTAATATGCTAATATATTATCACACCCTAGATCACTATATAAGCCTGAACTCCGTATTATAGTTTTAACTTGATAATGATGACATGGCGTCATCGAAACGTCGTTCTATTTTCCTATCGCTTATTTTTCTTCTCAAATGTTTCACAAAACATTTTGTTATTCGAAAGCTACAAAAACACTTATAAATATCACTTAACACATAATGACGTCACAGAATTTGACCCCCGGTGTGAGTCAAAATTCGGACAAACAAACCGCTCTGTAAGAGCAATGTATGGTTGGCGGGCACTTTGGAGGCATATTTAGCGATTGTTTCACAAAACCATGGCCAAATTGGCTCGGACTTCGGAAAGCCTTACCTGTGCAACGTAGAAAGCTCAAACCGTGGTTTGAAACAAAAGGTTTGTCAAACAGAGCGATTATTCAATAAATGTGTAAAATGTTTTACTCTCAGTTATTGAATGGATTATAAATGCCCGATTTGCTGCCGGGATTTGCTGAAAGAAAACATTTATTTTTATGAGAAATGCAAAACGTTTACGCTGTTCTTAGTGGCACATTTTGCAACACAACAGAGCTAACCTCAGATTTATGCCACCACAAAATTGCACAAAGAAACGCTCGTCCGATCGGTCCCCTTGCCTGACCCGAATATTTAAAGAGGTCAATTTCGTTACACAATTGTCGCGGCAAATACTATTTAATATACACTGTTCGAGCTCGGCAGCTGTAGCTGCAGTCTGTAATAGTAATGGGGATAAATAATAGCTTTATCTAAATCAAACCCGCCGTCAATTCCATTAGAAAGGCGATTGAATAGCATAATATTTTCGCCCTCTATCTATCATGTGTTCGTGTTGTAAAATAAAGGTTGAAAAGGTTTAAGTTCACTTTTACCGCGTAGATTCAAAGCCAAAGGAAAAATGAAGTAATGTTTAAAGCGCGAGCACAAGAGATACTGTATTCAAAGTGTATTGTAGGTTATCATGTTTAAAATAAAAGTTTAAAAGGTTCTAGTTCACTTTATACCGCGTAAATTTGTAAAATAATTAGAAAAATCATCAAATCGGAAAAATAGGTAGAATCGCGTAGAACTCGGAGAATCGGAAAAATCGGAGAATAGCAATCGGAAGAAATGTATAATCGGAAAAATCGGAGAATCGTGTAGAACTAGGAGAATCGGAAAAATCGGAGAATAGCAATCGGAAGAATCGTATAATCGGAAAAATCGGAGAATCGTGTAGAACTAGGAGAATCGGAAAAATCGGAGAATAGCAATCGAAAGAATCGTATAATCGGAAAAATCGGAGAATCGTGTAGAACCGCCCACCGGTTAGCTCAGTGGTAGAGCGCCGGACTGTTGTGCGGGAGGTCTCGGGTTCGACTCCCAGACCGGACCAACACTCAGGGTCTTAAAATAACTGAGGAGAATGTGCTGCCTTTGTAATTACATCTGCAAATGGTTAGACATTCTAGTCTTCTCGGATAAGGACGATAAACCGTAGGCCCCGTCTCCTGCATCTTCAGTGTTATAATCAGCAGGGGACGTTAAAGAACCCACACACTCATCGCAAAGAGTAGGGCATGAAGTTCCCGGTGTTGTGGTCTGTTCTATTCCATGGGTTGGTGGTGGGGTGAGATCATACACATGGACGGATAGCGGCAGCCATAGGCGCCTTATATATGCTGATGTCCGATCTCATCCCTTAATTCTGTAAATTGTAAATAGTTACTGAAAAGCCCTGTTGGGAGCTGACTATTAAAGTTTACATATTTACAACTAGGAGAATCGGAAAAATCGGAGAACAGCAATCGGAAGAATCGTATAATCGGAAAAATCGGAGAATCGGAAAAATAGGAGAAATCGGAAAATCGCAAAATAACAATCGGAAGAATCGTGTTGAACACGGAGAATAAGAATAATCGGAGAATCGGAAGAATTGTACGTCACAATTCATATTTTACTATTCTCCGATTTAGCCATAATCGCACTCTTCTGAAACAGATCGGATGGCCGGCGATCAGTGCCGTCAAATTCGGGAAGAATTCTGAACTTCTTGCAACCGACGATCTTTCCGGTGCCTAAATGAAGCAAACATACAAGTGCTATCCTTCGCAATTATATAATTCGATAGTAATTCGCTATCCGCCGCTTAAATTTCTCGGCAGCCTGAATAATTTTGCAGTGGAAATCAAGGTGTCATTACTGGATCTTCGACTAATAAATTCAATTTTGGGCCATTTTTTGGATACCTTCAATCTGTTTTTCACTTACTAAAGCAAAAATGTTTGAAATCTATCATTTTTCGAGCCTTTCGAGAATCTCGGCCTCAAATTGTGCCTTTCTCGCCCTTTTTTTTCTTGTCAAGAATGCGTCCCCTCCATACAAAGCCTTTGCTAGACTTTCTCAAAGTCCTTCTACGCGCTGCGCTTTGCTAGATGATGTTGCAATTCTAAATTGTGCAACTCAGCAGAAATAATCAATTGTCACGAAATGAGTTCCCTTTGGTTAACTATTAGCAACGTTTTAGTGTGTTCGTGCGGGTAATGTTTGACCTCCTGACCTCTTTCAGTGCTTTGGCTAAATTAAAGGCACGGCGCCGCACAGTAAAATCTTTAGAAAAGTAGTCACTTGAGAAACACACAAGTCGTGTTTGCGTTAGTCACGGAGTGAACGTGACATGAATTTTCTTTACCACGTCATCTTTTGCTTTTTAAAACCACATGCCTAGCCGGAAAAATGCCTGCTTACGCATGCAAATATTTATTTTGTTCCGAATGTTCAATAAAATAACCCAAACCAGTTCATTTAAAAGAAAGCCAAATCACGCCAAAATAAAGAGTAGACTATAAAGGCTATCCCATTGTGTTTCTCCGTTTAGCGTCTTCCGACAAGCTTTTGGTAATTCCCCTGGCGCGATGACGTGTATCCCGTGCTTTGACACATTCTTGCTGAGCTTGCAACTTACGTTTCGATAACGTTTCGATTCTCAAAATACCGTAAACTCAAAACAAAAATTGGGATATCCAGAAAATAAGTCGTTGTTTTGCAATATTTAACACGTTCCGGGTAAATTGTACGACTTGTACTCGCTCCGAGCCAAACGCTTGAGTAACACAACAATAGCAGAGTATTCAAACTGAAAATAGGTGAATGATTATTTATAGCTACAAGCGAGAGATCGCGTGACATGGGTCTGACGTAGTGGTAGTTTTAAATAGCTTGGACATGTCCAAGCGGTCTTTGTTTTCGCTATGTGATTTTAGGTTAAATTAATATTAGCGCCTAAGGACTTGTATTAGTAAAAATTGCGTTCTTATAATCGTTTTAAACTTCGCTGCCTTCGAGCGAGTTATGTGACGTAAGATTTGGGCTACTCACGTTTTTGATTCTTATATAAATTTGACAAGTCACGTTTTTTCTACAAGAACGGAAGTGCTGAAGCCAACTATAGAGTGACACTTTACAAGTCACGCGCTTTGATCACCCACAGCGGAAAGTATTCCCTTGAGAAATTAAAACAGTCCCTTGAGAGTTAACAAGAATGCAATCCCTTCCGGTTCAGATTTTAGCCCATGTAAACGCTATTCTACTTCTTTTTGCTTGTAAACAAGCAAAAAAAGTCGAAAAAAAAAGGGAAAAAAAAGTGACTCGAAGTTGACTCGTGACTCGAAGTTGACTCGGGCTCGAACTTGACTCGTGCTACGATCAAACTCTTTTTTCTCAGTCGGTAAACTCGCTATGTTGTGCTTGCCTTTTGTTAACGTGGCGCGATTAATGAAAAAGCACTGGACAAAATTACGCGTCACGCAAAATTGCCGCGAACCGGCCGCGAACAAGTCAGAGTTGTTTTTTGATTGACAGTTGATTGTGAAGTGTAGTCGAGCACGTGGTGTGAAAGACTTGTGAATTGAGATGTGATTTTCCTCGGTTGATAAACTCGCTATGTTGTCAGTGTCATTATAAAACGAATTCCTCGAGAATAACCGTTGCTGGAATCATTCGCTTTGCCGTTGTTTTATCTGTGATATAATTTCTCAAACAAGCAAAAAAAGTCGAAAAAAAAAGGGAAAAAAAAGTGACTCGAAGTTGACTCGTGACTCGAAGTTGACTCGGGCTCGAACTTGACTCGTGCTACGATCAAACTCTTTTTTCTCAGTCGGTAAACTCGCTATGTTGTGCTTGCCTTTTGTTAACGTGGCGCGATTAATGAAAAAGCACTGGACAAAATTACGCGTCACGCAAAATTGCCGCGAACCGGCCGCGAACAAGTCAGAGTTGTTTTTTGATTGACAGTTGATTGTGAAGTGTAGTCGAGCACGTGGTGTGAAAGACTTGTGAATTGAGATGTGATTTTCCTCGGTTGATAAACTCGCTATGTTGTCAGTGTCATTATAAAACGAATTCCTCGAGAATAACCGTTGCTGGAATCATTCGCTTTGCCGTTGTTTTATCTGTGATATAATTTCTCAAAAGCAACACCTATAAAACAACGTCTACAAATTGTAATATTTGCAAACTTCCATGTGACTGAAGCGTAGATCTTATGTGACAAACTGTTGAGAGATTGACTCATTTTTCGCATTCTTATCGTTCTTGGAGAAGAGATTTTTCTCTTCCGGTGTTACGACAAACTATCGTGATTGACACATTTTTTGCGTTTTGCGTTTTGTTCTTAGTGGAAGAACAAAATTTTCAACTTCCGGTTTGCAGATAGCCTTTATAAACGTGACGCGCACGCGTAATACGCAATCCGCTGGTCACTGTCAAGATTAGCGTTGCGGGCCTCTCTTGGGCCCGCAATTAGAATTCTAGTATCTATGGATGTAACCAGCTGGTATAATATACCACATGAAGAGGGATGGAAATAGTATACCAAGCATACGAAACGTTCCACAATAACAACCCTCCTATCCAAACTCACTTCATAACGGAAATGCTTGGTTTTGTCTTAAAGGAAAATTCTCTCCAATTTAATGGCAAGAACTATCTACAAACTCATGGAACTACCATGGGTACAAAAATGGCATTTGCCAGCATCTTTATAGCAGACATTATAACAAGACTTATTCGCCAAAGCAATATCAATACAAGAAAATGGAATCGATACATTGATGACGTGTTCTCCCTTTGGGGTCATGAACGACAAGACATTTGTCAATTTATTAACTGAAGCCAACAAACTTCATCCCACAATTAAATTTACTGCTGAAATATTATGGAACGAATTAACTTATTTTTAACTTTCCTGGACACAGTAGTTTAGAAGGAGATAGATTTAACACAGAATATATCCTTGACATCAAGACACACTATAAGCCGACAGAAAAATTCCAATACATTCACTTTACCACGTGTCATCCACTGGGTGTTAAAAGAGGATTTTTTTATTAAAGGCGAAGCAACAAACTGTTCATAAAAACTGTTCTTTAACGGCTACCCAAACAACATTATAAAGAGGTCTTTAACAGGAGTCAATTCCGCCAATAGACAGTCGATCGGCGCTCCAGCAAACAATTAAAAAAAAAAAAACAGAAAGAAAATACTGCCTTTTGTAAGTACCACATACAACCCAGAAGTACGCGACCTTAATTAAATATTAATTGATAACTAGTATTTAATACAAAATCAGCCGTTGTGAAAAATATATTCACAAGGCCTCTGATGATATTTTATAAGAGAGGCAAATCTGTCAAGGACATGCTGGTTAGAGCAAAAATTTAAATAGTTATACTGCGTCGCAAAAAAAACCCATGGGGGAGTCCGGGTCCATTTTCATGCAAATCAAACTCATTTTCATTTTAATGGTTTCGCACCTAGACTCTTTTCAGAAACAGTGGCAAAGGGTAACTCGGAAATGGCCTATTATCCTTACAACCAAAATTTTAAGGCTGTCAGGGATATGAAGTTCAAAAGGAAGGGAGAATAAAAGAGACGAGAAAAAAGAAAGGAAAAAGACAAGAAGAAAAAAATGAAAATCAAAAACAAAAAGTCCAAATTGTGGCTTATACCCATGCGTCAAAGTAATGGTGTACATTTTGTACTTTAACGTTGAGAAAGTCTAGCTCCTCAGTAAACCGGTTTTACAGCAAATGTAAGAACATGTAAGAGCATGGTAACCAAAAAACTGATTTAACGGTTAAAAAACGGCATTTTTGAGAAAATTTGCCAGTTAAAGGGTTAAAATGTAATTAGCAATGAAATTTGAATAGTATATATTAAATATTAAAGTTGTACACGGCCCCACAAGCTTACAAGCAATAAACCTTTTACTGTGTATAATCAACATTCCACAAACTATTTATCGAAACAGATAAAAAATAATAAGTTGCTGTTGTTAATGTACTATAAAATGTTTTTTCTTAAAAAGTGCTCAAATGTTGTCTCGTTTTACGAGTCGCAAAGTTCGAATTTTATATTAATCGAAACACACAGTTTGACTCTCCTGTATAAATTTAAGCAGTATTTTAAAAGATAAGTGACATCGGTGAAGGTTTAAACTCTCGAGAATGTTCGGCGGTCAAGTATTTTTTTTTTTTTTGTTTAACTAAAACGGGTGCATGTTTATTTAAGAAGAAAGAAAGAAAGAAAGAAAGAAAGAAAGAAAGAAAGAAAGAAAGAAAGAAAGAAAGAAAGATGTAATGAAATGTAAGACGACGTGTTACATTTCCTCGATTGATTGGAAAATACATGCTCACGACTTTTAGAAAGTCTAGTATTACAGGAACGTAGCGAACTAGTAACATTAGCCTTTCGAAAGCTCTGAAATGACAAAGCCATTTTCCGAGTTTAAAATTCGATCGATACTTGCGATCGACACCTCCATCGACTGTCGATCGACCCACGATCGACAATCGATCGACATACCGCCTTTTGAAGAGGAATACTGAGATCACCGACATACCAACGATATATCACTGACAGACGACCGACACGCTACCGACAGACGACCGACACGCTACCGACACGCTACCGACAGCCGACTGTAAGGTACCTATCGACACGTCGACCGACATCGAACGTGTAGTCATCGCTAGTATCGATCGCCACTCGATAGAGTGTCAAAGAAAATTGAAAGGCTGTCAACCGTGTGTCGATCGCGGGTCGACCGATATGTTGAGCGAGTGTCGATCGAGTGCCGATCGTGGGTCGATCGAGTGTCGATTGATAGTGTCGATCGATGGTCGATCGCTAGTGTCGATCGACACTCGATCGGGGGTGCCGTAAGTACACATGATCCGGTTTTCCTAAGTATAAACACGGACTTCAAACGCGACATGGTACCGTATGGGAGCATTATTATAAAACACTGAAATGAAAACTTACAGCGAAGTCGTCTTCCATCTTTGATTCTTGTCTGCTGTTGAGAGACTGGGGAGAGGAAAGAGCTATTTACGTCATGTAAGCAACATGTATCATTCCAAATAAAAGTATGCTTGGACATTTCAAGTGATATTACATGAAGTCACTGTAGAAGAGGAAGTCAACATGTCTGACGTTTTGACAAAATGAACAGACTTGAAGGTCAGAATTTGGATTCTATTCGACCTGTGTTGGCCTCAGGAGCTGTTTTTGTGTTTATTTTTACCTTCCAGTTTTACAGGTATGTAGATTTTCTGTCTAACTCGTCATTTGTTGTTGTTCATTTCAACGTGCCCAAGTAGAGCTTTGATTCAAGATCATTCAATATTTGATCACCTGATTTTAATATAGTTGAGTTTGTATACGTAAAGATTGTATCAAGAGAGATAAGCTTGAGGGGTCAAGCTTAGCCCCGGTGTATTGTCTGTGCAGAGATTTAAAATTTAAAGTTTTTACTTTAGTAAGCTTAAATTAAATTAATTTAAGCTTACTAAAGTTAAGCTTATTTCAATTTCTTCAAAGTACAGAAAGTGATCATTTCACTCACATATTTATGTGATAGTTTATAATACACGGAGTTTTTAATTCTAATACCTTTAAGTTTTAATTGGGAAGGGGTACGTGCAGGGAGGGAAAGGGAACTGGGTGTGGGGATGAGGTTGGTTGTGAACATGAGAAGGGAGGTCCTGATTGTGTTTTAGCCATGTGTATCTTGTATGGATAGGACCCTGAGTATAATTTTGATTGGCCAGCTGGTATATGTAATTACTTCCTCCTGACTGAGCAGGTACCGTGTATTTTTAACAACACAAAAAATCATCACAATGTATGCACCTTAAGCAGTTGAAAAATGAAAGCCTGAAAAAATTTCAGTTTTAAAAGGGATTCAAACCAATTACCTTTGCGATGCAGTGCTCTGCCAACTGAGCTATCAAGCCAACTGAGAGCTGGTCACCTTATGAGTTCATAATATACATGTACCCATCATTTTTATCATCGTAATCATCTGCGGTCTTTCTTCATGATAAAGTGGGCCATCCATAGTAAATCCTTAGTGACCAGTGTTCATATTTTCTTTCAACTGTAGTTGTCCTCCATTACTCATTGGAATATGGGTTCTTGCCTTTGGAATTGCCATAGGTTTTCTTGTATTCAGGTAAATGAGAATCATGTAATGTACTTTGAACATTTTGATTACATTGATGTTCTATGAAGCTCTTGTGGCATGGTTGCATTAACAAGGTACATGTAGTTGGGTCAAGGACGTAACTTTCAGATAAGGGGCCAGTTACCTGGCCAGTTTCAGCCAAAGAACTGTACAGTGTAGCTCTTGTCTTGGTCATAAAAGTTAACTTTTATAATGTTGGGTTGTCTAAGCCTAGATTCCACTGCATATAAATTGTTCATTAATTTGTACTTTTATTGGATAATTTATATTTTTTTCAGTTATTGTCCAGTATTACCTAGTCTGTTATTACATTGGAGCCAACGTCAAAAGGTATAGTGTACAGGGCGTTCACTAATTTGTAATATATGTTCTTGACTGTTTTAAAGAGAAGTGATTACAAATCAGTGACTGAATGTGTACTCTTAGATGGATTGAAAGTTATACATGTACCTAGACAAAGAAGGAACACTAAATGGAAATACACAATAATGTACAGTAGTGCCAAAACAGTGGACGTTTTAGTGGTTTAGTTTTACCCTTGTACACTTTGATATTTTTCTTTGTTTTATATATATTAAAAATCCCATAAAATTATCAATGTAACCATACAAGTACCAGAACAAGGGAAAATTTAATACTGAATGAGTACTGAATGTGTCAATTACTTTTAAAAGATAAGTTGGCAAGCTACCCCCTGGTAACTGATCATGCATTTTTTTGGTTTGAAAGAATTTTTTTTATAGCTAAAAAAATGTCTTGTCAAGTCTGAACATGTACATCAGTTTCTAATAAACAGAGTAATCCTTGCTTATGTTACCAGTAAGTTTAATTTAATATGTTATTTTTCTCAGAATTATGGAGTAGATGATCAACAGCAATCATATTTATCCAAGCAGTGTTCTATTTGTGGCAACAGTAAATGCCAAAGACATAGGTAAATATTATAAAAGCAATTTAGTGAATATAAACTATTTATAGGCAGTATGCCCATAAACTATGTTACAGTTTATATTTTTTACAATTTAGTTTATTTTGTCTTGAACCGTAAATTATCTATTACATGTATATTTATGGTCTTAAATCTGGAAAAACTGACAAACCTTAGTAAAATTAATACAAACTATAACACAAAATGTTTATTATGATAATTATTATTGTTCAGAATAAGTACAATCATGGTAATATTAAACAATAATAAATGTTAGTCAATAGCACTTCATTGAATAATTTTTTTTCAAAATCTGCAAGATCTACATGAAATGTTCCTTTACCTAATTTAATTTTCAGTAATAATATTAACAAATGAAATTATTTTTTATCGACCTTTATGTTTGATGAACAGTTTTACATGTATATTAACTTTTGACATGTAAGAAATATCAATAATAATTATTTTCGAATACTTTTTTTAAAGGCCAGAAATTTCAAGAGCTAAGCTAAAGGTGAGCTCACAGTGGCACTCTGTAGTGTGTGTCCGTTAGGCCTGCACTGCACATTATCATACAATTTCACATTATGGTTTTAAGAAGATTCAGACCATTCAAGGGAATAATCACACATAATTATGACATTGTTAAGAAACCTGCGACTGCACTTAAAATGAATTTGAACCATTAAATGTAGTACTTGAATCAACAGCCACTCTGACAGTATTAAAATACATGTATGGAAACTTGTAATATAATCACTGATGCTTGCTGTAGGTGCTGATGGAATCACTCCATAGATCTTGTCTTCATGCCAACTTCTCTTATTATAAAGTGCTCCCTAAATAAATTTGTAGAGAATCCCTTCTTCCCATTGATCATTAATACATGTCTTCATCTGTTTCTTCTTCTTTTAGCCGTGGGAGGATATTCTTATTCCAGAGTCAGTAGATTCAGCATTACAAGAGGTTTGTTAACTGTATTTATTATATAAACTGCAGTGGTATAGCGTGTGGTAGTAAATCGATAAAAATGATATCACACATGTGTGGATAAAAATGATATCCACACATGTGTGATATCATTTTTGACCAATCGGCTCGTAGAGTTTGCCATGTTTCAACACTCAATGAGCTAAAGTTAATCGTTATTAAGTCGAAACATCTTCGGATCTTCCTCGGCAATCTTCGGAAATCTTCTGAACTTTTCGGAAAAGTTCGGAAAATGTTTGGAAACATTCATACAAGCCTTCGGACGCCATTTTTTAATCTGTGGAAAATGGTCAGAAATCTTCAGAAATTCATTAAAAACATCGTAATTAGTAGGTTTATAAAATAAACAGAATAACACGTGGTGCTTGAAATATGAAATTTATCTTCTTGTGTTCAAAACCAATATTTTTATTTTTTTATTTTTTTATTTTTATTTTATTTTTAATTTATTTTTATTTTTATTCCTATTCCTAAAATGTATGTAACTTTACTGTGTAATTAATGTTCTTTTTTGTAATTGCAATAATAATAATAATAATAAATAAAAAAAAATCTCACTCATTCGCTGCGCTCACTCGTGAGCTATCGATTTAAACACTCAAAGATAAATTTCATATCTCTACGCAACCCTGTATTTATATTTAACAATATCAGTCTGTTATTAGGTATTGATATGTAATTAAGTGAAATTTTTTAACAGGTGCAATTCTGGTTATTAGTATACGTAATTGGACTACATGCTGTCCAATTTGGAAATAATTTGATGAAAAAAATTCCGAGGGCAGCCAAAATTGGACGAGGCCGTAGGCCGAGTCCAATTTGGCTGTCAGAGGAATTTTTTGAATCTAATTATTTCCAAAATTGGACAAGCATGTAGTCCGGTTACATATTAATTATATAGCTTGTAGTCAGTCAATCCAGCATAAACAATAAACTTATGTCCAGAACGGGAAAAGCATTCAACAATAGTATGCATAACACAGCACATGCAACTCACTCAGAGCATTGTCTTCACAAATAAAACTTAAACAAAACAGTGCAATTTTATTCACCTGAGTTTGCGAAGCTTGCTACAAAGTGAGTGAAAACACTGCATCAATCAATGAAAGTCGTAAACAAAGTGTCCCAAGAGCTTAACAACTTCTTGAATGTGACATACTCCTTTTCACTATATCGTTCGTACTTCATCGCCGTCTTTTCTTTTCGAATTTCAGCAAAAAACGACAAAGAATTGCATCTACCTCATGCCTCATGGCGATAAATATCTGACAGATTTCTTGCTTCGCTTCGCTGCACTTACGTTCACCCAAGTTTTGTACTATTGGAGGTGTTTTGCTCTTGGTTTTTGCTTCTTAGTGTAGCTAGCTCGTCTTCTGACAACGTAGAAAATTTCTCTTTGTTGTTTCTATTGCTGAAAAGCTCAAAAGGAATAGAAAAACGTAGCAAACTTGCTCAATAAAATTCCGCCATTGTCGACTCACAATGCGACCAGTTTACAGCGCTGACGCTATGCTTTGTGCTAATTGGCTACTATCCGTCACATGTTGTGTTTTCTTCGATTTGATTCGCTGAGACGAAACTGTCCAATTTATCTTAAATTGGACAGATTGTGAATTTTACCTAAAATTCCTAATTGAAACTATCCAAATTTAATCCCAAATTGGACAGTTCCCAGAAATTAAGGAAAAATAGCCGTGCTGACAATATAGGATTTACTGACGGCTATATAATTAATGAAAAAAATAACTTTTTGTTTTTGTTTTCTAATTTCAGTTTCTTGGCCTTCTTCTTCAAAACTATGTTTACACTTGGTACAGGTACAGTAATTAGTAACTTAATTGAGGTTCATCACGCATGACATACTGTAAACAAATAGGTATAGTTTTTATTTATTGGGGCCCAGTTGTTCAACAGGTGGATATAATGCAAGTCTTCTTTTCACATTGCAGAGAGTTAAACTGCAGTGAAGTATGTGTGGATGAAATTCGTTCAAGCATCCGTTATATGGCAGCAGTGTTATTAAAAAGAATATGCAAGGTAATTTATAAAGGGTTTTATGGGAACTTTCTAAATCCTGTTTATTAACGTCTTAACCAATTATTTTATACAAAGATGTAGAAACATTTGGGAGTAACCGCATAGCACATTGTTTTTTTTTCTTTTCCTTCATATGATCTCTCAGTTTGATAGAATGGGGTAGTCTGATATAAATAAGTTTTGTAACAAAATAAATTTCCCTATGCTTGTCATGTAACAGAATTCACATCATCTTTCTCAGAGGGGAAAAGTTGTGGAAATTCCTCATGCCTTACAATTCCTGACCATTTCCTAGTTAAGCAAAGCTTAACAGGAACATCAAGTGTTTTCTAGTGTCATAGGCCTGCAAGGTGTGCAAAGAGCTACTAACAGCTTGTGTACATAACCCTCTGCAGACATCACTTGCTTGTGTACCTTTTTTGTGTGTGTTTAGTACATTATTATAATTTCTTACTGTTGCCTTACTTTTCAGGTTGATATCCCAACTTTAATTATAGAAAATGTAGGCAAAGAAGGCTTAAAGCATCTGGAGATGTATCTTTCTGCTAAAGAAAAAGGTACATGTACCTTTCTTATATTGCCATAGAAAATACAGCCAATCAGAATACAGGAAACCCGTTGTATATTCGACGGTATTCAACCCAACCTTCCCATAGTGCGCTGCGACTGTATTCTCGATGAAGTTTAGTAAGCGTATTTTCTATGGCATGGTATAAAATAGTTACACAACACTTTCTCGTGGTATACTATGGAATATCCCACTTGTCACTTGTATTTTATTGGCATACACACTCGCCTAAAGGCTCGTGTGTATACCGAGAAAATACAAGTGACTCGTGGGATATTCCATAGTATACCACTCGAAAGCGTTGCATAACTAGTATGTATAATGTACTTTGTTTACTATGCTTATGCTTCCGCTAAAGACGCTAAAGTAGCTAGTAAACGAGAAATACCGTAAGAAAAGTTTTCGCATGAGAGGTCACATAATTATAACTTGTCCCTGAACCGATGAACAAACAGATTATTCAAGTCATTCGAATGGATGAATGTTTCGAACGAACCAGCGACCAAGTCGTTCAAACAAGTGGAAATTAATTATTTTTTACCGAACGGGCGACCAAGTCGTTCAAACCTAATTATTATTTTACCAAATGGGCGACCAAGTCATTCAAACGAGTGGATGTGTTTACTTAACGGTAGACCGAAGTCGTTCGAACGAGTGCAAATTTTTTTCAAACAACTTACAAACGGGTTGTAAACGGGATCCCGTGTAAAATGGGAAAGTCGTTAGTGTACGTTTTCGCGTGAAAGGTCACATATTTGATGTGCCTTCTTTTTCATCTGATGTGCTGCACTTAACCAAATTTTTTAAAGCTCTGTAAAAATTGGACAAAATTTTTGTGGGCCCTGCAACACCAACTTTCACACAAAATTTCAATGTGTAAGTTTACTAACAATTTTTTTTTTTGTAATTTGTCTGTCCAGTTATTCGGTCACATTCTACCAACACTCAGACAGCAATTCTAGAACGCTTTGGTCCCAGGATGCACTGTGCTATGCAGAGTCGACAGATGGAGCTTCATTACCTTCGAAAGCTCTCAGAGTCTGTTATTCCTTTTATATTACCTCCAGATTCTCTTCAATGCAAGTAAGTGTGTTACAATATCAGCGTTTAGATTGCACACATCTTTGATGTAGTAAATTAGTGCAAACAAAGAGAAATATGATAAGTGAAGTGGTGACTTGGATTAAAGTGAAAATAAGTGGAGACACATAAGAACCCAGTATATGACCTCCCTCACCATGAGTCCCCTATAGCTTGGTGGTTCCAGTATTCTGGAAGGTCATGGGTTTGAGTCCCATTGGGGAACTGACTCAGAAAATCTTTTTTTTTTTTAAATATATCGTCTCTTTTCAAATCTATAAGTAAACGTACCTGACAGGAACATTTTAGATACACTTTTCAGCAGGCTTTTAGCCAGGTGGGAGTCCATGAGTCCTATGGACAGCCATTCAAGAAGAAAATTAATATGAATAACTGTATACAGAGTTTTTTATTAGCAACTTTGGTAATCTTTAGATACCTTTGCACTCATAACTGCAGAGAAACACATAAAAATTTTGGACTCGCACTTTTTTAATCGTGGCTAAAAGCCTGCTCTCCAGGTAGAACACACAAGGCAAAATTTTCCTTGTACCAATTACTTTGCTGCATTTTTTAGATTACCATTAAATTATTCTTTATCACATCTTCATTGACTGTATTTTTCTAATCAACTGAATATTTTGCTAAAACAAAGCCTTATCACTTTTCAGGAGCCTTTTATCCTTGTTACGCGAATTAATGGCGAGTGCAGTGTTTTTAACAGCAGTGGACAAACTCTCTGATCCTGTGAGTTGAAAACATGGAGACATTCAACCTCGTTCCCAGGGTCTTTCTCTCCCCACCCCCAAGAGCGAGAGAAGAGACTTTTCATCTCTCCTTGAGTAGCTGGTTATCGAAAAAAACAAACACGCTCTTGAGGGCGGGGCGAGAGAGACCCTGGGAACAAGGTTGGAGACATTTACCATTTTACAACTGATCAGATCTTGTTTTTTGGCATGAAGTACTAATTTAATGTAAATTATTGAAAACTTATTTTCTTTTCCAGGACTTTGTAAATAATTTACTTCTCCTACTGTTGGACGAAGAACCAGTAAGTTTTTTTTTATTTTAAATCGTTTTGCTTTTTTACTTTTTCAATATGTGTAACAAGTCATGTACTTTTTATCAGAACTGATATTTATGTACAGTGAACAGCTTAAAGTAAAGCTACCGAACTTTAGCTAACTTTTGTGATCAAACTCTTGTCACAGATGGTTGCTTCTGACGAACCTCCAAGTCCTAAAGTCCCGTTACTTGGTAAATTTGCTAAACCAAGAGCACCACTTATAAACTCGGTAAGACATTCATCGGTCAACGTTTGTAATCGTTTCTCTCCAAAATATTAATTTTCTGTTGTTCTTCAAATAATACAAATCTCAAACTAAGCCACACTCTACATTGTCTCTTAATATTACGGCAACATTTGCATCAGTACTTGTGTTTGTTTTTTAGGCTCTTCATCTGTCCATAGCTGACATTCTTCACACAGTAACTGTAACATTCATAGTAACACACCTTGCATCAGTACAGTACAGTTTTTTATTTAAACAATGATAACCTTTGTCACTGTGTTTGTTTTTTTAGGCTCTTCATCTGTCCATAGCCGACATTCTTCACACACAATCGGCACTGTTTCCATTCATGCAGTTTATGAAAAGCGAGGGTGCACTAAATATACTGCAGTTCTGCCTCACTGTTGGTACGTTACTGCACATGTACAGTTATTTAGCTTCTACTTGATTTAATAGTTTCAATTGGTTTATGATTAACATCGTTTGACATCTTTATGTTGGATTTGGACAGATTGCACATACCCTCCCGTTTTTTCTTTGACTTTGATGAGCTGAAAAAATTGAAAAAACCAACGGAATGATTGCAAACAATTACGCCTAATAACGATGTGTAAATGGTAGAAATGCCTTTTGGGGACCGTGACAATAAACAGTCCATCTTTTTCATAATTTCACTTAATTTGTAGGAACTTAGCTACATATCCGGCACTCTTTGTCATGAGTACGACATCTGCGTATTTTGCTGCAAACTAATAATTATGTATTTGTTTTGTTACTATGATCACAGAGGACTTTAACAAACGCATATTTTCCTCTGAAGAAACAAAAGAGGAAAAGGAATTTCTCATAAAAGAGGTGAGATTTGTGGGAGTCTTTTTTCCTGTCCAAGCTCTTTTTATTAAGTAAAACAATTTTTGTTTTGACGTATATTTTGTACTTGTTCTACATTTCTCCAACAGGTTAAAGAAATCTTCAGTTCATACTTTGATACTAGTGCTGTAGACAGAATAAACTTTGATACAGAGATCGTAGAAGGTCTACAAGCATGTAAGTTTAGACTTTTTACTTTAATAGCAAGTATAAGTTATTGCTTCTCGTGGAAGCAAATCGCTTAATCCTGGTCAGTTATAATAAGTCAGGAACTTCAATTGTAAATGATGTGGTTTTTTTTAATGAAAAACTGCCTTGTTCCTCGTTGCAGGCATTAATGGTCCAATGAACAAAACGGAAAGATTAAAAATGGCAACTTTGCTATCTAAGTAAGTGAATTTAAACCAAATAGTTACCTGACACTCTTTTAGATTTGTTACTGTAATTATACGCAGTTTTGTTGGATGAGTCTGGATGTATGGCTTCAGTGAAGAGTGAAATCGTGCTCAAAATTTCTTTTTCTTCGCTACCCATGCCAAGAATCCGATAAACACACGTTCGGGTGTGTCATCAGTCTTATCACATGTACGGGCGAGATAATTGTCAAATAATGTATAGAGGTTTACATGCAAGTTAAATATAGAGCATTTAAAGTGGATAGTCCAGTATAGTGAATACAGATAGCTCCCACTTACACTGAGCTAAATGTAATGTCAGTAAAAATTGATATTGCCTTCCTGTACTAATATTTTTCCTTTCTATATTTCAGAGCTTGTGAATATGCGTACAATCTCCTGGAGACAACTTTTCTTCCACTTTTTTACCAAAGTGATGATGTAAGTATTGCTGCCGCATTTCAAAACTCGTCCATATCATGCAGATTCTAAATATAGAAATGATAAACTGACTCTGAGTGGCTCTTTTGGTCGGTTAAAAACAAAAATCCCAAACGAATTACACGTTTTTGTTTCCAACTCAAACACGAATTGTGTTTTTCTTGTGAAAGTTACCGCCTTTTAAAGACAAATCGAAGTCACGACTATAAGCTTGTGTTAATTAAATGCTGGTTTGTTCCATCTTGCAGTATTTTTCTCTGCTGTGCGGAAGTCGATTGCCAGCCAAGCCTTTACACAAACCAGCGTCAAGGTAAAATGCGTTTCAATCGCCGCTCTATTTGAAGAAAGAGAAGCCCTCTGTCAAGAGTCTGTTTGCTTAGCTTTTCAAATCTAAGTTAGTGACTGGTCTTGAGATGTAATATTTTGTTATGGAATGTTGTCATTTCTTGTAGAGTTTCAAAGAAAAAGTTTGATCCTTTGGCGGAATTTTCAAGACTGGCGGGAAAGCTGAAAGATAAAGTGATGAATCCAAGCAAAGGTAAAAACAATAGAAGAGTGATGAGTAGTTGACTACTTCTGACTCTTCTGTTTATGGTAATGCTGTCATTTTTAGCCCACGTTTAGCGTTCTTTGTATCTATACCGATGTTACTAACGCAATTCAACCCAAGTAACGTCATTTCATTTATTTTATACCACAGACGATTCGCCGTACGAAGACGACCCGTTTGATATCCCGGATACACCACCGGTAATACGTCACTCCGTAAGGACTTCTGCGATCGTTTAGCTGGCTTCGGGAAATTTTCTAAATGGCTGCATAACAGCATCAGTGTTTTACAATGAATCGACTCTTTTATCGTGGAAATCATAGAACTAAAGGGTGTACATTGAAATTCATAGTACATCTGGGAAGACGAAAAATCTCTTAGAAAACAATGGCTCATTTTGGAAAAAAAAGTATTGTTTGACTGAACGATCCCAGATATCCTAGCACGCGGCCTAAGCTAGTTTCTGTTTAACTTTTTTATGTTGTCATTTTCCTGTTTCTTTCTTAGAGAACTAGAAGGTCATTGTTATTATTTTTAGGATTTTGAGCTGGAAAGTGATCACGAAGATAAAGAAGAGGCGGAAGAAGAGGAGTCACGTGACCTGAGCATGTGGAAAGTAACTGTTCCACACGTGATCATGGAAACTAAACAGGTAATCTTAATTTCGCCTTATACAACTTGTACTTTTCTAAATAAAACAGAGAAAACTTTGCGCAAGAACGCACGGATGTTTGTCAGCAAAAATCCGTTATCTGTCACTGCAAGAAATGTCGCGCTACAATGATACATAACCTGCGAGCAGGCTGTCTCTTCGGGGACAACGTACGCACTTCGGGCTCAACGACGCGAGAAAAGCGAGCCGCTCGTTCCTTCTGCCCTCACTTCGTTGTACCTAAAGCACTTACGTTGCCCCTGAAGAGAGAGCCTTCTCGGAGGCTAATGTCACATTGCAAGTTGAACTGAAAAGCAATATTACGCGCCTTACCACCCGCGTGCAATTTTTGGCAACATGTTGCACACAGTTGAATTTGCGTGTACCTCGCGCAAGATGTTGTCGCAACTTGCAAGACAGCTGATAATGCGTAGATTACAAACAGTCGCTTTTTTTTTCTTAGTTCTTCGAGCGTGAAGCGAAAAAAATGCGCGAGTAGAAAAATGACCTCGTTTTACCGCTTGACGAACTACGAAAAAAGAGCCACTGCTCGTAGTTTAAATCAAAGTCTCTTCGAGATATCGACGTTTTTGCATGAAGTACGAGTCGAAGGTTTATCCTGTGCATTGTTCTTCGAACTTATCATTACAGTTTCTTTGTAGTTTAGTTTAACAATTTCCTATCTTCGCGGAGGAAATGCAGCCATATAATTTTGTCAAAAATGGCTCGTCCGCGCCGGGTATTTATACACATATTCCCTAACATTACACAAATAAACAGTGCAAATTTCACCGAGATCTGACAATTCTATACTTTAAAATTGCAAGGACCTTTCGAGGCAGTCGATTACGGCAGCGAAATTAGCAAATGAAACAGCAAAATATGCGTTTGACGCTTTGTTTTTGTCATTTTGTGACGCCATATCTGAATTGTTATAGGTAGACCGCTGTTCAGTGTGTTCAAGGCCGTAGCGTAACGATTGCTCCACAAAAAAGCACAAAAAATACAGATATTTCCGACTACTGTCGGAGAAAACTGGCTCAAAAATGGCTTGTCCGCGCCGGGTATTTATACACATATTCCTTAACATTACACAAATAAACAGTGCAAATTTCACCGAGATCTGACAATTCTATACTTTAAAATTGCAAGGACCTTTCAAGGCAGTCGATTACGGCAGCGAAATTAGCAAATGAAACAGCAAAATATAATTGCCGCGTAAACAAATCGTTACACTCAAGCTGCGTTTTGTCTAGGCTCTGCGAGGGTCGGATATCAAGACCCAGGATTAAACAAAAGCCATATATACAGTGAATGCTTTCGAATTATATTTGAAGATGAAATAAGAAAGAATTTTGCTGTCTTTGACTGAAATTCCACTCGAACTGCGTAGATACGATCGCATGTTGTAAAGCCGATTCATGCAACATTGCTGTCATTCCCTGTCAACGCGAGGTCACGTCCCTAACGACCTAGGCTGATGACGAAATAGAGTTGCGCTTGCATGTAGCGACCAAATTTGGTCTAATTTTTAACCGCTCCTAAGCTAAAAGAAGCCCCCATCTCTTGCATTTGTTTTAACTTCAATAATATCTTTGAAAAGAGCGAGTTTTTTGGTATGGTTTATTTTTGACGTTTGTAATTTTTAAACGATGTAAGTGCTAGTGATTATTTATTCGTGTTTTAGTTACGCAATCCATTGTTTGTGCGACGCTTTTTATAGATCGCCTTTCAGACACACGTGCGTTGAGATAAGAAAGCTGACATGTCACTTTTAAAATTGTTATATAACGTTTGTAAATGTGACAAGTCACGTTTTTTTTCACGAGATCGCAAGTGATCACCCACAGCGGAAAGTAATCCCTTGAGAAATTAAAACAGTCCCTTGAGAAATTAAAAAAGTCCCTTGAGAGTTTACAAATATGTGGTTCCAAATTTTGTCCACTAACCCCTATTCTACGTTTTTAGCTTGTAAACAAGCAAAACCGTCGAAAAAACGTGTTGTCCGTACTACTCGGCTTAGTAAACTAAGAAACTAGAGAAATGACATCAAATTTTGGTTGGTTCAGTACTTAGAAATACTTTATTTGCCAACACGGGTGCAAATAGTAGCAGATTTACAAGCCCGTCTTCAGTACAGCACTAAAAGATGTTCATTGTGAAACTAACTGCCAAAAATTAAGGAAAAGAAAGACATAAATGTCTTTCTAGTTCCGTGAATACTGTTTTCAAACTTTGTTTTCATGTTAGATGACTCCAAGTTATTTTAATGTTTGACAACTGTAACGTGTTTTACTGTATCCTTTGCTTCACAGAAATGCATGTTTATAATATCAGTGGAAAGATCAGATGTGACTGAAGGTGGGTACACCATTCGCTTGGTCTCTTTGTTGTATTGTGAGTGTGTAACATCAATGCTGAGGCGAGGAATTTGTCGATATTAAAATCAATTAAACCTCCACGTTGTATTTCCTCTGGCTCCAGGTGTTATTCGTAATGAGTTGATAAATTTCCCTCGCATCGTAGCAAAATGAAACAATGCCAATAGCTTGTTCGTACTCGACGAAGTTCAACTTGATTTAAATTTGTTTTGAGTTGGCAAAGTTCGTCCGTTCCGTTGTCCATTTCACTTCGTTGTCTTCGTTGAATTGCTTGTTTCTGATCTTTGCCTTACTTTAAAACTGCTTAATCTTTCTCCTCGAAGCATTCTTTTTCATCTGTTTTCTTCTTTTCCAGTAACTTTTTATATGCGTTCTTGATTCCTATTTCGGCTTCGTCCAAATCTCTCGCTATTTCTCCAAACTTCTTGGCTAAGCTTGATGCGGCTTGCTGAGTCATTTCAGTGTGTTCAATGGCTTCGTGTAGACGTGATTCACTCTGTGACAGACTGTTCGCGGCATATGCCAGGTGGTGTTTCAAGTTTTCAAGTCTGTCGCGTATTTCTTCATATTCCATCATTTTGGTAAGAGAGTTACAACCGAGTCTGTTGTTGTCTTGAGAAACTTCGTTTGAATAGCCCGCGTCAGCCGAGTGCCCCGCGTCAGCCGAGTGCCCCGCGTCAGCCGAGTGCGGAGCGTCTTTGCATCAACTAATTTACATGAGAAACAATAGCGGCAATTTTAATAGTAATGGCGGTTTTTGTTTGACCTTTAAAAGCGGGAGTGATGAAAGGCGTGTTTTCTCTTTATAATAATAATAATATTTAAATAGGAGGTCCATTTCACCGCAGTGCTTTTCAATGGAGCCCTGTAGCTAATGGGCTTCAAGCCGCACTTTGATTTTGTCATTAACTTTATGACGTTTAGTGTTGGATCATTTTTTTTTCAACGTTTGGAAATGTCATTATTTTTAAGAAGCCATTACCATACATGTATTTTTCATCTTTGCGAATTAAGAAAGTGAACGAAAGCGTAATCGGTAAAGCTGCGGCAATCGCAGTGCCTTCGACAACGAAACCTGGAGAATTGTGCCGATTTGTCCCGACTTATTTTTGTGTTTTTCTTTGGCCCCAACAATGTGTATCTTAGAGCGATAAATAAAGGTTAAAGTTAGAAGAAGTGTTTACCTTCCGAGAGTAAAGCCTGGTTTTCACTAGCGACGCAAGCACAAGCGCAAGGATAACAGCTCTTATTTCTCCGTGAAAACGGCTTCGACTCAAGCAAAAGCACAAGCGCATTGCATTTGGATGCTTGTGCACGTGCCTTGCGGCAAGCACAAAGTTCAAAATTTGTCCTTTTTGCGTGATCGCGCTTGTGCTTGCGCTTGTGCTTGCGTCGCTAGTGAAAACCAGGCTTAAGAAACCAAACAAAACGCTGCCTTCTCACTCTTGTGAGGTCTGTTGTAATAAAATTGCAAAGTAAGATATCCTAAACGTTCTTTTCTTCTTTCTACAGCCACACGATGGGATGTTGCTCGGTAAGTTTTTCTTTCGACACACATTTTGTCATTTTGCAGATCGTATTTCTTTATTTTACAAGCAGTAATCTTCGGAGCGGTGATTTTTTGGATTCGAAGACTAGCGCATGTGATGCAAACAGAAACGAATGCACTGTTCTATAGTTCAGTTGGAAAACTGAAGAACACGTATATGTTTGCGAGGTTTAGAATTCACGAAACTTATATATTTACATATTTTACGATATGCAAAGAGTGGCGAGGTAATGTCGATGTTTTTTTTCTTAGGATAAATTTTTGCACCTTGATTTTCGCGAATCTGAACTCGTAAAATGAACAAAAAACTAATAAGCTGTCAAAAGATAAAAGAACTTTGGTTGCTAAGAGGTGTATTTTGTACTGCAATGCGTTGTTCTATCTGTGTGATGAGCAAAACATTTTAGTTTTTTCTAACAGTTTCAGCCGCCTTACTTTTTTTGTTTTTTAATCCTCAGGCGGTATAACGAGTTCTTTGTTCTTCAGAGCAAGTTAAAAGAATTTCACGGTAGGATATTTGTTTGTTACTTTCAGTAGTCTTTCCTTCTGCTTTAAAACTGCAGCTCAGTCTGCGCTCAGGCTAAACATGATCAACAGCACCGGAGTTTATCCGTATTTCCCTAGCCACTAGTAGTAGTAGTAGTAGTAGTAGTAGTACTAGTGTTGCAACTTCCATGGATTTGATGCCAGTCCACGCATATTACACTTCAGCATTTTTGTGAGCTTACCGACTCATTTTCACTCCTGGGCGAGGTGAAGCACTATGAGAGGGACATGCCCAAGAACACCACGCAGTGACCCCTCCCAGGGCTCGAAACCGGACCGCTCGATCCGGAGTCCAGCGCACTAACTATTAGACCACCGCAATGAAAACCGTGATCTCCATTAATTCACACTCAGCTTATTAGCTACTTGTTTCTTTCTTTTTCATGTCAGGTGCGATCGATGACTCACTTCTTCCACCCAAGCGTAATTCTACAAAGTCAATATCACAGAAGAGTACAGCCACTTATTTTGAGGCTTGTCGAGTTCAGTTTGAGAAATATTTACAGGTCAGTTTTACTTGTAATAACTGCTGAAGCTTGCAGTTTCTGAGCCACTTTGGCCTAAATTTTTTTTTAACAAAATAACTCTGTTTTGTTTTTCATCGCGAATTATTATATAAAAGTTACAACAAGAGACTTAAGAAAAAATCTCCTCTTCCAAACTTCTTATCTTTTACATCTTTTTTACTATATAAAATGAGTCACGACCTTGTAGATATAAATGTTGACTCCTATCTTAGTAGACATAATGAATCCAGAACTCGCGGCAGCCATAATTTCAAATATACGCAATATAGAGCGACGAAAAACGCGTATTTTTACTCGTATTTTCCGAGGACCATAAGAGAGAGGAATGCACTCCCTGCGGCGATTGTTGAGTCCGACTCTCTTACGTCTTTCCAGTCTGGACTGCGCGAGCATTTTTATTAATTTAGTGGTTTACCCATATAATTTTAGAATTTTTAGATTTTTAGAATTAATTTAGAATTTTTTTCCGTTATTATATATGTACATATTGTATTTTTACTTATTTTTAGACGTTGGTGTGATATCCGTATGGACTTTTTACCGACATATTAAATGTAGATGTAGATATATGTTTAATAAGGCGTTCATTTAATAGGCCATGGAAAGTCGTTTTTTAGATGTAAAAAAATTAGCCTTAATTTTTTAATTTCAACATTTGTGTAACCGTTCCCAATCGATAAAGCCTCCGACTATTTTTTTACTTCTATTTGTATTCTTTTCTGTTGGTTTTCCTATTACTTCGACTTTGGAGTGAAGACGTCTGATACTGAAATTAGATGAGGTTCTTGGATCTTTGATTGTCTTGGATACCATAGTTCAGAAAACCAACTGAAAGATCTCAAAAGTTGGCAATAGCGACAATTTAATACAATATACGTTTCATTTTTTTTTTTCAGTATTTGTGTTCTAATCCTCTACTCAAAGGAAGCGCGTTGTTGTTCAATTTCTTTTCTCCTGATAAAGAATTCAGCAACATGTTTGGTCCTGATAAAATGGGCGACAAAGCGGGTAAGAACTTGTGTAATAACTGGATTGTAAGTGGGCTCCACTTCTTTTTCATTCTGAACCTTAAATCACGTGCAATATCATTACGACACGTACTTCACTTTAACAAGTAGGTATGTGTAAGCCTCTTTGTTTCTTAACCGCCACCTGGAAAACCTTGTTTCTTCTTTTCTGTTTTCCCCCATTGATCTGTCCGGTGTGGTTGAATCTATTAAAAAAATACATCCCTGCCAGCGGTGCTATCTGAATTATATTGAGGCATGCAAGCTCCGGCCCGCACCTCTCTCTTGTTTACTTTATCTTTTGATAGTTATAATACCTCGTTTTTTTCTTGGCTGCACAGGAAAGAAGTTTAAGTCTATGGCAACAATACTAAAGAAGGAGGTAAGGAAGCTGACCACTGAAAAGCATACCTATTCAAAGAAAATCAAATCTACTATAAAAAAATTGTCTTCACAAACATAGCTAGATGAATGATAATTTTCGTGACAAACTTTCGCTATCTTGCTTTACAGAAAGGTCAGAACCTTGATCCTTTTCTTCAAGCGTTTCTATCCTCTACCGTGGAACCAACAAAAAGAAAACCATTACCAAAGTAAGTAAATATTTTCATATGTTGGTTAACTACAACAGAACAAATTACTTTTGGCAATAGCATGCACGAGGTTTTCGCCTCCCCCGTAGTAAAGCCTGATACTCGGGCTAAATAGCGTAAATTTTCCATACGCGCCATTAAGTAAACATCCCATGCGTTATTGTTGCTGTTGGAAACGTTTTTTATAAAAAAAAATAAATGTTTTATATGATGAATTTCTATATCTGTCTGTTTCTTTGCAGAGGTCTTCTAGAACAATCAAGACGAAGCGAGGTACTTAGTGTTTTTATTAGCTATTACTGATTTCATTGTTTTTTTTTTTTTCGTTTTTTCCACTGTTGTGTTGGTCATGTACATAATAATCACGCTTTTATCCTCAGCTCAGAACTCATTGTTTAAAGCACCCGCACATCACTGTATTTATAATCAAAACGGCCGTTAATGTTGTTAAAATGACGAAACTATTATATTTCACACAGGAGGGACTTTTTCCAGGAAGAAGAAAAACCTTGTAAGTATTACTTTCTTTTGTTCTAAGAGAAATTTTTATATTAATAGCATTTCCTGATAAACACAAATTATTATTTTATGCAGTCACACACCCTGCTGTCAAATCAGTTTGTTTTACTGCATCTGAAGTGCCATTTTTGATTGGACGAGAACGAATCACGTGACGCGCATCAAAACGTAACTCTTTAGGGAGCCCTGATTCGTAGATGTTCAGGTCCAGTGCTGCGCATTGTCAAACTCTTAAAACGCAGGGAAAAAATTGTGTACGTTTATTCCACAGACCTTTACTTTTCCTCGCGAAAGCACTGACCAATTATAAGCTCAGGAGGTTCATTCCTTGCATATTTGCTTATTTTATTGTTTTATTTGTTTCTAGGAGTAACTCAATGCGTTTAAAAGTGGAAGGTAGGTCAATTTTTGCATTAAAATTCCACTTTCAACCTCCTGAAGGCCATCACTCTGTGCGAGGCCTTCTGTGTTCCTCCAAGAATAACTAATTTGGTCGACGTTATTGAATAACGTCGACCAAATTAGTTAATTCCACGTTTTCAAACCACTTTTTTTTACTTGACAACTTCACCTAGCTTCTTCGTGCCAAGTGTGACTTAAAGCCACAACATCCCGTCGCCAACCGTCTCTGTTAGTCGCTGCTATACACACATCATTCCATTATCTACATTCAACTCTTACACTCGATAAAGTCATCTAAAATTGCATGTCCATTCTCACACTAATTTAATATTTTGCTGTTCTTCAGCGTCAGGGAAGCCACAGATACTAGTGACCGGTGTGACTGATTATATCCTCTTCCTTGGTTAGTAGCCTTATACGTTTTATAAAACTTGCTATTTACAAGTTGGCAGTGTCTTAATCTCAATTTTTCCTGCATCTTCATCGCGTAATTTATGTCAACGTCAGATTTAGGAGTGAACGCGTATTATTTTAGCGGGAGAAACGTCGCATCCTTCGTTATTTTCCCTACGAATATTGTATTAGTGAAAACAAAGTTCTCAAAAAGTAGGTAAAACTCATACTTTTTATTCAAGAAATGGCATCACTCGAAGAGTATGGGTAAAACATTTTCTCCGACATGTCTTTACTTTACGGCATTTAATCTTGAACTTGTAGCCGTGCTAGTACTCGTGCGCTAAATTACACTTTCTGACGTTTAAGTATTTAAAAATGCTTTGTTCGTGCACTTCTTGAATTATTTGCACCCAGACCTGTGTTGAAGTACAGTGGAATCCCGAGGGGGAACGAAACAACGTTGTGTTCGCGAGTATCCCAAACACAATGTTGAGAACTTACAATTCCGAATTCCAAGAAAGGGTTGCCTGGATTGAATAATTCTTAAAGGCATCAAGCACATGTACGTAATATATTTAAACACAAGAGACAATGTTTCATCGGTATATCCAAACACCAAGAAGGAAGTTGAAGAAACGACGCGCAGCGGAGTATTTTTGACGATATTCGAGGTGTCTGGATAGCCGATGAAACACTGTCTCGAGTGTTTGATATATCTTTTCAATTGAAACAAAAACTACGGAGTAAACGGAGAAATAAAGTCGTAAATATCTATATATTCAAACCTTCTTCACGGTTATGATTTCCTTTGTTTTAACTTGATTAATTATCCGTGAGTTTGAGAATGTTAATTCATTATCTATTTTGGCTTTTTTCTAGCTCAACGCCTGTTCAATGTCCCAGCCTGGCTATACAGCTTGTTCGTTTGTGGAAAAGTCGCCTTTCAACATACACTTGATGTATATGCCGACAGGTATGCTTGAGTAAGACTGTATATAACAACAACAATCTTTTTTTTTTTTTCTTATACTTTTAAGTGTTATGTGTGCCCTTCGTTTTCCAACTTGTCTTTTTATCTTTTTCGTTCACCCATGCCAGTAAAGAAAAATTTAATGTTTTTCCATGCACGTTAGCGAGTTTCTCCCGCAGTAGGGTGGTTAATTTCATTACTATTATACTACTAGCGTGTTTTCGTATTTCAGATATTTAGCTGGTAAAGTGAACTTGTTAACGAGTGAGCATCGTTTAGTTATGATCATTCATTTACTGAGAGGTAAGTCTCAAGAATTGACCAGCACAAGATTGATAAAGTGAGTTGATTTGTCATTACTTTCTCTCCTTTTTTTCCCTTGATCTATGGCCCAACCAAGCTAACTAAGAGGCCTTTATTCTTGTTTTCCTTTTGTAGATGCAATTTTCTTTGATCAAGATCCACCGAGGTAATGATTTCTTCATTTGATAGTTTGTTAGAAATGTTACTACAAAAGTCAAACAAAATAATCCATAGAATGCCGAGCTTTTGGTTTATCAGCTTAATGTTATGTTTTCTTGTTTCTGCAGAACTGATACACAGAAGTTAGAAAGATGCGAACAGACTTTGAAAGAAATGCTTGACTTTATACCAGGTTTGATAGTTGCTATAGCAACAAAGCTGCTGTGTTTATGACTTAAACTCCACAGAAATAAAAGGTTACATAGTTTTACAGGCGAATTAGTTGTTGTTTGTATGCGCAAAAGTTGCCTGGGTGCAATTTAACTACGAAGAGATATGTTTTTTTTTAATAATTAATTTCTAAAATAAAAATAAATTACCTTTATTTAGACACGGTGAGGATTAAGGCTAGAAGCTTGTGGGGCCGTGTATTCCTGATCGAATCGGAATTTAGAAGTGTTGGTTTTGTGGAGGGAGGAAAACCGGAGAACCCGGAGAAAAACTCTCGGAGCAAGGAGTGGACGAGAACCAACAACAAACTCAACCCACATATGACATCGAGTCCGAGAATGGAACCCAGGCCACATTGGTGGGCGGCGAGCGCTCTCATCACTGCGCCATCCCTACTCCCCTACTCTAATTGCGCTAGAGTCACTCAAAGTTATCACCGAGTCTTGATCGTCTAAATTTCAACTATAGGGAAACGGGCAGATGTCGCGAATCTGGCCATAGACGTATTTTATTAATTAAAATTTGCTTTTGTACTGAGTTACACGGTTTGTTTGTTTCAGACATGGCTGTACGAGTAATAGGCACGGAAAGACACAAGTCCGGAATCACTTTGCTCTTCGAACTTTTACAGCAACCCAGGTTAAACAAACAGGTAGATATCTTGATTATAGCCCGCTTCCTTTTGTTTATCAGATTAATACAAAATTGCCAAGGTAAACATGACGTATCCTGGTCACTTGGTGACTTTATAAAAAAATTTATTAAGGAAAATTGTCGTTGATATGAGGAAACCATTTCCCCGTATTGTTTCAAAAGGTGCTTTAAAGGTAAAAACCAGCTGTTGACTATTAGGCCCCGTCCACACTGACCCGGGTAAATTTGAAAACGGATAAATTTGAAAACGCCGCGTAAAATGTTTTCCGTCCACATTAACCCGGGTAAATTTGAAAACTATACGTTTCATTGGTGAGCGTTTTTGAAAAGCTCCGTTCTCGGTGACCGAAAACGCCGTTTCAGTGTGGACGGTTGGTCTAACCGAGGAAAAAAAGATGCGTTTTCAAATTTACCCGGGTCAGTGTGGACGGGGCCTTAGAGTAAGCAGAGTTGAATCTTTCTCCAATCCCCAGAGGTAAAGATAACTCTCTTGACAGTATTTCATGTGCATATTAATGCTAATGTACGATCCTTCAGTATTTAAGTCTAAGCTAACTGATTGTCACCTTAGTCTGTAGATGATATAGAATTATATCGAAATATTACAAGTACTTGTGTTTTATATTGTTGTACAATTGTAGAATTGGATCATCTAGAAAAACAGTTTTGATTATAAACCAAATTCTTCCAAAAATAATCATTGAAAAAGTATGAATAGAAGTAAGGAGAATTTTATGTTGATCAATGAGTAAATAAATCAAGTCCCTTGCCTGTTTTATCTTTCGTAGCTGACCTACGTGCTTCTGGATCGTGTAATGGGAGAGATCTTTCCTGAACTGAAGGAGGTATGATTTAGTTTTTGTTTCCCTTATAAAGACATGGGGCCCGAAAAAAGTTGCGCAAAATTTGAAGCCTATTTTTAGGGTGAAAAGACGACAAAAATAAGTTTCTTTGGCACACTGATCTACACTTTCTAGAGATATCAGAACTAAGTCTAGTTAATTTTTTTTCAATAAGTGAAAAATAAGGGCAAACAAAAATAAAAAAAGCAAAAACAAAATAATGTTGAAATCTCATAATTAAACCACAAGTTTAAGGTCGACGGCAATTCCGTACAAACGTATATATTTTGTACAAGGAAAACAGCAATGTCAGGAATATTAATATTTCTCACATTTTTTCCCAGAGCAAATTATTTCCAGCGGAAGAACTCCCAAGTCGCTGCTGATTAGACGTGAGGGGGTACAAAGACTAACTAAGTAATTTAAAAAGTGTTGATCACAGCCGTTACTTGGGAAGTCGGGTTGCATTGTTTCTCCAGACTACGAGAAGACCAGTTCTAAAAGCCTCTCGAGTAATTAGCAAGTGTATACAAATTCGTCACAAAAATTACATATTGCTGAAATTTGTACATACGGTTGTGAAAGTATTTTGCATGAAAGAACATGTCTTAATCTTCCAAAATGAAATCAAATTCTATAAATTTATGTTTTATGAAGAAATTTTATTGTTTAAAAAATGTAAAATAAAAATGATTTATACTAAATGTTTCTTTTTGTTTATTTTCTGTGGTCTGTAACGTATTCTGTTTATTCTTGCTTTCTTCCAGCAAATTTAATACCGGTTTTCACCTCGTTTCCCATTGCTTAATATCTCCGGATTAATATCGTAAAACTCGTCTGGTGTATGTAACCTGTTATATATTCCGTTATACTATTCATGCTAATACCATTTTTTGTAGAAAACGATCTCAATAATATTCAACAAATTGTCGCGATGACCATTTATACTCATCCGTCTTCTTGCAAAGTGTTACATGAACACAGATTATGTTGCTAAGTAAATAGTTTCGTTGACGATTTATTGAATAATAAAAACAATTATCTATACTGCAATCAGTCTCTCTTGTGCTTTGAATTGCGTGGGACGAAGGCGAAAGCGAGGGAGCTCGATATACGTGCGTTGAAGGCGCGAGCTGCGGCGCCCGCGCTACTCACGCTCGATCTCGCTCGCTTTCGCGTTGGTCCCCACGGAATTAAAGCAAACGAGAGACTGATCGGAGTCTAACAATTATCCTGCTCAATATTGCCGTTGGCCTGGTCAGCATGGTATCAGGCGATATTCAATATTTGCATTGCAAGAGGCAATTCGGGCACAATTTACCTGCGAACGCAGACAGATGACGCAACAGGCGGAAAATGTAAGAAGTGAAAGAGTTTAAAAATGCAGATCTTCAATTGGTTTAATTTACCTTGTTTATAGAAAACAAAATGTAAACTTTATGAATGTAAACCTTACATTCATAAAAAAAAAACACATGCACAGCTCTGTAAACTGAGCAAATGAATAATAGGCTCTGACTTGTCTTATATTAAACAAGAAACACTGCTCTACAATGTCAGAAATGTTTCTGGTAATTCAGCGTTAATTGTTCATCTATTTGCAGATCATCTTCAAAAAAGCTGTGTCTGAATAAATGAAGTTCTGACACCCTCAATAAAGTGAACAAATGAAAGATTGCCTCTTGGTTGTACTTTTTAAAAAAGAGAATACATTGTTTCGTGGCGCGAATTTAATTGAAATTAGTTCTTTATGCTTAAAGTACTAGTTTTTCCCACGGTAGCTAAGACTGAAGTATTGTAAGTTTGCGTGAGTCTCGAGTTATCGAGGCTTCGAGAATTTGTGGCTAAAATTATGGGCGAGGTAACAGAAGGTTGGAGAAATGGGGATCCCACTCTGCAGTTTTTTGTTGTAAAGCAGTTTGTATGCTAGCTTAGTCCAAGGAGTCGAAAAACGTCAAAAAGATCTATTGCTTGCGTGTGTGCCTTCACTTCAGAACATACTTTGCAGGGCTGCGATGAATAAAGTTCTTTACGGTGACACCGGCTGTTTCATTAATTTTACATTCTCTTTATAAGAATCGTTTTTAATCGTCACTTCTCTGCTTGACAATGTATCGATTATCTCAGGAAATATTAGGTGACTAATTGTGAAATATTCGCACTGCGCGAAAAAAGAAATGAAGGACCAATCGTATTCATATCGCATTGACATAAATATGAACGCTTTACTGATCAACTAATTGTACCAGCTTTATTGTTGGTTTTTCTAGTCAACCTTGTGTATTCACCCGTAACTATAAAGGAACTTTATTAAAATCGGCTTATGTTCAAATATGCATGTCAGACACCTGTATTTGGTCTTCAGGGAATCATCACCTGTTTAAGCCTGAGCAATATAAACATTGAATCGAATTGAATGACACACTTAGGCTAATAACAGATACATAGGTTTCTTAAAAACATATTTGTTTACAGAGTTTCTTTTTTAATTTTAGAAAAGCAGTTTTAGTTTTACAGAATCAAAATTCATTTCAGTTGTATATTATGCTGGTGATTTTATATCATTCTGATTCCAAAAATCGAAATTGACAGTTCGTGTTGCGAATTTCCTTGTTATGCAAATTGAAATTGAAACTATGTTTCTTTATATTTTTAATTTTATTTCTTCCTGCTCTATTATAATGACAGACGTTGAAAGCGTTCGCTCATTGTGCATTTTTAATTGCGTTTTCCTGATCACACCTTATTGGTTGATCACACCTCATTGGCTGATTACTGCCTCGTATATTACTCTATAATCTACGAGGCAGATTACTTTGTTATCTGCGAGGCTGAAGGAAACTTAAAAGCAGCGGAGACGGGATTCAACTTACAGAAGAAATTTATCTGTAACATCTCTTGCAGTTGTTCTATTATAATTAAGGTCAGGATATACAATGGAAGAAGGTGAAGACCCGCTCTATTCATCGTACATCCTCAATTGTGTGTTCAACGCCTTCTCATCCTACACCGCCATCATGTTGAACATTGTAACAATCCACGCGATAAGGAAAACGCCGTCGTTGTCAATAACTTTGAAAATATTGCTCCTGAGTCTTGCTGTTTCTGATCTTGGTGTTGGTTTACTGGTTCAACCTTTGTACATCACAATGATGGTTAAGATGTTGCAGCGAAACATGGAAGACGATTCTTTTTATCCAACGCTTATGTCGTTTGAAATCATCACTGGTTTATTTTATTTCGCCTCGTTTTTCCATGTCATAGCTATAAGCGTGGACAGATTCTTGGCTATTCATCTTCATCTCAGATATCAGGAACTTGTGACTCACAAGCGTGTTGTTGCTGCGGTGATCTCAATATGGCTGTTAAGTACATTTCTTTCCTTAATTGAGTTGTGCATTCCAACTCAAACTTCATCATCATCATCCTTCATGATTTTTGTGGCCATCATTTTTGATCTTTGTTTTATATGTACAGCATTTGTTTATTGCAAAATTTATTTTGCTGTGCGACGCCACACAAACCAAATTCAAGCCCTGCAAGTACAACAAGCAGCACAAAATGGGGAAATGGCAAATGTTGTAAGGCAGAGAAAATCTGCCGTCAGTACATTCTACGTATATCTCGTGTTTTTGGTTTGTTATTTACCACTACATTTTACTTTTGTTGCCGTTATAATATCTGGATCAAATCTTACTTTAACTGGTTTGTTACTTTACTTTCACACTCTAGTGTTTATTAATTCATCTTTAAATCCTGTTATTTATTGCTGGAAGTTGAGACCCATTCGACACGCTATCATGGACATGCTGAGAAAAATATTTCCAAATCTAAACTGAACAATGTTGTAGTTAGCAGCTATCGATAGATTTAAATGTCAAATACACTGTATTTCTTGTAATTTTGGACTTTACTTGATTGTAATGGCATCCTTACTGAAAAGACTGTTGTCATATATTTGATCGATAGCTCGGGTGAAATAGAATGCATGTCATTCATTCATTAAAGGGCATGCCACCAATTATCCAAGCGCGATATCCAATTGGTTGTCGAACTTTTGAAATAATTGCACTTCCATGTAGAACAGGATACGAAACTTGGGTTTAAATTCCCAATTTCGTTGTAATGTAAATTTTTAATAGAAACTGAAGGAGATTTCCAATTGAATTCTTAACATGTTTTTCGTTATAAAAAGCCATCACGTTAAACGATATAACAATCCAATCCACGCCATGTAAAATGCAAAAATATTGGGTAAACTGTAAATGTAAAAAATGGTAAAATCTCAAAAGTGTAATTTAACTTAGCTTCGACGACTTAGTTAGTTTCAAGGCATGCCAGTGAGAGGCAACTGTTTTTGAAAAAAAAATTCGTCTTTATCTGGATCATTTATCACAAACTTTTATATATGTTGCATGTTTTTCATTCCACCAAAAAAGAAACAATGCTCTTTCGCAGTAGAAGGAGACTTACCTCTACGTTACACTACACACCACCGTATAAAATGCGATTGTGGTTTATAATTACTAGTTAATCGCGAACAGATGTTCGTGATTCCACGGTTTTCTATGGAATATTTGCAAATATTTAATTCACGAGAAATTAATTTTACCAGGTATACAACGACTAAAATTGTATCCATTTTGAGTGGAATTATCTTCAGTATTCCATATTGAGAAGTTATCCGGAAGACCTCACTATGGTAAAATTCATTACACTTGAAGCAGTCAAAAAAAATGAACAACAAATTCTTGTTATTCAAATGGTTTTACTTCTAATGTCTGCTACAGCGGCCAATAATCATCTTGTGTTTAGTTTCTTTGTACGTCCGCCTGTCCTTAGCTTGCCGTAAAGGACATCGCCGTTGGCAGAAGGAGTAGCTGCATGTGAGTTTTCAGTGTCTGGCATGTTAAAGGTCGCTAATATACACTTCAGGAGAAAAAGAAATTTCCAGTATAAAGTGTTTCAGAAGGGCACTGCTCGAAATGATTTACCCACGAGAAAACATTTTTAGAAAACACTTGCTGGCCTTTTCCACAAAATGGAAATCCACTGGTTAAGTTTTTTGGCATCTAACAAAGGGTTAAAGAGAGGCGTTTGACCAAGCCTTTTCTACAAAACGAAAATCCATTGATTTCGTATTCTTGGCGTCTGACGAAGCGTCTAAGGTTTATTCCCGTGTAGTTGGGCAGGTCTAAAGTTAATGAAAGATTTATGCATTGATGAAGGCATTATTTACAACTACAGTTACAGTAGATTCACGAAAACAACCGAATGCTATAAAGCAGTTCATTTTCTCTCGTTACGTTTTCCGGCAAAGGGAAAATTAAATATCGGTGACAGTGCAAACCTCAATGCATTTGTTCTCGGTACGTGCTTGTCTAAATTCGCAGAGAGAAACACAATGGCCAATCAACAACGTATTGTTATCTGGAGGCACAAGAGGCATGGAAATGCAGATTGTCCTGCCTTCAGGCAGGACGACGGCCCCTTTGAAGTTTTTCCCATTTTGACAAAATTTGTCCCAGTCCAAACAAGTTATTGGCACTTGTTCTTACGATTGTTTTCACTACAAATAACAAAATGTATCGCGCGTGCGACGCGGAGCAATCGTAGGACAACTGCTTCTTTGTTGGTTTATATTGTTGGACAAGTTAAGCGCCTGTAAAACGTCAGCAGTTCGTACTTGTGTTTTGCAACAATTGACACATTAATGAGGAAATCAACCAAATGTAGCCAGACTTGTCCGCAAGTGCGTATCGGCCCAAAGTTAACAAAACAAATACGGATGAGATTAAGATTAAAAGTGTTTTGTGCGTGTACGGTCTTCGTTTTTACATCGCGTTTTCATTGACATAAATATGAAAACTTTCCTGATCAACTAATTGTACCAGCTTTATTGTTCGTTTTTCTAGTCCAACCTTGTGTATTCACCCGTAACTATAAAGGAACTTTATTAAAATCGGCTTATGTTCAAATATGCATGTCAGACACCTGTATTTGGTCTTCAGGGAATTATCACCTGCTTAAGCCTGAGCAATATAAACATTGAATCGAATTGAATGACACACTTAGGCTAATAACAGATACATAGGTTTGTTAAAAACATATTTATTTACAGCAGTTTTAGCTTTACAGAATCGTACTTCATTTCAGTTGTATATTATGCTGGTGATTTTATACCATTCTGATTCCAAAAATCAAAATTGACAGTTCGTGTTGCGAATTTCCTTGTTATGCAAATTGAAATTGAAACCATGTATCTTTATATTTTTAATTTTATTTCTTCCTGCCGGCTCTATTATAATGAAAAATGTTAAAAGCTGTCGCTCATTGTGCATTGCTAATTGCGTTTTCCATCGCTGATCACACCTCATTGGCTGATTACTGCCTTGTGTATTACTCTACAATCTATGAGGCATATAACTATGTAATCTGCGAGGCTGAAGGAAACCTAAAAGCAGCCGAGACGGGATTCAACCTACAGAAGAAATCTGTCTGTAACATCTCTTGCTGTTGTTCTATTACAGAATATACAATGAAAGAAGGTGAAGACCCGCTCTATTCATCGTATATCCTCAACTGTGTGTTCAACGCCTTCTCATCCTACACCGCCATCATGTTGAACATTGTAACAATCCACGCGATAAGGAAAACTCCGTCGTTTTCAATAACTTTAAAAATATTGCTCCTGAGTCTTGCTGTTTCTGATCTTGGTGTTGGTTTACTGGTTCAACCTTTGTACATCACAATGATGGTTAAGATGTTGCAGCGAAACATGGAAGATAATTCTTTTTATCCAACGCTTATGTCGTTTGAAATCATCACTGGTTTATTTTATTTCGCCTCGTTTTTCCATGTCATAGCTATAAGCGTGGACAGATTCTTGGCTATTCATCTTCATCTCAGATATCAGGAACTTGTGACTCACAAGCGTGTTGTTGCTGCGGTGATCTCAATATGGCTGTTAAGTGCATTTCTTTCCTTAATTGAGTTGTGCATCCCACTACAAACTTCATCCTTCAAGATTGTTGTGGCGATCATTTTTGATCTTTGTTTTATATGTACAGCATTTGTTTATTGCAGAATTTATTTTGCTGTGCGACGCCACACAAAACAAATTCAAGCCCTGCAAGTACAACAAGAAGCACAAAATGGGGAATTATATAATGACAAATGTTGTCAGGCAGAGAAAATCTGCCGTCAGTACATTCTACGTATATCTTGTGTTTTTGGTTTGTTATTTACCGCTTCATTTTACCTTTGTTGCCGTTATAATATCTGGATCAAATACTACTTTAACATGTTTGTTAATTTACTTTCACACTCTAGTGTTTATTAATTCATCCTTAAATCCTGTTATTTACTGCTGGAAGTTGAGACCCATTCGACACGCCATTATGGACATGCTGAGAAAAATAATTCCAAGTCTAAACTAAACAATGTTGTAGTTAGCAGCTATCGACAGATTTAAATGTCAAATACACTGTATTTCTTGTAATTTTGGGCTTTACTTGATTGTAATGGCATCCTTACTGAAAAGACTGTTGTCATATATTTGATCGATAGCTCGGGTGAAATAGAATGCATGTCATTCATTCATTAAAGGGCATGCCACCAATTATCCAAGCGCGATATCCAATTGGTTGTCGAACTTTCGAAATAATTGCGTTTCCATTAAGGATAAGAAACTGGGGTTTTAAATTCCCAATTTCGTTGAAATGCAAATTTTTAAACGATATAGCAATCCGATCCACGCAATGTAAAATGCAAAAAGGCAAACTGTAAATATATAAAATGGTAAAATATCAAAAGTGTAAACGTACTTAGCTTCGACTAGCTATTTTCCAGGCATGCCACTGAGAGACATCTGTTTTTGGCAAAAATTCGTCTTAATGTGGAACATTTAACGAAAACGTTCATATATGTTGCATGTCTTTCGCAGTGGAAGGAGACTTAATTTTACGTTATACTACACACCATAGCATAAAATAAAAGGTAAAGCAACTTTATTTATACACGGTTTGTGTTTAAAGCAAGAAGCTTGTGGGGCCGTGTGATGAGTTTGTGGTTTATCATTACTTGTTATTCGCGAACAGATGTTCGCAATTCCACGGTTTTCTTATGGAATATTTGCAAATATTTAATTCAAGAGAAATTAATTTTACCAGTTATACAACGAGTTAAATTGTATTTATTTCTTGAGTGGAATTATCCTCAGTATTCCATAAGAAACCTATTGTTATCCCGTAGACCTCACTTTGGTAAAATTCATTACATTTAAAGTAGTCAGTAAATAGAACAGCAAATTCTTGTAATTCTAATGGTTTTAATTCTAATGTCTGCTACAGTGGTCAATAAACATCTTGTGTTTAGTTTCTTTGTACGTCCGTCTGTCCTTAGCTTGCCGTAAAGGACATCGGCGATGTTCTTTTCTTTTCTTGTAAGGAATTTTTTTATCGAGTACCTGTGAGATTTCAGAGTTTCTGGCGTGTTCAAGGCCGCCTAATATACACTTCAGGTGTAAAAGAAATTTCCAATATTATTAGTGTTTAAGAAGGGCACTGCTCGAAATGATTGACCCACGAGAAGACATTTTTAGAAAATACTTGCTGGCCTTTTCCACAAAATGGAAACTCCACTGGTTAAGTTTTTAGGCACCTAACAAAGGGTTAAAGAGAGGCGTTTGACCGAGCCCTTTCTATAAAACGAAAATCCATTGATTTCGTATTCTTGGCGTCTGACAAAGCGTTTAAAGTTCATTACCGAATAGTTGGGCAGGTCTAAAGGTAATGAAAGATTTATGCATTGATGAAGTCATTATTTGCAACTACAGTTACAGTAGATTCACGAAAACCACCGAATACTATAAAACAATTCATTTTTTCTCGTTAAGTTTTTCGGCAAAGACAAAATAAAGTTAGGTGGTGCAAACCTCAATGCATTTGTTCTCGGTGCTTGAGACCCTGTCTTAATTCTCAGAGAGAAACACAATGGCCAATCAACAACGTATTGATATCTGGAGTCGCAAGAGGCATGGAAATACAGATTGTCCTGAATTGTCCTACATTCAGGCTAGACGACGGTCATTTGAAGTTTTGCCTGTTTTGACAAAATTTGCCCGAACAAGTTAATAGCACTTGTTCTTACGATTGTTTTCACTAAAAATGTCAAAATGTATCGCGAGTGGGATCGCGGAACAATCGCTTCCTTGTTGTTATATATTGTTGGACAAGTTAAGGCTGGTTCTCATATGATCGCCCCGATCGTTTCTATCGCATCGATCGTTTGCAAATACTGAGACGATCGTAGGCGATCGAAGCGATTGGAAGCGATCAGGGGGTTCTCATATGATCGCCCCGATCGTCTGGTATGTGAAAAATAGGGTTAAACAAACAAGATAATAATTCATGATCTTTTCTTTGTTCCCGCAGATGAATATTCGATTTTATTCCGATCGACGTACGTGTTTTTTTTTCAGAACTCCGATATCGCTTATGGCAGCCTTCGATGCAAGAGCAATCCTCGTGGCCTCCTATCTTCTCGTTATTGCCGTTTTACGGCGAAGGATCAAAAGGGAGGCCAAACGGAAACGTAGTTCTGGGTAATACTGATGCACCATGGGACAGTTTGGATCGCTTCGATCGTCCCCCTCTGTGAAAGTCGGTAGTTCTCATATAATCGTTCGCGATCGCCGCGGTCTGCAACCGATCGCCCGGATAAAACAGGGACGATCGAAGCGATCGCGATCGCCCCGATCGTCGCAGACGTTAGCGATCGTCTTTGTAATGTTCTCATATGATCGCCCCGATCGCGAGCAAACTTTTTGAAGCGACAGAGGCGACAGAGACGATCGGGGCGATCATATGAGAACCAGCCTTTAAGCGCCTGAAAATCATCAGCAGTTCGTACTTGTGTTTTGCAACAATTGACACATTAATGAGGAAATCAACCAAATTTTGCCAGACTTGTTCGCAAGTGCGTATTGGCCCAAAGTTAACAAAACAAATATGGATGAGATTTAAAAGTGTTTTGTGCGTGTAAGGTCTTCGTTTTAAAGACACCCTTGAGCTTCACTAGAATGCGTGTGTCAAAATGCCGACATTAATTCCGAAAATAGAAATCCTCCTTTTTTCATGCAAATTGTATCCTGTTTAAAGGTAAACACCATTGATGGATTTCAATATTTTGTTTCAGGCTAGGGAGACCAAAATTAAAATGATTAAATTAAATTTTGCAGTTTTATCTGCGCTTATCCGGTTATGCCTCTAAAATGTTTTTATTTGTTAGACCCCTACAGGCAGATATGTAATAATTTTAACAATTTTTATGAATTTTTCATTGTATTAACTCTGTATTGTATCTTTACCGCGTATTGGTGCATCATTAATGAATGATGTCCACTCAGAATGACATTAGTTTGTCCAGGATGACAGGTGGCGGTTTGGTACTTGTATTCATCATCAGTCCTGGTCTGGAACAAGCATAGTAACAGTGCAAACCTCAATGCATTTGTTCTCGGTGCTTGGACCGTGTCTAATTTGGGTGATTTTTTTTGGGGAATGACAAAATGTATCGCACGTGCGACGCGGAACAATCGTGGGACAACTGCTTCTTTGTTGGTTTATATTGTTGGACAAGTTTTGCGCCTGAAAAACGTCCGAAGTTCGCACTTTGCAACAATTGACACATTAATGAGGAAATCGACAAATGTTGCCAGACTTGTCCGCAAGTGCGTATCGGCCCGAAGTTAACAATACAAATATGGATGAGTTAAAATATGATTAAAAAAGTGTCTTGTTTGTGTACGGTCTTCGTTTTAGACATTCGTTTTCGTTTTAGACACCCTTGAGCTTCATTAGAATTCGTGTTTTAAAATGCCGAAACTAATTTCGAAATTACACAAATCTTTCTTTTTTCATGCAAATTGCATCCTATTTTTTGAAAAGGTTAACGACATAGAGGGATTTCAATATTTTGTTTCAGGTTAGAAAGGCCAAAAATAAACTGCATCAAAAAGTAAAGTAAATCTTGCAGGTTTTTCTGCGCTTTTCCGGTGTTGGTACCTCGAAAATGTTTTTATTTGTTAGACCCCCACAGGCAGATATGTAAAATTTTTAACAATTTTTATAAATTTTTCATTGTATTAACTCTGTATTGTATTTTTACCGCGTATTGATGCGCCATTAATGAGTGATGTCCACTTAGAATGACATTCGTTTGTCCAGGACAGCAGGTGGTAGTTTGGTACTCGTATTCATCATCAGTCCTGGATAAAGGATAGTAACAAAAAAATATAAAAACTAGTATAACTTATACATCCTTAGATCAAAATATCTCGTGAATACGCAGATAGGCAGTCCTTCGACACCGGTTCCTTGTAACAAATCGCTATTTGTTTCATAGAGTTCTGGCTATAAAATGAAACAAGTACAAGACCCGCTCTATTCATCGTACATCGCGAATTGTGTGTTCAACGTCCTCTCATCCTACACGGCCATCATGTTGAACATTTTAACAATTCACGCATTGAGAAAAACTCCGTCCTTGCCAAAGACTTTGAAAGCACTGCTCTTGAGTCTTGCTGTTTCTGATCTTGGTGTTGGTTTACTGGTTCAACCTTTTTACATCGCACTGATGGTCAAGATGTTACAACAAAATGCCGAAGACAAACCCTCACATTTCACCCTCAACGCGTATGGTGTCATCAGAGGTATATTTTTTTACGCGTCGTTCTTTGGTGTTGTGACCATAAGTGTAGACAGATTCTTGGCCATACGTCTTCATCTCAGATATCAGGAACTTGTGACTCACAAGCGTGTTGTTTCTGCGGTGATCTCAATATGGATTTTCAGTGCACTTCTTTCAATAAGCCAGTTGTGGATATCTTTCATAGTTCACGCTATTATCATCGGCCTTTGTTTTATTTGTACAGCAATTATTTATTGCAAAATTTATTTCACTGTACGACGCCACACAGACCAGATTCAAGCCCTGCAAGTACAACAAGTAGCACAGAATGGTGAAATGGAAAATATTGCGCGGCAGGGAAAATCTGCCCTCAGTACATTCTACATTTATCTTGTGTTTTTGATCTGCTATTTGCCAGAGTATTGCAGGTTAGTTGTTGGTATAGTCGATGACCCAACCACTATTTCAATGCGGAGATTTTTTCTGTATAGTTGGACTCTGGCATATCTAAATTCATCTTTAAATCCTGTAATTTACTGTTGGAAGATGAGACACATTCGACACGCTATCTTGGACATACTGCGGAATATATTTCCAAGTAGGGACTGAGCAAAACTGCAGGAACGCCGATAAAGCGAAGCTAAGTGAACTATTTGTGTAAAAACCGCCTCCCCACGACGGCAATTAAAGAGAAAGAAACTCCTTATTAGCGGTGGTATGGAAAGCAACCAGATGTGAGCCACCTAAGAGTATTTGGAGTATGGCCTATGCCCACGTGCCAGACGGTAAACGACGAAAGCTAAACGGCAACAAGTCTAAGAAGATGCGTTTCGTGGGCAACAATTTAACGACAAATGCAGGTCGTCTTTTTGATAAGACGAATCGAAAGCTGTATATCCGGAGAGATGTTGAGTTTCATGAGAACGATTTCGGTCAGAAGCAAGTCATGACAATAGGGCCAGAACAAAAGTGCGAGGAAGCGAGGCAGAATGCTGTCACCAGTAGAGAAGACGAATTGTTAAGAAGACGGAGAAACAAAGAAATAAGATATAGATAAGCCGCAAGAACCTCGACAGTTTGAAACAACGCGAAAAGCACCTGTCAAAAATGGTTACGATGAATATGCAGACACTTTAAGGGCCTGTTTACAAGCAGGTAGGGTAACCCTAGGTGCTAGGGTTACCCTAGCAAGAGGGTTAGAAGATAGCCCGGGTTTACAAGCAAAATTCGCAGGTAGGGTAACCCTACTACCCCGGGTCAACGTACACCGGTTACGCTTCAGTTAACCTTGTAAAATTTTGTCGTTAGAAACTGTTATTCGAAAATAATTCCGTTCCAGTGCAAAAATACGACAAATTGTGAATGAACACGATGTTTCTTGGTCACAATTCGCTGTTTTTGTCGGTATTTTTAAACATATTTAGCTTTTTGGAGCCAAAATAAAGTTGTCCCGGGTAGGCGAGTTATCCCTAGCAGAGCGTTTACAAGGCGCTAGGGTTACCCTAGCAGCTAGGGTAACCCTAGCACTCAGCTAGGGTTACCCTAGGTGCTAGGGTAACCCTAGCGCCTTGTAAACACGTCGATGAAAAAAAGAAGAAATGTGGGAGCGCTAGGGTAACCCTAGGTACTAGGGTAACCTTATGTGCTAGGGTTACCCGCCTGCTTGTAAACAGGCCCTAGGGGCCCATTTACATGGAAAGAGGATGATCCTAGCACAAGGATCATCCTACTTTCATGTAAAATGGAATGATCCTAGTGCTAGGATCATCCTAGTACTAGGATCATCCGAGCGCCATATGTTTTCATCTTTCAGTTTACATGTGAATGGTTGCATTTGGCCCTTACGCTAGGATCATCCTAGCGCTAGGATCATCCTATCTGAAATAAGGGATGATCCTAGCGCTAGGATGATCCTAGCGTTAATGCCAAATGCAACCATTCACATGTAAACTGAAAGCTGAAAACATATGGCGCTCGGATGATCCTAGTACTAGGATGATCCCAGCACTAGGATCATTCCATTTTACATGAAAGGAGGATGATCCACCTACAACTGTACAAGAAGCAATGTTAAGTGACCACGGTGCAGAGTGGAAAGTCGCTACGGATTCAGAGAACATAGCGAAAACATTGCGGAGATTAAAAGAGTCAAGGACAGCCTGAGGTAACAGTTTAAGATGAAGGATATGGGACAGCTGCATTACTATGTCGGAGTCTCTATCGTTTATAAAAGGGAAAACAAGCAAGTCCACCTACATCAAGGGTAGTACATCGAAAGGTGCTCAAAAAGTTTGGGAAAACAGGAGTGAAACCATTTTCTAAACCCAATGAGTTGAACGTCAAGTTGCAAAAGGAAGATGGTTTTAGCAGAGCCGTCGTCTGTATGTCGTAACTAGTCCATTTGTGGGAGCCTATTTTATGCTGCAATCGCAACTCGTCCAGATATCGCCCAAGCAGAGGAAGTCATGTCGAAGCTCTCTGCAAATTTTACACAAAATCATTTAACTGTAGAAAAACGGACCCTTAGATATCTGAAAGGAACTGCGTATCTTGGTTTGAGTTACAAAAAATGTGCCGATGGAAACCTGACTGGTTACTCAGATGCACATTGGGCGGATGATACAGATGACCATCATTCCACTTCAGGAAACACGTTTTTTTGCGGGTACAGCAGTAAGCTGAAAAACATGCTACTGTTGCGCTGTCAACAGCAGGAGCGAAGTACAATCAAAAATGACGTCATAAGTGTCAAAAAAAGTAAAAAAAGGTTAGAAACTTTCCAAAATTAACTTTAAATTATAATTTTTTTCGTCAGCTGCCATTTAATAAGTGGGGAATTTGATAAATAATTGTAGACGGCACTGTCGTTTAGACGAATAAATTTCGAGGATCAACACAAAGTGCCCCGCGACCCACAAACTAGATAAGTAGAAAATTTACATTTCCCAGCAGGTGGCCGATTGCTGTATGCTAAGGATTAAACGAACACGTGCATTTTTATCACTGTTCCTTCCTACGTTATTTTTTTTTTTGACGTTTTCCTCCTTTTATTAGGGTTAGTTAGATAGGTCAGCTTAGAAAAAAAAGAGGTTGCGGTAATTTAATACATTCAAGCTCTCTCATGAAGCCGAACACGAAAGGTTTCTCAGCCACGGTCTTTGCCCCTTAAGCGACGCATCCGTAGTCGTCTCCAAATTGATAGTGAACCGCATAAAATATAAATCTGTTATTGTTTAGAGAAACATTAAAATCCGCCAGACATTAAGAGGAAAAAATCTAACAGCCAACAGTTTTCTTTCGTCTATATATATAAAAAAATAGTTCCGCGTTACTACATCTTAGCAGTCCGTATTACAATTTTTGGACAACTCAGGTTAACATAATCGGAATGTAATTTCTCAATATGGACCTCTTTTTTAAATAAAATTGATGAGCTTAACAAACACATATAAAAAATGGCATGAGCATATTAAGGTCTTGTGAGGCATGGAAAATTTAATTTTATATCTGCTGGAGAAAATGTAATGGAAATCTCATAATCCAAATTTTTGTTTTACGTTCTCTGTGCATTTTCTTTCTCTTAAAGGAGCTATGTCACGGTATTTTACAGGAAGTCATTTTTTGATAAGATTTAAATTGAAGAAAACCTCAAAATAATAGCTTTCTAATGTACAAAAACACCAACGGAGTAATAAAAAATGAACCAGAAACTAAACAAGGATGGCGAAGATTATATAAGATGGATTACAAATGACAAACTTGAAAAAAAAGTTGCCAATTTTTTCAAGATGGTTTGTCCATGACGTAACCCCTTTAACATCCTTTACTTTTATAATACAATAATTAAAAAATATGAATAAGCCCGACTGATTGTTGCACATTTCACTCAATGCCTGTTCTGAGAATTTTTTACATCAAAGGAATCAGATTAGATGGCGATTACTTGAACTACTGTGGTGAAAATGTTCCCACGCAATCGTGACCAGCACCAATAATGGCTGCGGTCACATCTAGGTTACTAACTATAGTTAAGACAGGGATAACTATAGTTAGCTATTTGCCAAGAAATTACACATCACCAATGTTAGCAAAAATAAAGCTTGAATTCTTCGGCGTCTAGCATCCTTACTTCATTTTATTTTCTTCAACGCCGAGATGCAGTGCAAAAAAAGAAAAAAAAAAAGAGGAACAACTAGACACAGATCAGCAACGAGGGCTGTCATAAACTAATTTAAATTCGAAATTATTTAAAAGCTAATCCGAACTAACTGTAGTTAACTGCATTGGTATGACCGCAAAGACGACCGAAAGCACTAACTATAGTTAGGTATGACGTCACGTAACTTGAGACTAACTCACGTAACTTGAGACAACTATAGTTAAACTTTAGTTACGTCGTAGATGTGACCGCAGCCAATAAGTCAATATTTCCGGCAATTTTGGTTTTCTCGTGCCAAATGATTTTTGGTCTCTGAATTATGGCCCTTATTTCGAATTTTAATTTTTCTGTTTAAAGTTAAAAAGGTGCTAAATTTCGATTTTCATTTTTTTGGCGGCGAGGTTTAAAAAGGTTCCTAATTAATGTTCTGCCTTTTAGTTCCTAATAACGATTTTATTTGTTAGCCGAAAAATTAAAATAATGCATGCTAATCTCGTTGAAAAGAAATAAAAAGCTTATTGGTTTTAACCCGAAGAGTATTTTCTTGGGTACGATTATTTGATTAAAATTCAAACAAAATGAAAGGTAAATTTCAAAAATGGGCCGTAAATCGTGCAGAAACCAAAAACCAATTTGAACCAGAAAACCAAAATTGCCGAAACTTCAATTCACCGTATTGATCAGTCGTTTTTAAATTTCAAACTCGAAATATTTCTTGTAAGATTTATATCATAAAAACGTATTAAGTCAGTTTGATACCAAAAACTAATATTTACAAGGAAGGCAACAAAACTGCCGGAACCTTTCACTGATTAAAGCAGAAACTTTATACTAGTTTTACTTTTCAATCTAGCTAGTTATATATATCAAAGTTAGATATAGCGAAGCGTACCGACCACTAAAATAAATGGACTGATTGATTTGATATCGGTAAAACTAAAATGTGAAAATTGGCGATAATGTAAGGACAATAAAACAATGTTTAGACAGAAAACAGAATTGTCGGAAACTAAAATTTTACGGGTAATGGTTACACCAACAACGAAGATAAACACACTTACGAAAAAAGATAGCAATTTGGTATTCCCATTTAACTGTCAGAGTAAAGAAAAGCTTTACATGCTCAAAGATTAGAAACCTTACTAGGCGTGCAGACGGCAATCAGCCTACAGTACAATGCCACTGTAATACTGCTCAGTCGGTTCCATATTTCCTAACGTTCCGACCACATAATGAAAGACAAAGAACCGCTCTATTCATCATACATTGTTAATTGTGTGATGAACGCCTTCTCATCCTACACCGCCATCATGTTAAACATTTCGACAATCCACGCGATGAAAAAAACTACGTCGTTGCCAAATCAGTTAAAAACATTACTCCTGAGTCTTGCTGTTTCTGATCTTGGTGTTGGTTTACTGGTTCAACCTTTTACCGTCGCATTGATGATCAAGAAGTTAAAACAGAACACTCAAGACAACCCTTCCACACAGATCGCGTACACCTTCATCAAAGGTATATTTTCTTATTCTTCGTTCTTTGGTGTTGTGGCCATAAGTGTAGACAGATTCTTGGCTATTCATCTTCATCTCAGATATCAGGAACTTGTGACTCACAAGCGTGTTGTTGCTGTGGTGATCGTGATATGGATTTTCAGTGTATTTCTTTCATCATTTATTCAGCTATATCTCGTAGTCGACATTATATATATTTACGTGTTTTTCGCTATAATTTTTGTTCTTTGCTTTGTTAGTACAACGCTGGTTTATTGTAGAATTTATTTCACTGTACGACGCCACACAAACCAAATTCAACTCTCGCAAGTACAACAGACAGCACAGGATAGCGAATTGTCAAATACTGCGCGGCTAAGGAAATCTGTCGTCAGTACATTCTACATATATCTTGTGTTTTTGGTTTGTTGTTTACCAGAGTATTGCAGGTTAGTTGTAAATATTATTAATGTAAACCATAAACCCAACATGACTTTAAAGCGTTTCAGTCTGTATTCTTGGACTCTGTTGTTTCTTAATTCATCTTTAAATCCTGTTTACTGTTGGAAGATGAGACATATTAGACACGCTATCATGGACATACTGCGAAATATATTTCTGAAACAAAACTAAACAAAGCTGTAGTCGACAACAATAATGCGAACTAAAATTCATGTACTTTAACCGCGGTGCATACAGGCCCGTAGGGAGGGGGTGCGATGGGTGCGTCGCTCATTGTGAAAAAAATACATCAAAATAAATAAATAAATAAATACGGTTAATAAAGGGAAATGGTATTCCTGTACTCCTGTACTGTTTACATTCAATATAGTCCTTTGGGTTGAAGGTCCACCATTTGTAGATTCCTGTGGTATATTTTAGACAAAATTGAGTGATTCTAAGTTAATTTCAACTATGCATTCTTCTAAATGTCCTTCATAGTCTCAAACAGTCGAACTGTTCGAAGTGTCATTAATATTCCCAGGCGCTAGAAAAAAGAGAGGAGACTGGGTACTTGTTGGGCTTGGAAGCACCCAACAAGGTTGGAGCTAAAAGATCAACAAACCGACTCTCTGGCTGATTTATTTAATTACCATTTGACACTGAAATAATGAAACCTATCTATTTCCTGCCTTCCTTTTATGTACTGCCGTCGTTGTTAGCTATTCATTGTAAATTACGTTTACAAGGCTCTGTTTCTAAAAAAATACGTTTTTGAATTTAAAAAATGTACCAGATTATTGTCGTTGCTACCTTCACTTTTACCAGTGCCATGTTTCCTTACAAACTGTCTTCAAAACGCACGAAATTAAATGCTGTCTCAGATAACCTATTTTTTCAAAATTTCCTGGGGGTGGATGATTACTTTATCTAAGGCGATAAACAATAAAACTGATCATCATAGGGAAAATCTTTGGTAAAAATTTCTCGATAGAAAAACGCGTGAAATCGAAAAAAACAAGTGATAAATATTCATATGGGTTCTTGTGTTATACTTATCAATGTCTTATTCATGGAGCGAGAGCATTTACAGCTTTCAACTTCACATCGCAAGAAGTTCATTTGATTATCATCTTTTTAGCCGGATTGAGCAAATAAAGACCTTTTTTCATTAAATCTGATAACGCTTACTTTTGCTTATCTTCTATATCAAGGACGTAACTCAAGCCGCTTCCATGATAAGATAACACAGTAACTGTTAGTATTGGGTACATGACCTTTTCCTGGAAGAGTTCAATGTTACGGTCAGTCCTGTTATCAAATTCAGTTTTACTTCTTCCAAAGTAAAGCCATAACAGACTTTTTTTACTTAAGTTGAGTTTTTAGCCCATATTCTTTAAAAGAATATGTTTACTTCACACTTACTTGTACTTCTCCAGGAAGTGTTGGTCGCAATCGCCTCAACAAATATTTCTTTAATTTCATTTTCATCTCTTGTAGCACGTTTTCTAATATAATGAAATTTTATTTTGTAACTTGCATGTAAAGAACTTTTAAGTCACATTCATGGTAAAAGGAGGAACTTGCGCGCACTTCCTCTCAGAAAATGCGATCTTGATCACACCGTCAGGCTAAAATAGTGAGATATTGAACGTGAAAAGAGAAAAGAACTCTATTCAAACAAGTTAATTTTCAGATGGACAGGCGCCGGATATCCATTTAGGTTGTCATGGAAACATCATAACGAGTAGTAAACAAGACAATTTTGGGTATCGGCCACTATCCTGCTTTATTGAGAAAGATAAATAGTAGTTGAGAAATGAATAATCCAGTTTAGAAAATTGTTTTGGAATAACTACGGCAAATATATGGAACACTTGACCATTTGAGCTTCATTAAAATCCATGTTCCAAAATGCCACCAGTTTCCTTGTACTTTTATTTCCAATAAGTAGTTAATTATGGAATAAATCCGTTTAAGTTATAAAAAATTGAGCTCGTTTTACTTTTGCTGGGCAAAGCGAACTTACCATTTCGATTTCTTCCCAAAAGAGAAACTGAGAGTTTAAATTAAATATCCGACTTTTGTTCTTATGCAAATTGAATTGAAACTAGCATCTTAATTCTAATTTTATAGTATCTTTTAGTTTATTTGGCTAAATCTTAAAGAACTATCCTTTGAGGCTATTTAGTTTTAGGGGAACAATTTTTTTAAAAAAGAAAAAAGAAATTTAAATTGAAACTGGAGAGGAAAAAATAATGTTTTGGACTGATATTAATATTTACATAAAAACAGGTGGCTGGCCTTCCACAAAAAGTATTTAAACCAGCTGTATATCTCAAAAGATTAACATAATTTCTTCTGCGCAGATTGTAGTGAGTGCTCGGTAGGACTCCACTGTTATAAGTTTTGATGCTCTTTGCTTAATAAGTTCCGGCCTAAGAATGCCTGAAGAACCGTTCCATTCAGCCTACATCGTTAACTGTGTGTTCAACGCCTTCTCATCCTACACCGCCATCATGTTGAACATTATGACAATCTACGCGATAACGAAAACTTCGTCGTTGCCAAAAACTTTAAAAACATTGCTCCTGAGTCTTGCTGTTTCTGATCTTGGTGTTGGTTTACTTGTTCAACCTTTTTACATTGCGTTGTTGGCCAAGCTGTTGCATCAAAACAGTTTTCTACCTCTCTCCACACTTAAAGCGTTTGACTTCTTTCAATGCGTATTTTTTTACGCTTCGTTCTTTGGTGTTGTGGCCATTATTACAGACAGATTCTTGTCTATCCAGCTTCATCTCAGATACCAGGAACTTGTGACCTTCAAGCGCATCGTTGCTGTGGTGACCTCAATATGGATCTCAAGTGCAAGTCTTTCAATAAGTCAATTGTGGCTCTCAGGCGACGCAAAAATATACATTTCGGTGGTTTTAGCTGTAATTTTCGGTCTTTGTTTTATTTGTACAACAATTTTTAACTGCAGAATTTATTTCACTGTACGTCGCCACAGAAACCAGATGCAGGTCCTTCAAGCACAACAAGAAGTACACAATGACGAATTGGCAAATGTCGCGAGACTCAGAAAATCTGCCGTTAGTACATTCTACATTTATCTTGTGTTTATAGTTTGTTGTTTGCCAGAGTATTGCAGGTTAGTTGTGAGTTTAATCCGTGGAACAAACACCAACTTCATGCTTGTATTTTATCTGTATACTTGGACACTGGTATTTCTAAACTCATCTTTAAATCCCGTTATTTACTGTTGGAAGATGAAACACATTCGACAGGCTATGATTGACATGCTGCGAAATACATTTGCAAGTCAAAACTGAATGAAATCTGCAGTAATAAAGGAGCGAACTCACAATGCTATCACTACCAGCGGAGTCATCTTTGTGTAGACACTAAATTTGTAGTAATTCTAGCTACGGTTTCGCTTGGTTCTGATGGTATCTGAAAAGTTGCTCCCGTTGAGGTTTTGAAATCTTGTTAGCAAAACGAAATTCAGTAATTTTATGTAAATGGATATATTCCGTACTCCGAGATACATTCCGTACTCCGAGAACGCAAAAGTGCCCCAACCCATTACACTTGATATAGGTTAGTATATGTTTTATTGAATAGCAAGTGGGTGATTGCTATTGTCTGTATTGCGTTTAACAACAAAAATTGAGCAAGAGGAAAAAATCTTTGGTAAGATTTCTCAGTAAAAAAGACGCGTAAACTCGATAAAATCTTAATGATAAATATTCATATGTGTTCTTATGTAAAACGTATTATTATCTTGTTCATCAGTGAAGAGATTAGCATCTACAGCTTTCAGCTTCACATCGGAACAAGTTGCTTTAATTATCATCTTTTCAGTCGGATCCGGTTCGACCAAATAAAGTCCTTTTTCAATAACGCCTATAACATTTTAATTAGTTTTGTATATGACGGACGTCCGTTGTCCTAGTTTTCTTGCCAAGCGAAAGAATAATTTAAATTATTTCACCTTAACGTTTCCTGGAATACTTTTTTGTTATTGTCAAATTTATCCCTTTCATCAAATTGAACTTTTTCCCACGGCAGACTTTGTTACTTTAGTTGAGTTTTTTAGCCAATATATTTCAGTATATTTTTACCTCACACTTCTCGAGGAAGTGTTGGAACATTTTAAATTAAATGTTATCGCCAATACAAGGCTAAAAGGTTAAAAGGTTATAAAATTTTAAAAAAGAAACCAAACCTTTTCGACGTGTTGTCACCCTGCTGACGAAAACACGTCGAAACGTTTGGTTTCTTTTTAAAATTTTATAACCTTTTAGCCTTGTAAATAATATTTTTGAATAAAAAATAAAAATGTAAATAATATTTTTACCTTTTAGCGAATATTATGTCAATATTTTTAATTCATTACTGTTCTGAAATTTTCAGTTAATTTTTGGGAAAAGAAGAACTTCGTTTCGTCATTTGCCATGCAACTTAATTTAATAATAATAATAATAATAATAATAATAATAATATTAATAATAATAAAAATAATAATAATAATTAAAAAATAATTATAATAATTAACTTTATTTCACAATGATTATTAAAAAATGTACACACATCGATAAAAAGACACATAATTAAAATATTTAATAATAATAATAATAATAATAATAATAATAATAATAATAATAATAAAGGTTTCAGCGAAATAATAATAAAAAATTTTGGAGTGTTGCGTAGCGATCTTTATTTTAAGTTTTTTCTTATATTTAAGCTTTATTTTTATTCGTTAAAAATGGTCTTTGTACGGTTTATATTGTTGCAGTTGTTACGTTTCAATTGGGGAAGTTGAAACGACATCGAATTTTTTTAAAAATGTTTTCCGTTAAATGCAATAGATCACACCCATTTTTCTTTACACAAGCGTGCACCCACCTATCGTGTAACTTATGAATGAGTGATCACTGACGTCTTTAACCCATTATTATAAAAGATCTGTGATAAGCCACCTCGAAGCACTTGCAACCTAGACAATTGTCTATAAAAATGGCCGTAATTACCTGTGTGTCTGTGTCTTCCTTTAGTCATTTTGGAAGGGATTTCGTTGACATTCGGGACATTAATTTGGAGTTCAGTTTCCAACATGCTTGAAAGATATTTTGAAAGTTTTCACCTGTCTTGGATTGTGTTGACCTTCAGCGACAAAGCACATCCAAAAACACGAAATAAGAAATTATAAACTTTTCTAATGTCCACGTCAATTGATTTGCATAAAAAGGAAAGTCTGAACTCCAGCTGGAAAGTTGCTTCCCCATAAAACAGAGATTAAAATTAATAAGCAATTTCTGACCTTTAAAAATGAGCCTCGTTTCAAAACATTTCCGCATATGAAAATGCGGCTCGGTGAAGTTCATTTTCATGCAAATCGAACACGTTTTCAATAGAAAGGTTTCGAGAGGATTTTTCAAGTAGGACAAACAAAGGCACCTGAAAATATTAAAAACGAGTTTGATTTGATTTCGCATAACAAGAAAGAGCTCAATGAAAATAAAAAACATGCCACTGGAAGTTTCATCACATTACAAAAACGTTTACCAATATGAAATTTGCTTTTTATCAAGCATTCTGATCGCGTGTTTCACTTTCAGAAGTCAGTCCGCAATTAGTCAACAGTTGTAAAATTAGTGCTGTTTCCAAAGGAAAATTATGGCGCACCACCACTTAGAATCATTTAAGTTTCCGGCAATTCTATTTTCCTTGGCAATATTACATTGGGTTTGTTGTTGTTAAATTATAGCCACTTCAGCCAAATGTCAACTCTGATAATAAAGTACACTTGTCGTTGGGCAAAATCGATCTCGGTTTCAATTTTATCTGTTTACTAGGGAAAGCAGCAGTACCAATTCGATTCCGAAAATCGAAGCCGAAGACTGCAATTCAGAGTTTTATTGTCAATATGCATATTAAGTTGACATAAGTAATACATCATGTAACTTCTACTGAGTTTCTAGTTTTTGAAGCTGGAAGGAAAGATCCAAAGAGCAAAGTGTTAATTAATTGTACAAAGATCACCCACGTGTGATTGGTAATTAGCACAGAGAACACGCCCCCTATCAGTCTACACTTTAAAGCTGTTTCAGTGGATCGGCTTTCAGATGGCTCAAAATACTAGCCGATTCTTAACTAGTCGTTGCTTCGCTTTTGGAACGCCATCTTGTGCCAAAGCAGTATCAAGCCTACGAAAAGTTTCCATTGTAATATCTCTTCCTATACACAATGAATGAGGCCGTCTCGCTCTATTCATCGTACATCGCTAACTGTGTGTTCAACGCCTTCTCATCCTACACCGCCATCATGTTGAACATTTTAACAATCCACGCGATTAGAAGAACGCCGTCCTTGCCAAAGCCTTTAAAAACATTGCTCCTGAGTCTTGCTGTTTCTGATCTTGGTGTTGGTTTACTGGTTCAACCTCTGTACATCGCAGTGATGGTCAAGCAGTTACAGCAAAACACTGAAGACAGTAGCTTTCATTCTACGCACACCGCATTTGTCGCCATCACGGTTTTGTTTGGTTATACTTCATTCTTTGTTATTGTGGCCATAAGTGCAGACAGATTCTTAGCTATTCATCTTCATCTCAGATATCAGGAACTTGTGACTCACAAGCGTGTTGTTGCTGTGGTGATCTTAATATGGGTTTTAAGCGCAGTTCTTTCGTTACCTGGGCATTGGATCAGCGATATTACTAAGTTAGATATGGTTATAGCAATTATTTTAGGACTTTGTTTCATTTTCACAACCGTTTTTTATTGCATAATTTATTTAGTTGTGCGACGTCACACAAACCAAATTCAAGCCCTGCAAATACATCAGATAGCACAGAATAGCGGAATGGAAAATGTTGTAAGGCAGAAAAAATCTGCCGTCAGTACATTCTACGTATATCTTGTGTTTTTAGTTTGTTATTTGCCAGACTATTGTACGTCTGTCGTGCTTATGATCTCTGTTTCATGCAGAACTGAATTTACAGATCATTTGTCTCTGTACACTTTGACGCTGATGTTTCTTAATTCCTCTTTAAATCCTGTTATTTACTGTTGGAAGATGAGACACATTCGGCAAGCTATCATGGGCATACTTAGAACTACATTTCCAAGAAGAAACCAAACAGAGCTGCAGTAAGAGTGACAAATGTGCAAAGGATGCAGGAAGATTAGCCCTACTCCTTCACTTTATGATATTTGAACTGGCCGATCTGAGTTCACCGCAGCCTCCGGCGCAGTCGTAATAGCAGTTCTCTATGGTAACAAAAAACTGACTGTGATTGTGATGTAGTGTCTGTGATTGGCAGTTGCTTTGACAAGTTTTAATGCTACACATCCCTCTGTACAGCCATCAGTAGGACATATTGTTCTGTTCTGTGTCACCTCTCAAGAAGCCTATAAGCTGATATTTCCTTGCTTTGATCCAATATATTAATATTCTGTTTCACCCTAAAAAGGAGAGAGATATATATGTATCCAAAATTAGAAGCATTACATGCTTCTGGTACCTTACTCAAAGTCACAGGGAACCCACTAGGCATAAATAGATTGTGCTCGGCAACTTTTAGCGTTTTGAGCAACTTTTTTGTAGTACCAGCAACCTAGGGCAACTTTTCCCTTTCTTGGCAACTTTTGAGAAACAAATTGATATAAAACCGATCCAAACCATAAAAGGTCGTTTCATTTCGAAGGATTTTATCAAAATTGATTTTTATTAAAACTAACACTTGCTTTATGCCCACGAAATCTGGACAGCGGCTATCTATCTAACGGGCGCTTAAATCCAGCGGTTATTCGCTGCAACATAGAGCCTGCAACCGGCCATCTTGGTATTTGCTGAAGTGCAAGTCACTAATGGCATCGCAATCAGATGAAATTTCAGACGAGGAAAATAGAAATAATTCAGACATTGACCCCATTGAGGTTGTCATAGATGCTGGGGCAACTCTTAATAAACCTGCAAGCGCTTTAATTTCTAGAAAACGCAAATTTCACTCTAGAGAGTAAGCAACTTTTTTAAATTTTGGTGGCAACTTTTTGATATTTGAGCAACTTTTGGGTATATTGTGAAGCAACTTTTCCTGAATTTACTAGCACAATCTATTCATGCCTAGAACCCACTAATGTAATAAAAGTGCCGGAATGATTTACTTGTGTGTCAAGGTCTATCTGACGTCATTTTGAAACAGATTTGGTTGAAATTCTAGACATTAATTTGAATAAGTTTCCATTGTGCTTAAAAGATATTTTACAAATCTTCACCTGTCTTGGGGTCGGATGACCTTCGCGGCAAAGCGGGTTCACAAAACAGAATTAGAAGTAATATATCAAACACGAGAGACAGTGTTTCATCGAGATATCCAAACACCAAGAAGAGAGTTGAAAATACGACGCGCAGCGGAGTATCTTTGACGAAATTCGAGGATTTTGGATAGCCGATGAAACATTGTCTCGAGTGTTAGATATATCTTCTCAATCGAAACAAAACCTATGGAGTAAACAGAGAAATAAAATCGTGAAAATCTATGCTAATTAAGATCGGGTATCCAAACCTCCGTCACGGTTATGATTTTCTTTGTGTTAATCTGATGAATTATTAATGAGTTTGAGAAATGATAATACATTTCTCATAATACTGTCAATTGATTTGCATAACAACGAAAGTCTGAACTCTAGCTGGGAAGTTCGCTTCCACATAAAACAGAGAATAAAAATTGTTGAAAGACATTTAATATAAAAATGAGTTTTAATCAGTGATGTTCATTTCCATGCAAATCAAAAAACAATTTTTGCGGGCCCAAGAGAGGCCCGCAACCCTAATCTTGACAGTGACCTGCGGATTGCGTATTACGTTATAAAGGCTGCGGATTGCGTTATAAAGGCTATCTGCAAACCGGAAGTTGAAAATTTTGTTCTTCCACTAAGAACGATCGGAATGCAAAAAATGTGTCAATCACGACAGTTTGCCGTAACACCGGAAGAGAAAAATCTTGTCTCCAAGAGCGATAAGAATGCGAAAAATCAACAGTTTGTCACATTAGATCGAGGCTTCTGTCTTGCAGACATTACGTTTTGCAGACGTTGTTTTATAGGTGTTGCTTTTGAGAAGATCTGCTGTGATTGTATCACAGATAAACTACGGCAAAGGGAATGATTCAAACAACGGTTATTCTCGAGAAATTCCTTATAACACTGACAACAAAGCAAGTTTGCCGACGGAGGAAAATCACATCTCAATTCACACCGCGTGCTCGACTACACTTCGCAAAACTGTCAATCAAAAAAACATCTCTGATTGGTTCGCGGCAATAGGAAATGATAAAAAACATTCGTGACTTAAGCGTGACGCGTTACTCGACCTTACTCGGAATAATTTTCTTTTGTCCAGTGATTTATAAACACTTCCCTCCCAGTACCTTCTCTTAACTGCATCGAGGCCCGCACTTTCTAACCTGTGGTTACCACTAGTATTTAAATGGTTTCGCCGAGAGGACTGGCGTTTTTAAGTAGAAGCAAAAGACCTGGAAATATTAAAACCGAGCTCCAGTTTGCATAACAAGTAAACACCTCAATGAAAATAAGAAACTTGTCATTACCGATTCTAACCGAGGCAACATCAGAAAAAAAAATAAAAAAACACTTCTTTCACGTGTACTTTTTTTAATGCATAGCAACTTACAAATATGACAAAAATCTGATTCTCTTGCCTGAAATAAGCAAATAAAGAAATCAAAATTTTTATCGAGGCAAGTGCGGTTCGCTAGCTACGGCCGTGTATGGAAATAAAGTTTCGCCAAAGTTGAAAATACTTAGCTAATATGACATTTGCTTTTTATCAAACATTCTGATCGCGTGTTGCGCTTCCAGAAGTCGGTTGTAAAATTAGTGCTATTTCCCACGACATTAATTCAACACCTACAGTCACGGAGAACTCAGTTGCAGTTAGCCAGTTAATCCTATTTCCTTAGCATTATTGCACTGGGTTTATTGTCCTTAAACTATCACCACTTTCAAATGTCAACTTGAAGTTGATAAGAAATCTATGCGGGCAAGTGAAAATAAGGGGCCCCGCAGTTTATGCAAAATCGAACGATTTGTCTTCTGGGGAGAGCAACAGTACCATTTCGAATCCGAAAATCGAAGCCGGAGACTGCAATTCAGGTTTTTTCTGTTTACATGCATATTCAATTGACTTAAGAGGGGTTTGCTCTACGGACCGACTAAGGTATGCAAGATAGCAGAGACCGATTTTCCCAAACTTTGCCAGAATAAAGGCCTCAGTAAACTAGTTCTAAAAATATAAGTTTCGGATCCTTAAGAAATTTTTTGATTTTTTAGTAGAATTTTTAATGTTTTGCCCGTGGCGGCACGCTAAATCAACGCCGAAATAGCGACTTTTGTGAAAGCTGTTGTTCATATATTAAAAGCGTCCTAGAAAAAAATTACCAAGGAACTTAAAACCTTTCATTTCCTCTACCTACAAGTGGTGTCAAAATTATGTGGAACAAAAACTGGAATTTTTAACGGAATTTTTAAGTTTATACATTTTGACAGTCTTAGCAACAGCCGAATTTTGCCTAAATTCAAGGGTCAAAAAATCACTCTGGTACACGACTTTACCCTTTAAGACTATACGCCGTAGAAAGAGAAATTTCCCATCTACAGTTTCCACGAAAAAAAAATTGGGATAAACGAAACGACGAATTTTGAAAGCGTTTTGAAAATAGGTCACTCGAGTCATATGAGTGACCTTTCGACCTTCCGTGTCAATAACAACAACTAACGGAAGGTCTTCAAATGTTACGTTTCTTCGTAAAAATACGTGTAATTTCCACTTTGTTGCATGCTTTTAAATAAAAGGAAACCTGGTTTTTTGCGGTGGAATTGCTTATTTGCTATGTTGGCGAATTTGTTCGAAACTTTCGCGAGCTCGAGAGTTTTGAAATGCGAGCTTATCTTCTGCTTTGAGCGGTTCCGGTACGTTGATTACCAAATTATACTTTCGAATCTGCTTTCAACGAGAATGTGGCATCTACAACGAAGTAAATACCAAATCACTGAGCAATATAGAAATATTTCTTACCTTTATGATTTTTCCTAGTCCAGAAACCACATTATTCGTACCAAAATAGGGAGCGAAATGCCTCTTCACGCCTTCTTGTCGCACGCGATCATGTTTCAATGTAACGTCCATGTTAACGATTAACTTGGCAAAACCGCATAATTCAACAGGAAGTACAGTTCACTAAGGCTTTCTTGGTAGTGCAGCAGCGCATTTTCCCGATCTTACTTTGACATCTCAAATACTCGACGCTGTCAGCTGTGTTCTGAGATGTGATGTGAATGTGCAAAGCTAGACTGGATAACTCCAATTCACCCCGGAAGTGGCGCGGCCACGAAGCAAATTTTCAACTACCGACTATACTTGCTGTCACTCCAGTGCAGTTCATTTTGACAGAAACGACTGTGCCGGCTTTTGCTTATGGCAGCGTTCACTGAGTCTTTCTTCGTAGTGCAGCAGTGCGTTTTCCCGGTGTTACTTGAATTGGGCATCTTAAATTCTCGACGCTCTCGGTCAACAGAAGTGGTCTTTTGCTTGTCTTTTAGGAATGTTAACGATTTGTAAAGTAAAGCCACAGGCTACCCAGCTGTACGTAAAGGTTGCTAATCAATTAAAAAATATATATTATACACAAAGGCAAAAACTTCGTGAGCATTTTGAGCACAGTAAAAGTTGCTTCATTGATCGACTTCATTAAACGGTAATTGAAAATATAGTTATATAGTAAGCGAATGTATAGGTATATGTGTATTTAGTATATTTAGTATATTTATTTTTTTTTTGACGTTCTTATTGAAATTATGTAAAACTTTACAGGCAAATTCCATCGTCCATGCGACATTATTCAGCTCTAAGAAACTGCGGTATAAAACATACCATCCTACATTGTACGTGCATTTAGTATAGATCCACAATGAAACATCTTTATTGTTTGGTTTATACCACATGGTCAGCAAGCTGTACAATTCAAGTGGAAAACAGATGTGGCAAATGTCTAAGCCTCTACTTACAGGCACTACCCTTTACAATTTCCTTAAACCAACCAGCTACTTCTCCAAAAAGCTAGCCAATTGTATTCAGATGACAATATGACATGTGTCTTACTCCCTACTAAGAGCCACACCCCTTTACAATCCCCTTAGCCAACACACCTATACAGTTCAATGACAAAAAATGACAATTTGACAGGTGTCTTACTCTCTACTTAGAGCCACGTCCTTTACAAACTACCCTTTGGCGAACAAGCTATACAATTCATGTGATAGCAGGTGTCTTACTCTCAACTAAGAGCCACACCCCTTCTACCCTCTGGCAAACATGATATACAATTGAATGAAAACAGAAGACAATTTGACAGGTGTCTTACTCTCTACTTAGAGCCACACCCCTTTACAAACTACCCTTAGCGAACAAGCTATAACAATTCAAGTGAAAGCAGATGACAATTTGACAGTGCCTACTCTCTACTAGAGCCACACCCCTTCTACCCTTAGCGAAAGTATAATTTAAGTGATAGTAGATGATTGCGGTGTCCTACTCTCTACTAAAGCACGCCCCACAAACTGCCCTCTGGCAAACATGATATACAATTGAATGAAAACAGAAGACAATTTTACAGGTGTCTTACTCTCTACTTAGAGCCACACCCCTTTACAAACTACCCTTTAGCGAACAAGCTACACAATTCAAGTTATAGCAGATGACAATTTGACAGGTGTCGTACTCTTTACTTAGAGCCACACCCCTTCTACCCTTTAGCGAACAAGCTATAATTTAAGTGATAGAAGATGACAATTTGGCAGGTGTCCTAGTCTCTACTTAAAGCTACGCCCCTTTACAAACTACCCTTAGCAAGCGAACAAGCTATAACAATTCAAATGATAGCAGATGACAATTTGACAGGTGTCTTACTCTCTAATTAGAGACATGATCTTTTACAAACTACCCTTAGTGGACAAGCTATACAATTCAAGTGATAACAGATGACAATTTGACAGGTGTCTTAATCTCTACTTAGAGCCACCCCCATTTACAATCTCCTCTTAGTCAACAATCTATACACCCTTTCTCAATCTCACCCGGCCTAAGCCAACAAACTATACACTTAACAATCTTAGAAAACAGACCTCAACATGACTGCTGTCTTATTTGCTACAACAGCTGCACCCCTTTACAATCTCCTCTAAGGAGAAAAGAAATTCCGCTTTGCGGGTTGCGATGAATCCGTCCGTGGAAACGCCAAAGAACTCGCAAACAGTCTTGAGCATAGCTATACTCAATGCTTTTATTCTCCCCTTCTTGTGCATGTCACACAGGTTTAAGTTGTCATAAACAATGGGGTGTCGTAACTGCACGTCATCCAGTACAACCTGGCGGGCATCGCAAAACTCTTGCTCTACTTCCACAGCTCTAATATCTTCGTCGGAAGTTGCCACAGCGTTGCGCAACTTAGCTGCCGTTCTTGAAAAGAACGACCGTATCTGCTGTGCAGTTAGGAATTCGTCTTTGGAGAACAACCTCGACCCGTCTGCTTTCTTTGCAAATCGCATATCTTTAGAAACTTGCTCAGGGTTTTGTTTGTGACCAGTTTCCTGCCCAAGGTTGAACTTGTCTTCTAAGTACTTCCTTTGAGTTTCACTAAATCGTTTGGGCTTTTTGGCTGTTTTCAAGGCCCAACCCTGGGGTAAGCCTGCTCCCTCCGTCGCCTCAACTTCAGTTGTTTCTAGTGCTTTTGCGGAACTGACATCTTCTTGAAGGAGTATGTGGTATGACTTCTTTGCTTTGTCAAGCAATGTCTCTTTTTCTGGCAACATCTTGCATTTGCCAAAGGACATATGCTTCTCCAGACTTGAATACCTCTGATAAACCTTTACACAACCCTCATTTGGGCAGGAAAACAGGACGCTGGAATCTTCCACCGCACCACTGTCGTTTTCTTGTTCTTCAAACGTTTCATCAAGGCATGGCTTCTTTGAATTTTCTTGGGAAGCGCGGACGAAGCCACCAGGAGAGAACTGGCAGTCAAATCGGCAACTCTTCAGAATGTCAGGAACTATAAAAAAGGAATGTCATGGTTAAGTATTAAAATAAACTAAATCCCGCATAATTTTATACCCTAAGCTTAAAGTGTCTATGGCACGAAATCTTTTCTTGGCTTTTTTCTTTCGTTGATATGTTTCGATAAAGGATTCATAGTTAAAATTTGTCCATAAAAAAATTTGGGTCATTTTTTGCCGCCGAAATGTCGCACTCTCAGCCATCTTGAAAATTCATCAAACAAGTAGACGTCACAAAGCTGACGTGACGAACCTTTTGGCCGCGCCGCTATGACAATAGGTACGTCACGTCACTTTTGTGACGTCTACTTGTTTGATGAATTTTTAAGATGGCTGAGAGTGCGACATTTCGGAGGCAAAAAATGACGGAAAATTTTTTGGGACAAATTTTAACTATCAATCCTATATTTAAGCATATCAACGAAAGAAAAAAGCCAATAAAGATTTCCTGTCATAAACACTTTAACAGAGTGAATCAAGAATGAAAAGATACATACAAAAAAGACCCAGGGACTAAGATAACCTTTTACCACAAATAAAGCACACTGGTTTCTTGATTTCGCTTGTCGGCTCTCTCAGCTGCCTTAGTTTTGTGATAACTAGACGTATTTGATGTCTTGCAACAAACTTACTGGGTGTAATACGCGAAGTTGATCGTTAGTTGCGCACTGTTTATTGTTTATTTCTTTCTGTTTTCATTTTTCTTACCTTCAACTTTTGATTTGCAGATTTGCTTTCCTTCACCGACGTCAAATGCTTTCCATACTCTGACTGTGTCTCTTGAAAACTCGAAGTTGTTCAGCATGCTTATTCCATCGAGTTTAACTTCAGGTAGTGCGCGAGCAGCTACAGTAGCGTCAACAACGGCAACGCGGACCCCGGGAACTCCTCCATGCGACAAAATGGCCGTTTTTAATTCCTGGGCGTTTTGAACATCATGCCCTTCGTTCACGTACCTGCGTACGTGAGATTTAATCATCGCTGCCTTCCTATCGCAGGCCCCCTTTCCCCCCTGTGGGTCACTGAAGTCCACTCTGCTAACATCTATCCCCGTATTAGCCCTCATGAGAGGGCATGATGCTATTAAGCCAGAGCTGTGGTAGCATCCAGCGTTATCCTGACGCAGGGAGGCAGTGCCGACTTCGGGATTTTCTTCCTTTAGTGATCTCAAGGTGTGTTCCAAGATACGCACTACATCAGTGGTCTCTTGTGATGCGTTTTCCACGATATGTACAAAACATTGACTTTCAAACCACCCATTCATCTTTCTTGCGACGACACTGATATGCCATGATATGCCTCTCTTTGCATACCAGTCAGATTGGGTCTCTCGGTACTTGAGTGGGAGAAATTTCATTGCCCAATCTAGCGTTATCATGACATTGCTCTCGTCCAAAGCACTTAAACACACTGTTCGTGCTGTGTCTTGTTTAACAGTTCTGAGTTGGTGTGCTTTCCAGGCCTGGATTGCCTGGACGGCCTGACTATGTATGTAAGAGAAGTCTTCCGCCTCCTCGGGCGCAAGCGTTGATTTAGTTAAATATCGTTCGATACAGCAAAGTACTTCACTGATACTCTCACACTTCGAACACTTGAGACTGTGGTCGTGGGAACACAAGGAACTCAGCTCACTGTTCTTGCTGTCGCTAAGGGCATAGCTGCTACAATGGTCTGCAACAGAGCAGCACTCGGATATGTGCACCTGTTAAAACAGAAAGAGTCGCAATTTACATACCTTATTGGTATTTAATTTCGCGGGTCTATAATTTCACAATTTTCGCGATTCTCAAACAATCGCGAATTAAAGACCCGTGAAACGTATTTTTAACGTTTTTGATATATTTTTACTAGTTTTAACGTACGTTGTGACTAAATCGCAAAAAGAAAATCCCGCGAAATATTGTCTCGCAAAATCGCAAAATTTAGTACCAATAAGGTAACTTGTATGAATAAAACATCCACTTCCAATTTGGTTGCTTACAATGCACCTGTAGAAAAGAGACTGAGCAAAAACCATTAAGTGACAAAAGCGCTGGCGCTCAAATAAAGGTGGGGGGGGGGGGGGGGGGATTGGTAAAGGTGTGGCTTATCTTCGGATTTAAATGTGCGTAACAAATACGTTTTGGTTTAATATTTGAAAAAGAATATGCTAGTAAATCAATCTTAGCCCGTAGGCTCATCTTTGGTAATGCTTATCCTATAATTGGGAAATATTTGGCTTCCGTCTGAATTTCGGAGTAGGGGTTGGGAGTATTTTCGAAATGTTGAGGCAGGTGCAATAATGAATACCAGACATATTCTTTTCCAGCCGTGGTCATCAAAACCTACATTTTTCGTAACGACAAAGTGGGAGCAATAAAGAGAGAAAAGCGCATCACAGAACAAAACAAAATAAAAAATAATAATTTGTGTTACCTTATAGTCAGCCTTCAAATATTCCTTCCCTTCCTTCAGGGATATCTCCCAGCCTTTAGCAGTCTCTCTGTCCAGTCCCCCTTTTTCTTTAAGCTGTTCCACCATTGAACACAGATCTTCAAAACCTTTCGCACCGTCTGCTGCAACGTAATCCAGACCCTGCAAGGATTTCCTGGTAGTAGCCGCACAGGCCGACAAGACTCTTAGCATAGTTGCCGGGCTGAATGGAGTGAAATCTGTTTCCACACAGTAAGTCTGGTATTGCTTTACTAGTCTGCTGGGGATCATCGTCCTGATGACATTTGGTGTTTCTAGTATCTTCCCAGAGGAGAGGCGTAGGTATCGCTGCCCAAACGGGATATCCTGGATGACATGCGGACTCGTTATGTAAGTTAAAAAGTGGTCAAGCTGTTTTCTTTCCACTCTCATTCTCGGACTTTTTGCTCGGGGTACTTCGACTCCACGCCCATACTGAAGAGAATGCTGTCTTGCCATTTTGAACCGGTATTCGGTAAGGCCTGGGATGTAGCTCTGGATGTGTTTGAAAGTTGTGAGGTCCGCCATGATTGACAATATTTGACGTCTTGTTTCCCAGGATGATGCGTTTTCGTAAGACTCTGCCAGAGCAACAAGATATTTTCGCTCCTCAGGCTCGCCAATACCGAGTTCTTTTTCGACTGACCCGGAATTTCTTACGGCCTCCCAGAGGTAGCCTGCATCTCCTGGGGCGATAACATTAAGGCCAGCCACAATTACAGACTTCGCCTTGGATACATGGTTAGCTCTCGTACGTACGGTAGCTTCCTCCCAACGCCGTTTGTATGGCCCGACAGTATCAGTATCACATGAACGTAAGAAATCATTCAGTAGTAAACGTTTCGTGGTCAGGCTGGTTGTTGGTGTGTCGCTGCCGCTAGAGGTTTCGCTGCTTGCCGACTGTGAGTTTGGTTGATATAGGCTAGTCTCCTCTGTTGTCAGTTGGTAAACTAAATCGCCAAGTGTAGAATCAGGCTGAGACAGATTTTCTTCTTCTATCGTCAGGTGACGGATTGAGTCATCAAGTTGAGAGTCGGGCTGGCACGGACTATAGTCTTCTATCTTGAGGTGGTAGATTGAGTCACCAAGTTGTTGCATGACTTCTGAACTAGCTGCATCTGCTCTCTGTGTTTTAAACAGAAAAAAATTATGTTCACTTGGGAATAAAAAGGCAATCCATATGGCTATACCAGCAAGTAAAATAGCTTGAATGATAACCTTTACTGCGTACAAGTGAAGATGAGTTAGTAGAAAATAACTTGGCCGGTGGATTTATAAAAAAACCCATTGAGTTGCGGCAGCAGCAGCGACCATAGTTAAGATCAGCAATGAGTAACCTCCTCTGTAGCTGATGCATATTACTTACCTTTGCGATATTCTCTGATATGTCCTCTTCAAGTTCTGGGCCACATTGATCTTCGATAGGTGAAATTGCAGATTCTTGGGCAGTGCTTTCTATAGGAGATGACTCCTCCAGCTTTCTTCGACATTGTGTGCATATTCCTAAGGAGTTAAAAAATGGCTGGATTTCATGTTCTACCTAGCTAGAATGTATAACTAGAAAATCTTTGATTTCTTGTTCTTATTCATTTTTCTCCGTTTCGTGCTGAGTCAGTGGCCGATCCAGACCTTCAGCTAAGTGGGGCCCCCGATCATCCAGGCCCTGGAATAAGAGGGGGGTCAGCTCTGGAAAATAATCTTTCTAAACCCTTCGGGGCTTAATTTGGTCTCAATATAGTTAAAAAGCAACTCTTTATTTTGTGTATTAATCAATGCGTAACGGGCGGATTTTGACCAAGACTACCACTTATTTCGGTTTAATATGGAGTAACAAAAAGTATCAAACGTGTAAACGTGTTATAAGGCTGAAAACTTACGTGAGCCTACAGGAAGCAGTACTTGAGTTAAATGGTGGAGTAGTTTGGCATGAGAAAGAGATATTCCTCTTACTCCTGATACTGACTTCCCATGCGAAGACCATCCACTTGGAGCGGCACAATTTCTTTTATTTGAACGCCATCGGATGCCAAACTTGTCGCGGTGTCTTGGGCAAATTGTGAGTTTGAGATGATCTTCGCCCACATTGAAAATGCCTTTTTAAAAGAAAACAATCAAGGCACTGTGCTTAACAACATTTGACAATATTCTCTTGATAATTGTTTTTACCATTGATGACACGTCACTGCATTCATATGTTGTATCCTTTCACTACAGTCTAAGTAAGCTATTTCTCTTCTTTTGTGAGCTAAGCCAAAAGGAAACTGGGTACTAGAAACATAGTCCACTTTCGTCACGCATTTGTCACGCATTCGTCACGCTTCAACTCCACGTTTAAAAGTCGCTATGCACCTGCCAGGCGCGGTGACCCAACGGTTAGTAGCTCCGAACCGAGCGCTCCAAGTTCGAGCCCTTACCGGGGTCACTGTTGTGTTCTTGGGCAGGACACTTTACTCTCACAGTACCTCTCTCTACCTTGGGTACCGGCGAGTTAATAGAGAGGTTAAGCATGACGTTAACGGCAGACGGCAAACGGCAAAGATAACTTCTGATTTTGAGTTCTTTTCTTCTAATCCGTAAATAAAGCACACAAAAATGGAATAATGTCTCCTAATATTCATTGCAAATACAAATAATTTCACTCCACTGTACACACAACTAAAGAGACACGGCAAAAGTTTCAGTTTTGCCGTTTGCCGTTTGCCGTAAACGTCATGCTTAACCTCTCTAATGATGGGGATAACCCTCTGTTGGACTACCATCGTAATCTACCCATGCCACGGGAACCAAGATAAGCTCCGGGTGTAATTTATGGTCCACTATTTTTGTATGCAGACCTTACTTAATCTTACATAAAAGTAAAGATCAGTAAAAGTGTTATGCTTATTGTTGGTAATTATTAATTATTACTGTGCCTTTAACTGCTTCGTATTCACTTTATTGTTCTAAATTTTAGTCAGATTCACGAGAATCATACATGTCTTGGGTGCTTGAGAATAAAACTAAGCGGGTAATTATTAGTTACTAACATATCCGTACAACTACAACATACCTGCTCGTGCTAGTAATAGCTTTGGCTCCGAGTCTATAGAAGCGTCTCGAACGTCGTATGCACGCAGATGTCCTTGTATGTCTTTTGTACATTTAGCAATGACGACACTATTCGTATTTGCCGGATTGTCCACACTAGGACCACATTCTCCCCCTGCAATCTGTCCATATTCACACGCGGCCATAAGCAAAAGCCGGCACAGTCGTTTCTGTCAAAATGAACTGCACTGGAGTGACAGCAAGTATAATCGGTAGTTGAAAATTTGCTTCGCGGCCGCGCCACTTCCGGGGTGAATTGGAGTTATCCAGTCTAGCTTTGCACATTCACATCACATCTCAGAACACAGCTGACAGCGTCGAGTATTTGAGATGTCAAAGTAAGATCGGGAAAATGCGCTGCTGCACTACCAAGAAAGCCTTAGTGAACTGTACTTCCTGTTGAATTATGCGGTTTTGCCAAGTTAATCGTTAACATGGACGTTACATTGAAACATGATCGCGTGCGACAAGAAGGCGTGAAGAGGCATTTCGCTCCGTATTTTGGTACGAATAATGTGGTTTCTGGACTAGGAAAAATCATAAAGGTAAGAAATATTTCTATATTGCTCAGTGATTTGGTATTTACTTCGTTGTAGATGCCACATTCTCGTTGAAAGCAGATTCGAAAGTATAATTTGGTAATCAACGTACCGGAACCGCTCAAAGCAGAAGATAAGCTCGCATTTCAAAACTCTCGCGAAAGTTTCGAACAAATTCGCCAACATAGCAAATAAGCAATTCCACCGCAAAAAACCAGGTTTCCTTTTATTTAAAAGCATGCAACAAAGTGGAAATTACACGTATTTTAACGAAGAAACGTAACATTTGAAGACCTTCCGTTAGTTGTTGTTATTGACACGGAAGGTCGAAAGGTCACTCATATGACTCGAGTGACCTATTTTCAAAACGCTTTCAAAATTCGTCGTTTCGTTTATCCCAATTTTTTTTTCGTGGAAACTGTAGATGGGAAATTTCTCTTTCTACGGCGTATAGTCTTAAAGGGTAAAGTCGTGTACCAGAGTGATTTTTTGACCCGTGAATTTAGGCAAAATTCGGCTGTTGCTACGACTGTCAAAATGTATAAACTTAAAAATTCCGTTAAAAATTCCAGTTTTTGTTCCACATAATTTGAACACCACTTATAGACAGAGGAAATGAAAGGTTTTAAGTTCCTTGGTAATTTTTTTCTAGGAAGCTTTTAATATATGAATAACAGCTTCCACAAAAGTCGCTATTTTGGCGTTGATTTAGCGTGCCGCCACGGGCAAAATATTATAAATTCTACTAAAAAATCAAAAAAATTCTTAAGGATCCGAAACTTATATTTTTAGAACTAGTTTACTGAGGCCTTTATTCTGGCAAAGTTTGGGAAAATCGGTCTCTGCTATCTTGCATACCTTAGTCGGTCTGTAGAGCAAACCCCTCTTAACACTTTTGTTTGAATTCAGACAGACAGACTACTAAATTTTAATTTTCGGCGATGCATTAAGCACAGATAATTAAAGACAGACGTAAGCGGAAAGTGTTAATTTATTATTTAAGACAGCTTTTGGTAAGCCATCCTGTGCCAAGACAATATTAAGCCTACGGAAAGTTTTCACTGTAGTATTGCTTTCTCTATATAGAATGAATGTAGCTGTCCCGCTCTATTCATCGCTCATCGCTAATTGCGTGTTCAACGCCTTCTCATCCTACACCGCCATCATGTTGAACATTGTCACAATCCACGCGCTTAGGAAAACTTCGTCGTTGCCGAAACATTTAAAGACATTGCTCCTGAGTCTTGCTGTTTCTGATCTTGGTGTTGGTTTACTGGCTCAACCTTTGTACATCGCACTGATGGTCAAGCAGTTACAGCAAAGCGCTGAAGACAGTAGCTTTCGTTCTACGTACACCGCGCTTACCACAATGACAGTTATATTCGGTTATGCTTCATTCTTTATTGTTGTGGCCATAAGTGTAGACAGGTTCTTAGCTATTCATCTTCATCTCAGATATCAGGAACTTGTGACTCACAAGCGTGTTGTTGCTGTGGTGATCTTAATATGGGTTTTAAGTGCAGTTCTTTCGTTACTTGGGCTTTGGATCAGGGATATTACTAAGTTAGATATAGTTATAGCTTTTATTTTGGGACTTTGTTTCATTTTCACAACCGTTTTTTATTGCATAATTTATTTAGTTGTGCGACGCCACACAAACCAAATGCAAGCCCTACAAATACATCAAGAAGCACAGAATGAAGAAATGGAAAATGTTGTAAGGCAGAGAAAATCTGCCGTCAGTACATTCTATGTATATCTCGTGTTTTTGGTTTGTTATTTGCCAGACTATTGCACGTCGGTCGTGCTTCATATTATTTCTGATTCGAGTAGAACTGAATTTACAGATCGTTTGTTTCTGTACACTTTGACGCTGATGTTTCTTAATTCATCTTTAAATCCAGTTATTTACTGTTGGAAGATGAGACACATACGACACGCTATCGTGGACATACTGCGGAATATAATTCCAAGTCAAAACTGAACAAAGCTGTAGTAACAGTAGTGTCGCCCGCTACCAAGGCCTCTCGGAAAGAATCACTTCATTGGTTCTTAAAACAATAGATAACAGGTCATAAAAAACCGCTAGCCCTAGAAAACAGATGAAGTGTTAACAAGAAGAAGTAGTGTCTCAAAAATAAACAAGGCAGTTTGTAAATACATATGCAAGCGTCACCTGTTCGCCATCTTTTCTGAACTAAGAAAATAATTAAAATTTGCATAGTTAAGTAAACGTCATTAAAAAATGATCAAATGCGCTTAAAATTGATAAAAGATAAAAAGTAAAAATGATAACTGACATAGACCAAATTGAAAAACTTAAGAAATAAAAATACGTTAAAACTAGAGAAAAATTGGATGTGACTAATTTGCTTGGACAAACTTTTTCCAAAGATTTGGCGCAGCTGATTTAAAAAGCTCTAGTATAGCTCCCAGAATTGAAATCTAGCATATAAAGGCTTTCACCAGATCTTAGCTTATACTTAGTTGAGCCGGGTTTACACCGTCAATTTTGTATGTGACGAATGTATTTGATTGTGTAGATGACACAACAATTGTTCGTCAGCAGTCCAAAGTTTAGTGCGCTAGTAATGACCCTGAACATCAGACATACGCATAGAGATACGCGCGCACAGTGGTCAGTGGGAGTTTGGAGATTGGGGACCACATATGCTGACGAAATATGTGCCACATTTTATGTAACAACTTTTATTTGCCCCATAAAAGCTAACACACCAGCTTGTTAACAAATATATTTGTCAAATTAAAATTGACAATTTTTTTTCATCTACACGAGCAATTAAAAGTTTCCCATAAAAATTGCCACACAAAATTGCTCGTGATTCCGCAGACATTGCTTCAATTACAATCTTAGGTCTTTTTAATGTATTTTAAGCATATTAAAATGATCTTGACGTTTCACTTATCAGTAACGTTAACTATTGCGACTGATGAACGCAGTCACTCTAAGAAATGGTGAGTGCGAAATTCCTTGTGGACGTTAAGGAAGGGGGCAGGCGGGGGGTGGAGGTGCGAGGGGTCTGACCTAAACCTCCAAACTTGTCGACGCCCCCTTACATGAACCTCTTTGTTAGTTTTGTCTTTCTTGTATGTAGAAAAATGTTAATCACTAAGACGGTTACTTTAAAAGATTCGCGCGCGAAGAGAAAGAAGGATAAATGGTAATCACATTGCGTTTTGCTCACATTAGTGACGACTACTTCACAGCTCATAAAATTGCTGACAGCGAGGGAGTCAGTCACTTGTTTCGTTGTTGGTAATCTTCTTGAACAAGTATCAAACCTCTCCAAGAGTCATTTAGTAAATGCAGTTGCCGTGCGTTATTCTACCAGTAAGCCTCGACACAGCTAGTGCTAAAACACTTCGTTTTCCACACTCCCCCTTCCCATCCCTGTACAACGTCGGTAAAACACTTTGAACTTGCCATTTTCTAACATTGACAGAGAAAAAGGGTGTGTCGGTGAGGGTTTGGCAGATCCTGAGTAGGAGTTACATTGTATCAGAATATCTTCTTAATAATTCATCAAGTTAAAACAAAGAAAATCATGGCCGTGAAGGAGGTTTGGCGACCCCGACCCCCATTTCCCCGCTTATTGCGAAGTTTTTGTTTCGATTGAGAAGATAATAATAATTATGAAACACTCAAACAGTGTTTCGTCGGCTATCCAAACACCTCGAATTTTTCAAAAACACTCCGCTGCATGTCGTATTTTTAACTCTCTTCCCAGTGTTTGGATATCCCAGGCCGGCCTTCCCGATGAAACACTGCCTCTCGTGTTTGATATATTACTTCAAGTTTTTACACGTGTTTCAAAAAAATTGACGAGGCTTGTAGGACAAACTGCGCATTATTAAAAACAAAACTTCAAGAAGTATTTCCCTTGATGCCAGTCTTTATTTGATTTCCCACAAGGCTAGCAGCCTTTCCATAGTCGTGCAGTGCATTTAGAAATTGAAAAATAAAATAAAAATAAATGTTGCATGAAAGGAGGTATTTTACAATGTACAGTACCGTGTTATTATAAATAACTAAACTTAAAGCAAAAACTTTGTTCTCGTTTTACGAAGGTACAGTACCAGCTGTTAAGACCAATATAAAAACTATTTAATTCTAAAGTTTCACATAAAATGTTTCTAGACAGACCTTTAAATAAAAATAATCTTTACTTTTAGCTATAGAACATTTCCTTTAATTGTTTCATAGTATCTTCTGGCGAGGTTACTTTATGGCCTGTGGTCCGCTCGTCCATGTAGATTTCAAAGTCATTTCCTCCCTGAAGTAAGTAGAAAGAGAGAACAGTTTTATTACAAAACGCGCGCACTTGACTTTCTCGCACACTAATTGTGATTAAATATCAAATTATGAAATGAATTTGTAGGACGAAAGTTATGCATATAAATTCTGGACTCAAAGGGATGCAGGCGATATTAGTAATTAAGGTTTTTAAAAGCTTATGGCGATGTGTTCTGTATCATTGCCATCCAGTGACATTTTTAATAACGTTTGACATCTTCAACTGATGACTTCAAATAGCTTACATTCAATTTGGTCAATTAACTACCTTAATCCCATCCAGATTTGCATGGTAGTTTGACTGAAAATAGCATAAACCAGGTCAAAAGTAAGCCTGTTGCATTCCCACATTGAACAAAGTGTAATAACGAATGTAAAAGAAAAAACTCTGAGTTCCCAACAGGAGTCAAATTCATGACTTTTGGTACACTAGTCTGATGCTGGGCACACTGAGCTACAGGGAGACTCATCATTACTAGGTTCATAAGAAAACGAAATAAGATGGACAGTTGGGGCTGGTCCCGAAAGGTGTCCGTCTTAGAGAGAGAGAGTTGACTGTAAATGATAGTTTTATTTATTACGTATCAATGACTCAGTGACTTTATTAGATAAGAGGTTAGAGGTACCTGATAGCATTTATCACCAAAGAAATGGATTTCCTTGTACCCATCGTTTTCAACATGTCTCAGGCAATACGTTTTGTCCCAGCCTTTTGGGAAGACGTCAAAACTTATTTGACCACCTATGCTTAGCTGTAGTCCATAATCAGCAAATTTTTCTCTCAAAATTGACACAAACTTGTCTCTAACTTTGTGAACCTGTGGAAAAACACACCACAAGGCAATTAATATAAAAATAATTAATACTCTTCAAAATGAGCTACTCTCTTTTTGTGGGCTCAAGTCTTTCTCCCCCCCAAGAAATACATGTACAGATTTCACCTGAAAACCCCCTACTGACACATACTGGGCTTGAAAACTACTTGAATTCCAGCTTGACATTATTTCAGACAAGCAGTACTTAAGCACTTAAATTTTGTTTTCCTTGGGCAGTTGTACATTTGTATGCTTGTCTTAGCTTTCTCTTTTTACAATTTAGCTGGCAAGTAATTTGCCTGGGTCCTTGCCCATCAGACACCAATGCAGTGTCTCTGAATAGCTGCTGCTTGTGTTTTAATTTTTGCACAGAAGTAACAACCACCCAGTGACACTGCATGGATCTCTGCAGAGTACACTTTACAGATGTATATCTCCTTTTTAAGTGATGACTTGTAAGTGATAATGTCATCGCTTTATGTCATCGAACGACCGGTTCTTTTTGTCTGTTTAGCACCGACGAACAAAAATCCCGGGGGGTTACTCCCCAAAATTTTTTACGGGGAGCGGAGTTTCGTAGCTATGCTTGATCATGCTTAATCAGGATTCTGGGGGAAAATCGACCCTGTTCCAGATAGAAAGGCTGAATTCTATACCCCGTTCCAGAGTCAGGGAGGCAAAAAAGCATACACTGTTGAGCGGCACATACCTCTATAGCCCATAGATGGAAGTACCCCCCCCCCGGACAGAAATCATTTTAACTAAACAAGAAATCGCCGCGTAGAACACAAAAGAACAATATTCCCGTGCAGGTAGAAACGAACACTACAGTGTATAACCGAAAGGGACTAATTATATTTGATTAGTTCAAGTAGATTTAGAAGACAAGAAATGTCTAAATTCTTTTGACAAACAGGACCACAAAGGGCCGCCGAGACCAAGATACCGTTTGACCTTTAATAAGCTTGCTCGCGTGTATCGTATGTTGTTTATCGGATGTAACACGACAATATAACGTAACCTTTCTCCAGGCAACAAAGGGAAATGTAAAAATAAAAGTAAAATAAAATAAAATATTACTGTTGTTCAATTGTGCAATTAATCTACGTCCGTTCTCTGTTGTTTGTTCCAAAACATTTATCGTGTGTAAATATTTAAAGCGCGATCGACAGGAATTAATGTCACGTGGGTTACGTTTATTAGTGAAAATATACTATACTATTAGTGACAGGTCAAACACGACTCCCGTCGGTCGCTAAAAGTTAGCCTTCAGTCTGTTAACGGAGGATTTCACTCGCTCTCTGGAGCCGCTACAGCATTGATATTTATGCCATTGTGTCTGCTAGCACTCTGGCATATTTCGTTAGATTTATCAGCTCTTGTTTGTTGAAAGATTCTTAATTGCCTTCAAAAGAATGTTGTAGTCTATAATGTTTATCAGATCAGTGGGTCTCTAACCGTCATCTTGTTTGAAGTGGCGGTTAGCTTGCAGGATAACGTTTCGTTATTCCACGGTTGCGAGGGTCTAAGATCCAAGTATTTTTATGGCTACTACAGTCTCTAGGCATTGAGAGCGATGGTTTCTTTGAGTTAATGTTTAGCTCCCCTTAGTTTGAGTGGTTGTGATTTGAGTTCTTGTATGGGGTTAACTTTACCTCCATTATTTTTTAACTGTCTTGTTGCGTTACTTGCATCCAACAAATAAATTCTATGGCAGTTTGATTACTGCATTTGAAGTTTCTAGGATGCTGCAACTATGTCTCCTGGCAAATGTTTTATCTTAAGCAAGACTCGAGTTTCGGTCCTTCAGTGGACCTCATCGGTTGCTCCTATGTTTTAACAAGTCATCGGTTGCTCCTATGTTTTAACAAGTCATCGGTTGCTCCTATGTTTTAACAAGTCATTGGTTGCTCCTATGTTTTAACAAGTCATCGGTTGCTCCTATGTTTTAACAATTCATCGGTTGCTCCTATGTTTTAACAAGTCATCGGTTGCTCCTATGTTTTAACAAGTCATTGGTTGCTCCTATGTTTTAACAAGTCATTGGTTGCTCCTATGTTTTAACAAGTCATTGGTTGCTCCTATGTTTTAACAAGTCATTGGTTGCTCCTATGTTTTAAAAAGTCATTGGTTGCTCCTATGTTTTAAAAAGTCATTGGTTGCTCCTATGTTTAAACAAGTCATTGGTTGCTCCTATGTTTTAACAAGTCATTGGTTGCTCCTATGTTTTAACAAGTCATTGGTTGCTCCTATGTTTAAAAAGTCTCATCGAATGATTTGGAATCATTCTATTTGCCGTTTTTGTACTTGACTGCAGGCTCGAAAATTCTGCTTTCTAAATCCCATTTTCAAACGTCATCGCTTCTGCACTCATTGCGTGCTGTTTATTTCTTTTCTTGCTTTAAAAACTGTATGTGTATGATATGTTTTTTGGGTCATCAAGTACGAAAGTGGTGCAAAGAGAGACATTTGTCCGCTTAGGCCAAGAAATATTGAACTCTTTCAGCCCCAAGCGGAAATTATAATGGTTTTCTTTTGTTTTGAGAATTTGGTAGAACATGTACATCAAGACAAGATGGTTAAAAGGTCTTGTGGTCTTAATTGTATGGCTAGATGCAAAGAATGGCTGGGGGCAAGAGACTCAATCACAGTAGCCAAAATGGTGTTCCCTAATAGTGCAAAAACGTTTCCACAACAACAGAATACAAATTTTAGGAACACCAATATGGCTGCAGTTTTGTAATGTCAAAATGTGTTGTACCAGAAAATATCCATTCCCCTCCCACGGAAAGGTTTTTGGTTTGAATCCCTCCCACCCCTCTGAAAATAGTTTAGCTCCATACTTTCCTTTAAATATTTTGGCTTTTGAGACCCCCCACCCCCTCAGAATTTCCAATGATCTTCCGTGGGGTGGGTATGGATTTTTTTCTGGAACTGCACAATAACTGATAGTTCCCTTTACACACTTTGTCATACTCAAAGAATGCAATCCTCTCCTCTTGTGTGCAGTTTCGTCCAATAGGTGAAACATTTAACATGCCATTTCTGAACTCAATAAAGGTTCCTCTGAAGGATAATAAAACAGACTGAAATTAGACTGTTGGTTAGCCACAAGTTAATGAAATGCAAACACACAAAAAAGCATAGAATGTAATGGAACCAAAAAACACCTTTGGTGTTTTTCATAATAAATAATTATAATGGGTGGTCAGCTCTTTAAGATATAACATGTGCTGTGATTGTCTTACTGTCAGGGCCATATTTTCCTGTAATGTCCAGTGTGGCATAGAATCACATAGTAAACTTCTTACATTCGATAACTCCCACAAGCTTGGGTGCATATCACCATTGATCTTTTTTGTACAGACAGGGCAACACGAGGTCCATACCAGAAAGACCCCAAGCAATATTCAAAATTGTGTCTCAAATAAACTGCACAAGTACATGTCCCATATGTGTATAATTTATTAAGTATACCTCTTCACAGGAATGTCCAAGTCGGCAATATATTTCAAGCAAAAGTTGATGAAAGTCTTGAGCTTTTCTTCACCAACAAAGGATTTGATGCTCTTTGAACAAATAACAAAACATATTAACTCAATATTACTGCATAATTATTTAAATGTATATTTATACAAAATTGGTTGGAGAAATCAGAAGGGGGAAGGAAGTAAACTTGCACTTGTTCAACTGAGTGATGCAAATCTGTGGGAAATGACTTGTGGTTTGAGTTGTTGAGAGGTATGAGAAATTAGGGTCCACTGTACATTCTAGACATCTGGCATAGACCCAAGTACAGGTAACACACTCTACCTCCCCCTCCCCCACCCTCCCTCAAAAGACAAACACACTTCTCCATAAGTATAGTAAGATTAATTTTAACCTGAGTAATGATCCCAGACACATATACTGTGTACAGTTACAGTTATCAGGATAGCATTTTTTCTGAACTTGCTCGCCTTCATACATTGTATAAAGAGGCTATGAAGTTAGATCGTGGACAAAATGTTCGACTTGTCGTTTCGTTATTGCGTTTCGTCATTTCGGCACGCCGATACTTCTATTCGAGTCGTCGTTTTCTGAGTTCGACTCGTCGAAATGCAAGTTCGTTTCGGCGTTTTACGGGGTCGACTCGTCGTCTCCTGAGTTCGACTTGTCGTCTTGTCTGTTCGACTCGTCGGCTGACCTATTCGACTCGTCGTTTTTGCATAGTTGGTCGTTATACCGTTTCGTCGTTTCGTTATGTCGTTTCGTCTCGTCGACTTTGGCAGGATATAATTCGTTACAAAATATATGAAGTATTACTTGATTCTATGCGCCAATACATGAAGTCGGAACGCGGGAACGGCGGAACGAGAATCGGCGTATCGATTTTTTTAAATAACTAAGTTAATTTATTGTTATGAACAAAATTAAATTAATAAATTTTCACTTTGCAGACCTGCAGACAGCAGTACCTGGAACCAATTTTTTTTTCTTCGCAATATCGGTATATCTGGTATATGGCTTATTTGATCTCTAGACTTACGTAAAACGGGGTAAAACTAGGCAAAGAAACAAAGAAGCAAACCAACAGCCCAACAGGGCTTAACTTCGGCCATCGGACAAGAAACGTCTCTTTCCATGTGGTATCAGTAAGAGCGCGTAAATGACGTAAATCAGTGCATAAAAGTTAAGACCAGTTTTGGCAGGAAAGTACCAAGTTTTCAAAAAGATCCATTTAAACCAGGTATTTCTTTTTCTCTATCTGCATGACTTTTATAACCCTTTGTCTCGTCTGACACTGACAGCACAAGGATAGGACTGGTTTTCGTCTGATCGCTAAAGTTAAGCCCTGTTGGGTGACCAACTGAAAATACCCCTTGTTGTGGGCTTTTCGTTTTCTTTCTATCTTTCTTTTTCTTACAAAATCAGTAACTTCTCAGGCCCTTCTACTTTTTCCAACGGCTTCGTTGACTTGCTTCGGTTTTGTATGTTTCATTGTCTCGATTGAGGCGTGAAAGTTTGAAGGGCACTATAAAGTCGCGCTTCTTGAAATTCTCACTCGAAATAAACTTGAATTCCTGGCTCTAGATCGACCTCAAAGGATTAAAAAGATGTGGGTGCCCATTATTTTGTGGGATACTATTTACTGTTGGTTTGCTTCTTTGTTTCTTTGCCTAGTTTTACCCCGTTTTACGTAAGTCTAGAGATCAAATAAGCCATATACCAGATATACCGATATTGCGAAGAAAAAAAAATTGGTTCCAGGTACTGCTGTCTGCAGGTCTGCAAAGTGAAAATTTATTAATTTAATTTTGTTCATAACAATAAATTAATTTAGTTATTTAAAAAAATCGTTACGCCGATTATCGTTCCGCCGTTCCGCATTCCGACTGCATGTATTGGCGCATAGAATCAAGTAATACTTCATATATTTTGTAACGAAATTATATCCTGCCAAAGTCGACGAGTCGAAACAACGAAACGACATAACGAAACAACGAAACGGCATAACGACCAACTATGCAAAAACGACGAGTCGAATAGGTCAGCCGACGAGTTGAACAGACAAGATGATGAGTCGAACTCAGGAGACGACGAGCCGACCCCGAAAAACGCCGAAACGAACGTGCATTTCGACGAGTCGAACCCAGAAAACGACGACTCGAATAGAAGTATCAGCGTGCCGAAATGACGAAACGCAATAACGAAACGACGAGTCAAACATTTTGTCCACAATCTAACTTCATTAGAGGCCCATAAGCCGATATTTTCTTCCCATTTAAATTGATATACTTTTCCAAGCCAAAAAAGGAATAAACTGTATGCATATGAAGGAGACTACCGTATATGCTTCTAATACCTTATTCTAAACCAAAAATTACATTATTGATGTCTGACAACCATTCACTTCTTCCACATACTTCTACTGTCCAGTATCATACAGCTCAGGGAGTACCTCCCCTCACCCCCCCCCCCCCCCCCGACATCCCCTTCCTTAGGATTAGACAAGTAAAGGCAGTTAGGGGTGAGTATAGTGGCCACAATCGTTTCATATATCAATTAAAAAAATAGCTTTGGACAAACAAACCTGTGTAGCTATTAGCTCCCCATTCTTGTAAGCTACAAGGCCATTCTCAGGAAAAACATAATCATATAGGCTAGTCACTGAGAAATGACAAGAAAAACGTGTTAGACGATTAGAAGACCTTTGACTATAAATCAGAGTTTTCACTGTTAAAACAAGCCATAAAACTTGTATATTAACAGCTTCTTTTAATAGTAAACTAACATAACACAAATTCATCTGACTTCACAAGAATTTTCATCACAATTCGGTAAGCTGTCTTATTACCGCAAATTTCTCAAAACACAAACCTACCATCTTCGCCTCCCATCTGTTCTTGAAGTTTTGGAAAATCTGAACCTCCAACTAAACCGACTGCAACCTTCTTTCGAAGTTCCTTCATGAAATTTTTCATTTCTGGAGTGACAACCTACGATGGAGGTCGAGTTGCATCATTTATCGAATGAGCTTTAGATAATATTTAAAGACGTAACCACGCAAATTAACCTCCCATTCTCACAAATAGTACAGGCCTTCGAGCTACGCTTACCAATCTGGCGGGAGTAACAGTGCCATCAACATCAAATAAGCACAAAATATCCTTGCAGTTATTTACGGCTGCCATCTTTTCTTTATGTGATACTGTTCAAAGTTCGGGAAGAATTTGACCGAGAGCGCTTGGTGACACGTCACCTCACACACCTCCAAAATCAACCAATCAGCGTGTAGCATTCTTCTCACGAGGCTAAAATTTACCACGGTGATTTCTTTTGCTTTGAGTTGGCGTTGGTTACGAAAATTTTCATTTGTAGTAGCCCTGATGAAGAAATTTTCAGTTATCTGTAATGTATGTACGTATGAGTAGATCTACTACCAGGGGAGTGGGATGGGAGCGATGCCACTGAAGTGGTACGAGAATGTGCGTGACTTTATTTCTAAATCAGTCACGCAATCAATATCGAAGGTCACGCGAGAAAGCCAAAATCTGAAACCAGACACGTTTGCCATTTCAGTGATTGACAACCGAGTTTGTAGACTGTACGAGATATCATTTATGAGAACGAGGAAAAAAAAGGCAAGATTGCCATGCTTTCCCTAGTTATTGGTTTACCATTTGAACACACTAGGAATAACAATCAATGATAGTTAATAAAGGAAAAAAGTTGCGAGTTTGATTGCTATCGATTGCCGATAGAAATAGGTAGGCATAGATTGGTATTGATTTATACCATTTATATATATATTTTTTTTTGCCTTTTTAGAGATTATACTGTAAAATACTTTTTTGTATTAAAAGTTTTACAAGTATCCACAAAACACTAGGAGAAAACAACTGAGATTTATAGGATATGGAAAACTACTGAATAACAGCACCCTATACCAAAAGATGGTAGCAATCTGGAGGGCTGCATTTCCGTGTATTTATTGAGGTGATCAGGATTGCAAATCTGTGCAATGTTGTCACAAAAGAAATATAGTCAATAGCGTGGTAGTGACTGGATAGGTTGCCGATCCTTTATAACCCCCCCCCCCCAAAAAAAAAAAAACAACAACAACAACAACAAATAAACAACAAGTGGAACGTAATGGACACTCCGCCAGGTGGAAGCTATCATAAAATAATTACCGACACACAATAATATTTTTAAACAAGTTTTTATTGTTCTATAAACTTTTTTTTTTTTCGTGCACATTCTTATTATACAAGCTATTTAAAAAAACTCTCACAGAGAAATACGAAAAGTTAAAAATACAATTCTTGAGAATTTTATGCTCTAAAAATTAACAGAAAATAATATAAAATTACAGCGCTTAATTATACTGCATACTTGTGATTGTCTGTGACTTCCAGCTCAAAAATTGTGACAAAAAATTGCAAAATTCACTTAATTAAAATTGAACATTCTTCTTATTGTTGTTACTTCACATTAGTCATTCTAAACACCCATGCCCACTGACATGGCAGATCAGACACAGACAAGGGTGGAATCGTTATAATGATCCCTTTGTCAGCAGACATCTGCTTCCAAGGAAACTTAACATCTGGAAGGCCAAGGAGAGTGATAGTGGTCGCCTCTGTTGGGATTGGTACACCAAGACTTAGTGTGTCTGCTTTTGGCCAATCTAACACAATTGCATAGGTTAGCCCTGTTTTGTTATTGCTGGTATACCTGTAGAAAAAGAAATCAATGTAAAGGTAGCCTGTCTACATGTAAGTGCCTTTTCTGATCAGCCTGAACTGCTGCCTGTATGGCCCACTTTAAAATCGTTACTTTATGTGAGCAAGACATGCAGCACATGGGGACTACCCATATGGGAAAATGTATTAATTAAGTAAGCTATATACTGTCAATAAGGGCTCCCTTATATTCCATACAGGCAGTTCACTTAGTAACAGAGAAAACACAGAATTGAATAATCTTTATCCATGTCTATAACATGGAATCTTTCATAATTATGGACACTTAGCGCTTGTCAAACCTAAATAAGTGAAGCCGATGACTTTCTTTATTCTCACCACTTATTAGCCTGCGAAAACAGCCGCCTCTCAACACAACAAGTGGATCGGAGCATGAGAGGCGGCTGTTTTCGCAGGCTAACCACTTATCAGCTTGAAAACATATCAGTATTGTAGGAGAAAACAGATTTTGAACACTGTTGGAAATAACAGTGTTTCTTACCATATGTGAGGGGTTGTGGTATCATTCTGAGCCCGCCAAGGCTTGGTTCCATAAATGCCTTCCCCATTAACCCTTAGCCAGTCTCCCATTTGCTCAAGCCGTTCCTGGAAAATGGGGTCAATCCTGCCATCAGCTGTTGGGCCTACATTCATAAGCATGTTTCCTCCACAACTAATAAAAGAAAAAGAAAACTACTATTAGAGTTAGTGATCACAGCATCTCAATCACAATCTGAATGTAGGACAGACAGATGGCCATACCGGGCAGGATGACAGGCAGATGGGCAGACAGATGAAATAGAATGAATGAAAGAGAAATGGAAGGAACATGGAAGGGAGGGTAGTCAGGCAGGGGGGAGGCAGTAAGCAAGGAAAGTCACTCTTATCTCACCTTACAGTTGAAGCAAGAATAGACGTCAAATCATCCATAGTGAGGAAATCTGCCATAGTTGTGTTTCTGCGATAGCCCCAGGACTTTTTATCAACTGTCATAGCATCTTCCCATTTGTGATTCTGCAGAACACCTGATAAAGAAAGACATCAAACAGTAGTGTCAATTTATATAATTACATTACATTTTTTTTACTGCCCTGTTACTGAGTGGTAAAAGTAGCATATTAAAGTATACTCTTTGTTTGTGCATTTGAAAAAACCTTATAATAGTTATTTAATTTAAGTCATATACATGTACCAGAAGATATAGATTACTTCATAGAAAGTGCGACGTACGAAATTTTATTCATGAGTTGCATAACTTTGGAAAACGAACGAGTGAGTAAAGCGAACGAGTAAGTTTTCAAACGTTTTGCAACGAGTGAATAAAATCCGTACAAAGCACTTTCTATGCTGTTATTTGTTTATTATATATAACGAGAATTCAACCATTGGAAACATCACGCAATTTTTCTAGTTCATAACCGTTGAAACATTACAGTTTAATCACCCAGCAGCGCAAGGATCGAAAAAATAAGCTGCAAAATGAACGTCGCTTTCCAAGCGAATTCGTTATGAATCATAACAAAAATTACTGGAGACAAATTCTCCTAGACAAACACTTTATTTAATAAATAAAATATGCAACATTTTAAAACTAGCAAAACTTTTCGCATCGCATCGCATCGAAGAAACGTCGCCACAAGTGAATGAACTACTGGCAGCGTATCAGCAGGCAAATTTTGAACAACTTGTGATAACACAAGAAGTCAGTTAATTAAACAATAATGACGACGTAAATCCACATTTAAAACTGCGATTTACTTTACCAAGGCGTTCCCAAGAGTGCTTGAATATTCCTAGAAAGTCTGCTGATGCTTTGTAAGTTCCGAAGAAAGTCTTGTCTTCGCTTTCTCTTATCGACACTTGTTTGTCTTCATTCCGCCTTTGAAGAATGATTTTTGTCATTACTGAATGCTAAAGGTTTTGCTGAGCATGTTTCTGTCGGCTTGCCATTCCACAAAGTCATTTAAATAAAGTGAGAGTTTTGCAAAGAAACACAAATTGTAGCAATGTTTTCAAAGCATAAATTGCCGTCGAGAGCAAACTTGCGCTCGCTGTTTGCTCAACCTCATTGGAACCCATTTGAGTTCTCGCACTCTGATTGGATGAGTCGTTCTGCACTAGATGCTGATTGGTAATTTTTTTCACATGTGAAGAAAGCTATATGCGAAGCTGATTGGACGTATCGCTTTTCTCACATGTGAAATATAGCAAATATAGAAATCTATTTGCAAGGTTTATTCCCCAAAATTCTCACTGTATATATAATAAATATCTTTACCTGGGTTATATCTGTCAGCACAAGTATATACACCACCATGATGACACATGTCTCCAGCACCCCAGCGGTCATTCACAACTACAGTATCCTTGACTGGACTGGAAGACAAATCATATAAGGCCCTTAGTATAGACCAGTGGCTAGTTGTACATTGTATGTCATTTCACACTGTCTTCGAGTTGTGAAAGTCAGTTTTCACTAATTGAACTATTTGAGGCACACTTGTAAAACACTAGGCATGTTCTCCTACTAATGAACTCAAATGTTACATGCATTTCATTGATGAGTTTAAAAGAAGCCTGGACAATTTAGATAATAATTCACAGACCATTAGACTTTCTGCAGTGAGTTTTTCTTAAACAAAAGAGTTCAGCCAATGAGATAAGACTACTTACATTCCTTTTTTGGGTTATTTTTCTAAATGCCATGCAACAAATGACAACTTTCCCCGGAATACCTCTCATTGTACAGCCAGGCCAGAAATTCTTTGCTTTTCCAGTATTTATCAGGAGCCTCCCAGTCTCCATCTGACCAAACATACGCAGGCTTGTAAGAGTTTATAATATCATACAACTGAGGCAGCATAATTTCCTATAAAACAAAACAAGGGTACTAAACTTTGTGAAACTATCTTTTTTGAAGGTTCATGACATGATCCCCTTATCAAAACTACACATGTGCACACATGTGTTACACATGTATTACACATGTGAAAACTTGGTGTTATTCACCCAGACCAATGTAACACATGTGTCACACATGTGAGCAGGATTTTGCTGATTGTTTGGTGCTTACTTACACATATGTACATATGTGTACTGAACATGTGTAATACATGTGTAAAATATTACACATGTGTCACACATGTGTATTTTTTTACATTGAATGCAACTTAACATCGCACATGTGTTACACATGTGGAGAAATATTACACAATTCGTATTTAAACATTACATATGTGTTACACATGTGTATGGTAGCACACAAAATGCAACTTAAGCGGGAAAGTCGAAAGACTTATATATAAGCTTATATATAGCGGCGCTAAAATTATAACAGTAGCATGAACATTGTATATACTTCATATACAAACAGCCAAGCAGTCAAAGGAGCCAAGAACAAAAAATGAGCATGATCATTCCATAAAGAAAGCATTGCTTTACGAGATATTATCAGAAACAAATTTCAGACCTGACCATTTTGCGTTCCTGCTGCACCGGCCTTCACTGAATTAATGCCATCATGAGTGCACTGAGTTTATAAGGCTTTCCACCCTTAAAATTCTTCAAAACCATATGGCAGATAGACTAAGCACCTTATTTGTGTTTCATTTTCAACATTTATTCTTCATAAAGCTTGAGAATTTCACGAGAATGAGATCGTGTGAAACAATGAAATCGTCTTTCCCGTCTGCTTGCGATCGCCATGTTTATTGAGACTGCAGTACAAGGCTCCAGCGGATATCCCTGGTTTAACCAATCACGGAACGTAACTTATCCCACGTGACTATATCGTTATTCATTCTCCATTTTGGCGCGGTCGTTTTGAAATCGTTCGTGCTAGTGGTCAGTATTGTTGTGTTTTTTGTGTTTCCTTTGCAATAATCAAAGGAAACAGATCGCACGGTGTTAAAATCTGCTTATAGTGTTTTAAAGCTTGTGATTCTTGGAGCGGATCAAAGGTTTTGTTTACAGTATGAGGTGATTTATCAAATGGCAGACGTTTAACATTTAGTGCTTTGGTGAGTACAACTGAGCTTATGTTGAATGGAATATCTTCTTTTTCCTTTTAAAACTTCAACAAATCATTTCCAGGTAGTATATATTTGTAGAAAACAGTTTTAACATATTTACTGTAAAAGGTTAATTTTGAATAAAACATCATTTCAAATATAATTGCCAGCCTTGTGACTTTGTCGATTAAGTACTGTATCACATGCATGCAAGTTAACATGTGTATACATGAAAGTACACACAGTACACATGTGTATCACATGAGAGTACACATGTGTAACACATGAAAGTACACATGTCTGACACATGAAATTACACATGTGTGACACATGTGTTACACCATGATTTAGTGGGCAAATTTTATAGTGTGTTTCACATGTGCTACACATAGTGTAACACATGTGTTACACATGTGTCACACATGTGTCACACATGTGTAAAACATCTGCAGTCCCATGAAATTCACATGTGTATTACACACAATTTACACATGTGCAGTTTTGGTAAGGGGAAACTGTCAATCTGAACTGAAACCAGTTATTATCATAAAATGAACATCAACTGAGTATCACACTACCGACAACTTGTACTGTGTAGTTTTATATACCGGTAGTCTGCAATTTAAGTTGTTAGTACTGTTGCCACTCAAGATGACAAAAGGTAAGTAAAGTTGATTTTAACATTCAAAGAAAATGTTTTTCTTCATCAATCTGTAAGTGGCCATATGATGTGCTGGTTGGAAATCTTACATTTGCTATACACATGAACATGCCAATGTGCAGTTCAATTTTACCTTTGGTACAATTTGCTCTCTCCTCCGCAGAGGTCTCTTTCGTGTTTCGGGCTATATGGAGAGGAACGGGGAGAGCTGAAAAGTAAGCGAGCGGAGTCTGGAGAGAATCGAAATGAAAGCGCGCGGGGCACACTGCGCTCCCCCTATTTTTCATTTTTTGTGTTTTCGCCTTCCTCTCCTCGTGTTTTTTCGCCTCCCCCCACGAAAGAGGCCTCTGCGGAGGAGAGAGTACAATTTGTATTTTCCTTTGTTTTATATTCATTATCATACACCAGAACAAAGGGTGATACCAAATTATACCAAGAGTAAAATATAATCACAACACCAACACCACCCCCAAAGATTTTAAACTGCATGGTGAAATTCAAATCAAAGAGTCCTTCATATCATGTCAGAGATGATTTAGGAAAAATAATTATGTTACGTTTTGAATTTATTTTTCTCAAATCTGAAGAGGAGTTTCATTTAAAATCTGAAAGCAACTACTGTATGTCTTTGTTTATTAAGGATTGTTTTGGCACAACTCACATCAACATATTCCTGTGTTGCAAATTTACTCTTTTTGTCCTTAACATAGAGAGGGTGAAACCACTCATACAGAGAATAGTACAAGCCAAATGTGATGTTAGTACGCTTCCTGATAGATGACGCAAGGTCACCTGTGAAAACAACGACAAGAGTCAATTAAAATTACAGAAGGATAATTAATAGAATTGAAATTTGTTCATTTGGACTCGCCTGCACAGTCTGTTTACCCCCCCCCCCCCTCCCACCTCCTCCCTAAACATACATGTATTGTATTTAGAAAATGTATATAATATAGCAATAATGTTGTTATCGAAAAAAGAAAAAAGATATAAATGGAAATTAATTAGCATAGTTTCATAACTAATATTTTTACAGAAACTCATCAGTTTTTATCTGCACACTTTGTGACCAGTCTTTTTTATTCCGAAACAAGATAAGCTTAATAAAATTGATTAAATCGTATTTTGAGGCATGTTAAGGCCATCTATGTGAACAAATTTTATGCATGCACTTAATTAATTCCTATTTGACTTTTTCCTTTTTTCCTTTTTCTATGACAACCTTATTGCAATTAGGTGTATGTTGTGGTTCAATTTTATGCTTGGTTCAAATTTTCTTTTCCTTTGTTTTTGGGTATGGTAATGTATGATAATGAGTTTAAAAAAAAGGAAAATAAAATTTGAACCAAGCATAAAATTGAAAAACAACATAAAAAATTATATACATGTATATAAAATTTTGAAATTATTTTGAAAGACATTTTAAAATATCCTCCTTTAAACTCATAGCTTGCTTACCAACAAGATCCCTGTGAGGGCCATTTTCAACAGAGTTCCAGTTCCAAGAAACGTTTGATCGCCAGTTTGTAAATCCTTCGTGGTGCTTACTAGTTAAAACAACATACCTGTGCATATGAAACACAAACAAGGATAAACACTGTAAATATTATATTATTACATATTAAAAAGATCAGAGGTACAGTAACAAGGTGTCAATGTGGAAGAGGTGTTATGTAGGAAGAGGTTTTTTCCAGAGGGGTGGTGGGGAATAGCACATTTGCACGATGTCGTCATTTGACTACAAATACCAGAATTCATTTCGCCTTTCCTTTGTTATTCAAATTTTGAATTCCCAGTGGGGTTTGAAAAACAATTGCTCTAATTAGAATGACAAAAAGACAAAGCGGAGGATTCTGGTAGTTGTAGTCAAGTGACGCCATCATGCAAATTGCCTATTGTTGAAGTTAGGGCCTCTTCATATGAGCCCGGTTGACCGGGCTGGCCCAGTTTCCGAGATCTCGCCTCACTCCTATTTCCCTTGTAAAAATCTCGGCGTTTTCATATGAGAAGGTGGGATGGCCCGGTTGCCGATATCTCGCTTTTTCCAACCGGGATCTCGGCAGACGGGCCGGAAATTTTTTCCATATGAACGCTTTATCCCGGTTACCGCGGCGAATTTCGTTCATTTACGCATGCCTTGCATAAAGGTCGCTGACGGAGCGCGGCTTCAGACAACGTGGTCAAACATGGCGGCAAATCTTGCAATGGAAGATACTTCTGCTCCCTTGCCTCCGAAGCGGTTCCGATGGAGCACAGAAATGATCAGCCAGTTGATCTTCTGTTTAACCGAATACAAGTCGAACATGGAATATAGAAGCCTCGATTTCGACGCTGATAAACAAATTCAATACCAGGAATTGCGAGTGGCTATGGCGAAACTGTACGCGGACAATGTGTCTTTCTTCGGTCCTGTGGCTGCTTCGCAGTTACCGGATGATTTTGACACTTTTTCAGTGCCCGAAAAGGCCGCCGCGAAGAGTCGTGTTAAAGAATCGAAGGAGATGATTACTAGAGGACAAAAGAGAGTAATGGAGAAAGTCAAAGAAATGAGACAAGGGTTCTCAAAAGCGGTTGTTTCTGGCAGCCGAAGTGGAAGCGGAAAGATTGTTTACGAATTTTACGACAAGTTGATTACTCTTTGGGGTGGTTCGGCCGGTACTGAGCCACTTTCTTATGGCGTAGAAGGAGATACCTTTGAGGAAGACGTTGAAGCTCATAGAAACGATGGTCTGGAAGATGACAGCAGTTTGGATTTGGAAGCAGCAGTTCCCTCGCCTAGCTCAAGTGAGATAAGTGAGGTCAGTTCTAGAGTTGATGAGGGCAATGAAAATGATCATGGTGCACCTACTGGTAGTAGGAAACGCAAAGCTAACTGTGTAGCAAATTTTGGGCAAAAAATAAATAATAAATTAAAAGCAGGGTGAATTAATGGCGGGGATGTGACATTTTTGCCTACCAAGGAAGCGGCGTTGAGGGTTCGGTAATATTTGGAAGCCACTCCAAGTGATTTTGCCAAATCCCCCTTCCCCATGCACTAATAGATGAAAGCACCCTAAGTGAGAGATTACATGGAAAGCTATGTTGAGTTTCATTTTTCTTCTATCTTTCACATGTTTGTGAATATTAAATTTGAACTGTTTGAACCTAAAGTTCACCCTAGGTCCTACATTGTCTTTACAAACAGCTGTACTTACCTAGTACATTTTGGTGAGATTAAGTGCTGTTTGAAACATGTTGAGTATCATGATGTTGGCATTTGTTTATAATATTAAATTATGTACCCTAGATACAATTGAAGGACATGGAAGTAACTTGTTTTTTTCTGCAGGGCTTGTCCTTAAGGCATAACTAACTCTTGGTGACTTTCTGTTCTATTACTTTTGGTTGCAAATTAGCAGCCAGGAAAATGAAAGAGGGTGCTCGGGTTTTACATTGAACTGTTACAAGTCAAATGGCATACGTACATACATGTAAGAACAAAGATCAACGAAAACTGGAGAGAAGAATAAGATAGTGTCTCTCCTGGTTCATTCAGATTGCTCTCTTCTCTGGCACCTGACTGTGTACAGTTTATTGCAGAAACCCAGGGCCTTAAGTTAATAGGTTAGTTATGATGCTTTTATTTACGTAACTTTATGTTCAAAACCAATTTTAAATTCAAAGTGCAAATTTAAGGACACCTACAGTGCCTCTTTCTGTATTCACTGTAAGGTAGATCCATTATGATCAAGCAGTTTTTAGCTGGTGTTGTTAAGACCCTCCTAGCTTATCACACATTTGCATATGTAAAATCTACCTTTGTGTTAAGAATGTTCAGTTTCTGTTGTAAAACATAGGGTTAACAATGTTAAGCTTGAAAAGCTACTATAATTCAGCAAAACAATAAAATGAATGAGTTGTGGTTGGGGTCCTGAGTTAAAGATTCTTCAGTATTAATTCTGTGAGGGTTGTCCTAACAACACTCCCCTCTCCTACATTACAAGAGTAGATTGGGTCAGGAACATTTTGAAACTGCACCTCATTTTCCTTCATGTGTTCAATTTGACATTCAACCAAATCGTCATCAATGTACGCATTGTTTTTCTCACAGTAATTGTGTAACACAAAACATGCATAGATAATTGTTGGTACTGACTCAAGTTTCATGTCCATTTTTGTTGTAAGTATGGCCCATCTTGCTTAGAGTCGGCCAAAGGCACATTCAATTGGGTTTCTAGCAGATCGTAACATGTTGTTGAAAATTACTTGTTCATTGCTAGAACAGGTTTCAAACTCTTTCATGCAAAATGGCAGCAATGGATATGCTGGATCACCAATGAGGTAATTAGGTATCTTGACCCCACCTGGAACAGGAGTTTGAAATGTGGTTGGCAATTTGTTGTCCCTTAATTTGGCATTGATGGAAGAATTGGCAAAGACTTTTGCATCGTGTACACTTCCTGGCCAGCGACATTCAACATCCATAAACATGCCTTTGTAGTCGCACACAGCCTGTACACTCAATGAATAGAATTGTTTGTAACAGAAGAAATCTTGTGAGTTCTCTGATGGGCATTTTATGGGAATGTGTGTCCCATCAATGCAACCGAAGGCTTGTGTCATACCAAATTTTGCCTCAAATTCTGCCACCTTCTCCCTCATGCCTTCTTGATCTTTGGGTAGATGTAAATATTTTGGGCCAAGAAAATTTGATATGGCCTGACAAACCTCAGTTACAACATTTGATGCTGTATTGAGTGCGATTCCAAAGCTATTGGCTGTCATTCTCAGGGAGCCAGTGTCTTTCAAAAAATAGAGTGCTATTGCTACCTTTTTTTCAGCACTCAGTGCCCTGTGGTTGGGTGACTTTGGGTTGGGTGAAATGTAGGGTCCCAGCTCTGCCACTAGCTTCACAAAAGAGTCCCTTAAAAAAATACAAATATATCACTTTATTTAAGTGTCGATGTATTTAGCATTGCTGTGCTAATAATTTATTGTGGACAGTGTAAATAGAGAACAAATATTATAAATCGAACAGAAATTGTTAAAAATCCAAGCTGCGTGGAGGAGTTGAATTCGTGACCACCGAACACAAATCCATCTTATGGCAGGGAGGATTTGACAAACCTTGTCATCCTGAAGTTCTCATTCCAACATTCATCTGGTGCAACTCCTGTCCAAATGTTTTCCCACCACAAGTCAGTTCGACCAGGCTTATGCCAACACCTTCGCTTACTTCGGTTCAAGCATCTTTGCTTTATTCGCTTCAAACTTCGTAGAGAATAGTTTCGCTTCCGCAATAATGCGGCCCGAATAGCATCATTTTGCCGTGTCTGGTGTATTTTCCACATCATTAATACTCCATTTAGCTGCAGCAATACAGCTACAAGAGTTGACAAAGCCAAGATGGGCACGAAAGTTATGAGTTTGCGTTTCGCCGCCATGTTTGTTTTGTTTCTTGAATTTCGCGCCATAACTCGTCCCCAGGATCTTAGCGCCTTTTCTCACCTTGGTTACCGGGATAAAATTTCTCATATGAACCCAAGACAACATTCGTCTCGGTAATCGAGCCAGCCCGGTCAACCGGGCTCATATGAAAAGGGCCTTAGTCTCGTGACTTTCAGCTGCCACCAAAATTTCTCTTTTCTCTCTACCGGTAATCTGACCGGTAATTTTGTTTACCTTCGTGGTTCTATAATATTATCTTACATCATTTTACCTTACCTTACATTTCTCTAACTTAAACTAACAAAGAAATAAACTTACAGTGAATAGATTTTATCAAAACAGCGCAACCGCGACCTAAAAAAAATCGATCAGTTACATAAGCTTACCTTGCTCCAGAGCGCGCCAACAGATCTGCCCAATGATCAGGATCAAAAAATTCTGCCTTGAACATCGGTGCAAAATCAGCATAAGAGAATCCCGGACGATAGTTATTTTTCATGAACTCGACGCATCTTGGATCATTTTGTCCTTTCCAATGCCACCAAAACCACTCTGAGTTAAAACTCGGAACTGAATAAACTCCCCAGTGCATGAAAATTCCGAACTTCGCCTCGTCATACCACGAAGGAAGCGGTCTCGCATCAAGTGACTCCCAGGTAGGCTCATATTTGGCTTGTACATCAAAAAACTGGCTTATAAACAACAGAAAAACAGTAACATGCGAAAACATTTTTGCAAACGGCGATTATAAAGTTAGTTCGAGGAGCACAAACTCGAACAGTCTCTCGAACAAATTTTGACAGTAGTGAGCCAAACAAAAGATCACCAACCCTTACATATAAGCCAGCATGAATTATCTCACAAAAATAACCAGAGGCGCCGTCCCAGTCTCCTTCGCTGCCTTTGGTATGAGGTCGTCAATCGTCACGCAACGCTTCTTGCCCACATAAAAAAGGTAGATATCAGAGCATATGTAGAGCATATAGCTTTTGCCTATTTATTTTTTTAGGTCTGAAATGGGACCCGGGGAACAATTAGGTATAATATTTTGGAAGAAACTATTTCTTATGATTGCCCGAAGCGGTTCCTGTTTATTCTGAATATGGTATTGATTTTGGGTCAGGTCTGAAATTGGATTGGGGAATCACATATTTTGTTTGGAAATAGGCTAGGAGACAGGTTTTTAGAAGTGCACCACACATCCTAACTAAACACATATTTTTGGGTAGTATCCCACAGGATATCAGAACTGCGTGCTGGCAAGCGACCACGTTGTATCCCTGACATGGAAATATAAATTTCAAAACAAAATTAAAGTTCTTATGATCTTATGATCTTTCTTTTCAACTATATTCTCAGTTTTATTGAGGTTTTCATACAAAAACAGTATACTGGGTGGTCTGGGTGAGACAGACCAAGGCAAAATTTTAGACATTAGATTAGGGCAGGAGGTCAACCTCGTTCCCAGGACTTTTCCCTTTCAAATTACCAAGGGAAAAAACCCTGGGAATGAGGCTGGCAGGAGGTTTGGTGTAGTTAGTGGTCTTGTGAAGTCAGATGTTGTCACTTAATTTTGCATTATGATATTGAAGAAGTTTGGAAATCTAAACATGAATATATTTTATTTGCAAGTTTCTTTAGACCCTATAAAATGTTTGGTCAGTTTCCTATGGTTGTCTGAATGGAAGTAAGATGCAGTACTGACCATAGGAAAGGTCGATGTTATAGTTGTTTATGTTCTCTATCATTATCATTATTATTTTTTAATTATTATTACTGGAATGACAGTGAGCAATCAGAGTTAGTCAAACTACAGAGAAACTTCAGAGTTGCATAGTCAGTATTTATCATTGCTCAGCCATTTAAATTCAGTACCTAACCCCATGTTGACATGCACTTAAATGTCACCAGTTACAGCTTGCCATTTTTAGAAATTTCCTCAAAATGTTTCTTGATATTTTGGGTTATAGACGTGCGGGCAGCCTCTGCTTGTCTTAAGACAAGTCTTGCTAAAATACGAGGTGCAGTGTATTTAGCATGATCCGCTAACATTGTACCATCTTTGCCATTCTCAGCATCAGTTAAATCAAAGCCTTGGTTAATTTGTAACATTCCATGCTGTGCTTTAAGCTGAGTAGATACGTTTTCCTCTAGCACCGTCACAGCCGCATGGAAGGTAAAATTACCGGTGTCGTAGAATCCAAAGAAAACAACCCTCTCTTGAATGTCAAGCTCAACAACCCTTCGTCCATCCGCATCTTGTGATCTGACAATGTTACTTATACCAGTGCTATTCAAGTGAAAAAGTATGCTGATAAGGTTCAAAAAATGTTACTATAATCGAGTATATCATAATTAAGAGAGGCAATACAAATGATAATGCTAATCAGCAACTTGTCCCCCGCCCCTAGCCCTCAGCTTGTAATTTTCCGTTCTAAAGCATTATTTCCAATTCTCAGAATCAATTTCTATCCCTGGAGAACCTGACGAGTTAGGGCAAAGAAATACGGGAGCTGGGAAAAGGCGCATCGGTTCCTTTATAATTTCACAGCAGACCTTTGCATCTGAGATATACTGACGCGCATTTAAAATGCCTTGTCTTTCTCTCCTCCATAGCAACAATGGAATTTGATCATGATGTGCTTGGAAATGAAAAACACTCATCAAGCTTCGTTATGGCATCCGTAACTTTTCCTTCAAATATTTTTCTGTATTGATATGACTTTACAGTGGGACGAGCTCATCAAGCAATGAAGAGAGAGCGCACGTCGTGGCGTGACTGGACACACCTGGACGGGTTTGCGGTTTGATAATTACTTCTTACTTCCGATTGATCTTACAAGCTTAATTGCTTTTAAATTATGTTGGTTATCGGCGTGACTGGGTTTAAATAGAGCCAACAAAGATCTGAAAGATGACCTACAATGTACGCGCAGCTATTCATACACAAAATGTATTCGCTTACCACAAAGGATGAATTTTGACCCAAAATTCGGGCTCTGCATCTATCAACTTTCGAAACACATCCGACCGCTTTGCAGGTATATAAATTGGATCAAATGAGAATCCCAGCGTTACAACCTGCAGTTCCCTGTAAGCCAAAAAGCCGAGAACTGCCACCAAACACGACCAGAAAACTATCTTCGTGGCTGCCATCGCCCAGCGATCTTTTGACCAAGAAGTGTTGCGTGACAGAAATAATGACGTCACCACATTGGTGCAGTTGCGTAATTTGACGGCCTGCCCGTGACTGTGAAAGTGTCACTTTCAGTTCTTGAGTTGGAGAAGTGAGAATCAGTCTTTTTGTTAGTCTATGGCAGCCGTTAAAAAGTAAGGAACTATTATATAATCCAAAAGCTGCTATCTTGATACGCTTGAGTCGTAAACTCTGACTTCTTCTTGAAGTTTGGAACAAAAATGGTGGCTTCCTCTAGAATTTGCTCACGAAGCACCGATGACGTACAGTTTTGTGGGCGCTAATAGTGTGAAGATGACAGAGAAAGATGATGAAAGCGAGAAGTGGTGTGCTGTATGCAATGACAGTTCTTCTGGCTACCATTACGGTGCAAACACTTGCGAAGGATGCAAGAGTTTCTTCAAAAGAACAGTACAAAAAGATCTTCTCGACAAATACGAGTGCAGCGGTAACGAAGATTGCTCTGTGGACAAACAATCCCGTGCAAAATGTCAATTCTGCAGGCTGCAGAAGTGCTTTACAGTAGGAATGGTTGCAGAAGGTATTATCTATGTTTACCTGGGTAAATTAAAACTCAAAAAAATTATCTTACATGAATCCGTTTGTGGGATATGAATCAAAGTTTACATGTACGTAACTGTGTTTATGTAGTAGTAAATATGTAGTAGTCGCCTGGCGGACGGCTGATCTATGAGAAAATCGAATTATTTGCTGTATAAACGCTTTAGCTGTATTTGAGTAGCAAGCTGAACGCAATTCTAAAAGGAAAAGAAAAGTTTATTAGGATAATCACATCCTTTGGACCTTTCAGAGTTTGAAACTAGCACATGTCACGTGACAATACCTGTTTACATCAACAGGACACCCAACCTTTTAGTCCAAGAGGACTACTCTAGGTCGATATCTAAATTCTCCTTGCCATCTGTCATAACCTGCGATCAGGTGGAGGGGTCAACGGAAAAATGAACGCCTGATACAATTACTTGTTGAGTCGTCTGTAAAAAGTCCAGAATCTGTTTTTTTTTTTGCTGATTGGTCAGGATACAAAAGGCAACATTAGAACCCTATCCTGATTGGCTAATTGAGTTCAAGCGTAACTTCCGGTCAAAACATATCGCGCGTGAATGATTTTTATCTGGCGGGTGTTGAGCGCAATGAAGGAAAGAGCGAGTTTTTCGGTTTTTCTAGCTTTAAGATAATCTTTCAAGAGTTTTGTTTAAAGCCAAACAAAGGGAGTGTATTGGACGAATAGTTTGTGAAAGAAAAGATGTTTTGGTGGTGCTTCCAACGGGATTTCAAATCTATTCCAATGGTGTCGAAGATAATTACAACATCGCACCACCAAAGACGCCAGACGATCGTGCCAGTGACGAAAACTACGGCCTTGAAATGTCTGACCTGAGCCTTACACAAAACCAGCCCTTCACTTGCTGAAGACAAATTTTAAAAAACCTCCGATCAGCTCGTTCAAAAAGGGTTAATCATTTAAATACATGTTTGCGAAAGTAAAAATATAATTTGAAGGCGCTAATGCGATGCGACCGCAAAAGGCCACATGGGGAGTCCCTGCAGGCCTGTCTTTAACTTTATGCATCAGTCAATTCCAGCAGTGCCCATCCCCCCCCCCCCTGGCTCCCCCCCGGGGTTTTTTTTTTTTTTAAAAAAAAAAATTTTTTCCGGGGGGGGGGGAGAAAAAAAGATCATTCTCCCCCTCGTTTTTTTTTTTTTTTATATGTGATAAAAAAAAAAAAAAAAAAAAAAAAAAAAATAATATAATATTATAATATTATTTTTATAAAATACCTCTTTTTTTTTCTTTTTTTTTTAATTTTTTTTTTTTTTTACCTCCCCCCCCCTCCCCCCCTTTTTCCCCCGGCCCGCCCCCCACCCCACCCCCCCCCCCCCCCGGGGAAAAGGGGGGGGGGGGGGGGGGGGGGGGGGGGGGGGGTTATTTTCACAAAGCGAAACAGTACCTTCGCCAGCTGAAACGCTACTCTCACAGAGATAGAAATTTTTGGTCAACTTTTTTGCACAACTCATCTACGATTGCCAAAATGAAAGATACTTTAATAAGGGGGCGGCAGACGACTCGAGAAGTAATTGTATCAGGCTTTCCTTTTTTTCTTCTTCCCTTTACGCGAAAAAAAGAAAGCCTGATCGCAGGTTACATCTCTCATACATTTCCCTTCAAAGAATTTGGAAGTAAATATTCAAGATGCTATTTTATTTATAGTGATATCGATTGTTTTGGTGATTGTGATCACTTTTTAGAAGTTAGGTGTCCAAGTGGAAAATATATTTGACTCTGTGTGTGTGTGAGTGAGTGTTGTCATTGGCTATGGGAAATGTTTGTCAGCAGAGGTTGAACTGAATGTTTCTGGGTTTTTTTCCAGGGGTGAGAAAGGAAAAAAGGCGTGGTGGCCGATCCTTCTATCCTTTGAAGAAACAAAAATGTGAGCAAGAAACTCAAACTTCTCTAAATGAAGATCGTGACATTGTATATTGCTCTGAACTCGTTGCAAAACTGATGACCAGTAGTCCATGCATTGTTCCTCCTGGTGAGTCACATGAAAACTCAAGGGAAGCCATCGTTACAGAGAGCAGAGAAGGAATACTGACGAGACTTTCAAATGCAATCACCAAAGAGCTCTACCTGATTGTGGAGTGGGCCAAACTTGTCCCAGGTTTTGACGCACTTTGTAGAAAGGATCAGATTGCTTTGCTGACTGCTGGTGGCATGGAGTTAATTGTGTTTCGAGTCATTTATAGATCCATTCCATATAAGGATCATGTGTACATGAGCACAACTACCCTTCTTGTGAGAGAAGATAGTTATAGTGTGCTGAATAAAGAAATTGTTGACATGATTCTAGATGTCGTGGAGAGACTTAGACCACTGGCTATTGATCAAGTTGAGTTTGCCTGTTTAAAGACAATTCTGTTAGCTGACCCAGGTAATATTCTCAGTAGATATTTCACTGTACATAATGATTAAAGAGTGTTTTCTTTTCTTGTCTGTCCAGGCATTAAACCATTTAACCAAATTAAATTGCTTGCAAAGTCCTAAGAGATGTCTATTTCTGTGCTCCACACATATGTGGGGGGGGGGGGGGTTTGACAACTTCCAGCAGTTCTTTGCTGGATTCAAGTAATATGACTAATCCCCATATAAGTTATTCAGGTCAAGGGTGTATTTGACATGCAAGTGTCAGTTTCCTTTCATTATGCAAATTATTTGCATGCCAACCTGCCGGCCAACCACATGGTACGTACAACTTCCAGCCGGGAAGGTAACCATCTGCAGGCTCAATAGTAGTCTGCAGTAGAGTTATTAAACAACATATGCTTTGTCACTGTGGGCTCTGTTACCTATCAGCAGATAATTTGAACAGCTCTAAAATTCAGTTGGTTTCATCCATGAGGATGGACCGTTTAAGATCAAACATTGTCACGTTATTAGTCAGAGAAGATGGAGTCTCTTTTTCTTCCCTCTCAAACTAAATTGCATTATTTAAAATGATCATGAGCAGGGAACTTTGCTTCCAGTAGCAGACTGAAATGGTAAATTAGACCTGACAGACCTCAGACATTATGGGTCTTAAGTGCAAAATAGGAAGTTATTTGCCTCGTCCAGACTTAAAGCTCATTCTGCAGTCCTAACATCTATGTATGTTTTTCAGAGACACCTGGTCTTTCTGACAAGATGGCTGTTGAAGCACTTCAAGGGTCATTTCTTGGAGCTCTTAAAGAGCACATGGAATCAACTTACCCTGATCATACTGGACGCTTTGCAAAGCTACTTCTCCGTCTTCCAGCTCTGCGTGACGTATGCACCAAGGGTTACCAATATTTTTTACTTGTGCGAGCTAAGCTCGAGGGAGAAATTCCCATGTCAACACTGTTACAGGAAATGTTTGAATCTGCAAGGTTTTAAAGAACATTATTTTTCCAACTACCCTTCATCTCCTCCGCACTGACTGCATGGCAGTTACAAGTTCCAAAGGTTGAATGTATCAAATCAATGCAGATTCTTGAAAAGTACTTTAAATGCTGGTTTTCAAGTATGTAAACTTTTCACAATCTTTCTCAAAATGAAATGCTTTCTATGAAAAATCAAACAACTTTGATAAACCTCTTTTGCACCTTGAAGGCCAATTATGAAAGTCCCTAGTTTTACAGGGCAAGACTTAAAGCGTCTATGTACTGTGTCTACTTATTCAATTTTTTAATGGTGTGTTAGCACAGGTTAATGTGTATAGGTTAGGTGTCCCAATTAGCATTGTATGCTAGCAATTTGACACGATAATAAAATTATCATCATCATCATCATCATAAGACAAAGTACTCTTAAGGATGGGCCAATACCAGTTTTTTAAATCAATATAATACCCGGAAATACTGACTTACTACTGCAATATATCAATATCGATACTGACTTTATTGACTTAGCTGGTATATCACATGATTTGTTGATCAAAGAAAGGCAGTATGGCACTGTAAATATTGATCATCACTGTGTTTTTTTTTGCATTAGCAATGTATGGACAACAAGTCAAGGAAGTCAAATGTTTAAATTTATTGACAAAAATACCATTAATTGTTAATTTCAGGCTCTACTCAATATCAAATTTATAAATGTCAGGAGCTGACCAGCAGACCGCGGGCTCACGCATATCAAAAGCTTTAATATTTTTTGGAGTATTATTATTTCCTATAATGTTTTTGGTATTGCAGTATTGAATATTTGGTATCGGGTAGAGGACCATCCTTAGCACTATATTCAAAATAAGCCGTCTGCCTACATCCGTGGGAGGGCCAGTACTTTAGGATGGTAAAATAAGAACCAATTATAAGACATTATTAAACATATTTTCTCTCTTATTTTGTGACACCTCCCCACCCACCCCTCTTTGTAAGAAAAAGAAGCACCCAATATTGTCAAATTATTTCATACAAATCCCTATCACTTGTTTATCCTTTAGTACCTATCTGGGCTGATCACTAACATGTATTTCCACAAATCACTGATTTTGTTGTGTAATGTAACAAATATCCTCAATTTTATGTAAATAAGTTTTAATGCAAAAATGGCACCCTGGGTGGTTGTTTGATTGTTTGTATTTTGCAATTCACGACAGCAAAAAGCAGTGCAAATAATAAATGTGGTATTAGCTTCGTTACAGTTGAATTCTTTTATACGGTTCTGAGTCTACAATTTGCGAGCTTTTCTGTATTAAATAAGGTTGCGTACATGTATGATTACGTTTTGTACAAAAAAGTATGTTAGAAAAGGGAAAATCAATTTAATAGAAAGAAGAATAAATTTGATCTGCATATTAACATGTGAATCTTTATACAAATAAACATAAATTTTATAGTACTAAAACTGCTATTTTAATCAAGTTTCAAATGCTTGCCCAGTAAACCTGGTCTGCCTGAGTAATTTAACATAAATCACTGATTCATGGAAACTTAACACTTTCAATGCCAAACATAGGCGTACGAGGCGGAGGGGGGGGGGGGGGGGAGGAAAGGAATAAACACTATACCGTGGACCGATTTTAGAATGTCAGAAGCTGGAAATAAAAAGGCCTAAAAGGAGTATTCTCTACAAAAGCTATTAGTTTTGTTTGTCAAAGAATAAAAGTTGACGGAAGATTTTTTATTATACCGCCATATATCACTCGTGGCTGCTCGTTTCTTCGCCGCGGGGGCTCGTTATATCGCAGGAGATGTTCTCCTGTATCATCGCAGTTCGCTTTATCATCGAGGAGCGTAGACGAACGAGGCGGGGAAAACGATTGGAATTCTGGTAACAAGCCAGGAGAATAAACTAGAAAATAGGCCTACAAATATCAGCATTACACCCAGAATGAATCGCATCAATAGAAATACCGTATTTACTCGAATAAGCGCCGCGGCGCTTATTAAATTGTTCGCGTCTCAAGTGCGGCGCTTATTCGAGGGTGGCGCTTATTTAAAATTTGGACGCCACAAATAATCTTATCTTTTACAGGTATTGAAAAGAGCGTCTTTTGATTGTCAGTTTTTGTCTCTTGCTGAGACAGAAGTGGCGCTAGCTGTCCTGGAAAAGGTTGGCGGCCTTCGCAACATTTACAGAACTACGCATTGTTAGAGTGTTGAATAGAAAAACTAATGGGAGAGCGAAAAAACAATCACTCATAACTGCAAAACATCGCTTTTGATGCAAAGAAATGTTCAAGCTTGTCTTAGAGTTGCTTTGTAGTGCCGTTTTAAGCAAAACGAAATTCTTCAAATAAGCGCCGCATCGAGACTGCGGCGCTTATTCGGGTGCGGCGCGTATTAACTTTTGTCTTAAATGCGGCGCTTATTCGGGGGCGGCGCTTATTCCAGTAAATACGGTAGTTTTGGAAACTTACCGAACTTTGTGTAACAAAAAGTCTAAATTTCTCATTTATCTACTTTCGTTTCCTTTTAGAAATTTCTATAACCATGTTTCAATTTTTCTCCCAATTCAAACTCGCGTGCGTCTCAGTTTGATTCAGCTGCAATCATTTCGAAGTGAGTGGGAAATTGTCGAGGGCGACCAGACTATTAGACTTTTGCATAGCTCGCGCGGTGGATCCAGTGCCGTAAGAAGTTGAAATAAAGCTGTTACTAGTCCAGTCCCTGAATTCTCTCTTCGATGTTGCAACTAACGAAGAGATGCATCAAGAAACAGAACCGATAACCCGGCAACACATCAAGAACGGTCGATTAATTATGAGAAAAACCCTCAGAAATACGTATTCACAAAACTGGCTGGGCACCCAGAATAGTTCATCGTCAACTTCAAGAAAAAAATTTACACACAAGGAAGTTAAAAAGAGCTATGAATTTGAGAATTACTTAACAACAGTTAAAAACCCAGCACACAGAATAAGCCTGACAAAGCTTAGATTAGGATGTCATGCATTACGAATACAGACTGGAAAATATGAAAATAAAGGAGCATCAATCCCAGTAGAGCAAAGAACATGCTTGGTATGTAAACAAAATTACGTAGAAGACGAAAAACATTTTTTGATGTGTTGCCAGGGGTTTACAGCCATAAGACATGAATTATGTTCTCACATTTCAAAGGTTGATGTAAGGTACATATATTTAAGTGAAAACGAGAGGATTAAGTACCTACTTAGAGCTGACAAAAAACATACATCAAAAATAGTAGGTAAATATATACATTCAATGTTTCAAAAAAGGAAAGAGCTTCTTAACTTACAAGCACAATGAACATTATAATTTATTTAATTTTTACATTGACATTATGAATTGTATAAGAATCTAGTTTTTTGTTATTTCTTAAATGTATTAGTAAATGTTAAAACCTTTGTTGTAAACGGACCAATGGAGGGTAAGGCGCAATAAAGATATACTATTACTATTATTTTTCCGCACTCCCTTATTTATAGGGGCTGAACCCAGGTGCGAACCTCTTTTCGCGCCTGGGTTCAACCCCTATAAATTAGGGAGCGCGGATGAGAGAGTTTAGGGACTGAACTAAGCTGTTACATATACGATGAAGCTAATGCTTTTGACTCAAACGTAAAGCTCTAATCATGAGCGCTAGCTCAAAACTCTTAGTGAAATATAATAAGAGAACATTTCGGTAATTTTTATAGTAAAATTGAAATGTAATAACCCATTTAATTACCCCTGAGTGTATAAAAAAAGAGGGGGAAATAATGTAGATTGGCTACCCTAACATACCATTTGCTGAACTTCTGAGATTGAATTAAAATAATTTACGAAAAAAAAAAAAAAGAAACATCTGACATCTGACACACTGACATCTTTGAATAACGCCACGAAATTAATTAAAGAGCTGACTTTTTCTTTAAGCAAACAAGTAAGGTTTACACGCAACTATTTTGATGCATGTTTTGTTGTCCATTTCACGTGCCTCAAATAGTCAGCCTTCACCGCATGTCGCTTTTTTCGGAAAATAAGGTGCCCCTTCAGGCCTCATGGTCCGAAGGGGCCCGTACGGCTATGCCAGGAAGGCTTGTTATGTCGTCGAAGGAGTTTGTTTTATCCCCCCCCCCCCCCCCACCCCACACACCTATTTTCGCAGGGTAAGTTCGTTCAACTGAGTATGGCGCAGAGCAGATTGTTGCCTTCCAGACAAAGTTCGTTCGGGAGGTACGGTACTTCGTAATCACAAATTCCGTTTCGTGTGGGTACTCGTCGTATCTATTAGGACTGGCCTGGGGAGGTGTATACTCAAAGGCACATCGTCGGCGAAGTCGTCGTCATCCTTGTTCGTTGTTATAATTATCGCAAATTTCGTTATCGCGAGGCTCGTTATGTCCGGAGGCTTTTTAAATCATTTTTCTTAAAAAAAAAACAAATAGCAAGTTCGTTATACGTGACACAAATTGTATCGAAATTATTCTAGAAGATCGAGCAACAAAACAACAACATACCCTTTACCGTGATCGATTAGTTTATTTGCTGTAATGACGTCAAGAATCACTACAATATCATATCCGTTAATTAGATCGCCTTGTTTATTTGCTGTAATGACGTCAAGAATCATTTCAATATCATAGCCCTTAGCTTAACTAGATCGGCTTGTTTATTTGCTGTAATGACGTGAAGAATCACTACAATATCATAGCCGTTAATTAGATCGCCTTGTTTATTTGCTGTTATGACGTCAAGAATCATTACAATATCATAGCCCTTAACTAGATCGGTTTGTTTATTTGCTGTAATAACGTCAAGAATCATTTAGCCCTTAATTAGATCGGTTTGTTTATTTGCTGTAATAACGTCAAAAATCATTTAGCTCTTAGTTAGATCGGCTTGTTTATTTGCTGTAATGACGTCAAGAATCATTACAATATCATAGCCCTTAATTAGATCGGTTTGTTTATTTTCTGTAATGACGTCAAGAATCATTACAATATCATATCCCTTAATTAGTTCGGTTTGTTTATTTGCTGTAATGACGTCAAGAATCACTACAATATCATATCCCTTAATTAGATCACCTTGTTTATTTGCTGTTATGCCGTCAAGAATCATTTAGCCCTTAATTAGATCGGTTTGTTTATTTGCTGTAATGACGTCAAGAATCATTTCAATATCATAGCCCTTAATAAGATCGGCTTGTTTATTTGCTGTAATGACGTGAAGAATCACTACAATATCATATCCGTTAATTAGATCGCCTTGTTTATTTGCTGTTATGACGTCAAGAATCATTACAATATCATAGCCCTTAACTAGATCGGTTTGTTTATTTGCTGTAATTACGTCAAGAATCATTTAGCCCTTAATTAGATCGGCTTGTTTATCTGCTGTAATGACGTCAAGAATCACTACAATATCATATCCGTTAATTAGATCGGTTTGTTTATTTGCTGTAATGACGGTCCGGCAAGAATCATTACAATATCATAGCCCTTAACTAGATCGGTTTGTTTATTTGCTGTAATTACGTCAAGAATCATTTATCCCTTAATTAGATTGGCTTGTTTATTTGCTGTAGTGACGTCAAGAATCATTACAATATCATAGCCCTTAACTAGATCGGTTTGTTTATTTGCTGTAATTACGTCAAGAATCATTTAGCCCTTAATAAGATCGGCTTGTTTATTTGCTGTAGTGACGTCAAGAATCATTACAATATCATAGCCCTTAACTAGATCGGTTTGTTTATTTGCTGTAATAACGTCAAGAATCATTTAGCTCTTAGTTAGATCGGCTTGTTTATTTGCTGTAATGACGTCAAGAATCATTACATTATCATAACCCTTAAAGATCGGTTTGTTTTTTTTTGTAGTTTTTTTTAGATCGGTTTGTTTATTTGCTGTAATAACGTCAAGAATCATTACAATATCATATCCCTTAATTAGATCGGTTTGTTTATTTGCTGTAATGACGTCAAGAATCACTACAATATCATATCCCTTAATTAGATCACCTTGTTTATTTGCTGTAATGACGTCAAGAATCATTTCAATATCATAGCCCTTAATAAGATCGGCTTGTTTATTTGCTGTAATGACGTGAAGAATCACTACAATATCATATCCGTTAATTAGATTGCCTTGTTTATTTGCTGTTATGACGTCAAGAATCATTACAATATCATAGCCCTTAACTAGATCGGTTTGTTTATTTGCTGTAATTACGTCAAGAATCATTTAGCCCTTAATTAGATCGGCTTGTTTATTTGCTGTAATGACGTCAAGAATCACTACAATATCATATCCGTTAATTAGATCGGTTTGTTTATTTGCTGTAATGACGTCCGTCAAGAATCATTACAATATCATAGCCCTTAACTAGATCGGTTTGTTTATTTGCTGTAATTACGTCAAGAATCATTTAGCCCTTAATTAGATCGGCTTGTTTATTTGCTGTTGTGACGTCAAGAATCATTACAATATCATAGCCCTTAACTAGATCGGTTTGTTTATTTGCTGTAATAACGTCAAGAATCATTTAGCCCTTAATTAGATCGGTTTGTTTATTTGCTGTAATGACGTCAAGAATCATTACATTATCATAGCCCTTAATTAGATCGGTTTGTTTATTTGCTGTAATAACGTCAAGAATCATTACATTATTATAGCCCTTAATAAGATCGGCTTGTTTATTTGCTGTAATGACATCAAGAATTCCCCTTTATTTATGTCAGTTTGTTCATAACTAACTTGTTTGTTATTTGGCTGAATGTTCTCATGCCCACCACTTTCACCGTTACAGTTTTACATAGTAAATACAGTGGATGGCATTACTGACTTTTTTACGTAACTCCGTAAGTCTCTCTTGGATCGTTTTCGGCGTACACGCGCTCACGTACTTTCTTCGTCAAAAGGAACTAATATTTTGTACTTCATAGTCCTGAAGTTTAAATGCCGCGTAACGCAGACAAACGAACCAGTTATTAAACTATTTCACAGAAAAATGTTCGCTATTTGGGTTATTTGTGTCTTTTCCAGCAGAATATGTCGGAATGATGGCGTCCAGCAGAACAAGAACCAAACGGTGGACGACCAGGAAAATCAAAATATGAGAAAAAGATAAGATACAGTTGGACAAGGCTGGCGCCCAGAACTTGTTTTGATCTCCATGTAGTATATAAACAAGAAGAGCTCTTAGGAATGTAAGCTTTAAGAAATAAGTCTGGAAAAATCTGTGTAGGCCGCTGTTCTAAATTCGGAATGATCCTTTAACATTGGAATCTCGATTTCTAGAACCGTGAGGTGAAACGAAAGTTGGTTACGGGTTAAAACTGCAGTGTTCGACTTAGGGAAGTAAATCCAAGGGAAATGACGTTTGGTTTGAGTAATCGAGGGTTCAACAAATCAGAATTCTACTGTATTTTCGATCCAAAAAACGAATAAAAAAAAACATATAACACTAAACACAACCAGTATCTCGAGCTTTGTTCAATAAACAATTTTATTTATAAAATATAAAGTACCGTATTTATTCGATTAAGCGCCCAACCTCGAATAAGCGCCCACCTCGAATAAGCGCCCACTCTGTAGGTAGGAAAAGTTAATAAGCGCCCAGCCTCGAATAAGCGCCCACCCCCACCCCCTAAAAAATGACATGCACCAGAGGAGTAAAATGAGAGGTGAGAAATTGACTAAGTACTAGTTAGAGACCACCCCGAAGACCAAGCTTTCTCAATAATTTACAGAAACTTTCAAGGATCAGTGAAAATGCGACTCTTGGAAATCTTCACGTTCTGTTATTATTTACTTTTTCTTGCAAAATAACCGTACTACTTGCTAAAAATGGTGAAAATTTAATAAGCGCCCAGCCTCGAATAAGCGCCCACTCTCAAGGTCCAAAAATTTAATAAGCGCCCAGGGCGCTTAAACGAATAAATACGGTACCTAAAATCATATATCTCTTTCATGAATATTTGTATGCTGTAGTGTCATGCATAATTTTAATTTCTAATATCCTTTGGTTTTTATAGATTTATTCCACCATACTAGAGGCTGAACTGTAACAAACGATCAATATTCACACAAAATTTAAAAATACAAACACGACATAGCTTGGGTACTAGAGGTTTCTCTGCATGGCGCCGTTGAGGACTGGTCAACCGAAACATGCCACGAGAAAAGCTTTTAGCACAAAAACAAAACACGACAAACTCAAAAAACAAATTGTAGCCTTAAGAGTCAAACGATTTTCGTTGTGTAGTCATTTGCATCAATAAAGAGAGCGATGTTTAAATTCGATTTGAAAATTCCACACTGATGACGCAGCATAACAGAGATCCGTCTCTCTGATTGGTTGAATTTCCGCGCACAAGTAAACCAAACAGAGAAACAACACGGATCTCTGTAGTACAGTCTACATCAACAGTATGGAATTTTTGGCTCGAATTTCACACATATCTTTCCAGAGGATGTAAATGAGTGCTGTTACCAGGTTCCGACGGTTTCGTACTGCCAAGGCTAAGCTGAACCAAGCTTGCACTGGCAACTCAAATATAATCCCAGGCTTAGTAACACTAATTTTCTATTCATTTCATGGACTGGTCGCCATCTTCACTTGTGAGAAGAAGATGAATTCGTCGAGAAAGTTCAGGACCAATTCTACGGCTAGTGGCGAGTACCCCGGCACCGCGACGGACCTACAAGGAAAATAGATATTTTTTACCAGTAAGTATCACGCATCAAGTATAATAATTGGCACAAAAAAAGACCGTGAAAAACGAGTAATGGTTGACGAAAAGCTGTCTGCTCTTTCTTCTTTTTATATCAAAATCATTTCTTCGGACGCGTTCGCACTTTCAGCGGTGAAGATATAGCAAATCGAAGAAAACTGACGTATCTACGATTTATCTCTCACTGTTGTAAACTTACCTGGATGTCTTGAAGAAGTTTCGAAGCTTCTTGTGTGCTGTTACATCGTTTATACGCCTACAAAATATGTTAACAACAAACCCTTCTTACTAAATGTGCGAATGAACTTTCTTAGATTACCTTAAACTGTAAGCGGAAATCACCGAAAACAAAACCACTACTGTTTGAAAAAGGGCACCTGGCAGTGGCATTTTTAAAGTTGGTAGGCTAAAAACGACATTCTCCTAAGCGGAATTAAAGAAAATTCATGAAAACCAGAGAGGAGATTTTCAATGCCGATCTCGCAAAAAAATCCTTCGTTACCTGAAAGAGACTCTGTGGGCTGGGGTACACAGCAACTATAGCGGCCGCCATATCAGCTGAAACATTCCTAAACTGTTGGAAATGCTGCTGCCAGACTTTCTTCAAACCTTCTCCTTCTTTTGTTACCTACAAAATGATAAAAATTGAGATTTGAACAAGTCACAAATGTTTCAGTCTCGGCAAATATAATGGTTAGTTAAATGAAGATTAATTCGCAAACAATAAAGAAGCAAAATAGTGGTGTTTCCGCGGTTATTTTTACTTCTGTTTACATAACTTGGGCCGGAATACCGGGGGAGAGTGGGCAACAAAGGAGGAACGTGGACGAAGGGAAAAACACGAGGGAAAACTTATGAGGATCCATATCATATACAGTGTACACCTCTCCCAACCCCACTGAGCTAATTGTCGCCCGTCATGCAGATTAGCAAATGAAGGACCAGCGGCCTGGTCATCTCAAGAAAGTCTCATCAGTTGACAAACTTTGGAAACAAATTCTCCCAGCGAAAGAAAAAGGGAATAAATGACTGCAGGAAGGAGAATTTGTAAGTTGATAATGGACCGTCTGACCTTCACAGATCCTTTTTCACCTCCTTCGACACAGAAACTGAACGACTCCGGTTGCTTTTTCCTGTTGATAAAAAAAGTTTAATTTTCTTACTCATGATTTAAATTTTGCAATTTTACTTGGTATTTAGATAAGGTACAGCAAGTCACTAAGGGAGGAGTGCTTCTGTAAAACATTGTGTGCTGTTTCCGTGGTTAATGAAACTTGAATCTTACTTGAACGGCGCCTCAGCCACAGCTTTAGTGAACATGGTCAGCAGTTCAACAAACTCCTCATCTGTTTCACACATGCGTACTCGGCATTTTGGTTGCTTTATCTGTAGGTCCACAAGCGCTTCTTCCACGTCAACCCTCGATACCATGACGCTTGGTCCAGACTCCTTTTTAGACTTCTTCCGTCCTTTACCGCTTGTGTTTTCCGTGTCCGAGGAGCTTGGGCCGAGAACGGCGCTTCGAAAGTGGCGTTGTTGAGTGACCTTTACATCTCTTCAGAGAGAAAAAAAAAGAATGAAAAGTGGGTTACATATTAAGCAGTATTGGACAGCAGTAGAATAACAGACTTCATAGTACAATGTAGAGCCATACATTATAACACACCTGCAATACTTTTCAAGTCCTAGCACAACAATTGTAATAATTTTTCCTGGGTAAATTGCCAGAGCTCTTTCGCTAAATGTGCACAAGGTTTCCTCATCGGCGATCACAGAGATGGTGGGATTTTGCATCTCCTGAAAAAAATAAGGAAAATGCATACTGGTTGAGAACCTCGATGGCACATTTTAATGTGCGGCTTAAAGGAGTTGAGGTGTGAATAAAATTCACATTTGTTTTTCTTTTTTTTAAGCACTCATAACTATCGCCGACATATCTGAACCACCATTTGGATTGCTGAGGAGTCGATGAAAGAGCCTTTTCTTCAATTGTTGTAGCTCTCATGAAAAATTCAAAAATCATTTCCTTAGCACACTCATTATCACATTTATTGTATATTTTATAATTTTCTTTCATATAACACCAGGCACGCCATAAGTTATTTACATATTTTTACTGAAGAAGGTTGCAGCAGTAACCCAAACGTCAGAACATAGTTTATAAAGCCAGTGTCGCCTTTTTATGTTTGGCTACAAACAAAGTATTTTTAAATGGGTTTTATTTGACACAAATTGCATGCTATTTTGCCATTTGATCTTACCTCACGAAATTGAAAAACCATTTCAACGAACTTAATGGCTGACAAGCGAACGACTGCATGTTTTTCGTCTGTAAAAGAAGTCTTTGTGGAGATCTAAAATAAGGAAAAATGATTCAGTCATTACGAGAATGCCTCTGATGGCTATATACAATGCTGTAGTAAATTACCTTTTCATTTTCTTAACTTTGCAATTGGATTAAAAAAAGACTGCAACGAGCTTGAGGATGTGTTTTCTATCCATCAGGTAAATCGAGATTTTTCCCGCGCTAGCCTACAGAATACACCGATTCAGCGTAAGCCGGAAGTTGCATGGAAACGAGGCCTAAGGGCCCTCGGCGGCTAAAAACTATAAAGATTTTACTAGCGTGTGGGGCATTTCGAGTCGAAAGAAAGCATTTCCTTTACAAATTAGCCAGGATTCTTGATCCCTATCAGTGCAAACGTATAAAGAGAAGAAATGTTAATGTCTACCAGGCGACAGGCGAAATTCTAACAGCTTTAATAGCGGTAAGATTTTGCCGCCAACTTCAATATTCCCTCGCCAGCATTGGCTGAATTTCATCCGTTCTCTCAGGTAGTTTACAATCAATTTTGAATTTTGTTGATCAATAAAATGAAACCACTTAAAAATCCAGAATACCTTTTAAGAAACAGGTTTTTCTGTGGGAAGGAAGCCCTTTGGTTTTTTGATCTAAATGAAAACTTTCTAATATATTAATGGCGAAACTCGCGAAAACGTCACGCACACATCATTAAAGACAGTACTGATTCTGTTACAGAATTTGTTAGATTTTTTCAGTAGAATTTGTGATTGGCATGAACTGTTTCAAGTGTAAATTGAATTTTACATGTATTTGAGTTGCAGATTCATACAGGTTAATAATAAAATAAAGCCAACTTTCATATCAAAAGAATTATAATATAAAGTACACAACGTCGTTTTCGACGCCAATGGCTGAGTTGTGTGTATACACGGAAGGTTATTTAGTGTTTAAATTCATCGATGCTTTTTAATTAAACACACAGATTCTAGAGTAGTAGCAAAATGTAGCAGTGTATTCATAGCAGACTCGGTTGTTATTACCGGTAAAATTATACTGACCTGGAAGCTTACATGTAAACAATAAAATCTTCTCTTGCCGGTCAAATTCGATCCAGTTCAGAAATGAAGTCAGGTCCGTAAAATAATTCAGTGAAAGAAATCTGACATACCTGTATTTGACTGGGTTGACTGTACGCTTTTCGATTGTTGATTAATTATTATGATTGGGAAATGTTACAACAAACTGCGATACATGTTTACGTGATCTTTTCTGTCGAAACAAACTAACATAATTTAGATAACTGAAACTATTTGTGAGACATGTTTACGCGTGACTCTCTACGATTCTATGTCGATACCTGCAACTTTTTATTCGGATTGAAAACCTAAGGGGCTCTCAAAACCAAATTAATTTTGTTCTTCAAAAGTTCCATTCAGTGAATCATAAGGTAGTTACGTTCGTTTTTATTGATTAACAAAATCCAAAATTGAGTGTAGCCAGAGAGCGGCAAACATTCAGGCTATGCTGATGAGTAAATATAAAATATTCGATTCCAAAGAAGATGACAACAAAATCTTACCGGTAAGATGTAAGAATTTCTTCTATAGCCTGCAAGACCTTAAATTTCTTCTTCTTATACTTTTGAACTAATAAGAATCAAGATTCGTGGCTAATTTGTAAAGGGAATGCTTTTACCAACTCAAAATGCCCCACACGCTTATAATTTTGAGCCGCCGAGGGCCCTTAGGCCTTGTTCACATGCAACTTCCGGCTTTCGCTGAAATTTGAGTTACGGTACGGACAACCTTGGCTCTTAGATGTCTTCTTTCTGCTGCATGTATTCTTGCAGGAGCAGCTCTGTGGTAAATAAAACACGTTCCAATATATAGATTCAAGTTATCTTAGTACCCGTATGTGTGAAATATAATAATAGCTGAACAACACTCGCCACTCGATTTAAGACGACCACGTTGGTTGCGGTCGCTTCATTGTCGATTTCTTTTAGCCTCGATTAAAAAACGGCGACTGTTGTTAAGCTTTCACCGCCTGTTATTATCTCCATATCCATATCCATATTCATATTCATAATCTCACGCCTTTGCCTTACCGAGGAGAGCCGCGGAGATTTGCACATACATTTGGTAAAGACGCGCAAAAAGTACGTAACACGGGAACTCGCGTACACCGGAACTCACGTACACAGGAACTCGCGTACACCGGAACTCACGTACACCAGAACTCGCTTACACCGGAACTCGCGTATGACACTTGCATATGGCGTATGTAAACAAAAACAAAGGTGTGGCTGACTAGGATCCTTTAAAATATCGTAATTAGTGCAGGATATCCTTGCCGCTGCGTTTACTCGCAAGGAAATGGGTTTTGTGGTTTGGCAAGGCTATTTTTAACTCGTTTTAGTACGTGAGAAACTGCCGTTCCTTGTCACTACTCTGGTATAAATAGGAGCACGTGTTTAGCTCGTAGTCAGTTTAGTTCTCGAGAATTTACTGAGTGGATCAAGAGCAGAAAGAAAGAGCTTGCTTCTAGCAAGGTAGGCTCGATTGGTTTGTTTATTTGCTATTAACAGTACTTGACCTCGCTAATTTCTGCATAATTCTAGTCGCTTTATCTTGTAGCTTTAGTCTTCGTTGTGTTTTTTTAGCTTAATCTTAGAGTTTTGTTTAACCAAGTTAGAAAAACACAAATATTATATTTGGTGATGAAAGCAATCAAGATAAAGTTGAAAGTTGTTCACGTGCCCACCACCACAGGCATCCGTGGGGCCACTTGCCACACTAAGCATAAGTACTCAAAAAAGGGCAGATTAGACCAGATTACTGGTGTCAAATCCCCCGCCTAGGAGCATAACCAGAGACAGCACTGAGCCTGACTTTCGTTGGCGAAGACTTAAAGAAAGGTGTGAAACAAAATGTATATAGTATAACGACACAAAAAATAATCTTACAAGAAATACCTTTATTTCTCTCTCAGCGTTTGCCTCTTGTTCACGGTGGCGAGCAAAAGCACTGAGATTTCTATTTACTAAAACCGCGGCTGTTTTGTTTTTACACGAAACTTTCTTCGTCCCGCACTTGCAATTGTCACAGGCCAGCTCAAATTTGAGTCACGGCACGGACAACCTTGGCTGGTAAAGACGTGCAAAAAGTACGTAACACCGGAACTCGCGTAACACCGGAACTCACGTATGACACTCGCGTATGGCGTATGTAAACAAAAACAAAGGTGTAGCTGACTAGGGTCCTTTTAAATATCGTAATTAGTGCAGGAAACAACAACGATCTTTTATTTCGTGCCCAGAAGAGTTTATATTAAGTAAATACATGCAAGAGTAAGGCTACTCGAGCTAAGTGGCTGGGCCTAGCGGGAAAAAATATCCTTGCCGCTGCGTTTATTCGCAAGGAAATGGTTTTTACGGTTTGGCAAGACTATTTTTAACTCGTTTTAGTACGTGAGAAACTGCCGTTCCTTGCCACTACTCTGGTATACACGTACACTGATTCAGCGTAAGCTGGAAGTTGCATGGAAACGAGGCCTAAGGGCCCTCGGCGGGTCAAAATTCATAAAGTTTTTATTAGCGTGTGGGGCATTTCGAGTCGGTAAAAGCATTCCCTTTACAAATTAGCCGCGAATCTTGATCCTAAGTTCAAAAGTATAAGAAGAAGAAATTAAAGGTCTAGCAGGCTAGAGAAGAAATTCTTACAGCTTACCGGTAAGATTTTGTTGTCTCCTTCTTTGGAATCGAATATTTTATATTCGCTCATCAGCATAACCTGAATGTTTGCCGTTCACACTCAATTTTGGATTTTGTTAATCAATAAAACGAACTACCTTATGATTTACTGAATGGAACTTTTGAAGAACAAATTTGGTTTTTAGAGACCCTTAGGTTTTCAATAATAAAATAATAATAATACTCTTTATTTCAACACGGTAAAAAATCATCAGGACTTAAAATACATAGTAATACTTATTTAAAACTACTTAATACCTATTTTACATAATAAATTTAAATTACATTAGTCGTCTACAATGAATTAATTAGTTATAATAAAAGAAATGCCTGCTTTCCATGAATGCCGTGTGATGTTAATATTTACATTGATTCTAGCCAAAAACGAAACTGCTGCAGCCGAATTTAAAGCTAGTGAGAGTTTGTGCTTGCCGAAGGTCGACAGGTAAACTGTTCCACAGCACCGCACCTCTATAGACCTCTATAGCTAAAACTGTTTTTAAAACAGTTAGTTTACCCGCGGACCCTCTCAGTGAATAGGTACATGTATTGCTTCTATTAGAAAACATTGTCCTAAGGTAGTCAGGTGCAAGACCATTGAGTGATTTATAGACCATGACGGCTGTTTTAAATTTAAATTGGACATCGAGTTTATTCCAGCCAAGTCTTGCAATAAGATCATCAGCATTGGCATCGTAGGAAGAAGAGGTCAAGATACGCGCAGCATGGTTTTGCAGTTTTTGTAGTTTACTTGCCAGAGTTTTACTGCAATTCCCCCAAACGACACTACAATAATCAAAATGGGGTTGTACTAAAGAGTTATAGATACATAGTAATGTCTTAAATGGAACAAAAGACCTGCTACGCTTTAGGGTGCCAATGCCAGATGCAATCTTTTTAGAAATATTTGTAATGTGTAGATTCCAAGTTAGGTTCTTATCTATATATACACCAAGGGATTTTGTAAATTCAACTTGCTTTATAGAGTCACCATTTATTGAGAAGGACAAAGGTCTACTCAAAATACTTAATCCGAATAAAAAGTTGCAGGTATCGACAGTGTCAGATACGTAGAGAAGGTCACGCGTAAACATGTGTCACAAATAGTTTCAGTTATCTAAATTATGTTAGTTTGTTTCGACAGAGAAGCTCGGGTAAACATGTGCTGCAGTTTGTTGTTACATTTTCCAATCATAATAATTAATCAACAATTGAAAAGCGTACAGTCAACCCAGTCAAATACAGGTATGTCAGATTTTTTCACTGAATTTTTTTACGGACGGACCTGATTTCATTTGTGAAATGGATCGAATTTGACCGGCAAGAAAATATTTTCTAGTTTACATGTAAGCCTCCAGGTCGGTATAACTTTACCGGTAATAACAACCGAGTCTGCTTTGTATACACTGCTACACTTTGCTACTACTCTAGAATTTGTGTGTTTAAAAAGCATTGATGACTTTAAACACTAAATAAGCTTCCATGTATACACACCGACTCACCCATTGGCGTCGAAAACGACGTTGTGTACTTTATATTATCATTCTTTTGATATGAAAGTCGGCTTTATTTTATTATTAACCTGTTCCATGAATCTGCAACTCAAATACATGTACAATTCAATTTACACCTGAAACAGTTCATGCCAATCACAAATTCTACTGAAAAAATCTGTCAAATTCTGTAACAGAATCAGTAGACTGTCTTTAATGATGTTTGCGTGAATACGCGAGTTTCTCAATAATACTAGAAAGTTTTCATTCAGATCGAAAACCACAGGGCTACCTGGTAAGGAAAGGGTTAAAAGGTATTCTGGACTTTAAAAGGGTTTCATTTTATTGATTAACAAAATTCAAAATTGATTGTAAACTATCTGAGAGAACAGATGAAATTCAGCCTATGCTGGAGAGATGGGGGGAATATTGAAGTTTGGCAGCAAAATCGTACCGCTAAGCTGTTAGAATTTCGCCTGTCGCCTGGTAGACATTAAAATTTCTTCTCTTTATACGTTTGCACTGATAGGGATCAAGAATCGTGGCTAATTTGTAAAGGAAATGCTTTATTTCGACTTGAAACGCCCCAAACGCTAGTAAAAACTTTATAGTTTTTAGCCGCCGAGGGCCGTTAGGCCTCGTTTCCATGCAACTTCCGGCTTACGCTGAATCGGTGTATACAGTTACATAAATTCCCGAGCTTCTAACTGGTGGTAAGAATTACTTCCGGTTACGTTTTCCCGCGCTTGCTGCCAGTGACCTGTTTTTTTCGCGCTCTCCATTGATTACATTTTCCTTGTTTGCCACTGGTATACATGAACTCCAGTTACTGCTATTGTTCTGAGTTAATAGTGTCTTGCACCATTTCAGGTTTTAGTTTTAGTTTTACAACACAGTTTAGCATAAGAGGTTTTTTTTTTTTACTGTTACAAGTGACCAACAAGTCGAACATAATTAAATAAACCTATTTTAACAATCTTTATTGTAAGAGATCTTAGCGCTTTTTATCTTTTTATCATTGTAACAATTTATCTATTTTTAGCGTTTTTATTTTTTATTTTACCTTAATATAGTTTTAATGTTTTTTATCTACTAGTTTTAATGTTTTATTTACACACGACCCCACAAGCTATGTAGCTTTTTTATCCCATCGTGTATAAATAAAGGTTTTGATTTGATTTGATTTGAAGTAATCCAGTCTTTGCTTTGGTTTAAAAAAATAAAAATAAAAAAAAAGAGGTTGCGTTTTAACCTAATACCGAGCAAAAGCTACACCAACCAAGACTTTGTCATTCAACAAAATTTTTTCAAAAGATCTCTTCATGTAAACTGCACCTGAAGTGTATCTGACTGCACATCATGCTGGAGGCAAGCTCTCTGCCATGTGATGCTGCCAGGAATCTGCTGTGATTGTGTTTTGTGACTTGCACCCAGTGAGTCCAACTTCTGAAGGAGAACACTTTCCTCTGGAAGCTGACCATTGGTTAGAATTTCAGGGTCGATGCAGACCACTATTTGCTGTTGAAAGACATTTTAACCAAATGCATCATAAAAGGTACCGTACATAATTATCATTATCATCATCATTATCATCATCATCATTATCATCATAATCATTATCATCATCATTATCATCATCATTATCATCATCATTATCATCACCAACAACAACAACAACAGCTACAATAAATAATATTTGGCATTCTGCAGTAATTTAGAAGAGAAAAGGTAAATTGCCTTGTACCTTGATACAGCCATCCAATCGATTATTTTTTTGATTCATACTCTCTGCCTAAACCAAGAAATGATAGAAATCCATTAATTTTGGTAAATAACTTACAAGTTGAAATCTGCTATCAAGTTGGATTACATGTGTAGTATTGTACATGAACAAACAAGTAGAACAGCAGAAAATCCTGGAGTGGTAATACTCTGAGGAAAACCAACAACCTTACAGGGAAGGTTCTGCATGAAGGACCCATCGCAGAAAAAAGATAGATGAAGACCAAATAGCACCTGAAGAAGGAACATGCTAGTTCAGCAGAAGAAAACCAGTCAAAGTACAAACCCATTTGATAAACAAAATCATGTAGTTTACAAAATTATGGTGAAATTTCTAATTTTTAAAGTTTGAACAGATACCAGTTTTAGACTGAATTCAATTGATGGGATTAATTTTGTCTAAAATACAATGTTTTATGTACAGGATCATGCGGTCTTTAGTTCACTCCTTATTGGATAGCACCCCAAAACAATGACCAAGGTCAGGAAAGGCAGCCCAGAATCAAGCTTGCTGGTAGGAGGTCATCAATGACCTAGCAACTAGGCCTTGAAGTATATCCTTTGTTCCATTTACAAACCTTTTTCAATAGTTTCTCTTTATCTTTAGCCATTTTTATCTTTCCTCTAGCTTGTGCTCTGGCCTGCTGTTCTTTCTCTATAGCTTCCTTCTTGGCTTGCCGTTCCTGTTCTTTGGCTTGTTTTTTCAACTGCAAAACATTATTTTGAAGCAGTAGGAGAATTATTCACTGGCTACAGACTGCAATCAGGAATGTAGCAGGAAATTTAGTAAAGCACAAACTTACAAGCACACACAATAGTTTAATACATGATGTGGCATTTTACAGGCATTTGCAAGCACTTGCTGAAGCAAGCTACATCTGTATCTGTACAAGGCTACAGACTCAGTCTGATTTGTAGGATTGTGTTGTTCCAGGAAATATAAAAATACCTCATGGAAAGTTTTCTGGTAATTGAACCTGTCCAAATCACTCCCCCTACCCCTCCACCTCTGCCTCCCCCTCCCACCTTCCTCTACCCTTCTTGATGACCCTTACTGGTTACCAGTCATTTCCTGTAAAGGATCAGGAAGGATCTTCTGAGCAATCAACATAACAAGAAAAGTTACATTAAACTTACAAGAGCGTCATTCCTTTGCCTTATGATTTCCTCTGGTGACCTTTTCTTTCTCTTTCCCGGAATTTCAGAATCCTCTTGAGATTCAAGGTTGCTGCTTCTTTGCATTCTAGAGTCACTGCTTTTGTAATTATCTGTGCATGAGCTGGTAAAAGAATGGCTGCTCCCTTCACTACCCGAATGCAAAGAAGATGGCAAAACACAAGGAAGGTCGTCGCTATCTTCACAGCTGTCTGTGTCGTGATCAGATGGTGATGAATCAACAAATTTTTTGCCATATTTTTCAAAGTACTCCTTTCTAGCATTCTTGTTCTGATATGGTGGTCCTGCCTTACTTGTGTGTGGTTTTTGTTTCTTAACTAAAACACAGTCATCCTGGGTTGTTTTTCGTGATTTAGCGGCATATGAATGTAAACTGTTTTGCTCTTCTTGACTGTCATCATCTGAGGAGGAGAGATCAACTATTGCGCTTGTTCGTTTGTGCTTTGTCGACATTTTCTTGTTTTCTTCCCCTACATGACAAGATGTTTCCTTGGCTGTTGTTACCTCTGAAGGCTTTGATTGTTTGGAACAGCTTTTATCAGATTTTCTGTCATTCATTCTACTCTTTAAAGCACTAAATAAACTTTTCCTCTCTTCTTGAACTATCATAATGTCATCGTCATCATCTGTATCAGTATACACATCAGTGTCACTGGAATCGTTATTACTTTGCTGTGACTTTGCCCTGTTAACAGATGCTGTTGAACTCTTGGAGGTTGCAGAATCAGCTGCACATCTTTTAACTTGATCCTGGGTTCGGGTCTCCGATGATGTGCTTTCAGCATCAAAATCAATATTAACTACTGTAGGAAACTGACAATTGATACAAAATCAAATAATTAATGTCAACTCTCTATGACAAATATTTAATACATGTACATCAAAATGGCACCAATATGAGAAGCATGGACAGTAATAACTATTATTTGATATATTTATTTGTTTTTATAGATAACTCAGAATTTAAAACGTTGACTTTTATGTATTACAATTTATGTAATGGTTCAACCCTCCGAGTTTATTTTTTTTCTTTTTGGCATTTTGCCCAATTTTTTTTTTTGTCGAATTAAATTTTTTTTTTTAAATTTATCTCTTTTTTTTTTTTTTTTTTTAAATTTTCCTTTTTTTTTTTTTTTTTTTTTTTGGTGGTTGGTAAAAAGATTATTGTGGGAGATGTGGTGGCCTGAGTGGTCTGAGTTCCACCCCTGGCCGGGATAATTGTGTTGTGTTCTTGGGCAAGAAACTTTACTCTTATAGCTTCTGTCTCAACCAAAGTGTATAAATGGGTACCGGCAAATTATCTGGGTGGTTACCCTGCAATGGACTAGCCTCCCATCTAGGGGGGGGGGGGGGGGTTTTCTTATGCAAAATAGGATAAGCTCTGGTGGTATGGGCCACTTGGCTCAATGAAATCAATAATTACAAAAACCTTAAAGTCATGGATAGATCGTTTTCACATGACATAAAGTACTAAAATCCGAAACTTTTGAGACACCACTGACCAAAGGTTGTATCTAACTCAGGCATAAGAAGTACTAAAATGAAATCTGTTTACAACTTTTCAGCTCAATAGCGTCCTTTGTTTAGAAGCTAGCACCTATTGAATTTCAGTGTTATGGCGGTGCGCGACATAAAGTTACGATCATGTTTGTCAAAAAATATATATTATTTATCTTGTGATTTTTAGCGATTTGAGAAGTTAAAGTAGCAGGAAAAGTGTTCATGTAAATGTTTATTTGTCAACTACAGATAAGGCCTAGATGACCAATTTGGTTCCAAATGTTTACATTTTTTTCCGGCATGGTGTACCGCGGAAGTACAAAACAGATGGCGGCTCCATACTAGCTCATAGTCATATATACTGGGCTCTGTAAGTTTCTGCAATAAGTTTCGGCGAATATCTGAAGTTTGGGATAACGCACAAACCTAAAACTTGGAGAAATGTCTTCTTTATTATCTCCTTTAGTATCCCATTTTCTTGACTTCATTGACTGAATGGTTTTTCGATTTTTCTTGCGTGACAGTGAAAACGATCCCCGGGGGGGGGGGGGGACTCCCATATTAAAGGGACGGGGATGCTCGTTGGAAATTTTGAAAAGAACCCCTAAAAGAGACCAATCTGGGCGTGACTCAAGCTATTTTAGACCCCTAAAAGATACCAAAATTCTCAGAAAAAGAACTTAGATTTGTATATTTCTTCGTGTGCAACCCTAAACGAGACCCTGACGGCTAAAAATATTGTCATTTTCTTGCATTTTCTCCAGAACACCCTAAGCGAGACCCAAAGTCCGAAATTTATACCCCTAAGCGAGACGATGAGCATCCCCGTCACTCCCATATGGGAGTCCCCCCCCCCCCCCGGGAAACGATCTATTGTTCATCAGTCATGAAGAGATTTCCGAATAGATCCACACTTCATTGTCCAGTATTTATTTCATGCTATGCTTCACACACAAAAGGGAGTCGTTAAAAGACCGAGAATTACAAACCTGATATCAATCAGTATGCATTAATCGATTATTTAGACCCCCGGCCTCTTGCAGTCACATAGCAACTGACATGTGGAATAAGCTTGCGTAAAACAAAATCTGTATGCTCACTTACCTGACCGTCCAAAATTCTGTTGATTGTACGTGTTGCACTTCCTGTGATGACCAAATCCTTAGCTACATCCTTACGATCTACATCTGGGCAGATTGACATCACATTGTCGATCATACTTTGTGGTACACTCTTGTACGGTGAAACAGCTTCGTCCGCCATTTTGGATTGCGCGCTTTTTTGGAAGACTGCATTTGCATTGCGGGCTCAGATGTGTCATGTGTCACGGGGTGAGTCGTACTGACGATAACATGACGGAGCAATTTTCTTGTCTTTTGTTGTTTCCAGGTAGCTTTATATCTTTCTAGAAGTAAATATCGAGAAGCTGGGAAATCATGAAGTGAGCACTTAACAAAATTTCGAAAGCAGAGTATCCCTCAATGAGACACGCCTGCAAGGAATGAGTCAAGGACACTTTTGTTCAGTTGAATACCGTGACTACCATGACTCCCTGTAGGCGCACCTCTCTTGAGTCAACTTCATAATATTATTTCACATAATTTACCTTTTCCAAAAGAAACTCTGTATATTGCTCATTTTTACCGGCCATAAGTCGATTGTCTTGTAACTGAAATAAATTATATTCAGTTATTGGGCTGATGGTGATTTCTATTATTCAACAAATGTCCACTGCGACGACACTGCGACCCTTCTTTTGGAGGCTGACAATATCAAATTGGCCTAAATTCTAGTTTTACATCCAAGCCTCACTTCCAAAATAAACTTGTATCTCCATCCATTCGATATTCCACGCCGTAATGTAATGTAATGTAAAATAAAGTTTTACATTACATTATTTTTTGTGAATCAGATGTTTAACGGATAAAACTTGCATATGTCTGTGAACGGTCGAAATAAAAGTAATTGTACTTTTCATGCCATGCTTATAGCTCAGTACACATTTCATCCCGAGGCGAATCGAGACGTTTGATTCCTCAGGTCTTGAACAGTTTATATTACGTGTCTTTTTTGGATTTTCAAACTCTTCTCGAGTCTTGATTAATGTCTTTACCTTTTACTAAAATGGCGTGAAGCGACATTTTTCGATTTCTAATTAATTCTTCAACTTATTGAAGAATCTAAATTACTAGAAAAAAATATGTTGTAGTTAAAAGATTTTGAACTTCTCGTGGGCCGAATAAAAAAATTATTGGCTCAGTTTCAGTTATAAGCTAATTTGTGTTCATTAAGCCAAGATAAGTCAGTTGACAAAGGACTCTAGAGAAATGTACATTTGTTTTTTATTCATTATTATTTTTTATGGTACAAAAGAAGCCCATGGCCAGTTGTTTTGTGTTCTCATTAAAGTACCTTCATTATATCGCTATTCAGTTATAGATATGTAAGTATAATTATTTAGTATAAACGAAATTAATCATTTCAGTGTGAGCTAAAGAATAATTAAGCACAAGGAGACTACAAGGTCCTTCGACGTTAGCCGACTGTACCATATAGAGATATCACTGGATGTGATACATAAAGTCAGAAAACGCTAACAAAAGTAACAGCAAACCAAAGATTACTTCTACAAACACAATCCTGTACATAGGGTTTTTATCTTATGCTATTAGAGAAAGCTTGAAATGTGTTCATTGTTATCAGCAAAGCCTCAATTTGTGAGATTATCTAGTTTCCGTTAGGAAGTATTTGGTCTTGAACGGAAGATATAGTGAAACAACCGAGGCCAACTGCTTAGATTTTACGTGTACTCTCAAAAGTTCTCCATTAAGTTGACACAGTTTGGTTTTCCACAAAATACTTCTCTTTAAATAGTTAAGTTGGATGAAGTAACAGTAAATCGATAATTGAGCTTTTATCTTAAATTAAAAATTTCACGAATATAAGATCCGGTTCGATGAAGACATAATCATGTTCTGAGTCTAAAAACCTTACACAATATCGTTAGTGGAACACAACCGCTTACGGCAAATCAGTGTAATGCTAATATCAAAGACATAGAAAATGAAAACTGGTCAGTATTAAAATACCCTTAAGCTTGCAGGATGTAAATTTAAAGCTATGTCATATTGGATTTTTTTTTTTAATTTTTCGCGGAAGGAATCAACAGGGCGATGAAAGGCGAAAGTTAGAAATATTTTTTGAATAAACAAAGCATCCTCTAAAAAAGTGACTTTTCCCCCTCAAAAAGGAAATAAAAACGTGGAATATTCCTTGCAGCTAATTTTAAAAATCTCGAATGAAGTTTTGAGTGTATTTAGATAAAAAAAAAAAGTTATAAAAATGTCTGTTTCAAGAACGTGCTGTCCATAAGAGGAAACAAAAATGTCTTCATTAAAAACTCAAACGATAAATGATTCAAAAGCCTTTTCATCGCATCCGGCATTTAAAACTCTTTTATCCGAACACAGTCAATGAACATTTAGTAATGATTACACAAAATAAAGCGGTGCTGTATTCAAAATGATTCGCCATGATGGTATAGGGGAAAAATGCTGATTATTTGGAGAAAACCAAATTACAATTAAAGAGCGAAGGTTTTCGCCAGAATAAAAAGACGCCTGTGAACAAAAGAAAATTTGTTTCTTAGTTTCACTGATTAAAATCTAGCACAAAGCAATAATATTGAATGAAAAGGTGGAGCATTAATTGTGCCAAGAAATAAAAAAAAATCTACTTGTTAATGAGGAGCGACCGGATGCGCATTAACCTACTAATTGCAAGCAGTGAGTGGGAGAACATTTGTTCCCTGAGAAGGAAAGAACATTTTATTTAATGACGATAGTGAACACATAATTAAAAATATAATTGAAGTGTTGATAGAAAATGTTTAAAACGGAAAGTATATATAAGCTTTGTCATTTTCATGCGGAGATCACTTTAAGCCGGTGCAAGCAGTCAACCGCACACATTGTTAGCTTGCTTCGACCACAACTTTGAGAAGCGACAATAATTTACAGGTACAGTGATACATAAGTTGAATTTTCTTGTAAGGTTATTGATCTTCGGCAGCTCTTTCGTTTGGTTTTTCTTTTGCATTTTAGGATTATTTTATTTGCAATAACCTAAATAACAAAAACTCAGCAACATTTTTTTCGGGATACAACCCCTAAACGTCTTCTTGAAATTAAGCTTTCTTTGATTAATTCGAGTTAATCAACGACGGTTTTAAAAAAATGTTTTGTTCAACTCTCTTAATGCCCCGCCTTTTCATTAAATATTACTGCTTTGTGCTGGATATTTATCAGTGAAACTAAGAAACAAATTTCTTTTATTCACGGACCAGTTTTACAGGCCAAAACGTTCGCCCCACAATTGCAATTTGTGTTTTTTCCAAATAATCAGCATTTTCTTCCAATACCATCATGGCGACCGTCTTTGATTTTAGTTTTTATTTTGTGTAGTCATAACTTATTTTTAAATGTTTATTGACTGTATTCAGATAAAAGAGTTTTTACTGCCGTATGCGATGAAAAAGCTTTGGATCAATTTAGGTTTCTGGGAAACTGCTCACCTACCCCTCCCCAAACCTAACATTAACCCTTACTTATCGCTTTGGGCAAAATGTTAGGTTTGGGGAGGGGTAGGTGAGCAGTTTCCCAGAAACCTAAATTGATCCAAAGCTTTTTAGGTCCTTTGTTCCTAAAAAATTTGCTAATCCTCTGGAATATGACTCCAACCAAAATCGAAATACGCGTAATGAATAAATGTTTTACTTGAAATTTTAAAAGCATGTTTCAATTCTTTCGAAAAGCAAAGAAACCTTTTGTTTACAAAATATTTTGTACAGGTTTGCTCCACTTTGCATGAAAAGACTGAGTAGAAAAATGGTTAATTTGTTATAATTTTACTAAATTTAAAAAGCAAAACTTAAGTGTATTTATCTCTTGAACTTTTTACGTTAGCTTTTCCTTGTCAATTTTACCATGCAAACTCAACTTTTAGTTCGTAACCCTTGACGTGTATTCATTCTGGTTTTAAACAGATGTGGTCACTATATTCATGTTATTGTTCGTTGTATCTGTATATCGAGTTCTGTTCTTGTCAGAGATCTTTTTTGATAATAAGACACTTGCCAGATTTGAATGTGGCGTGAACTTTTCACCAAAGTGATAAGATGGGAATTTTAGGCTAACTTCTTCTTTTGTTTGTTTTTGTGTATTAGGTGTTTAGTTCCTCCTTGTTTTATGTTGTAAAACTTCATCTCTTTTTCCTCTTATAAATGTTCTGATTACATCTTTTACATGTACTACTCATGAAATCTCCCAATCTATTTATCGGATTTTTGCTGCACTAAAAAAAAACTGCGCATGAAATGTTACACGGCTGAAATTATATCTGGAAATAACTGAAAACATCTTTAGCTACAAAATCCTTTGGTTGATGATTTCCACTATTACATCGCCTGTCTGACTGACAATTGGAAATAATGGCCTAGCAGTATTCTTAATTAAGGGGAAACAGTCATTGAGCGCTTTTGTGTAACAAGAGTTACATGTTAGCACAGTCAACATAAAAAAACTAGGTACTGAAACAATTAATTATAAAACTAACTGTGAATTTCCTTCCTTTCCAGATTAACGATGTTTTTAAGACTTGCCATCTTTTTTTCTGTGGTTTGCCTAGCAAGCTGCGAAGCGGAGAAAAAATCCGAAGATCCTCCGTGGGCCGAGGCACTTAACGCAAAATATTTTGGCCATATTAGAGGCAAAAGAACGGTAAGAATAAAGGAAATAAATAAACAACCGATACGATAACTTTTTAGTGAGTAAAGCATTGTATCTCTTTAATTCTAAGAGCCAAATCCCGTAATTACCATAAATAAAAAATGAAGGCTTTTTAGCAGTGCGCTCATGTACTGTTTGCTTATTTGTAATTCATTATATTTTTGTTCACTAACATACAATTTATATCATCTTTTTGTAAGCCGGACATTAGAACAATATCTGTACGAATCGAAAAAGTTAAAAAGGCTTTAAGGATATTACTGATTAGCACCTCTGTGTATTACATAATTGCGATCATATCATTTGATACCGCCTGTGAATGAAGTACTTGTTTGTAACTTTTGTAATTTCTCACAGCCAATCTCCTCTCCTTTAACATCTTTTAAAATACACTTCATTAGCAAATTTCTATTCAATCTGAAAGTTTTAAAAACGATAGTTCGCATTTCATATTCGTTAAGAAAATGTCTTTTCAGTCAATCTTCTCATAATAAGATAAGTTGTTTTGCAATTTTAATAAGTTTTTTTTTTTACTTTCACCCAACACAGGATTCAGAAGACTCTCCACCAGGCTTGGAAGAGGCTCTAAACAACGCTTATTATGGACATATCCGTGGAAAAAGAACGGTAAAAAAATTAACAAACTCTCAATTACACGTTTGCATTGGAAAGTGGTCATGTTACCTTTCATTGTGAGCATAACATAGGGACGAAATATTGAAAACTCGCAAACTGATTGGTCAACCAGGCCATCGTTATGTGCGCGTTTTTGCGTGTGAGCAACTGAGTAAGTTTACGTTTCTAACTGTTGTTACTTTACTGAAATGGCAATTGGTGTATATTTATTCTAACAGAAAGATTTAGAAAACTTTCCACCATTAGAGGAAGCACTTAATTCAGCTTATTTTGGACATATCCGTGGAAAACGAACGGTAAGAATTATATAAAATGGAACAACATAAAAAGAAACAGGTCAAGCAATTTGTTATTAGGTACAAGACTAATCCCAACAGTTAAGCTAAACTTGTACATAACGTGAGTTTTACTAAAATATGAAAATGCGACTGCCTTACATTCGGTGTAAAATAGACTGATGAGAGCCTAAAGCAAGCTAACCACGTTTTCAATTTTGACTTTGGATCCAAACATTCCGTGGTGCGGACACTCAGGAAATAAAACGGGTTTAGCCATTCCAAATTTCTATTATTTTATTTAATGGACTGATTGAGTAACTATTTTTTTTAAACATCATTTAAACATCATATCTTCCGTTAATGCATGGTAATTAAGATATAAGGTTTAGGGTTCAGTATTTGGACCAAAGTTAATTGGTTCATTTATGTGCTAAGCCTCAGTTAAAAAAAATGCCATTTATTTGTCGTGATGGAGAGGAATATCGAGTGATAAGTCATTTTAGAACAGTGCAGTTACCATGGTTACAATTGACGCGCGTTACACCCTTAAGTTCCACGAATGATCTTCTATTTTCTCCTTATAGAACACATAGGGCAAGAAAATCACGAACATGATCATCTTGATTTGTTAATCAAATTCTCCCAACAAGTTTTATATATAAGAAACGTATAAAAGCGAGCAAGAGAATCTGCATTTATTTTACTTTTACTTTGCATTCCATTTGTTTTACTTTTCTTTGCATTTGTTTTACTTACTTTACAGCTGGAAGGTTGGGGTTATAATCCTGCGCTTCGTGAAGCTCTCAATAGGCAGTATTTTGGCCACATTCGGGGAAAAAGGACGGTAAGAAATCCAGTTAAACACGCTGGAGACGTTTCGCGTCACTTTAGGGGGTGGGGGATGGCGCAGTGGTGAGAGTCTCCTCCCCCCTTTTGGCGGGTTCCGCCGGGTTTTTTTTTTTTTTTTCTTTAAAAAAAAAAAAAAAATAAAAAATTTAAACGATGGAAATTAAAACCTGAAAACGTTTGCATTGAGCTGTAGCTTGTTGTGTTTGTTTTTGCAGGGAGGCTGGGGATCAAATAAGAACTTGCTTGAGGCGTTAAACAATGCCTACATGGGCCATATCCGCGGAAAAAGACAACAGGTATACACAACACATTCTAAACACTGCAGGTTGATTTTTTTTGTTTTGTTTTGTTGTTTTTGCTGATGTTAATGCACCTTTTATAAATGGCTCGTCCGCTCTTTTAAAAACTGGCGCTAAATTGATAAGAAGATAACGGTAGTCAAAATTTCTAAGTCAGAAGAAACATAAGAACAAAGGGAGCTAACGAAAAAATGTGAACATAAACATTTGCCAACTTTCTGCGCGCCGGGCCATTTCGAAATTATGACGTCGCACAGTCAACAAAAGGGCTATCGTTTTCTGATAATAGGAAACCTTATCTGACGTCATATAATCGCAAAGGAAGATCATACACATTACACATACACATTAAAATGGTTGATACTTGGATCCAATTCTTTGTAGCATTTTAAATTATTCTATTGTAACACATCTTGACAAGTTTATAAAACAGACTAAACAATTTAATGGCAGTTTCGTTAACAAAGGAAGACATACCAATTAGGGGTACCATCAAGCATTTTTTATTTGTTAATTTTAAATATTTCGTTATTTTGTTTTATATTTTCAGGACACAGAGGAGAAGTCAGCTGAATAAAAACCTGTTGAGGAATGCCATAAAAATCCGATAAATGATACCATTACCGATCTCGAGTCAACATTATATGCTAAATAACTAAGAAAAATTGATGTTGAGTGAAAAATAAATTGTTCTTTCCAGTCGACATGTTTCATGACAAGTTATAAATAAATCAACACAGAGTCGACTGAACACAAAAAATTTGTAAATGTGAAATAAAATAAAGTTTAACAGAAGAAGCAGACGAAATTGAGTTGCACTGGTGATCATTTGTTCCTCAAGAAAGAAAATAAATGAAAAAATAGAAAAACAAACACGAAAAAATGCTAACACAACCAACTAAATACAGAATAATGACAATATTAAGGCAAAAAAGAAATGTTGTTAGCTACTATCACATGACATCAGCAAAAGACAATGAAAAATTGGATCAACTATAAAATATTACTGAAATTCACCGCAATTTATCACTCCGTAGGTGGAAACGGCCGACTCTAAAAACATAAATGTTTAGATAATGGTTTTTTACTGCCTGTCCACCTTTCAACAATTTCATTTAACAATTGCTGCGACATTTCTTAAATCAATATTTAATGACTCCCTTTTTCTGATACTTACTCTCAAGCAAATTATAACGATTCGTTATATAAGGTGATATGAAATAATAATACATCATCCAATAATAATATGTATACCTCCACCGAAGCACATCCCTTCTTTCCTTTAAGAGGCCATTTTCAAGACAACCTTTTCCTCTGTTTCAAAACAAGTCTACGTGCGAAACCATTTATATGTTTTGAAACAGAGACTAAGGGGAACTCGGAAATGGCCTGTTGCCTTGCATAATGCCATGTAAATGTAATAGTAAGTTTAATCTCGTAACAGAAATTTAAAAACAAATAAATGCCATCGGTTTTGTTAATGCAATATGCAAGCTATAGCTAATCGGTTTGAAAACACATCCGTTCCTTATATTCTTATTAATTAAACTGTAAAGCTTCACGGTAATGACAATGAAGAATGCTTTTTTCGAAATAACAGTTTTTTTTTTATTTTCTAGAAAATTTCATTGATCACAACAGATTTGAACACTAGTGATCCAAACATACTCCCAGTTTACGGCATAGACTTTTTTCCAGTCATAATGCCGCACAATAGAAATTCCCCAGCTTTCACTACCCTGACTGTTAACACGTGACTTCCAGAAGTCACATTGTGTGCCACAGTGACAAGCTTTGTGTGGCCAAATGGAGAATACGTGTTGACAACGATTCCAGGTTTGTCCTTCTCCAACCAAATCTCTGCTTTTCCACCGTGGCCGCTCGTACGGAACACTACAACAACATCCCTGGTGACCTTGCCTCTCCCCACATCTAATGGCAAATCAAATTGGAGTTTCAATGTAGAATTTTCTATCTCTGCTTTCCACCCGCCAAATCCATCCGTTCGTAAAGGTCTGACGTTATATTTTTCCTGCATCGTTTTGTGAAAACCGATAGCAACGTCTTTAACTTGTTTAAATCCGATATTTTTTATTTCTCTGACAGAAAGCGACGGATTAAAAAACGTGTTAGTTACATCTGGAGTGACTAAAGTATAACAGAGTGGGTCTGGAACAACTCCCTGGGTGTCCATGAAATAAACAGGTCTCTGCAAGTCGTGTGAAGGTAAAGGATGGGAACCTTGTTTTAAACTTTCTATGGCCCTCAGTAAAGCATTACGAACACTGTTGATAATCATCAGTGCCATTTGCGCATGTGCAATAATGCTGGCGTGGTTACCATCAGATGAAAACATGGTAGGATATTTTTTCATTCCATTATTTGGACATAATGTATCTCGCGTGCTGAAGCTTGTAATCCCATAATGCCAGGCAAGCATTGTCTGTCCATTATTTTCCAGATTATCACATACGGGAACATAACTTTGTCCTTGAATAAAGTTCACAAACATGACAGCGGGTAAAGTGTCTTCACTCAACAGCTGCCTTGTAAGTCTTTCGAGAGACATTGCCCTTGGAAGCCGAGTGTCTTTAAAAAGCATGCAATCGTTAACTGAAAACTCGAGGAATACAATGTCCAGGTTGTCTTCAGGTTCCATTAAAGTTTTGTAGCAAAACGAGAAAAAGTTGCTAGCAGTTCCTCCAACGGCGAGATTACGAAGCCCAATGTTCGATCCTGTGAGAGGCTGTACGGCTTTGTGCCACCAATCGATAAACACTCGGTAATAGATGCCACTTAGATCGGAGTAATCGTTAATTATTCCACCGCCGGCCGATATCGACCCACCCATGACTGTAGTGCCAATGTTTTGACCGAGTAAAGCTCTTGTCATAATATTTTGAAGACGGTCTTTCGTTGTTCTTCTTTCGACAATCTGTTTGTTATAAGACTCTGTAGTTAGTGACAGATCTTCCAAAGACTTAAACCTGTCTTTAAAATACCAGATTTCAAAAGGGTTCCTTTTAACGGAACGTTTGAGAGCATCGATTTGAGTGAAAGTCTCAAAAGGCCTGCTGTTCACTTCTTGTTGCTTGTCACGTAAAGAATGGAAGCTTTTCCTCTCTTCTTGTGCCAAAGTTAAACACACGATGATGGTGGAAATGATGATATTTAGACGAACCATTTTGCCTTTTGTTTGTAGTTTAGGTTTGAAAAAATTAGACCATGATCATTGGTAGTCTTCGAGCCAAGCTCTCAAGTAGAATTTTTAAATAATTTTAACAAATCATATCATGTTTATCTACCCGCAGGATATGCTTGGAATTAGCGTCAGTTCAGCACCTTTCGTGAAAACAACAACTTGTGGTAACTGGATGCAATGACCAGTTTACAGGTGTTTAAAATTTCGCAATATCCATTGTCAAAATTAAAAAGAGGCAACTGGTTCGTCTTGGTTTTAGTAGGCTAGTTGAGCCTTAATTTTAGCCGTTTATCATCTATCAGCCATTTTGGAACGGGTCATTTAATTTTGGTTTTAAATTTCACTAGGGTTCACTTGTCAGAAGTGTTAACATTATGGGATACAATTGCTGGTGTTCTTCAGGAAAACCATTAAGAACCGCTATGAACCATACAAGATGGTCAAACGGGCAGAAAAACGTTAACATCAGTCATGGCATTCAATATTATACATGTATACCAAGAATACGGTGTTACGAAAATCAGTCTACACGTACGTTAACTAATTTTATGGTGAGAAGTAGAAAATAAATAAGTTGTATAGACGTTTCATTGTCTCATAACTACAATCTGGTATAAAATACCGATTCCCCAAAGCATCAACACAGTTGCGAGTTAACATATGATGGGTTTACAAAAGAATTCAAAGCTGCTTTTGTAGAAATGTTGTTATAGATGTACTCTATCGGCCACAATATAGCGTAAAATTACAATTAAAGGACATAAATCTCCAAACGACACCAAGTAAATCACGCTTGTGCCGCGCGTGTGCTCGAGGTGGCCATAATGTATTTAAAGCACAACACAATGATCAGTACTCGATCGTTCCCGAAAGGCTTGATCCGGCAAGAGTTCGACGCATTGGCCACAGCTAGGTGCCTCTTAAATTGTTTATGCTGTTTTTGTGTTTTGAATGACAAATGGTCTGAAGTTATGAAACTAGTACTGAGTACTCAGGTCCATCCTGAACTGAGAAACTTAAGCTACCCTTATGGTTACAAAGAAGGCAAACACGATGTGTCATTTGTACGTTGGCCCAATGACAACACCCGACAAAATAAAAAACCCAGGGGTTTTTGTTCTGACGCTAAGCACATTACGTCCCGGTATCACTTGACGTGCGATGGTGAAACGTTTAGTGTGACCAAACACCGAGCGAGTGTTTATTATGACTCCTCTCTCTTTGTATTCATTCAACCAGACTTTTGCTGTCCCGCCATTACCGTGTGTTCTTACGGCGACAGCGACATTCCTGGCAACAGTTGAATCTTCCAAAAGACACTGTTTAGAAAGCGAAGTTAACGGTACTAGTATTTCTAATTCCAGCATGGAGTTGGCCGAAAGTGATTCCCATCCACCATATGCATCAGTTCGGAACTTCTGAATTTCAAACGGCTGAATCTGATGCACTGGGCTGGGCTGGTCATATGTCGTGTTGACTGAACCTCTTTTATTAATGAACATTTTTGCATCACCTTAAATCCAACACTTCCTATTTCTTTTACAGGAAGGCTTTGACCGCCGCAGTGTCATATTCTTGGTGAAGTCTGGTGTTATCTGAGTAAAGCACAAAGGATGTTCGCGGAATTTTTTTCTGTAGCTCTTAAAATGGCTGAAGATAAATGAATTTTATCAAGAGGTAAATGAAATTCCTTTTGTTTTCTTCAAAAGATGACATTCGGTATTGTAAAAGACTTTTAACTTTCATTAAATGTTTTATGATAAGCCATCATTGGCAAACCTTATATTTGTTGATTAACATTCTGCACCTGCACCTGATTAAATATGGCTGCCCGCTTTTAAGTGTTAAAAGCGAAGAAGTGACAATTTGTTTGAGGTTTGTCTTGAGGCATAATATAGCTAGTCTATTTTTTATTGTCTAAAAAACAATTTGCATGGATAAATAGGCGTGCACCATTCCGTCAGGTCAGTAGAAGCCTTAAAATGTGCGAATATCGCAGTTGAAAAGAGTCCAGAGCTGTTGACATAGCCTTCATATCCAGAACCATCCAATTGAGAATACTTGTGTTTAACATACTTTGATTTTGTTTTTGGATTTTGGCAGATCGTAGACGACAAAAAGCGAGTTTTAATCAACTCTCATGCGAGTACTCAAGTGTGGAAACAAACACAGCGAAAAACAAATAAACCTGGATTTATTTTAATGGTTCGTTTACTGTGTAAATTTGTTCGTTTTAAGACTTCTGTTAAATTCTGTCTTCTACTGTAATTAACATTCGCTAAGGCTTGTTTGCCTTGAAGAATTTGCCATAGAAAATTTTGAGCAGTTTTACCTTAAGTTTCTTTAAGAAACGTGAATAAAATTAAGCTGAGGAACGAAAATTTAAAGAAGCCACCGACAGAAATGTCATTATTTTTTATCTTTTATGTAAACATATGGTATGAACTGTTTAAGTAATTTGCAGTTTTTTGTCAAACTAAAAACGTCCGTCATTAAAGTGTGTTAATTTCTGCTCTATGTTAGCTCGCTCATTAAAAGTTATTCACAATCCGAACAATTTTGCATAAACATCTGTAGCTATTAAACATTCTTTACTTTGTCCCAATAAACAGGTTAGTATATATAAGCCTTGTCGTTTTTATGCTGAGATCACTTTCAGCCGGTGCAAGCAGTCAGCCGCACACATTGTTAGCTTGCTTCGATCAAAACTTTGAGAAGCGACAATAATTTACCGGTACAGTGATACATGAGTTGAATTTTCTTGTAAGGTTATTAATTTTCGGCCGCTCTTTCATTTGGTTTTTCTTTTGCATTTTAGATTTTTTTTTGCATTAACCTAAATAACAAATACTCAGCAACATTTTTTTAGGATACGACCCCGAACATCTCCTTGAAATTAGACTTTCTTTGAATAATTCTAGTTAACCAACGACGGTTTCAAAAAAATCTTTTTGTTCAACTTTCTTAATGCCCCGCCTTTTCATTCAATAATACTTCTTTGAGCTGGATACTTATCAGTAAAACTAAGAAACAAATTCCTTTTGTTGACAGGCCATCTTTTTATACTGGCTAAAGCTTTTGGCCCACAATTGCAATTTGTGTTTTTTCCAAATCATCAGCATTTTCTCCTAATACCATCATGGCGAACAACTTTGATTATAGCAGCGCTTTTTAGTTTTTATTTTGTGTAGTCATTACTTATTATAAATGTTCATTGACTGTATTCACATAAACGAGTTTTAACTGCCACATGCGATGAAAAAGCTTTTCACGTCCTTCTTGCCTAAAAGTTTGCAAATTCTCTAGAATATGACTCCAACCAATATCGAAACACGCGTAATGAATACATGTTTTACTTGAAATTTTAAAAGTGTGTTTCAATTCTTTCGAAAAGCAAAGAAACCGTTTGTTTACAAAATATTTTGTACAAGTTTGCTCTGGCCACTTTGCAAGGAAAGACTGAGTAGAAAAATGGCTGAAGATAAATGGAATTCCTTTTGTTTTCTTCAAAAAGATGACGTTCGGTATTGTAAAAGACTTTTAACTTTCATTAAATGTTTTATGATAAGCCATCATTGGCAAACCTTATATTTGTTGATTAACATTCTGCAACTGCTCCTGATTAAATACGGCTGCCCGCTTTTAAGTGTTAAAAGCGAAGAAGTGACAATTTGTTTGAGGTTTGTCTTCAGGCATGATATAGCTGGTCTATTTTTTATTGTTTAAAAAAACAATTTATATGTTAAATAGGCGTGCAACATTCTGTCAGGTCAGGTTACAATGTGCGAAAAAAGCAGTTGAAAAGAGTCCAGAGTTGTCGACATAGCATATCCAGAACCACCCAATTGGGAATACTTGTGTTTAACTTACCTTAATTTTGTTTTTGGATTTTGGCAGATCGTAGACGGCAAAAAGCTAGTTCTAATCAACTCTCATGCAAGTATTCAAGTGTGGAAACAAACACAGCGAAAAACAAATAAACCTGGCTTTATTTTAATGGTTGACTGTGTAAATTTGTTCGTTTTAAGACTTCTGTTAAATTTCGCCTTCTGCTGTAATTAACATTATTAGGCTTATTTGCCTTGAAGAATTTGCCATAGAAGATTTTTCGCAGTTTTACCCGAAGTTTCTTTTAGAAACTTGAATAAAATAAAGCTGAGGACCGAAAATTTAAAGAAGCCACCGACAGAATTCGAAATGCCATTATTTTTTATCTTTTTTGTTATGAACTGTTTAAGTAATTTGCAGTTTTTTGTCAAACAATAAACGTCCGTCATTTAAGTGTGTTACTTTATGCTCTGTGTTAGCTCGCTCATTAAAAGTTATTCACAATCCGAACAATTTTGCATAAACATCTGTAGCTATTTAACATTCTTAACTTTGTCCCAATAAACAGGTTAGTATATATAAGCCTTGTCGTTTTTTATGCTGAGATCACTTTCAGCCGGTGCAAGCAGTCAGCCGCACACATTGTTAGCTTGCTTCGATCAAAACTTTGAGAAGCGACAATAATTTGCAGGTACAGTGATACATGAGTTGAATTTTCTTGTAAGGTTATTAATTTTCGGCCGCTCTTTTATTTGGTTTTTCTTTTGCATTTTAGATTTTTTTTTTGCATTAACCTAAATAACAAATACTCAGCAACATTTTTTTACGATACGACCCCCGAACATTTCCTTGAAATTAAGCTTTCTTTGATGCCCCGCCTTTTCATTCAATAATACTTCTTTGAGCAGGATATTTATCAGTGAAACTAAGAAACAAATTTCTTTTGTGAACAGGCCATCTTTTTATACTGACTAAAACTTTCTGCCCACAATCGCAATTTGTGTTTTTTCCAAATAATCAGCATTTTCTCCTAATACCATCATGGCAAACAACTTTGATTATAGTAGCGCTAGCGCTTTTCAGTTTTTATTTTGTGCAATTATTACTTATTATAAATGTTCATTGACTGTATTCAGATAAAAGAGTTTTAACTGCCACATGCGATGTGCGATGAAAAAGCTTTTTACGTCCTTCTTGCCTAAAAGTTTGCAAATTCTTTAGAATATGACTCCAACCAATATCGAAATACGTGTAATGAGTACATGTTTTACTTGAAATTTTAAAAGTGTGTTTCAATTCTTTTGAAAAGCAAAGAAACCGTTTGTTTACAAAATATTTTGTACAAGTTTGCTCTACTTTGCAAGGAAAGACTGAGTAGAAAAATGGCTGAAGATAAATGAAATTCCTTTTGTTTTCTTCAAAAGATGACGTTCGGTATTGTAAAAGACTTTTAACTTTCATTAAATGTTTTATGATAAGCCATCATTGGAAAACCTTATATTTGTTGATTAACATTCTGCACCTGCTCCTGATTAAAGATGGCTGCCCGCTTTTAAGTGTTAAAAGCGAAGAAGTGACAATTTGTTTGAGGTTTGTCTTCAGGCATGATATAGCTGGTCTATTTTTTATTGTTTAAAAAAACAATTTATATGTTAAATAGGCGTGCAACATTCTGTCAGGTCAGGTTACAATGTGCGAAAAAAGCAGTTGAAAAGAGTCCAGAGTTGTCGACATAGCATATCCAGAACCATCCTAATTGGGAATACTTGTGTTTAACTTACCTTAATTTTGTTTTTGGATTTTGGCAGATCGTAGACGGCAAAAAGTTAGTTCTAATCAACTCTCATGCAAGTATTCAAGTGTGGAAACAAACACAGCGAAAAACAAATAAACCTGGCTTTATTTTAATGGTTGACTGTGTAAATTTGTTCGTTTTAAGACTTCTGTTAAATTTCGCCTTCTGCTGTAATTAACATTATTAGGCTTATTTCCCTTGAAGAATTTGCCATAGAAGATTTTTCGCAGTTTTACCCGAAGTTTCTTTTAGAAACTTGAATAAAATAAAGCTGAGGACCGAAAATTTAAAGAAGCCACCGACAGAATTCGAAATGCCATTATTTTTTATCTTTTTTGTTATGAACTGTTTAAGTAATTTGCAGTTTTTTGTCAAACAATAAACGTCCGTCATTTAAGTGTGTTACTTTATGCTCTGTGTTAGCTCGCTCATTAAAAGTTATTCACAATCCGAACAATTTTGCATAAACATCTGTAGCTATTTAACATTCTTAACTTTGTCCCAATAAACAGGTTAGTATATATAAGCCTTGTCGTTTTTTATGCTGAGATCACTTTAAGCCGGTGCAAGCAGTCAGCCGCACACATTGTTAGCTTGCTTCGATCAAAACTTTGAGAAGCGACAATAATTTGCAGGTACAGTGATACATGAGTTGAATTTTCTTGTAAGGTTATTAATTTTCGGCCGCTCTTTTATTTGGTTTTTCTTTTGCATTTTAGATTTTTTTTTTGCATTAACCTAAATAACAAATACTCAGCAACATTTTTTTACGATACGACCCCCGAACATTTCCTTGAAATTAAGCTTTCTTTGATGCCCCGCCTTTTCATTCAATAATACTTCTTTGAGCAGGATATTTATCAGTGAAACTAAGAAACAAATTTCTTTTGTGAACAGGCCATCTTTTTATACTGACTAAAACTTTCTGCCCACAAACGCAATTTGTGTTTTTTCCAAATAATCAGCATTTTTTCCTAATACCATCATGGCAAACAACTTTGATTATAGTAGCGCTAGCGCTTTTCAGTTTTTATTTTGTGCAATTATTACTTATTATAAATGCTCATTGACTGTATTCAGATAAAAGAGTTTTAACTGCCACATGCGATGTGCGATGAAAAAGCTTTTTACGTCCTTCTTGCCTAAAAGTTTGCAAATTCTTTAGAATATGACTCCAGCCAATATCGAAATACGTGTAATGAGTACATGTTTTACTTGAAATTTTAAAAGTGTGTTTCAATTCTTTCGAAAAGCAAAGAAACCGTTTGTTTACAAAATATTTTGTACAAGTTTGCTCTACTTTGCAAGGAAAGACTGAGTAGAAAAATGGCTGAAGATAAATGAAATTCCTTTTGTTTTCTTCAAAAAGATGACATTCGGTATTGTAAAAGACTTTTAACTTTCATTAAATGTTTTATGATAAGCCATCATTGGAAAACCTTATATTTGTTGATTAACATTCTGCACCTGCTCCTGATTAAAGATGGCTGCCCGCTTTTAAGTGTTAAAAGCGAAGAAGTGACAATTTGTTTGAGGTTTGTCTTCAGGCATGATATAGCTGGTCTATTTTTTATTGTTTAAAAAAACAATTTATATGTTAAATAGGCGTGCAACATTCTGTCAGGTCAGGTTACAATGTGCGAAAAAAGCAGTTGAAAAGAGTCCAGAGTTGTCGACATAGCATATCCAGAACCACCCAATTGGGAATACTTGTGTTTAACTTACCTTAATTTTGTTTTTGGATTTTGGCAGATCGTAGACGGCAAAAAGCTAGTTCTAATCAACTCTCATGCAAGTACTCAAGTGTGGAAACAAACACAGCGAAAAACAAATAAACCTGGCTTTATTTTAATGGTTGACTGTGTAAATTTGTTCGTTTTAAGACTTCTGTTAAATTTCGCCTTCTGCTGTAATTAACATTCTTAGGCTTATTTGCCTTGAAGAATTTGCCATAGAAGATTTTTCGCAGTTTTACCCGAAGTTTCTTTTAGAAACTTGAATAAAATAAAGCTGAGGACCGAAAATTTAAAGAAGCCACCGACAGAATTCGAAATGCCATTATTTTTTATCTTTTTTGTTATGAACTGTTTAAGTAATTTGCAGTTTTTTGTCAAACAATAAACGTCCGTCATTTAAGTGTGTTACTTTATGCTCTGTGTTAGCTCGCTCATTAAAAGTTATTCACAATCCGAACAATTTTGCATAAACATCTGTAGCTATTTAACATTCTTAACTTTGTCCCAATAAACAGGTTAGTATATATAAGCCTTGTCGTTTTTTATGCTGAGATCACTTTAAGCCGGTGCAAGCAGTCAGCCGCACACATTGTTAGCTTGCTTCGATCAAAACTTTGAGAAGCGACAATAATTTGCAGGTACAGTGATACATGAGTTGAATTTTCTTGTAAGGTTATTAATTTTCGGCCGCTCTTTTATTTGGTTTTTCTTTTGCATTTTAGATTTTTTTTTTGCATTAACCTAAATAACAAATACTCAGCAACATTTTTTTACGATACGACCCCCGAACATTTCCTTGAAATTAAGCTTTCTTTGATGCCCCGCCTTTTCATTCAATAATACTTCTTTGAGCAGGATATTTATCAGTGAAACTAAGAAACAAATTTCTTTTGTGAACAGGCCATCTTTTTATACTGACTAAAACTTTCTGCCCACAAACGCAATTTGTGTTTTTTCCAAATAATCAGCATTTTCTCCTAATACCATCATGGCAAACAACTTTGATTATAGTAGCGCTAGCGCTTTTCAGTTTTTATTTTGTGCAATTATTACTTATTATAAATGTTCATTGACTGTATTCAGATAAAAGAGTTTTAACTGCCACATGCGATGTGCGATGAAAAAGCTTTTTACGTCCTTCTTGCCTAAAAGTTTGCAAATTCTTTAGAATATGACTCCAACCAATATCGAAATACGTGTAATGAGTACATGTTTTACTTGAAATTTTAAAAGTGTGTTTCAATTCTTTCGAAAAGCAAAGAAACCGTTTGTTTACAAAATATTTTGTACAAGTTTGCTCTGGCCACTTTGCAAGGAAAGACTGAGTAGAAAAATGGCTGAAGATAAATGAAATTCCTTTTGTTTTCTTCAAAAGATGACATTCGGTATTGTAAAAGACTTTTAACTTTCATTAAATGTTTTATGATAAGCCATCATTGGCAAACCTTATATTTGTTGATTAACATTCTGCACCTGCTCCTGATTAAAGATGGCTGCCCGCTTTTAAGTGTTAAAAGCGAAGAAGTGACAATTTGTTTGAGGTTTGTCTTGAGGCATAATATAGCTAGTCTATTTTTTATTGTTTAAAAAAACAATTTGCATGTTTAATAGGCGTGTTAAATAGGCGTGCAACGTACATTCCATCAGGTCAGGTTAAAATGTGCGAAAAAATCAGTTGAAAAGAGTCCAGAGTTGTCGACATAGCATATCCAGAACCACCCAATTGGGAATACTTGTGTTTAACTTACCTTAATTCTGTTTTCGGATTTTGGCAGATCGTAGACGGCAAAAAGCGAGTTCTAATCAACTCTCATGCAAGTATTCAAGTGTGGAAACAAACACAGCGAAAAACAAATAAACCTGGATTTATTTTAATGGTTGACTGTGTAAATTTGTTCGTTTTAAGACTTCAGTTAAATTTCGCCTTCTGCTGTAATTAACATTCTTAGGCTTCTTTGCCTTGAAGAATTTGCCATAGAAGATTTTTCGCAGTTTTACCCGAAGTTTCTTTTAGAAACTTGAATAAAATAAAGCTGAGGACCGAAAATTTAAAGAAGCCACCGACAGAATTCGAAATGCCATTATTTTTTATCTTTTTTGTTATGAACTGTTTAAGTAATTTGCAGTTTTTTGTCAAACAATAAACGTCCGTCATTTAAGTGTGTTACTTTATGCTCTGTGTTAGCTCGCTCATTAAAAGTTATTCACAATCCGAACAATTTTGCATAAACATCTGTAGCTATTTAACATTCTTAACTTTGTCCCAATAAACAGGTTAGTATATATAAGCCTTGTCGTTTTTTATGCTGAGATCACTTTAAGCCGGTGCAAGCAGTCAGCCGCACACATTGTTAGCTTGCTTCGATCAAAACTTTGAGAAGCGACAATAATTTGCAGGTACAGTGATACATGAGTTGAATTTTCTTGTAAGGTTATTAATTTTCGGCCGCTCTTTTATTTGGTTTTTCTTTTGCATTTTAGATTTTTTTTTGCATTAACCTAAATAACAAATACTCAGCAACATTTTTTTACGATACGACCCCCGAACATTTCCTTGAAATTAAGCTTTCTTTGATGCCCCGCCTTTTCATTCAATAATACTTCTTTGAGCAGGATATTTATCAGTGAAACTAAGAAACAAATTTCTTTTGTGAACAGGCCATCTTTTTATACTGACTAAAACTTTCTGCCCACAATCGCAATTTGTGTTTTTTCCAAATAATCAGCATTTTCTCCTAATACCATCATGGCAAACAACTTTGATTATAGTAGCGCTAGCGCTTTTCAGTTTTTATTTTGTGCAATTATTACTTATTATAAATGTTCATTGACTGTATTCAGATAAAAGAGTTTTAACTGCCACATGCGATGTGCGATGAAAAAGCTTTTTACGTCCTTCTTGCCTAAAAGTTTGCAAATTCTTTAGAATATGACTCCAGCCAATATCGAAATACGTGTAATGAGTACATGTTTTATTTGAAATTTTAAAAGTGTGTTTCAATTCTTTCGAAAAGCAAAGAAACCGTTTGTTTACAAAATATTTTGTACAAGTTTGCTCTGGCCACTTTGCAAGGAAAGACTGAGTAGAAAAATGGCTGAAGATAAATGAAATTCCTTTTGTTTTCTTCAAAAGATGACATTCGGTATTGTAAAAGACTTTTAACTTTCATTAAATGTTTTATGATAAGCCATCATTGGCAAACCTTATATTTGTTGATTAACATTCTGCACCTGCTCCTGATTAAAGATGGCTGCCCGCTTTTAAGTGTTAAAAGCGAAGAAGTGACAATTTGTTTGAGGTTTGTCTTGAGGCATAATATAGCTAGTCTATTTTTTATTGTCTAAAAAAACAATTTGCATGTTTAATAGGCGTGTTAAATAGGCGTGCAACGTACATTCCATCAGGTCAGGTTAAAATGTGCGAAAAAATCAGTTGAAAAGAGTCCAGAGTTGTCGACATAGCATATCCAGAACCATCCAATTGGGAATACTTGTGTTTAACATACTTTAATTCTGTTTTTGGATTTTGGCAGATCGTAGACGGCAAAAAGCGAGTTCTAATCAACTCTCATGCAAGTACTCAAGTGTGGAAACAAACACAGCGAAAAACACATAAACCTGGATTTATTTTAATGGTTGACTGTGTAAATTTGTTCGTTTTAAGACTTCAGTTAAATTTCGCCTTCTGCTGTAATTAACATTCTTAGGCTTCTTTGCCTTGAAGAATTTGCCATAGAAGATTTATCGCAGTTTTACCCGAAGTTTCTTTTAGAAACTTGAATAAAATAAAGCTGAGGACCGAAAATTTAAAGAAGCCACCGACAGAATTCGAAATGCCATTATTTTTTTATCTTTTTTGTAAACATATGGTATGAACTGTTTAAGTAATTTGCAGTTTTTTGTCAAACTAATAAACGTCCGTCATTTAAGTGTGTTACTTTATGCTCTGTGTTAGCTCGCTCATTAAAAGTTATTCACAATCCGAACAATTTTGCATAAACATCTGTAGCTATTTAACATTCTTTACTTTGTCCCAATAAACAGGTTAGTATATATAAGCCTTGTCGTTTTTTATGCTGAGATCACTTTAAGCCGGTGCAAGCAGTCAGCCGCACACATTGTTAGCTTGCTTCGATCAAAACTTTGAGAAGCGACAATAATTTGCAGGTACAGTGATACATGAGTTGAATTTTCTTGTAAGGTTATTAATTTTCGGCCGCTCTTTTATTTGGTTTTTCTTTTGCATTTTAGATTTTTTTTTGCATTAACCTAAATAACAAATACTCAGCAACATTTTTTTAGGATACGACCCCCGAACATCTCCTTGAAATTAGACTTTCTTTGATATTCACCAACGCGAAAAAATTTTGTTCAACTTTCTTAATGCCCCGCCTTTTCATTCAATAATACTTCTTTGAGCTGGATATTTATCAGTGAAACTAAGAAACAAATTCCTTTTGTTGAACAGGCCATCTTTTTATACTGACTAAAACTTTCTGGCCCACAATCGCAATTTGTGTTTTTTCCAAATAATCAGCATTTTCTCCTAATACCATCATGGCGAACAACTTTGATTATAGCAGCGCTAGCGCTTTTCAGTTTTTATTTTGTGCAGTTATTACTTATTATAAATGTTCATTGACTGTATTCAGATAAAAGAGTTTTAACTGCCACATGCGATGTGCGATGAAAAAGCTTTTCACGTCCTTCTTGCCTAAAAGTTTGCAAATTCTCTAGAATATGACTCCAACCAATATCGAAATACGTGTAATGAGTACATGTTTTACTTGAAATTTTAAAAGTGTGTTTCAATTCTTTCGAAAAGCAAAGAAACCGTTTGTTTACAAAATATTTTGTACAAGTTTGCTCTACTTTGCAAGGAAAGACTGAGTAGAAAAATGGCTGAAGATAAATGAAATTCCTTTTGTTTTCTTCAAAAGATGACATTCGGTATTGTAAAAGACTTTTAACTTTCATTAAATGTTTTATGATAAGCCATCATTGGCAAACCTTATATTTGTTGATTAACATTCTGCACCTGCTCCTGATTAAAGATGGCTGCCCGCTTTTAAGTGTTAAAAGCGAAGAAGTGACAATTTGTTTGAGGTTTGTCTTGAGGCATAATATAGCTAGTCTATTTTTTATTGTCTAAAAAAACAATTTGCATGTTTAATAGGCGTGTTAAATAGGCGTGCAACGTACATTCCATCAGGTCAGGTTAAAATGTGCGAAAAAATCAGTTGAAAAGAGTCCAGAGTTGTCGACATAGCATATCCAGAACCATCCAATTGGGAATACTTGTGTTTAACTTACCTTAATTTTGTTTTTGGATTTTGGCAGATCGTAGACGGCAAAAAGCGAGTTCTAATCAACTCTCGTGCAAGTACTCAAGTGTGGAAACAAACACAGCGAAAAACAAATAAACCTGGATTTATTTTAATGGTTGACTGTGTAAATTTGTTCGTTTTAAGACTTCTGTTAAATTTCGCCTTCTGCTGTAATTAACATTCTTAGGCTTCTTTGCCTTGAAGAATTTGCCATAAAAGATTTATAGCAGTTTTACCCGAAGTTTCTTTAAGAAACTTGAATAAAATAAAGCTGAGGACCGAAAATTTAAAGAAGCCACCAACAGAATTCGAAATGCCATTATTTTTTTATCTTTTATGTAAACATATGGTATGAACTATTTAAGTAATTTGCAGTTTTTTGTCAAACTAATAAACGTCCGTCATTTAAGTGTGTTAATTTATGCTCTATGTTAGCTCGCTCATTAAAAGTTATTCACAATCCGAACAATTTTGCATAAACATCTGTAGCTATTTAACATTCTTTACTTTGTCTCAATAAACAGGTTAGTATATATAAGCCTTGTCGTTTTTTATGCTGAGATCACTTTCAGCCGGTGCAAGCAGTCAACCGCACACATTGTTAGCTTGCTTCGATCAAAACTTTGAGAAGCGACAATAATTTACAGGTACAGTGATACATAAGTTGAATTTTCTTGTAAGTTTATTAATTTTCGGCCGCTCTTTCGTTTGGTTTTTCTTTTGCATTTTAGAAATTTTTTATTTTGCATTAACCTAAATAACAAATACTCAGCAAAATTGTTTTACGATATACGACCCCCGAACATCTCCTTGAAATTAAGCTTTCTTTGATTAATTCGAATTAATCAACGACGGTTTCAAAAAAACCTTGTTGTTCAACTTTCTTAATGCCCCGCCTTTTCATTCAATAATACTTCTTTGAGCTGGATATTTATCAGTGAAACTAAGAAACAAATTCCTTTTGTGAACAGGCCATCTTTTTATGCTGACTAAAACTTTCGGCCCACAATTGCAATTTTTTTTTTTTCAAAACATCAGCATTTTCTCCTAATACCATCATGGCGAACAACTTTGATTATAGCCGCGCTTTTCAGTTTTTATTTTGTATAATTATTACTTCAGATTATAAATGTTCATTGACTCTATTCATATAAAAGAGTTTTAACTGCCACGTGCGATGCAAAAGCTTTTTACGCCCTTCTTGCCTAAAAGTTTGCTTATTTTCTAGAATATGACTCCAACCAATATCAAATACGCGTAATGGATAAATGTTTATCCTTTATTTTGTGCAATTATTACTTATTATAAGTGTTCATTGACTCTATTCATATAAAAGAGTTTTAACTGCCACGTGCGATGCAAAAGCTTTTTACGCCCTTCTAGCCTAAAAGTTTGCTTATTTTCTAGAATATGACTCCAACCAATATCAAAATACGCGTAATGAATAAATGTTTTACTTTATTTTGTGCAATTATTACTTATTATAAATGTTCATTGACTTTATTCAGATAAAAGAGTTTTAACTGCCACGTGCGATGAAAAAGCATTTTACGCCCTTCTTGTCTAAAAGTTTGCTTATTTTCTAGAATATGACTCCAACCAATATCGAAATACGCGTAATGAATAAATGTTTTACTTGAAATTTTAAAAGCGTGTTTTTCGAAAAGCAAAGAAACCGTTTGTTTACAAAATATTTTGTACAAGTTTGCTCCACTTTGCAAGGAAAGACTGAGTAGAAAAATGGCTGATTTTTTACAATTTTACTAAAATAGAAAAGCAAAGCTTAAGTGTATTTATCTCTTGACATTTTCAACTTGTAGTGCATTACTTGACGCGTATTTATACTGGTTTTAACAGATTTAGTAACGATATTCATGTTATTGTTCGTAGTATCTGTATATCGAGTTCCTGTCAGAGATCTTTTTTGATAAAAAGACACTTCCCAGATTGGATGTTGAATATGGCGTGAACTTTTTACCAAAGTGATAAGATGGGAATTTTATGCTTTCTTCCTCTTTTGTTTCTTTTTGTATATTAGGTGTTTAGTTCCTCCTTGTTTTATGTTGTAAAACTTCATCTCTTTTTCCTCTTATAAATGTTCTGATTACACCTTTTTACATGTACTACTCATGGAATCTCCCAATCTATTTATCGGATATTTGCTGCACTATTTTGTACAGTTCTTAAAAGAACTGTTCAAAAAATGTTACACGGCTAAAATTGTAACTGGAAATAAGTGAAAACATCTTTAGTTACAAAATCCTTTGGTTTATAATTTTTACTATAACATTGCCTGTCTGATTGACAATTTGAAATAATGACCGAGCAGTATTCTTAACTAAGGGGTAATAGACATTGAACGCTTTTGTGTAACAAGGGCTACATGTTAGCCCAGTGAACAAAAAAAACTAGGTATTGAAACAATTATTTATAAAACTTACTGTGAATTTCGTTCCTTTCCAGATTAACGATGTTTTTAAGACTTGCCATCTTTTTTTCTGTGGTTTGCCTAGCAAGCTGCGAAGCGGAGAAAAAATCCGAAGATCCTCCGTGGGCCGAGGCACTTAACGCGAAATATTTTGGCCATATTAGAGGCAAAAGAACGGTAAGAATAAAGGAAATAAATAAACAACCGATAGGATAACTTTTTAAGTGAGCAAAACATTGTATCTCTTTAATTCAAAGAGCAGATCTCGCAATTATCATAAAAAAGAAATTTGGTTGTTACTTTTAAGTATTTAGATAAAACACTGTTGTGTGGCAATTCAAATTAAAGCTTTTGAGCAGTGCGCTCGTGTACCGTGTTTGCTTATTTGTAATTAATTATATCTTTGTTCATTAACATACATATCATCTTTTTGTAAGCGACATTAGAACAATATCTGAACGAATCGAAAAAGGCTTTAGGGATATAAACATTTTCAACACCTCTGTGCATTTCATAATTGCAATCATATGATTTGATAATGCCTGTGAACGAAGTTCTTGTTTGGAGTTATCACAGTCAATCTCTTCTTCTTTAACGTCTTTAAAACAAACACTTCATTGGCTAATTTCTATTCGATCTAAAAGTTTCAAAAACAATTGTTCGCATGTCGTATTCGTTAAAAAAATTTCTTTTCAGTCAATCTTCTCATGATGAAATAAGTAGTTTTGTAATTTTAATAAAGTTTTTTTTTTTCACTTTTTTCCAACACAGGACTCAGAAGACTCTCCACCAGGCTTGGAAGAGGCTCTAAGCAACGCTTATTATGGACATATTCGTGGAAAAAGAACGGTAAAAAATGAACAAACTCTCAACACACGTATATATTGAAAAGTGGTCATGTTACCTTTCATTGTGAGCATTACTTAGGGACGAAATATTGAAAAACTCGCAATCTGATTGGTTAACTAGTCCATCGTTACGCGGGCGTTCTTTGCGTGTGAGCAACTGAGTAAGTTCACGTTTCTAACGATTTTTACTTTACTGACATGGCAATTGGTGTTAACTCATTTAACAGAAAGATTTAGAAGACCATCCACCATTAGAGGAAGCACTTAATTCAGCTTATTTTGGACATATCCGAGGAAAACGAACGGTAATAATTATCTCATACAAAATGAATAATGGATGCTAATATATGTGGTATTCACTCATGATTTTCTCTTAAACAAACTTAACCCCTTTGAAACAAATTTTCCCTCACCGATTCGATTCTGACTTTGGATCCAAACATTCCGTGGTGCAGACACTCCTTCTGTATCTATTTGGCTGTTGAATAAATATTTTTTAATCAGCAGTTCTTTATTCTCCGTTAATGCATGTTAATTAAGATATTTTAGGGTTCACTTTTGGACCAAAGTTAATTGGTTCATTTATGTCCTTAGTCTTAAAAAGGCACTTTATTTGTCGTGATGGAGAGGAATATCGAGTGTTAAATCACTTTAGAACAGTACAGTCACCATGGCTACAAATGGCGCGCGTTTCTCCCTTAAGTTCCAAGAATGGCAATCTTCTATATTTCTCCTTACAATATGCCAAACAAGAAATCAAAGAACATAATCTTCTTGATTTGTTCATCAAATTCTCCCGACTAGTTCTATAAGAAAACGTATAGAAGCCGAGAAGAGAATTCGCATTTAATTTTGTTTTACTTTTACTTTGCATTGGCATTTGTTTTACTTACTTTACAGCTGGAAGGTTGGGGTTATAATCTTGCGCTTCGTGAAGCTCTCAATAGGCAGTATTTTGGCCACATTCGGGGGAAAAGGACGTTAAAAAAAGCAGTTAAACACGCTGGAGACGTTTCGCGTCACATAAAAAAACAATGAAAATTAAAATTGAAAACGTTTGCATTGAGCTGTAGCTTGCTGCTTTTGTTTTTGCAGGGAGGCTGGGGATCAAATAAGAACTTGCTTGAGGCGTTAAACAATGCCTATATGGGCCACATCCGCGGAAAACGACAACAGGTGTATACAGAGCACATGCTAAACACTGCAGTTTGATTCGTGGCTTTTATTTCGGTGATGAATTGCACCTTTAAAGGCTCATCAATTATTATAAAAGCTGGCGCTAAATTGTTAGGAAGATAGTTAAAATTTATAAGTTATAAGGAAAATAAGAACAGAGGGAGTTCTTTTACTGTGACCATCTGTCAGTTTTCTTCGCCCGGCTATTTCGTATTTATGACGTCGCACGGTCAATAAAAGGGCTATTTTTTGAGACCCAGTCTGACGTAGTATAATCAATACAGACTAAAATGGTTGATACTTGGATCCAATTTTAAATGACTGTACTTCAACAAATCTCGACAATTAAGTTTAGACAACAGTCAGAACAATTTAACGGCAGTTTCATCTCGTTACAAAGTGAAAGTTTCCTTAAAAAAGGAAGACGTGGCAATTGGAAGGTAGGAATTGTAAAAAGGTAACTTACAATTCTTTATTTTGTTTTATATTTTCAGGACACAGAGGAGAAGTCAGCTGAATAAAAACCTGTTGAGGAATGCCATGAAACCCGACAAACGATACCATAACGGATCTCAAGTCAACATATATGCTAAATAACTAAGAGAAATTGATGTCAAGTGAAAAATAAATTGTAAGTTCCAGTCGACATGTTTCATGACAAGATATAAATAAATCAGCACAGAGTCGACTGAACACAAAAAAGCTGTAAATGTGAAATAGAAAATAAAAGTTTAACTAAAGAAGCAGACCAAATTAAGTTGCACTGGTGATCATCTGTTTCTCAAGAAAATAAATGAAAAATAGAAAAAACACGAAAAATACTAAAACAACCAACTGAACACAGAATAATGACAATATTAAGCCAAAAAAGAAATAAAAAATAAAAGAAATGTTATCATTCGATGCAATTTTTTCTTTCTTTTCATTGGCCGAGAGCCCACCATGTGATCTGCAAATAACTGCCTACAAATAATGGCCTGCTGTGGCTTTAGCGTCTGACAGTGATTTTGCTTGATTTTGCTACAAATGATATTCTGCTCATGCGTAGTTGTGTCCACTCCCAAGAAAAATGGCAGCTTGTTTTCCAGAGTTGTGGGAGAGCGGTTTAATTTGCGGAAATGCAAAAAAGGCAACGGAAATTTCCTTAAATGTTTTTCGGCAATATCTGAAAGGAAAAGAACTGGATGAAGACCAGCTCGTATCATCAAAGGCGAAGTTCTGCCTTCGTCTGCATTTCTTTAGCACTGAGAAAGCGCGCAGTTCCTGATATTCCCGAAGGTAATTGTACAAAAACAAATTCAGTGATCGAATGTTAAAACAATTATTAAACTCGGCTTTCGCAAAATATCGTGATTTGTCAGGGTCTCGCAGATCAATTATTTGATCTGCTCGCCACTGACAAATCACGATATTTTGCTCAACCTCGTTCAATAATTGTTAATTTTGTTAGCTGTCTGTATTAGCTATTAGTGAAATCCACCGCAATTTATCACTCCATAGGTGGAAACGCCGGCACTGACACATGCTTAGATAATAAGATTTCTATTTTTGTTTATTACTGCCTATTAATCTTTCAAAAATTTCATTTAACAATTGCTGCGACATTTGTCAAACCAATATTCAATGACTTCCTTTATCTCAAGCAATTTATAACGATTCGTTATAAATAAGGTGATATAAGGTGATACGAATACTGACCTCCGCCGGAGCACATCCCTTCTTTCCCTCAATTGCATCGCATAATGCCATGTAAATGAAATAATAAAATTTATTTCGCAGAAGAAATTTAAAAACAGTAGATCCCAACCGTTTTGTTAATGCAAGATACAAGATAATCGGTATAAAATTAAATAAATAAATAAATAAATAGATAAATAAACAAATAACTTTATATAAGCGTCAATGTATTTAGCACTGTTGTGCTAATTGTTAACATTTCCATACAAGCTCTTAGCCCCGGGGGCTATGTTTTATATTTCGTAATTAAAATGTAAAGCTACACTGAGTAATGACGATATGAAGAATGTTTTGTTTCCAAAAACCAGAAATTTTATTTTTTTAAAAATTTCATTGATAACAACAGGTTTTAACACTGGAGATTCCAGCATTTTCCCAGTTCACGGCATAGACTTTTGTCCAGTCATAATGCCACACAATAGAAATTCCCCAGCTTTCACTACCCTGACGGTTAACACGTGACTTCCAGAAGTCACATTGTGTGCCACAGTGACAAGCTTTGTGTGGCCAAATGGAGAATACGTGTTGACAACGATTCCAGGTTTGTTCTTCTCCAGCCAAATCTCTGCTTTTCCACCGTGGCCGCTCGTACGAAACACTATAACAACATCCCTGGTGACCTTGCCTCTCCCTACATCTAAAGGCAAATTAAATTGTAGTTTCAATGTAGAATTTTCTATCTCTGCTTTCCACCCGCCAAATCCATCCGTTCGTAAAGGTCTGACGTTATATTTTTCCTGCATCGTTTTGTGAAAACCGATAGCAACGTCTTTAACTTGTTTAAATCCGATATTTTTTATTTCTCTGACAGAAAGCGACGGATTAAAAAACGTGTTAGTTACATCTGGAGTGACTAAAGTATAACAGAGTGGGTCTGGAACAACTCCCTGGGTGTCCATGAAATAAACAGGTCTCTGTAAGTCGTGAAAGGTAAAGGATGGGAACCTTGTGTTAAACTTTCTTTGGCCCTCAGTAAAGCATTACGGACATTGTTGATAATCATCAGTGCCATTTGCGCATGTGCAATAATGCTGGCGTGGTTACCATCAGATGAAAACATGACAGGGTATTTTTTCATTCCCTTATTTGGACATAATGTATCTTGCGTGCTGAAGCTTGTAATCCCATAATGCCAGGCAAGCATTGTCTGTCCATTATTTTCCAGATTATTACATACGGGAACATAATTTTGTCCTTGAATAAAGTTCACAAACATGACAGCAGGTAAAGTGTCTTCACTCAACAGCTGCCTTGTAAGTCTTTCGAGAGACATTGCCCTTGGAAGCCGAGTGTCTTTAAAAAGCATGCAATCGTTAACTGAAAACTCAAGGAATACAATGTCCAGGTTGTCTTCAGGTTCCATTAAAGTTTTGTAGCAAAACGAGAAAAAGTTGCTGGCAGTTCCTCCAACGGCGAGATTACGAAGCCCGATGTTAGATCCTGTTAAAGGCTGTACGGCGTTTTGCCACCAATCCATGAACACTCGGTAATAGATGCCACTAAGATCGGAGTAATCGTTAATTATTCCACCGCCGGCCGATATCGACCCACCCATGACTGTAGCGCTAATGTTTTGACCGAGTTAAGCTCTTGTCATAATATTTTGAAGACGGTCTTTCGTTGTTCTTCTTTCGACAATCTGTTTGTTATAAGACTCTGTAGTTAGTGACAGATCTTCCAAAGACTTAAACCTGTCTTTGAAATACCAGACTTCAAAAGGGTTCCTTTTAACGGAACGTTTGAGAGCATCCATTTTAGTGAAATTCTCAAAAGGCCTGCTGTTCACTTCTTGTTGCTTGTCACGTAAAGAATGGAAGCTTTTCCTCTCTTCTTGTGCCAAAGTTGAACACACGATGATGGTGGAAATGATGATAGGTAGATGAACCATTTTGCCTTTTGTTTGTAGTTTAGGTTTAAAGAAATTAGACCATGATCATTGGTAGTCTTCGAGCCAAGCTCTCAAGAAGAATTTAAAAATATTTTTTTACAAATTTCATGGTTATCTACCCGCAGCGTATGTTTGGAATTAGCGTCAGCTCAGCACCTTTCGTGACAACAACAACTTGTGGTAACTGGATGCAATGACCAGCTCACAGGTGTTCAAACTTTCGCAATATCCATTGTTAAAAATAAAAAGAGGCAACTGGTTTGTCTTGGTTATAGTGGACTAGTCGAGACTAACCTCCACTTAGCTTTTTAGCCGATCGTCATCTATTAGCCAATTCACTAGGGTTCAATGTTGATGTAATATTTCAAAAACGAGTGCGAGTGTTTCATCGGGGTTTCCAAACACGAGAAAACTGATGAAAGCACGAGGCCGTAGGCCGAGTGCTTTTATTGTTTGGGAGTGTTTGGAACCCCGATGAAACACGAAGCACGAGTTTTTGAAATAGCTTCTCAATCGGCGCCTAATTGCAAACAAAAGATATTATTCACGAAAACTTAATTTTTTAATTTCTTTTGTTTAATTAGCGAACAGTTTGAAATCGGGGCCTTATTACAAACAAAGGATATTATTCACGTTAACATTTAATTGGTACTATCTTTTGTTTAATTAGCGCATACTTGGTGATGATTATGTAAGATCCGTGTTTTTCACAACTAAGCTCGTTTACTTCAAGCCGCCACAATTTGCATGCAGTGGCGTCCTGCTAGTTTTGAAACGTGGACGGGTTAGCTGAGAATGAATCTCGCCGGTTTCGGCCGCCCAAAAGTGTGCAAGAAGATTTCTTGCTTACACAGTCCAACCGTAGAAGTACACAGTACAAAGACAAGTGAGCCGTTGAAGCTTTGAGAACTTGCCAAACAGCGCGCGAGCAAAAATTCCTTTTTCTTGACATGGAACTTTGTGTTCATCGCGTGCAGAGTCTTGAAGAGTGGAGGACCTGGATAGTCTGTCTTTAAAGTATTGGCTCACAACATTCGTCCAAAACTCGGTTGCGAATAAGAACGGTGGTCGCTACGAGATATTTAGGAACGTTTTTGAATTGCGCGGTTAACGTAAATTTTAGAGTTATTCCAAACAGAAGCTTGTCTATTCAGTCGGTGTTTGTGTCATTAATATTTAAAATTAGGATAACCCTGCATCACAAGGGTTTGACGTTTTATCAAACTCTAGAGTTTGATATTTCATCAAACTACCGTGGAAAGGCCTCTGTCCAGTGTTTCATCGGGGTTTCAAACCACACACACCTGACCAAATTGGCGTATCCCGATTGGCTTGTGAGTTCATGAATTATTAATGAGTTTGAGAAATTATATTAAAGACAATCGAGAACCGCGATAAACCATACCAGGTGGTTTAACGGGAAGAAAAACGTCAACATCAGTCATGGTATTTAATCGATATTCAATATATACCAAAGAATACAGTGTTACCGAAATCAGTCTACACGTACCTAAACTAACGTTACGGCGAGAAGTAAAAAATAAATAAGTTGTATAGCTTATCGTTGGATACTTGTCTTATAACTTCAATCTGGTGTGAAATTGCAATTCCCCGAGGCATCTACACCGTTGCAAGTAAACATATGGTGGGTTAACAAAAGGTTTCAAAACTGCTGTTGAAGAAATGTTGTAAAAGATGTACTCTATGGACCACAAGAAACAATTGAATAGGTTCCATTATAATTAAAGGACATACATCTATAAACGACACCAAGTCAATCGCGCGTGTGCCGCACGTATTCTCGAGAAGGCCATATTACTCATAATGTATCTAAAGCACAACACAATGATCAGTACTCGATCGTTCCCGGAAGGCTTGATCCGGCAAGAGTTCGACGAACTTGGCCACAGCTAGGTGCCTCTTAAACTATTCCTGCTTTATTTGTGTTTTGAATGACATATGGTCTGAAGTTATGAAACTGGTTCTGTGGCACCCGGCTTGCTTCAGTTCTGGTCCACGTGCAATAGACAATAATGACACTCTTGACCGCATGTTAGCTCATCACGTTAACGTAATGAGCATTCCTGATACATTTTGAATTTTTCCAGGTCTCACCATCTTGAACTGAGAAACTCAAATTACCCCGAGGGTTACAAAAAAGGCAGACACGATTTGTCACTTGTACGTTGGCCCAATGACAACACCCGACAAAATAAATATCCCAGGGGTTACGGTTCTGACGCTTAGCACGTTACGTCCCGGTATCACGTGATGTGCTATAGTAAAAAGTTTAGTGTGACCAAATACCGAGCGAGTATTGATTATAACTCCTCTTTCTTCGTATTCATTCAACCAGACTTTTGCTGTGCCGCCATTACCGTGTGTTCTCACCGCTACAGCGACATTCCTGGCAACAGTTGAATCTTCCAAAAGACACTGTTTAGAAAGCGAAGTTAACGGTACTAGTATTTCTAATTCCAGCATGGAGTTGGCCGACAGTGATTCCCATCCACCATATGCATCAGTTCGGAACTTCTGAATTTCAAACGGCTGAATCTGATGCACTGAGTTGTGCTGGTCATATGTCGTGTTGACTGAACCTCTTTTGTCAATGAACATTTTTTGCATCACCTTAAATCCAACACTTCCTATTTCTTTTACAGAAAGGCTTTGACGCAGTGTCATATTCTTGGTGAAGTCTGGTGTTATCTGAGTAAAACACAAAGGATGTTCGCGGAAATTTTTTCTGTAGCTCTTAAACACGGGCTCAGGAAGATCTCTGAATTTCAACGGACAGCCTGGCAAAATGATTTTGTCGCCTATTGACGGCAACGAGAACTTAGGTACAGTTACTTTAACTACTTTGGAAGTCGTTAAACGGTCGAGCGCACTTAGCATCAATTGTCTCACGTGGCTTATGATCATGTACGCCATTTGAGCATGACCCAGGATACTCATGTGGGTGCCGTCAGATGTAAACATTCTCGAAAACTTCTTGCCTTTTGCTGAAGGACTTGAACATAAGAAATTGCGCAGAGTAAAAGTTGTTATTCCGTAGTTTTGAGCCACCATAGTTTGTCCATGGTTCTCGAGGTTGTTGCATATTGGATTTTTTAATTCCCCTTGAACAAAATTAACGTAGAAAACTGCAGGCGAGTTTCTTTCACTTAGAAGTTCTCTGGTCAATTGCTCTAGTGGTAGCGCCTTAGGGAATTTGGAATATCTTAACTGAACATAATCATTGACTGTGAAATCCAGAAGTGCAAGATTCATTTCAGTGTTTGGGTTCAACAAAGCATTGTAGCAAAAGGCAAAAAAGTTACTGCTAGTCCCACCTATGGCAAGGTTATGAATCCTAGCAACAGACCCTGTTAGTGGTTGAACTGTTTTTCCTCCACCAGTCGCTGAAAACTCGGTAATATATACCTCTTAAGCCTTCATTGTCAAGATTTAATCCTCCACCTGCCGAGATTGAACCTCCCATTATGGCGATGTTTACATCTTGCCCATTCAATGATCGCAGGATTACATCCTTGAGACGATTTGTTGTGCTATATCGCTGGACCACTCCGCTGTCCCAACGTTGTGAAGTCATGAACAATTCCTTTTCGGACTTAAATCGATCTTTGAATAACCATATTTCAAATGGATTCCTTTTGATGGCGAGCTTGAGTAGCTTGAGTTTCTTTTGAGACAAGTTACTGTTTGACTTGATGGACTGACCGTTTAGTTCGTCAAGTTTAAGTCTTTGCCTTGCACCCATGGCCCCTTTACCCATTTGACGGCCAGTGTATGGTGTTCTCTTGAAAAATAAGCACAACCAACAAGAGTTCAACAAAATAACCTCTCCAAATTAACCGCGGCATTTGACCTTCACTAATAAACATTTCATCTTACTAACAGCAATATGGAACGAACTTCGTTTACAAGACTTTTCTTAC